>NC_134533.1:9408000-10012000 GCF_050624435.1 Tenrec ecaudatus
GTGAGTCATGACGCATGACGAGCCTATGCACAATAGAAGCAAACAATGCATGGTCCTCTGACTTGCTCACAATTGTTCTTAGGCTTGAGCCCATGGGTGCATCTACTGTGCCAATCCACCTCCTTGAGGGGCTTCCTCATTTTCCCTCCTCTCTACCAAGCATGAGGTCCTTCCCCAGGGACTGGTCTATCCTGGTGACATTATCCAAAGTATGGAAGATGAAGTCTCACCATCCTTGCCTGTAAGATTTGAAGCACTTTGGCCATACTTATTTATTTATTTTTTATCATTTTATTGAGGGCTCGTACAACTCTTACCATAGTCCATACATCTATCCATTGTGTCAAGCACATTAGTACATTTGTTGCCATCATCGTTCTCAAAACATTTTCTTTCTACTTGAGCCCTTGGTATCAGCTCCTCATTTTCCCCCTCCCTCCCTCAGGAACCCCTGATCATTTATAATTTATTATTATCTTGCCGTCCGTAATTCTTGCAGGACAGATTTGGTGGTTGACAGGTTTGGTGGTTGACAGATTTGGTGGTTGACAGGTTTGGTGGTTGACAGATTTGGTGGTTGACAGATTTGGTGGTTGACAGATTTGGTGGTTGACAGATTTGGTGGTTGACAGATTTGGTGGTTGACAGATTTGGTGGTTGACAGATTTGGTGGTTGACAGATTTGGTGGTTGACAGGTTTGGTGGTTGACAGATTTGGTGGTTGACAGATTTGGTTGTTCTTTTGACAGTCCGTGGTACTTAGCGTATTCTTCTCCAGCACCACACTTCAAATGCATCAATTTTTCTTCAGTCTTCTTGATTCAATGTCCAACTTTTACATGCCTCTGAGGCAATAGAAAATACCATGGCTTGCATCAGCCACACCTCAGCCCTCAAAGTAACATCCTTGCTCTTCAACACATGAAAGAGGTCTTGTCCAGCAGATTGACCTAACATAATGTGTCCTTTGATTTCTTGACTGCTGTTTCCATGAGCATTGATTGTGGAATTGACTCAGAGACCCTATAGAGGGCTTAAGAGACCGTCTATTTTTCTCCAGTGCAGAGGTTGGTGGGTTTGAACCACTGACAGTGCACTTAATAACCTAATGCCGAATCAACAGCACCCTCTGGGCTGCTTTGTGCCACATAAATCCATACGTGCTCTGTGTACTGTTAAGGATAGGGTATGAAATCTCATTAAATTCTTTTGACTTAGTCTCCTTCTGATAAAGTTGATAATGGTGGGGCTGATGTTCTGTTCTGCTTCAAACCAAATGAGATGTGGTGGGTCTGACTTGGGTCTATCCAGGGACACAGGAACTGGTTCCTCAAATTCCACAACAGTGCCCACACTGTAGACCTTTATTCAGGTCTTCACCTGATTAAACCCTTCTTGGGTTGGAATGCAAAATGGTGCGGCCACTGTGCAAAATTCAGTGGTTCCTTAAGACAGAGAATTGTGGTATGACCTCTAAGAACGCCACTCTCGGTTGAATACACAGCACAATGCAAAGGAGAGACTCCAATAGATACCAGTGTTCAATGTCACATCATTCCTCAAAGTCAAAAGGTGGAGACCACTCAAGTGCCCATCAGGAGATGAGTGGATAAATAACATGTGGGCTATCCATGTCATAAAACGGTATCCAGCGAAAAAAATGATTAGGGCAAAGACTGTACAGAAGTGCTTTATACAATTGATGTATGTATATGTATGAACTGTGATAAGAATTGTATGAGCCCCAATAAATTGTTAAAAAACAAAACCAAAACAAAAAAAAACGGTATCCAGCTATAAAGAGAAGTGAAATTCTGGTACATGCTGTAACATGATTGTATCATGAGATGATGTGGAATATAGCAGTTGCAAAAAATGTATGAACCCACCTATTTGCCATATCTAGAATAGGCAAGTGCAGAGAGGCTAAACTGTATTCATATTTACATAGGGCAGAGGGTGAAGGTGGGGCATGGGGAGTTACTTCTAAAGGTTTCTCTTTGGGGTGATGAAAACCTTTTGGAAATGGATAGTGGTCAAGGAAGTGCACCATGAATGTAGTGAATGTGACTGAATTGTACCCTTAAAAGGGTTAAAAAAAATTTTTGGTGGTTATATTTACCACACGAAAAAATGTGTTACACTTTAAAACAAAACTGCACAACATGGTACTAGCTTCTAGTTGCCCCCAAATAAGGTCCAAACATACAAGTATGGGTCTCACATTCAAGCGCTTCATGATTTGGCCTCTGCTTCTCTTCCGCCTTATTCAGGGCTCTCCAGTTGCAGGTGATAGAAATCAAATGCAAATCAGGTTAAGTGAAAAAGAGAGAATGCTCGGTTATTCATTTGAAAAGCCTTGAACTGCACGGGCATCAGGCACAGCTGGATCCAGGAGCATACATGCTCGGGGCAAAAACTCCATTCCTCTCCATCTCTTGGTTCTGCCTTATGCACTGGCTTCATTTCCAGGCAGCATCCACCAAGCAGTGGTCACAGAGGACACTCCTGTAACTTCAAGCTTTTAAGGTGATTGTGCAGCCAGCTTGGTCACAGTGAAAGGCCTGCTCGTCAGTATCCTGTCCAATTCCACAAATGTTCCAAGAATGCCTCTTCTTGGCTTGTTGTTGTTGTTAGGTGCCGTGGACCTAACTCTGCCATGTCCTGTGCCACCCTCACCATTGTTCCCATGCTTGGGCTTTCTACCCATCCCAAAGTCACCATTGTGAGTCTGCTTCTGACTACTGGAGGTGGGGTAGGGGGTCACATTCTATTTGAAATACTTCTTCTGAAACTGATGGGAGTTTCCAAAGGAAATCTGTGGTGCTATTATTTTAGAAGAAGTTGACTTTGCCAACTGAATTCCATCTGGGTGACTTGAAAACAACAACAACAACAGCATAGTGTTCCAGGTAGGCATTCTTTATTAACTAAGCAAAACTATTGTTGGGTTTAGCGCTGACTCCAGGAACACTTTTTGGTTGTAAGTTGAAAGATTATCCCAGGGCAATAGTTTCGGGGAGTTCCTTCCACTTCAGTGGTTCTAAGAAGTATGGATTTAATGAAAATTTGAAATTCTGTTTTACACGTCCCCTCTTTTGATCAAGGTTTCCCATACAGGACATTCAGTAATATTAAGCAGGCACCATCCAGTTCATTGTCATTGTGCTTCATTTGCCTTTCTTTGATGACTATTTTGCATACATGTTTATATATTTGCTGGCCATTTGTATATTCTCTTTTTCTAAGAATATGTTCAAGTCTTTTGTTTATTTTCAGTGTGTTTGCTTTTTCAGGGAGTATTAAGATGGACATCTGCATATCTTCACTTTATCTTCACATTCTGCCCTCATCACTGAGATCCATTCCTGTTTTTCTCTCCTAGGCACCTGTCTCTCTGTAATAGATACATTGTGTCCCCACAAAGGGGAATTAAGTCCTAACCCCTAGTGGCTGTGCATCTAACCTTGTTAGGAAATGGAGTCTTTTTAGGTGTCGTATAGTGGATTCTAATTCCATTCCCGAGTGGTGTCTAAAAATGATGAGAAAGGATACAGATATAGAAGCAGGACCGAAGATGCCTAAAAGATGTCAAGCTCAGAGGGAGGTATGGAACCAACTCTCTTGTTGGGCTTTCAGAGAGAATCCCCATGGCCAGTCCCCTGATTTGGATTTCCACCCTTTAGAACTGTGTGGTAGTGACACAATTTCAGGTCAACTTGATAAAAGTATGAAGGGGTGGAGTCCAGCCTGTCAATCAAGTCACCACCTGATGATCCTTCTTGTGGGTGTGGCCTTCTCATGAGGATTCTAGGAAGTCTTTCTTTAGTCTACCATCAGAAGAGGTGGGTCACTCTGCTTCACCTTCCTGTTGACAAGCCACATCAGCCAGGCTGATGGCAGCCAGAGCCCAGGGGATGCTTCCACCGCCACTGGATCCCCAAGACTTCCCACCCCTGGCCTGTGATCACTGCATGTGCTGCGTGAGTCTAAAGAGGAATTGATGGACTAATAATTGGACATCTGCACTCCTATCGGAATTATGGACTTGATCAGACTGGGCTAGGATGTTTTCTCAATATATAATTGCTCTTTGATATAAAGCTCTCTCTTATACACATATGAGTGTCTCTGAATTTGTTTCTTTAGTCAACCTGGACTCACACACCTGATAGTGTTAGGAGCTGGGCTGTGAACAGAAAGGTCAGCAGTTCAAACCCACCAGCAGGGCCACAGGAGAAAGACAGGGCCTTCTATGTCTGTGAAATGTTACCGTACAGAAACTCACAAGGACCCATCTCCCTTGTTCTACAGGGTCGCTATGAGTCTGAAGCGACTCAAGAGCGGTGAGTTTGGCTTGGCTTTTTGAGAGCTGCCAGATTGCGTAAGAACTCTTTAAAGTGTTCCAAAGCAAGGGTGTTACTTTGGGGACTAGAGTCAGCCTGACTCAAGCCATGATGTTTTCAATCCCTTGACTTGCTATGAAAGTTTGACCTTGAATATGGAAGGTCAAAGAGGCATCAGTGCATGTGAATGACGATGCTGGGGCGAAGCAGATCAGAGGCACCACGGGCTGCTAAAAGGACAAACCAATCTGTCTTGAAGGAAGTATGACCTTTGGGGCAAGGTCGGCCAGACTCTGTCTTATATGCTTTGGTTCTATGGTCAGGAGAGACCAGTCCCTGGAGAAGGACATCCTGCTTGGTCAAGTGGAGGGGCGGCGAAAAGGAGGAAGGCCCTGGACAAGATGGATGGACACCGGGGCTGCAACCATGGGCTCAGGCAGAGGAACCATGGTGGGGTCCAGGACCCGGTTCGGTGTCTCCCTCCATTGGTCTCAGAGTTGCTGTGGGCTGGAACCGACTTGATCGCTGCTATGAGACAAACATTTCTATTCTTACAAGGCCCTTCCTTTGTTGTGCTTGTTACAGCATCCATGGAAATCAAGACCGCCTCTATGCTACCAATTTTCCATTCCCATCTCTTGGATGTCCCTGAACCCCCAGTCAAAGCACTGATGACTCCCCCTGAGTTCCTGTAGAACTGGACCTCTGGCCATCAATCTTTTTAGGCAAGATGAGCCCCTGGGGTGTTGCCTAGGGCTCTCTGTCCACCGCAGGAGTTCCCCCACCATTGTTTTTCAGGGCTGCCAAGGAGAATGCAGCTGCCAGGTCATAGCTAGACATGCGCAGACAGAGACAGCATAGTATGCAGCATCCCCAGGGGACTAGCCCCCTGTGGTCTTCTTCCTCTGGTCATGGGCCCCAGGACTCTCCTTTGAGGATGGGAAGGCAGGCTGGAGGGGGAGACAGCCAAGCTCCCCACAGGAAGTGGAAGCAGGAGGGGCAAGGAGAAGGTGAGGTGGTAGACACGTGTGTGTGTGTGTGTGTGGTTGTGGTTGACTGAACATGGTGGAATAGTCTGCCTTTCCCAGCGGATTTCAAGTGAGTCGAATCCCAACCAGGAGGTCACCATCCCTGCAGCTCCAGACACAGGCTCCCTGTGTCCCTCCCCTCACGGCCAGCCTTGAATATCGCCAAGGCCTGGCCCACAGAGACCTTGACATCTGGAGCCCTGGAGACACGATGCTTAAGTGCTTGTCTGCCAACTGAAAGGTCAGCACTTTAAACCCACCAGCTGCTCTGTAGGAGAAAGAGGAAGCAGTCTGCTTGCCTAAAGATCACAGCCTCACAAAACCCTGCGATGGAGGCAATTCTGATACACAACGATTCTGTAGGACAGCAGAGAGCTGCCCCTGTGGGCTTCCCGGACTTTAAACAATTTACAGGAATAGAAAGCCTCATCTTTCTCCCACGGACCACGTGATGGGTTCCAACTGCGGACCCGTGGTAGCAGCCCGGTGCATAACCCAGTCCCTACCAGCAGCTCTGCTCTGTCCAACGGGGGTCCCAAGAATTGAAATGTACCTCACAATGCTTTGTTGTTGTTTCTTTGGGGTCCATCAGAAGAATTTTGCCAAGTAAACAGAAATTAGGTTTCGTCTTCGGTTTCCTGGAGCTGCTGAAACAGGGCATTTGAACTTAAATTTGTGAGTGCTAAGTTTGCCGAAGGATAAGGTTTACGGTGTGTGTTGGTCTGGGTAGACTAGAGAAACAAATCCACAGAAACTCATTTGTATAGAAGAGAGACTTTCATATAAAGGGTAAGTGTTCATTCAGAAAGCATCCCAACCCAGTGCTGTCCAAGCCCATAAGTCCCACCTGAGCCCAATATCCTCCTCAAACTCACAAAACACACACAATGACGCCAACTGCAGGAGGAAAGCCGTATCAGTGAGTGTGTTGCAAGCATCTCGGCTCTGGCTGGGGTCTCCACGCAGCTGCTCCAGCACCCAGGGCTGCATCAGGGTAGGTCCATGAGGCTTCTCCTCAGGGATGTATCACAGGAAGTGAGCCTTGCCAGCTGAGGCAGAGAACTAGCTAAGGCAGCTGCACCCTGGTCTGACCATCAGAGAACAAGAGACTAGAAAGGCGAGTCTCACCGAGCCATTTAGCTCTCTGCCCTTCATTAATCCCACATGTGTTTATCAGCCAGGTTGGCACAATAAACCTCAACAATCACACAGTGGAAGCCCTCAACCCATTTGAGTCTCCACATCAATTCAACAGTTCACTTGATGTCCTTTCTCACTATTTTACCCACAGTGTGAATGGCCTAGCCCTCAGGCAGAAGGCCTCACAGCTGACAGGGCATGGCCACCAATCCTCCAGCCTGCCTGGGAAGGGTTGGTCTGGCCAAGGACTTGCTTGGGTGTGTCCTTCGTGGAATTCAGGGTACTAGGGATGCATGGTCCTGATGGTCCTGAACCAATTTTGTAAGCTCCTCTGTCTAGCATAGTATACATGTCTCAATCATGATCCCTTACCTGTTTCTGTATCCCCACCCTGCAACTGTGATGTATCCGTGTGTGTTAGTCTGAGTTGACTAGAGAAACAAATTCATAGACACACATATGTGTACAAGAAAGAGCTGTATGGAAAAGAGCAATTGTATATTGAGAAAACATCCCAGCCCAGTCTAGATTAAGTCCATAACTCTGATATTAGCCCTTATGTCCGATACCACTCTGTAAATTCTTCAGACTCACAAAACACATGCAATGACACCGAGTGCAGGAAGATGACAGGCCAGTGGGTGGAAAGTCTGGTGGATACAGTGCTGGAGACATCTCAGCGCTGGCGTGGTTCTCCACGTGGCTCCCCCAGCACCAGGGTAGCTCCAGGTGGCTTGTCGACAGGAGTGTCTCGCAGGGAGAGAGCGTGTATCTGGTCTCCGGTGAGCTATTTATCTCCATTGCCGCCTCCCAAATGAGGTCACCCACCAAGCTGCAACCTGCTTGACAGGCTAGATCCCACCCCTTGACAGGACCTTATGTAAGGGCCACACAAGGTGTCACCAGTCTTGCTTTTGTGAGTTTCCTGCGCCACCTCGTGTCCCAGTTAAGGGGCCAAGTTTCTTTAAATTCTAGCCCTCGTGCTGATGACCTCTCCCATCCAGATGATGGGTCTTCTCCTCCTCCTGTTTGTGGCTGTGGTTGTCGTTAGTCTCCATCGAGTCGGTTGCAACCCATAACAACCCTCCGCACCACAGACCAAAGGACCATCCCCCGGTCCTGGGCCATCCTCCCAAGCCTTCCTCTGGGGCAGGCACCTCGTCCCTCCACCTGATCAGGCAGGAGGTCCTTCCTCCAGGGACTTGTCTCTCCTGACAACATGTCCCAAGTGTCTGTGGAGCACCCTGGCCCTGCTTCTTCCAAGACAGAGTTGCTCGTCCTTTTGGCAGCCTGCGGTCATTTTTATGTTCTCCTCTAGCAACTCCTTCTGTCTTCCTGATTCCATGTCCAACTGTCACACGTGTATGAGGCAATTGAAAGCACCCTGCCTTGGGTCAGGCCCACCTGGTCCTCAAAGCTGCATGCTTGCATTTCAGTCTTCTAAGAGGTCGTGTGCAGCAGGGTGACGCAGGGCGACGTGCCTGCTGATCTCCTGACTGCCGCTTCCATGAGCACCGGTTGTGGAGCCAAGCGAGAGGAACCCCCTGACAACGGCAGTCTTTTCTCCCTTTCTCATGATTGTTACCTCGTGGTCCCCGTGTGAGGATTTATTTCGATCTTCTTGACCTTGAGCTGGCATCCATCCTGAAAGCTGCCATCCTTGATCGTCATCAGCAATGGCTTCCAGTCCTCCTCATTTTCAGGAAGCAAGAGTGTGCTGTTTAAGACTTAATACATGTTCTCCTTAAATTATATTAGGAACTGAGGGGTCTCTTTTGTCCCCTAAAAGAATGGAAACACCACAGCTGGACGACTTTAGAAGACTAGACGTTTATTTTCTCATGGCTCGGGGGCTGGCAGCCTAAATCCAGGACGCCCTTCTTGGTCTATTTCACTTTCCAAGCATTGGTAACCAGGGATTTCCCTCCCACTGCCATCCTCCTCCGGAGCCCTCCTCCCCCTTTCTCAGTCTTAACCTTCTCCTGGAAGAAACCCGGAGTGAATTGCTTGGACACACCCTACACTCGTGTATCGATTAAAACCTGCATGGTCCATCGAGGTGAGAATCGACTCAAGGGCGGTGGAATAACACGCCACGGAAAACCGTACTTCCCAATCGGATGAGGGCGATAGATACGCTGTCCGCTGCCTTGGCGCCCATCCTGACTCCAGGTGACTCCGCAGGCAGGGCAGAACTGCCCCACAGACCGTTCCAGGTGGTGGCCTTTCCAACAGCAGCGTCAACTCCTTGAGTCCAGAAGTCCCAGCCGCGTCTTGGTTACGTGTTGGCCTGCGAGCCGCAAGATCTGCAGTTTGAAATCACCAGCGAGCTCTGTGGGAGAAAGACAGGGCTTTCTACTCCGGTCCAGGGTGACACGTTCAGAAATTCACCGGGGCAGTTCAATCAGAAGGGACTCCCTGGCGGTGTTTGGTTTTCCCGAGTTCAAACTGCCAAGCATTTGGCTAGCAGAGGAGACCTTAACCCTTGGCCTTCCTGGGGGCCTCCTCTCCACAGGTGAAGGGATGATGAGCCCACCATATTTGGGGGCGGAGAGGGACTCCATTCCATCCGTCACAAGTATGTACTGGGGTCATTGCGTGGCGAGGAAGCCATTCATCTCATCAGGAAGATGCTTGAGCCCGGTGAAACCAAACTCACCGCCAGCGAGTCCACTGTGACTCGTAGTGACCCCACAGGGCAGGCCAGAACTGTCCCGGTGAGCTTCCGGGACAAGCTGTACCCTCACGCAGCACAGTGGTAGTTTTAAATGGACAGCTAAGGGAAGAGACGAGGAAGCCTCTAAGGAGAAGAGGGAAATAGGAATGGAGACATCCTATCGGGGATGAGGCCTGAGTGGCCAAGAGTCCAAGTAAGGCTATGGGCGCCCCCTAGCTGTCCTCACAGCGCAGGCCACTGCCACGGGGACCCAGGTCACAGCAACCTCATAGGACAAAGCACAACTACTGCTCCTTAGGGTTTCCAAGACTGTAAATGTTTACCGGAGATGTCAGCCTCATCTCTCTGCCACGGAGCGCTTGATGGATTTCAACCACCCCCCTTGGATGGTCAACTGACTGTACCAACAGAGCTCCTTTCAAAGCTGGCTAGATAGCTGCCATCAAGTCGCCTTTGTTCATGGGTTTCCCACCTGCCACAGAGTGAAACACCGCCTGGTCCTCCTAAGGTCATTGCTACACATCGTCCACAGAATCGGCAGGCTCCTTTGGTGGGTAACAGCGGGTCTTAAAAAGCTTATGGGGGGACGTCTAAGGACTCCCCCTGTTGGCAGTCCTGGTGGCGTAGTGGTTGACTGAGGGAGGTCTCTCACTGAATTCAAGGAGCTTGAGTGGCGGCAGATGGGTCACACGTTAGGCTGCTAATCAGAAGGTCAGCCGTTTGAAACCCCCCACGGCTCTGAGGGAGAGAGATGGGACTTTCTACTCCCAGTTCTACCCTGCCTGACCGGCATCTAGGAGTCGGCATCGACACAATGGCACTGGGCTGTTTGGAGGAAGGAAGAGCAATCAGGGACTACCAAGGACACATGGAAGCAATCAGTCCTGCGGAGCAGTGTGCAGTGCAAACTTCCATCAGCCCCCAGGACCCTGAGACCAGAGGAAGAGACGGTGCCCGGCCCCGGCTCCCAGGTGCTCTGAAAGGGATCACAGTAGAAGGACCTGGATGGAGTGGGCGAGAGATGTGGAAGACAACTCAGATCATGAGAGAGACCAGACTTGCTGATCGGATGGAGTCTAGTAGAACCCCCAAGACTCGGGCCCTAAAGCATCCTTCAGGTCTGGAACAGAATTCACCACTAGGGATCGATTTTTCGCCAAACAATACACAAGTCTATAAGGGGAATCCTCACACTATCAATGCGTGTCTATCTTAGAAGGAGCCACCAGGACCAGGTTCGGAAGGATTTGGAAAGATGGAGGCAGGAAACCCAGGGAGGAGGCGGGGTGGGTGCTGGTATCTTGAAGAGTTGGAAATGCATGAACCGAAACAGAATGTGTCTGATTCCTTGGATGTAAAACCGATGATCTGCTCTGTAAACCTTCACCCAGTTCAAATTAGAAAAGTTAGCAACAACAACAAAAAAAAAGTTAGCAAAACAAACCAAACCGAAAATTGCAAACAAAAAAAATTGCTCAATCCTGTCTCTCTCATAACTGCCTAACTGGTCCATGGTACGGCTACTGCGCCAGTGCATCCATCTCACCGAGGGCTGATTTCATGAACCAATTGCGATGTCTTCCTCTGAGTCTCCATCTCTCCCGCTGATGTGTTCAAAACAAGTGTGGGGCAGTGAGTTATGTCATACGGTCCCTCCAGCCACACATAGGAGTCCTGGCGGCATAGTGGTTACCAGTTGGGCTGCGATCCACAAGGTGAGCAGTTCAAAGCCCCAGCTGCTCCTCGGGAGAAAACTGGGCTTTCTAATCCCATCAAGAGTTATAGGCTTGGAAACCCACGGGGAGTCTTGTGACTCCCACCAAAGGATTGGTTGGGAATATGCCTCTGAGGAAGAAGTACAGTCAGAGGCAGGAAGAGGGAAACTCGCTGCTATCAAGAAGGAAGAGGCTGGAGTGGCAGGTGTCCCCTGAGCTGTGAATGACCTGGACCCAGGGACCGAGGGAGCTGTCACTAGGAAGACAAAGCAGTGTAACAGGAGCAAGAGTAACCACAAAAGGGTGTAAGGAGTCAGGAAGCAGGTGGCCGGAGTCTGATGGCTGCCCTGGGACTCGGGGACCCCAGAGCTAAGAGCAGGAACACTCTCAGAGGCCGCGGGCAAGGGCTCGCCATTGTGGGTGAGAAGAGGTGGTCCTGATCAAGCATTGCATCCTGTAGCTTCTGAGTTGTGACTGATTCCTAATGGTACCTTGTTCCTTCCCTAACTGAGCCCTGGTGCCTTCATGGGTGTGCCTTGGACCGAGATCCACAAGGTTAGCAGTTCAAAACCACCGGCCGCTCCAAGGGCGAACGACAGGGCTTTCAAACTCCCATCAACAGGGACAGTCTTGGAAAGTCACAGGGGCAGCTCTCCCCTGTCCTATAGGGTCACCATGGGTCAGCGTGGACTTGACAACAGTGAGTTAGCTGGTTTTTGTTACTTTTCCTAATCAACCACCGAGGAGTGAGTATGGATGCCCAGTTCCAGGAGACCCTGCAGTGAGTTATTGAACCCAAATGTGGGAGGCGTGGTACGGATGGTCTGTGTTAGAGGTTGCCGGCATCACACAGCAGTTCCCGAAAGATGGGCCTCTGAGACATCTTTAACCTTTGCCTCAGAGGATCCAGCTTTGTGCAGACCCTTCAAGAAAGAAGTGACTCACTCAGCGAGACAGGTTGGTAGCAGTCTACCTGGAGCTGTAAGGATTGCACTGGCCAATTTTCAGGAGCAGATTGCTGGGTCGAGTCTGCATCATCTGGAAGCCACGCAGAAATCTGTCCATCCTGGTTGTTCACCACAGGAGGACAAACTAACAGATGGGTGGTGACTTTTCTCATATCGAGACCTTCTTGAAGGCTCCACGTCTGCATGCACCCTGCTTGTACCAGGGTGATGCACATTCAAACTCCAAACTCCCTGCCATCTCGTGATGCTGACTCATACCGACCCTAGAAGACAGGGTAGAACTGCCCCCTGTGGGTCTCTGAGACGGTCACTATTTCTTTGTCAGAGTAGAAAGCCTCATTTTGCTCTTATGGAGTGGCTGGTGGTTTTGAACTGCTGGCTTTGCAGTTAGCAGCCCGGCGATTAGCCACGATGCCACCAGGCCTCCTTTGGGATGCACACAACTATGCAGTGTGATGATTGCTATTTACCTTGTGAAGTCAGATGGCAACCAAGAGTTGGAGAAATCTTGTAGATACATTCCTGGGGTGAAGTCCAGACCAAATCCAGGGATACACATGGTAGCCAAAAGGGGAGGGGGGAAACATGAGTAGTGGGGGAACAGGGCACTAACCCATCCATAGAGAGGGTGTTGTTTTTATCTCCACAGGGAAAGAGGGACCAGACTTCAATCGATGCTCCAAGATGTGAATGCAACATACCGGCATGGAGTAGGGGACCAGTAGAGAGCTCTGAGGGGCCGGCCCCAATCCCCAGTATGTGCACAGCCCCTTCTCCTTGCGGAAGAATTCACTTCAGAGGACAGCATGGAGCTACAGCTCAGAGAGAGGGGCTGTCTGATCAGAGCAAATGAAGGGCAGGGGAGAGAGTGGAGCACATTCTGGCCCACCAAGATTGAGGACGATATCGCTGCTCAGAGCAGCCAATGCAAGGAGAGGACCATATGGCCGGCCCCACTATGAGACACGACATCCCTCACTGACCCATAGCCCTACAGGGGACAAGACTGGAGACAGTGTGGGAATTACGCCCAATCTGACCCCACCACACCAAGGCAAAACACTAAGGGCGTGCAACAGAACAGCAAGGGGAGCAGAGCAAGGAAGTCCCCATGGAATTCCAAAAATAGACTTTGGGGCTAGGCTGTGGCATCCCATCAGACTCGACCCACAAACACTCCTAACAATCAACAAATAGACCTTGAACTATTTATAGCAGTGGTTCTCAACCTTCCTCATGCTGTGACCCTTTCATACAGTTCCTCATGTGGTGCTGACCCCCAGCCATAAAGTTATTTTCATTGCTACTTCATCACTTTAATTTTGTTACTGTTATGAATCAGGCGACCCCTGTGAACGGGTCCTTTGACCCCCCAAAGGGGTCTTGACCCACAGGTTGAGAACCACTGATTTATAGGCTTTTCTTGTCCTTGTCGTTGGCTTTTTGTTGTTGTTGTTGTTGTTTTCTTTTGCTGCTTTGCTCTGTCTTGTTTTTGTGCATATTATTATCTCTGCATGTCTATCTAGATAAGACATGTGCCAAAGCCCATCTGTAGGCAACTGGACACCCCCTTACTGAAGGGTTGTGGGAAGATGAACCAGTCAGGGTGCAGGGTGGCAACCATGAAACATACAACTTTCCTCTGGTTCTTAAATGCTTCCTCCCCCCACTATCATGATCCCAATTGTACTTTGCAAGTCTGGCTAGACCAGAGGATATACACTGGTACATATAGGAACTGGAAACACAGGGAATCCAGGGTGAATGACTCCTTCAGGACCAATAATTGAGAGTAGCCGTACCAGGAGGGGAAGGGGAAGGTGGGGGAAAATAGGGGGAACTGATCACAATAATCTGCCTATAACCCCCTCCCAGGGGATGGGCAACAGCAAAATGGGTGAAGGGAGACACTGGTCAGTGCAAGACATAAAAAATAATAATTTATAAATTATCAAGGGTTCATGAGGGAGGGAGAGAGGGGCAAAAATGAGAAGCTGAAACCAAGGGCTCACGTGGAAAGAGAATGCTTTGAAAAGAATGAGGGCAATAAATGTGCAAATGTGCTGGACACATGGATGAACGTATGGATTGTGACAAAAGTTGTACGAGCCCCGAATAATAGGGTTTTTTTAAAAAAGAAAGCAAGCATATAGAGCTATTACTTTCCCATGGGGCGCCGCCACACCTCAGAACACAATTGCCTACGTCTTACAATTAGTATGTTTAATCATCTGTAAAGGCCGACAAGCTTTATTCCTGTTGGACGCCTACATTAGTAGTTGGGCTTGAATCCCTCCTTTTTATTTCTATTCTTTTTATTCCTCCATTGTATTCCTAAACCGATACACCCTGGCGCATTCAGCTCTTTCTCACTGAACGGATTTTAAACGGAATGGCCCTAAAGAACAGGACAGAATCACTCCTTAGGGTTTCCAGACTAAATCTCGATGAGAGCTGACAGCCTCATCTTCCTCTGGAGAAGCAGCTGGTGGGTTTGAACGGCGACCAGCCCAGCACCTCACCCCCCAGCACCACCAAGGCTCCTTGACGACACGGAGGTTTTCATTCCCTGGCATGCTGCAGGGATCACCCTGGCCTGTGACTCTGAGTGGCTCTTCTGAGTCCTTCTCTGAGGGTAGAATTCCTGATGAGAGGGTCTATTCAATTTGGGGTGAACCTTTTATACGTTGGAATCATTTTAGATTTGCAGGAGAATTGAAAAAGTGATATCGTTTCCATGCATCCCGTATCCAGTTTCCCCGATGTTAATTCTCTCAGATTCTCACGGGCCACGTGCCAAGACTAAGAAAGTCTGTTTGTCCCTTACTAGTACCGAGACCTCTTTCAAGTGTTGAAAAGCTAGGAGGCAACTTTGAGGACTCAGGTGCCCCTGACCAGAGCGCTGGTCTTGTCCATGGCCTCCTATGCCTGTGAAAGGTGGACACGGAAGAAGGAAGACCGGAGAAGATTCCATGCGTTTTGAATGATGGCGTTGGCAAAGAATCTCGAAAACATACCACGCACCGAACTTCCCAGAAGAAGCACAGCAAGAAGGCTCCTCAGAGGCAACAGTGCTGAGACTGTGTCTCATGTGCTTTGGACGTGTGGTCAGGAGAGACCGGTCCCTGCAGAAGGACATCCTGCTTGGTAAGTGGAGGGGCGGTGAGAGAGAGGAAGCGCGTAGACAAGACGGAGGGACGGAGGGACACAGAGGCTGGACGGGCGGGCTCAAACCCAAAGGCAGTGGTGAGGATGGTGGAGGACCAGGCGGTGTTTCGTTCTGTTGTACATCGGGGTGCTCGGAGTTGAAACCCACTGGCTGGCACCTCACAACAGCAGTTCTATAACTCCAGCCTCGATCTGGGGAGCCCTGGTGGTATAATGGGTTACGTGTTGGACGACTAACCTCAAGGTCGGCAGTTTGAAACCACCAGCAGCTCCGAGGGAGAAGAGTAATAACTAATCTTCCTGCAGATGGACGGTTTGGGAATCGCACGTCTCCACTCGATTCTACAGGGTCGCCAGAGGGTCACTTGATGGCAGTGGGTTGGTTGGTTGCGAGTTTTGACTTTCTTGTCCTTTTTCTTTCCAGGAGCCAACCCAGTGGACCACAGTGAATTTCTTCTTCTTCATTTAAAAAACATTTTATTTATATATGATTCACAATCACACAATTCAATGGTTGAACTGTATTCAAAAGAGCTGTGTAATCAACACACCCCATTTCTATGTGCATTTCAGCTTCACACAGATCTGGCTGAATTGCCTCTCAAAGGATCCCTAATAAAGCGGATCAAAACCACCTGGAGAGCCTTGAGAAGAACGGGATTCCAGCCCAGTTCCCTGTGCTCACGCGGTTCCGACCTGTGC
Source organism: Tenrec ecaudatus (assembly GCF_050624435.1). NCBI lineage: Eukaryota > Metazoa > Chordata > Mammalia > Afrosoricida > Tenrecidae > Tenrec > Tenrec ecaudatus. The sequence goes on from NC_134533.1 coordinate 9,423,745, forward strand.
AGCAGTGTGAACAGAACACGGAATCTTGTGTAGTTCAAAGTCGGGAGAGGTGTGTGGCAGGGCTGTCTCCTCTCACCCTCCTTCTTCCATCGGGATGCCGAGTTTCCAGGAAGAAGACTATGGCATCCGGAGGGGAGGAAGCCTCACTAAGAACCTGGGACGTGCGGCTGACACGACCTTGCTTACTGAGTGCGAGGAGGACTTGAAGCCCTGGCTGCTGCAGATCAAGGACTGCAGCCTTCAGCGTGGATGACGACTCAGTGTCAGCAAGACCCACATCGCCACAACTGGACCAATATAATAGGTCACAGCATGATAACTGGAGAAAAGATTGATGTCAGGGATTTCGTTCGTCTTGCTTGGATCCACAATCAACGCTCATGGAGGCAGCAGTTGAGAGAGCTTATGACACACTGCATTGAGTGAATCTGCTGCACGCGACCTCTTTAAAGCATTGAAAAGCAAGGCTGTCGCTTTGAGCACTGAGCTGTCACTGACCCAAGCCATGATATTTTCTTCTTAAAAAACCATTTTTTCAGGGGCTCGTACAATGCTTATTGCAATCCATATATCCGTCCATTGTGTGTCAAGCACATGGGACACTTGTTGCCATCATCATTTTCAAAACAGTTTCTTTTTACTTGAGCCCTTGCTATCAGCTCCTCATTTTTCCCCCTTTGCCCTCCTTCCCCCACCAACCCTCCCTCACGAACCTTTGATAATTTGTAAATTATTAGTATTTTTTTCATCTCTTACTTTGACCGATGTCTCCCTTCACCCACTTTTCTGTTGTCCATTCCCCAGGGAGGGGGTTATATGTAGATCATAGTGATCGGTTCTCCCTTTCTACCCTACCTTCCCCTTCCCCTCCTGGTATGGCTACTCTCATTATTGGTCCTGAGGGGTTTAGCTATCCTGGATTCTCTGTGTTTCCAGCTCTTATCTGGACCCGTGTACATCCTCTGGTCTAGCTAGATTTGTAAGGTAGAATTGGGGTCGTGATGGTGGGGTGGGTGGGAAAGCATTAAAGAACTAGAGGAAAGTTGTGTGTCTCATTAGTGCTACCCTGCACCCTGACTGGCATGTCTCGTCCCGTGATGCTTCTGTAAGGGGATGTCCAGTTGCCTATAGATGGGCTTTGGGTCTCTACACTCCCCTTCATTTACAATGATATGATTTTTTTGTTCTTTGATGCCTGATACCTGATCCTATCGGCACCTAGTGTTTCGCCTTGGTGTGGTGGGGTCAGATTGGGCACAATTCCCCGACTGCGTCTCCAGTGTTGTCCCCTGTAGCGCTATGGGTCAGTGAGGGATATCGGGTCTCGTAGTGGGACTGGTCCTATGGTCCTCTCTGTGCATTGGCTGCTCTGAGCAGGAACATCATCCTCAGGGCTTGGTGGGCCAGGATGTGCTACACTCTCTCTTCCTCCCCCTTCATTTGTTCTTGTGTTCTCTGATCCCTCTCCCTGAGCTGTAGCTTCAGTGCTGTCCTCTGAAGTGAATTCCTCTCAGAGGAGAGGGGGTGCAGTCCATGTAGTTGGGATTGGGGCCGGCCCCTCAGACCTCGCCATGATACTTTCAATCACCTCATATGCATGTGGAAGTTGGACATGGGAAAAAAAGGCGATCATTTGAACTATGGAATCTTGAAAGCACCATGCACCGCCAAAAGAACAAACAGAGCTGTCTTGGTGAAGTACAGCCGGAATGCTCCTTAGAGGTTTCCGCTCATGCACCTTGGACATAAATCAGGAGAGAGCACTCCCTGGAGGAGGACGTCATGTTTAGTGAGCTGGAGGGTCAGAAAAGACAGGAAAGCCCTCAACGAGATGGACTGACCCGGTGGCTGCAACAATGGGCCCAATAGAACAATTGTGAGAAGGGCATGGGACCCAGCAGTGTTCTGTTCCGTTGGACATCGGGGTCTCGCTATGAGTTGGAAGGGGCAGGAAGCACCTCTCAACAACAACAACAACAACAAAGAGGCCCTACTGAATTACACATCCCCATGTGCTCAGCCTCTCCCCCAGGCCGTCCCCATCCTGTTAGTATCAAACTCTTTGCCCATCAGATGAGTGACCAATAACATCTTGCTGGTGCCCGACTAGCCAGCCCAGTGGAGCTAGTCGTGTGTTTACGGATTGTTTGTAGTTCCTGAGTACGAGCCCTGGTGGTGTAGCGGTTACAGATTGGGCTGGGATCTGCATGGTCAGTTGTTCAAACCCCCCAGCAGCTCTGTGGGCAAAAAGTTGGGCTTTCTAATCCCATAAACATTTACGGTCTTGGAAAGCCACTGGGCAGCGCTTCTCAACCTTCCTGATGCCGTGACCCTTTCATACGGTTCCTCATGTGGTGGTGACCCCCAACCATAACATTACTTTCGTTGCTACTTCATCTCTGTCATTTTCTACTGTTGAGAACCGTTGCCCTAGAGAGTCACTGTGAGTCAGCACTGACTCCCTGCAGTGAATTTAGTTTGGTTTTGTCTGTTCTGGGAGGTGGCGGATTGCTGGTGGTGTGGTGGATCACGCTCCAGGCTGTGAACCTCAAGGTCAGCAGTTTGGAGAGAAAATGAAGCTTTCTATTCCCGTTAAGATTCACAGTCCCAAGACCTCCCAGGGGCAAGTCTACTCTGTCCCACTGAGCCCTTAGGAAACAGAACTAGCTTGATGGCAGAGAATTCGGCCCAGAGCCTTTGGTCATTTTGCCCAGTGGATTTTTCCTTGCTCTTTTGAGTTGTAAGGCTCTATCCCTTTGGAAAGGAGCCTTGCCGGAGCAGTGGTTATGCATTGAGCTGCTCACCGCGACGTCAGCCGATTGAAACAGTGGCCTGTTCCACAGGAGAGAGGTGAGACTCTCTATTCCCATAGAGATTTCCAAGTCTCAGGAACCCACGGGGACAGCTCTACCCTGTCCCAGAGGACTGGATGAGTGCGAGCGAACTCGCGAGTGAGTGAAACTTAGTAAGGAGAAGGGTCACAACTTACCTCTGGTGCAAAAAACACACCAAACACCAAGTGCCGTATATACTCGCGTATAAGCCCACCCGAATATCAGCCGAGGCACCCAGTGTTAGCACAAAAGCTGCATTAAAAATGCGCTGGAAAAACTCGACTTATACACGAACATATACGGTAGCTGTCCAGGGGCCTCCAACGCATTCTGACCTTCTTTGCATTCAAGTGAAACTGTGTCCTGGTAGCTTAGTGGTTACTCCTTGGACGGCTACCCTCACAGTCAGCAGTTCAAAACCCCCACCACTCCATGGGAAAAAGACATGGCTTTCTCCCGTACAGGGTGAGTCTCTGAAACCCACATGGTGGTCCTACCCTGCCCGGTAGGGTTGTTGTGAGTCGACACGGACTCCATGGTGGTGAGTGGGTTCTCACAGGGCTGTCAGGGGGTGCTTTTCAAACATAGGTCTCCAGGCCTCTCTCCCGAGGTGCCTTTGCTTGTGCTTGAACCTCCAACCTTGTCATCAGCAGCCAACCACTATGCAAACGATGGAAGTTTAGAGAGGGCCCCTCTGGGTGAATATGTTGGGGAAATAGGTCCCCTCCGGGCAGAAGAAGGAGCCCTGGTGGCACAGGGGTTAAGTGCTTGCCGACCAACCAAAAAGCTGATGGTCGGACCCCTCGGTGCTCCATGGGGGGCACAGTCTGCTTGCACAAAGACGACAGCCTTGGAATCCCGTGGGCCAATTCTGCTGTGTCCACTCGGGGTCCTGACACTTGGACTAGACTCAGTGGCATTGTGACTGGGCGGGCTGGCTTTATGTCCCCTCCCACCGAGGCCTGGGGTGCAGTGGTGAAACACTCCACTGCCATTTTGTCGGGCAGAGGTGGTGGTTCAAACCCACCAGCTGCTCTGTAGGAGCAAGACGAGGCAGCCGCTTCCCTAAGATGTCAGTGGAAAATCCTAGCAGCATGGAGCTCTACTGCCTCCTATAGGTGGTTATGGGTCCAAATGGGAAGGGGGCAGCTCTCCGACCCAGAGCTTCACTGGCAAAGAGCTCAATGGTGAGAAGAGGGGGCCTTCGTCCTGGGCAGACGCCAGGGTGCACCATTCAGGCAGCATTTCATCTTCCACGCTGGGCCCTTGCACTGGCTGTGCCAGGACCCTTCTAGAATTTTCCATCTTCTCGGCTCCGGCCCTGCTGCCTTGGTGGCTTTCACTTGGGCGGGCTCTCCTTCCAGGTTGGACTGTGCTAATAGCTCTCTCGTCTTCTCAGAAGTTCTTCCAGAAAGTTCTGCAGATGGGTTCTAGTAAGGTGCCTCTGGGACAAATACAGACCGAGGGGCACCTGGGACTTTCCATGCTCATTCCCACATTTTCTTCTGCCGAGCCGCGAGTAATGCCCCTCACCTGGCGCTTCCTGCTTCCGGAGGCTTCTGTTTCCTCTCCCTTGGCACCGATCGCCCTGCATTGTCACCAGGGCAAGCTTCTCAGCAGACACAAGAGCAGCAGTATACTTTTAGGAGATCATGAAAAGGGTCTAATTTATTTTAAAATCAGGAAGGGGGAAGGTCAACTCCAAGGGTCCTGGAGAAAAGGTGTTTACTTTTTCCATCACAGGAAAACGAAAGAAAGAAAGAAAAAGGAAAAAAGAAAGAAAGAAATGAAGGAACGTGCAGAGTCTACAGAAATGTATGAAAAGGTCTGCCTTTTTCAGTAGAGGAAGACTGCCCAGGACGGTGAAGTGCCAAGGACCCCGGGAAGGACTATTTGGCCCTGATTGCATGCACCCCGCCTTCACCCCCACCCTACTGACAGGATGGGTTGAAGGTAAAGATTCAACTCATTGCCAGAGTGGGTCCCGACCTGGCGTTCCACCCTACAGAACTACCTCTGGTGGGATGCGAGACTGTTACGGGATCTATTCTCGGGGCAGCTGGTGGATTTGAACAGCAGACATTGCAGTTGGCAGCCTAACTCATAACCCTCTACGCCAGCAGGGCTCTTCAAGGTGAAGACAAGGGTGGGGAGTGTCTTACTTTTCAGCTCTCGAATGCCTACCTGGCCTGTCACCTGGGAAACAAAGTCATTGCCACCTAGATGATGACAAGTCACAGTGAGCCTCTCGATAGGACAGGGTAGAAGGACCTCTTGTTTTACAGGCGTGGGCAGCTCTGTGTTTCTCTGGCAGAGGAGCTGTTGGTGGTTTCGATCTGCAGACCTCGAGGATCGCAGCCCCCCGTACAACCACCACTCTGCCACCAGGGCTCCTTTCCTGATGGACTCTAACTCTCACTGCCATCCGGGTGATGCAGACTCATAGGGACCCTGTACGACAGGGTCCAACTGTCCCCTGTGAGTTTCGGAGACTGTAACTGTTTACGGGAGTAGAAAGCCTCATCTCTCCCACAGAGCAACTGGTGGTTTTGAACTGCTGACCTTTCGCTCGCAGCCCAACGTGTAACCCCTAGTCAAGGAACGAATGGCCTTGGGTGGGACACTGGCCTCTCTGAGCCGCCCGTTTCTTCGACTGCGGAGTGAAGCTCCGGCCTCGTGGAGTCACTATGAGGACCCAATGGGCACAGCTTCTGATGGTGGAGGCTTGAGGCTAGTCTTGAGGCGAGCTGGCTGAGAGAGGAGCCGGGAGGGGTTGTTGAAAGTGACTTGGATACCTGTCTTCTTTTTTTTTAAACCCTATTTATTTATTTGCCTGTCTTTTAACAACAAATAAAGGTACCCATTTATATGCCTGTGAGGGGCAGAAATCTCACTCCCAGGGCACATCCCCTAGGAGCCCTGGCGGGGCATCGGGTTCCGGGTGGGGCTGTAACCTCACACACAGCAGTTGGGAACCACACACTGCCCGAGGGGAGAAAGACCAGGATTTTAAATCCGGTAAAAAGTTAGTCTCAGAAAAACCCACAGGAAGCTGGTACCTTGTCCTAGAGGGTGGCTTTGGGTCAGAAGGGACTTGATGGCAGTGAGTGTGGGTTCGGAACGGCACACACTTCCTACTCAGCCACCACTCATCCCTCTCATCCGACATGGGAGGGTGTGCGCTGCTATGATGCCGAACAGAATTCTGCAGAACCGCCAGGTGGGGAGTCAGAAGAAAGGCCTGGTAGTGGAATCAGCCAACAAAAACCCTATCTGAGATCCAATCTGTCACCCATCCTGGGGACGGCACAGGACTGGACAGCATTTTGTCACAGTGGACACGAGTTAGGGGCCAGTTCAACATGTATATACAACTTTAAGGGGTCCAAGGAACGTCACTGGCAAGACAGGCCCTGCAGTGTCACACAGAGGCAGGTCTGGCGGAGTGGGGGGTGGTAAGGGTAGGGTGGGGAGATTGGGGGACCTTAAAAAACTCAAAATAGGAGGTCCCTCAGCCCTAAGAGGGTTTCATTTAGAAACTTTCACTGATCTCGTTGCTGTTGTTGCTCTGGAGAATACACCCAGCAGAACCATTAACAATGTCACCTGTCTGAGTCAGCGACAGGGATTCCATTGAGCTGCATCCATCCCCTTGTGCTGAGTCTTCCTCGTTCATTCATGCGAACTCCCTGCCTCACGGGTTTCCACGCCCATCTTCTCAGTTGTTTTTTTTTTTTATCAATCAGAGGATTCCTGGTAGCACACTGGTTACCAGTTGGAAACCCGGTGGGGGGGTGCGGGTGGGCGTTGGGTGTCACTACGAGTGGACAACACCGGATGGCAGTGTCTGTCAGTTGGTCCTAGAAAGCAGCCCGAGGCTCAAGACATTTTAGTTTTTACTCCTTATCTAAACTATTGTTTGATTGTAAGACTTCAAGGGTGTGTTTTGTTTTAAGATGTAAGGATGTTCCCAGGGCAAGGATCAGACTTCTTACATCATAAGCCCCTGGGCTTTTTAGTTTTATTTTGAACATCCATAGAAGCATCGAAGGCCAGGCCGGGGCTGCCTTTCATTTCCCCTTTGTGTCCCTCGTGCGGGCGCTCATGATGTCCTGAGATCGCTCATCTTCACAAGATCCATCCTCCACTCCATCCAGCTCCAGGGCCGGAGGCCCCAGGGACCTCGAAGGGTGACGGAAATCTCAGGGCCTTCCGGAGAGCAGCGCGGCAGGCGGTAGGGAGATCACAGCTGCGAGACTGGGCCTCAGTTTACCCCACACGAGGTCTCTCGCCAGGACCGAGAGAAGATGCTGGCACACTATTTCCCCACGGCGACAGATGCCATTAAGCACTTAAGAAGGCTCAGTTCCTGTGTCCGCCTCATAAATCCTCCAGACGGGCTTCCTGTATTCCAAGAGACTGACTCCTTCCAGGGCCCCCGAAAGGCTGGGAGCCGGCGGCGGCGGCGGCGGTTTCTCTTTCCAAAGCGAGATCTCGGGAACAACCCAGCATCAGTCTGGTCGAGTCCCTGCGCCGCCTGAAAGAACGCGGGAGCCCGGTCGGAGCCGAGCGCGCGCAGCTGCCCTCCGCGACTCGGGCGATCCAGCGCGGCGCGCCCTGGAGCGCAGCGAACCAGCCCCACCTCCAGGGAACTGGACCCAGCCCGGCCGCTCGCGCGCCGTAATTTGGATTTCCAGGAATCGCCTTTGTTGTGGGCGACCAACCACAGGCACCGCAGACACCTGCTCCTCCAGACGGTCCTCGCCCCGGGCGGCCGCTTCTCCGGAGCTCGGGGGACCCCCGGGCGCTCCCCGGCTGCGGAGCCGTGCGTCCCCGGGGCCGTACCCGCGCCCAGGGCCGGTGTTCCCCGCTGCCCCGGGCCCAGCGGGGGCTCTGGGGCTGCGCAAGGGCCTCGTTTGGCACCCTCAGGCCTGCGCGGACAGGAGCCTGAGTCACGGCCGCTCGTGCCCACCCTCTTGGCGTGTCGCCCCGCCGCGTCGGGCCCCCCGCGCGGCCCCCTCTTCCCGCCCGCCCCTGTCCCCGAGGCGGCGGCTCCGGGAGCCTCGCCGTCCATCCTTCCCATGGAGAAGCCGAGCTCCCCGCGCTGCCCCGCGGCTCCCGCGGGAGGGGGCGCGGCCGCCCCCCGGCTCCACCCTCTCGGCGGGGCGCAACCAGCTGGGGCCCCTGCCAGTGGCGGCCGCTCCGGGGCCCGCGTCCAGCTCGCGCCTCGCTCTCGCGGCTGGAGGGCGATCGGCGGGGACTGGGCCTCCGCGCTCCGCTCGCTCGGGGCGCTCCCCTGCCAGCGCGCGGCGGGGAGCGGGACGCGGAGGTGCCCCGAGGGGGCGGTGGCTGTGCGCCGAGCTGGGGGGAAGCGCGTCGCTGTGGACACGGGCGCCCCTAGCCACCTCGGCCAGCCTTCGGGAGCGGGGAGCGGAGCCCCGGAAGCGGCAGTGCGGAGCCGCGAGGGCGGCGGGGTCTGCGCTCCTGGCGGGCGCCGGCTGCGGAGCCTCGGCTGGGCTCGGCGCCTCCCGCCTCTCCCCCCGAGCCCCCCGCGAGCTGGCAGGAGGAAATAGCGCGCGGCCCCTTTAAATTTACCCAGGAGCCCTTAAAGGAGCCCCAGGGGCCCCAGACAGGAATCCCCACCCCGGTCCAGCCCGCGCCGCCGAGCGAGCAGCCAGCCGTCCGTGCGGCCGGCCGCCTGTGCATGCGCCCCGCGCCCCGGGGCCCCGCGCACCCCGCGCCCCGCCCGGGCCGCCGCCGGCCCCGCGGCCCCGCGCCCAGCCGCCCCGGGGCCCCGCTCCGCAGCGCAGCGCATGGAGCCCGGCGGGGACCACCGGAGCCGGAGCGGCGGCGGCGGCAGGGGCGGCCCCGGGCCAGCAGCGGCCTCGGCACGGGGCCGACGGCTGCCGCCCGCCGGGTCGGGAGGCGGTGCGGAGCCCGAGGACGACGACGGCGGTAAGCGCTGGGGCCGGCGACCCGGGCGGGGGCCCCGGCGTGGGGGAGGGGAGGGCTGCGGCTCCGGGCTCCGGGCCCCTCTCCGCCGCCGAACAAAGGGGGGGACGCGGGCAGGGCGGCCGGGGGCGCCACCTGGCGGGCGCGGATCGCGGCTGCAGGGCCAGCGGGGAGCCCCCCGCCCGGCTCCCGGGGCGGCCTCGGGGCTCGGGCGGATCCCCTCCCCCTTAAAGGCCCCGCCTAGGGGGCCAGGCCGCGGGGGCCCAGGGGGCCGGACGCGCCCGGGCGCTGGCCATGGGCCGCTTGCACTCGGCCGCCCCCGCCCCTTTCTGGGTCCGACTCCCCGGCGATCGCTCTTATCCAGCTGTCCCCTCAAAGTGTAGTCAGACCCCGGGTCCCCTGGGGGCGGGGGGCTTCCCCCCAGAGCCGCAGAGTTAAATCGGACTGCCCCCTCGGCTCGGGGCCTTTTTCTTTCAAGTCCCACGTTCTCCCGTTGAGCCTGGGGGGGACCCGCCACCGCCGTCCCCCGTCGGGCTGAGGGGCTGGACTCGCCCACTAGGACACACGACAGGCCCCCTTCTGCTGTTATCTCCCCCGTCGCTTCAGAGAATGTTTGCCACATGGGTCAGCGCTAGTGCTTGCAGCCAGTGCGCCCCGCTCGTCGCTGTCAGCGCCGCTGCCTCCTGTCACTGCCGCCGGGACGAGGCGTGCAGACCCCGGAGGGTCCCGCCGGGGCCCCGGGAGACTCTGCCCCTGTCTGCGTCCCCTCCCCTCTCGGGGCAGGAACTCCCCTGCCCCTTTTGTTTTTAAAAGAATCTCGGCTCCTCCCCTTTATTCGGCTCTTAAAGGGCCAGTCCACCGTAGACTAGCTGGGATCCAGCGCTGGCAGGATGCTTAGAGACCAATCTAGATCAGACAAAGGCGCTTAGGGCCCCAGCACGGGTGACCTCTCGAGGGTCACAGAACAAGTTACCTGTGAAGCCAGGACTCGAACCCAGCTCCCTAGATGTGAAGTCAGTTCGTTTTCTCTGGCTTTACTTTAAAAAGAAAGAAAGGTGTGTGTGTGGGGGGGGGGCGAGTGACAGGAGCCCTTTCTGATCTTGTCTTTTGTCTACCTGACCCTTTGATTTTCCACTGGGTGGAATCCCCACAATCTGGCCGTTCAGTCTCTCTGCTCAGGAGACCATTTAACAAAATAAACTAGGTCCCTACCTCATACGGGAGGTAGGGGCCCACTGGGGTCTCTGTCCCTTTGGCAACGGGAAGCGACACGGGGTGAGTGGGCTGTGCTCAGCCTCTCCAGCAACCGCCCATCCGAGGGCTGGGCGGTGGCCAGCTCCCTGCCAAGAGCAAAAAATAAATCCCCAGAAAGGCTTAATGGGCTCCAGTGGGCTGGTGGCCACTCCCTGCCGCAGTCTCTTCAGCCGCCACTGTGATGGTCCTCCCGCCCTCTCCCTCTCCCCAGCCAGGGTCATTGGCTCTCGCGGACGCTAGGGGACCCAAGGTCTCCTTGTCCTGGAAGTGCTGTCGGCCTTGTCCCCGGGAACCTCCCAGTGGTTGCCTGCATTGGGAGGAACTGACAGTGTTTAGCACCTACCCCGCCCACCCGTGGGTGAGGGGTGTCGACTCTTAGGAGCTGTATTTGAGGCAGCATTGGAAATGGGAGAAGATTCCGGGTGGGGCCCTCCTGGCCGCGGCCCCAGGTGGGTGGGTCCCGAGTGCAGCCCTGGATGCAGACAGATGCCCCCTTTGTTTCTCCGGGCCCCCCTGGCTGCTCTGGCCGGGACTGCCCAGCATGCTGCTTGTCTCCAGGATTCACTCTTTCAGAAAGGGCCCACACAGACCCTCTGCCTCCCTGGCCCCCATCTTCAGCGTCCCCATCCTTTTGTGCTCCATTGTCTTTTAAAGGGACCGGAGCTCTTTGTCAAGGGGCCCTGTGGCAACTCCCTCGGAGGCCTCCCCTGATTGATGTCTCCATCCCTGCCCTGCCCTTGAGCAAAGCCTCGGGTCCCCACCCAGGAATTTGGAGGTTGAAAAACGCTGTCTCCCTTCCCCTCCTCTTCAGGGCAAGATCTGCAGCTGGAAGGGGGTGCCTTGGGGTCCTGGGGAAGTACCCCTCTGTCCTCCAGGGCCCGGGGCCCAGCATCAGCAGGCAGGAAATACTCTGACCACTGTGAGGCCCGGGCCTCGAGACCCGGGAAGAGCCGAATCCCCGGCCGTGACCACCGGCGCTACTACCACGACCACTGGCGGCTGGAGTACCTGATGGACTTCAACCCGGCTCGGCACGGCATGGTGTGCATGGTGTGCGGCAGCTCCCTGGCCACCCTCAAGCTCAGCACCATCAAGCGGCACATCCGCCAGAAGCACCCCTACTCCTTGCACTGGAGTCCCCGCGAAAAGGAGGTCATCAGCAGCAGCTGGGATGCCCACCTGGGGCTGGGGGCCTGTGGAGAGGCTGAGGGCCTGGGGGCCCAGGGGGCAGAGGAGGAGGAGGAGGAGGAAGAGGAAGAGGAGGAAGAGGGGGCCAGCCTGCCAGCTTGCCAGCCCAAGGGCCAAGGTAACCAGGAGCGGGGAGAAGCACAGGTTTGGGAGCCATTGGCTGCTCCTCCTCCTCCTCCTCCTCCACCTCGTGGGGTGAGGTCGCTTACTGCCCCCTGCAATAGTGGGGGCCAGGGTGGGGGTGCGGGGCTCCCTAGTGTCCCTGCTGGCTTTGGCATTCTGCAGTTTGAAAGGAAGGCTCCAGGCGACTACAGGAGGGGGAGCTGGGAGATTGGCAGGGGAGGCCACTCGGGGGCCAGTGAGGGGACAGGAGTGGATAAGGTGCTGCTGACTGGCTGGTGTTTCTGGAGGTGGGGCGAGGGGCTTGGGGCTGGGGAGGGTGGGGCTTGGCGCTGGGGAGGGTGGGGCTTGGGACTGCGCAGGACAGTTGAGATGGAGGAGGAGCGCAGGACTTGAAGAAAAAGGAAGGAGAGGGCTCAGGTGGGCGGGCAGTCAGAGCCAAGTGAGGGCAAGGCTATCGGAGGACCTGGCTGTGGTGGGGGCCCCCCTCGCAAGAGGGCCAGCGTCTCAGTTCCCTCCCTCCCCCCTCCAACCTTCCAGGCAAAGCCCCAGCTGGTGGGGGTGGCCGGCGCCAGCGTCGAGGGGGCCAAGAGGCACCCCGGGCTCGGCGTCGGACCTCCCGGAGGGCCGGGGGCAGCAGGGGGCTGGGGGCCCGGCGCCTGGAGCGGAGGCTGAAGCAGTCCCTGCAGAGCTGGTTCCGAGCCGAGTTTCTCATGGACTATGACCCACGGGGGAACCGGCTGGTGTGCATGGCCTGCGGCAGGGCACTGCCCAGCCTGCACCTGGACGACATCCGGGCCCACGTGCTGGAGGCGCACCCCAGCTCCCTGGGGCTCAGCGGCCCCCAGCGCAGCGCCCTGCTGCAGGCCTGGGACAGCCAGCCCGAAGTGCTGCCTGAGCCCCCACCAGGTGCGAGGCCTATCTTAGAGCTGAGATTCGGAATCGAGGCTGCAAAGAGGGGTTTGTTCCGGATGACTGAGGGCCAAGAATCACCCCTTTACACACACACTCTCTCTTTCTGTCACTCACTCACTCACTCACTCACTCTGGCTGGGGCTTTTAGATTGGGACTGGGGTGAGGAACCAGGGACCCCCTTGGCATGGGTAAGGGCATCCCCGACAGCAGGCTGAGCCCCTCTCCCTCACCCCTTCCCCAACAGACGACAACCTCGTCCCCCAGGACCTGACCAGAAAGTGCCAGGACTCGGCCCCTGCTGCCAGAGCCCCCTCCTCTCAGGACCTCAGCCCCCCAGACGTAAAGGAAGAGGCTGGTTGGGCCCCTGAGAGCCCCCGGCCCGCAGTGGAGGAGGAGGAGGGGGGCCAGGGCGAGAGGGCAGGGGTCCCGGGCCAGTCGCCGCGGGGCCGCGACCACCGCCGCCACTACCAGGAGCGCTGGCGGCTGGAGTACCTGATGGAGTTCGACGGCGGCCGGCGCGGCCTGGTGTGCATGGTGTGCGGCGGCGCGCTGGCCTCGCTCAAGATGAGCACCATCAAGCGGCACATCCGCCAGCGCCACCCCGGCTCCACGCGCCTCAGCGGGCCTGTCAAAGCCCTCATCGCGCAGGAGTGGAGCGAGAAGGCTGCCCATCTGCTGGCCCTGGGGCTGCCCTGCCCCGAGTCCCCCCGGGGCCCGGCCGCCCCCAGCACAGCCTCGGCCTCCGAGCGGGGAGGGGCGGAGGAGGAGCCAGAGGAGGAGTGGTGGGGTGAGCGGAGGACAGAGGTGGGCGGCGCAGGACGGCAGGCGAGCGAGCGGCCCGGAGGTGGCCTGACTGGGGGGGCCAGGGAGGACAGCAGGTGGGCGGAGGGCCGGGGAGGAGGACAGAGGCACCGGACAGGATGGGGCTGGGAGTCAGCCAGGTGGGCAGGAGGGCACAGGTGAGGAGGGGGCGCCAGGTAGAGGAGGGGCTGTGGTTTGCTAGGGCAGAAGCCAAGGGTGAGGGGACGCTGTGGCCATGGCCGGCGTGCCCTCCACCCGCTGCAGTCCCGACCCTTTGTTCGCCCCCCTCCCCCCCTAGGCGACGTCCCACTGTCCCCGGGGGAGCCAACCGAGCGGCCTGCGGAGGAAGAGGACGAGGAGGAGGAGGAAGAAGAGGAAGAGGAGGAGGGTGCGGAGCCCGGGGGCTTGGCCTTTCCGCCCCTGCCCCCGCCCCCGCCGCCGCCGCCGCCGCCCCCCCCGCCCCGGAGCCGGGAGCAACGGCGGAACTACCAGCCGCGCTGGCGGGGCGAGTACCTGATGGACTACGACGGCAGCCGGCGCGGCCTGGTGTGCATGGTGTGCGGCGGCGCGCTGGCCACGCTGAAGGTCAGCACCATCAAGCGGCACATCCTGCAGGTGCACCCCTTCTCCATGGACTTCACGCCCGAGGAGCGCCAGACCATCCTGGAGGCCTACGAGGAGGCGGCGCTGCGCTGCTATGGCCACGAGGGCTTCGGGGCGCCCGCGCCGCGCCAGGGCGCCGCCGACCTCAAGGCGGGCGCCGCGTGCCGGGCGTAGCGGCCCCCCGCCCCCCCTCCCCGCTGGCCGGGCTGGGTACGCTCGCCAGGCGGGCACAGCCCCCGGGGGCCGCACGTTTCTGAGAAGCCAAAGCGGCCCGCCAGTGTTAGCCCAGCCCCGGGGTGGGGGGCGCTGACAGTCAGTATTAGGGTGCGGAGCCCTGGTGCCCGCGGCTTGGGGCGCTCCTGGTCCTGCTGAGGCCCCTTCGCGGAGGCGGCAGGGCCGTGTCCTGTTCCAGCCTCTCCCCGGTGGGGTTTGGGAACCCCACCTGCCGCCAGGGGCATCCGTGCCTGGGGCACTGGCGGTCCCGGCCCGGCCCTTGACCCATGGCATCCGGCTCCCGCACCCTCTGCGTGCCCGCTGCCAGCGGCGACACGCTGCCCTGTGCTCAGCCCCCAGGGCCGGGCGCCCGGCTCAGCCTGCCTTTCTCCCTGCGCGCGCGCGCGGTGCGGGAGGGGCCCCAGCGACCGATCTCCCTGGCAGGTCCGAGAGGGATGTTCATGTTTCGTTCTCCTGTGGAGACCATGTGGCCCCAAGACCAGGCCCTTGTTGCTCTTTGTATTTTATTTTGAAACTGTATTTAATGCTTTTATATGAATGGGGGAGGGGCGGGGAGGGAGCTGTCCCAACCACCCTTATGTGCAAAAGTGTCTTATTTATTATGCGTGTTTCAGAGATTAAGCTGTGAGGTGGCTGGGGAAGAGGGACCCAAAGGGAGGGCCAGGGCAGGGGCAGGTGGGGAACGGGCACCCCCACACTCCCCCCAGGCAGTGACCTCGCTCTCCAAGCCTTCTCTGCTGCTTCACAGGCCTAACACTACAGGTTCCACCCTGGGTCTAAGAGCAAGGTTTAGTCAGCTTGAGGGGTGGGCACAGAGGAATCCTGGTGCCAAGGACAGAGAAGCCCCCAGCTCTACCCTGTAAACTCTCCCTGAATTGGGAGCTGAATTTTCTACCATGGATTTTCTATCATTTTTATAAAACCCAAGATGATGGTCAGCTGGGAAAGACCCCCGTCAGGGGCGCACCCCACCACTCAGATCAGTGCAATGTGTCCCAGAGGCTAACTACAATAAAAGAAAAAACAAAGCCCAACTCCCAATGCAGTGTTCTTTCCATTATGCCACCCAGCCTCCTGTTCTCTTACCGCTAGACTAGTGAATAGGTACTGGGCATGGCCCTACAGGGGGTGCTTGGCACTGCAGCACAAATGGAAGAGGCCTGTCCCATCAGATCGCGGGACTCCAGCGACTGACTGCCCAGTGTTTGGCCCTGCAGGGCTCGTGAGACAGTATTAAGAGCGGGTGAGCAGGGATTCTGGGTGGCACCAAGCCGGGCACTGCCATTCTTTTACTTTCCTTCATGCATGCTGTTTTTTCAGTTCCAGAATGAGGAGTTTTGCCACTCTGCCAGTCAAAATTGTTAGGCAAACTGGGCTGCCTATTCAGATCAGCCAGGCCCGGCAGGAGGTGTGGTGAGGCAGGTAGTCCCCCCCCACCACTCCCCAAGCAGGGAGGGACCACCGGTAGGCCTGGTCAAAATGCAGATCCTTGGGCCTAACCTGTCCCCTTCCAGCCTCACAGGTGAAGTTTCTTCAGATGGCTTTTAATGGTATGTTTGCTCTTCTGGCCAATATGTAAATGTTACTCTGAATACATATTTATACACCACGGTTACTTAGTGACATTATTTGAATATTGTATGTGTATTTGCGAGGTTGTTTGCATCTGCCGTTTATTTTTGAAGTTTTCAGCCTGAGTTTCCTAAGAGGTATGTTGAATAAAAAACTTAAAACCCAGCTTAAGGGTCGCAGACACCTTAGCTTAATGGACCAGCAGCCTAGAGGTGACCAATTCTGTCAATGAAAACCTGGTACACTCCTCGGTTTCCATTTTCCACGGTGACCAGGTGGAAGCTCACTGACTCGGGGGAGGGTGTGGCGCAGCTTGGGTCTTTGGCAGAACCTTCTGCCCTCCCCAGGGAGGTGGCCTTGGCTTCTCCTCCTCCAGAAACCAAATGCACAGCTCTGCTCCCGGGTAATGGAAGCTCTGTGGCCGTGGGGACCCTCACCAGTGTCCACTGTTGGTGGCTGTTCAGAGCTCTGGGAGCCGAGTGGGGGGGGGGGGCTGGCAGCCTGGATGGCTTCACACCCAGACCTGTGTATCACGAATAAAGGCAGCAGGATGACCGCAGCCGTGTTGTTGTTGTTTTATTAAGACCACATCAATCTGCAGGCTTACAAGAAACTCAGTGTCCGCTCCCAGGGGCTGTTGTCCTTTTATGCTGCACACACACCCCCACAGTTTCAGTAGACATTTCTCACCTAGAGGTTTCCTTAAAAACAAAAACACCCCGCATCTGCATGGCACAAAGGTCCGCCTCAGTTTGCCCCCAGCAGCCACAGGAGAGCACCTGCTGAGACAGCAGTCAGGCAGAAGCTTCCAAAGAAAAGTAAGTTAAACAAATGGAAACGAGGCCCCTCTCAACCATCCACATCCTTAATTTGCAAAAAACTGAAGAGGTTTTTTAAGAAGGGAGGGAGAAGCCCCTTCTACTACCTTCCAAGACTGCTGCAGTGCTCTGGGACCTCAGATGTCAGCCCTTCCTCTAGAATCACCAGGGCAGACCCTCTGGGGGGCCATCTCAAAATTGCCCATTAGAGCACCCAGAGGAACTCATGACTTTCTTCCAAGTTGATCGGATGGACTGTAGTAGGGGAGGCAGACCGGAAGTCTCAGAGAAGTCAGGATTCCCTCTTGCTCCCCATCTGCTGGGGGTGGCTCTGCCTCAGGCCCACCCACAATCCAGCTTGGTTACCTTCCCCTCACATTGGTGGAGAGAGGCCCACAGCAGCCGCAGCCACAGTTCTAAAACACAGCTCGGCTCCGAGAGGGCAAAGACCCCACAGGCCCTGGTCTGCTGCCCACACCAGCCGCAGGCAGTCACCGCTCCCTGCAAGCACACCCAGGGCACAGACACGTCATCCCGCACAGATTTGGTCCTTTGGGGCGAACAGTGCACTGAGGTTACAGATGCAACTGGGGAAGAGAAGGCAGATAAAAGATGAAAAAGCAAACAAAACCAACCCAAGCATTGCGTTTCCGTGGTTCATCTCTTCAGACTGCTTGCCCCTCGCCCAGGCCTGAGGCGGGGGACAGAGACTCGGCACTGGAGGAGCCCACTGCAGATTGTTACTGTTTTTTCTAACACGTTTACAGCAGTGTACAGCAGTTACAGACATTTATTTCATAGGAAAAGTACAACCATATTTATGAAACAGCTGGGGGTGGGGTTGGGCAGGGGCAGGGGCAGGGGCGGGAGAGGCAAGCACGCTTCAAGGAAGGAGTTTCCAAAATGGTGCTCGGCAATGGCATCCCCACAGGAAGGACAGACCCGTGGTAGAGCTTCTCCTGTCCTGGGCTGCTGGGGGTGGGGGGGCGCAGCCCCTCACCACCACACTCCTCCCTCCCCTTTCCTGTCGTTTCCAAGCCGGCTCAGGAGCAGGGCTAGAGGAGGCAGGCTGGCTAGGTCTTGCTGTCACCAGTGAATTGAGTGCGAGCTGGACCTCCTTTCGGTGAGGAAGCGGATTAAGGGAGGCTGCTCCTGGTGTGGGGCAGGAAGACAGGATTACAACCCCCAAACCCAATTCCCACCGCTGTCCCTAGGGCATTTCTTCATAAATTAACCAGCATTTCTTAACTTAAAAATAGGGGGAACTACAATGGGGACACTGCGTCAGCCCGAGACACATCCCAACAGGTGAGAAGAGCCCAAGAGCTGTGTCTCAAGCTTCCCTCTCGTCCAACTACCAGGAGAAGCCACCACCAGCCAGGTGCTGATCGATCCTAGTCATTCAATGCTTCATAAAAACTCTTTTTTTCCCCAGTCCAACAATTCCTGTGCTTGATATGGAGGGGTGAAGGGAAAGAGGAGAGAAACCACCAAATTAAAAAATAAGCTTGGGATGCAGGCTGGAGAGACCTCAGTGAGTCCCTTCTGAGACAAGTGACAATGTTATGACTATTACGCGGGGTTTTAGTAATGTATGCAATGTCCGGTTGCGGGGGCTCATTCGGCCTTCTTTTTGGCGATTCCAGGGAGTTTTGCTTGGATCCTAGTAAAGAAGAAAAGGAGGTGAAAGCACAGCGCACTCGCCTTTGCTCTGGTTTCAGCAGACTGGAGAAGTTCTCACAGGTGCCCCCGGCTGGGCTGGGCTGAGCCCCTGGGCGCATGCAGAACCACTCCCACCCTGCACTGCAGGCTGCTGGCTGCCAGAGCCTCCTGGGGCCTACAGAGAGGTTGCAGGAAGGAACGTGAGCACACGGGCAGAAGCCCGGCTTCTCCTTTCTGCAGCTCTGAGGCACACACAGGAACGCAGGGCAGCCACTCGGGCTGCGGGGTAAGCCAGCAGAGTCAGGGGTTAAGGGCACCTAGAAATTCGAGACGGGGCAGGGTCCTCACAAGCCTAAAAGCTGGCACTGATTCCCAGCCTCTCAGAGAAGGAAGGCCACGCCTGCCCTTGGTTCTGGGCAAGGGCATTCAGCAATCCCAAGGTAATCATGATCTGCACTCAGGCCATTCACACCTGGGAGCACCGGCCTCCACTCTGCTTCCCCAAATGAAGCAGACACACTTGGAGCTACTCATTTAGAATAACCAGGCTAAGCTCTTGGCTGGCTTCAGCTCTAGCTCCAGCAGAGACTAAAGGAGGCAGCTGGCCATTCCAGTGCCCCCGCTCATAGCGCCCAACACCGGGGTAAAAACCTGGGGTGTGAGAAGGGCTTTTTTTTAAACAGCATATAAGAAAACGTGGAAAGGGTTAACATTTTAGTTCTAGGTGTTGGGTTCAGAAGCATTTGCTCTAATTAAAAACTTTAAATAAATGAATAAGAAAAGTTTTTTGAAAGAAGTCAGACATGGATATCTAAATGACTAGAGAATTTGAACAATAATACTTCATTGGTTAACAAAATAGCTATTTTCAGCCTTCTGTCCTTTATATCACAATTTCTGAAACGAGAGGCGAGTTTGGCTTAACCCCATCCATGTGATGTGCCTAGAACCTGAGCTGTTTGCAGCAGCGCTTACTGGGGTGGGGGTGGGGGCTGGGAAGGGGGCGCCATGCCTGCTCCAGGATGAGCACATTGGCGATCTAAGGGGGTGATAATGAATGTTGCGGACCTGGATGCTTGGGTAAGTGCAGGACCAGCAGGTGTTCTGTGACCTGCATCTTTCTACATATTTATAAGCTTGAGAAACTTGTGGAGGCAGCAATGGACACTGAAAGGCCAGCTCAAGCAGAGGGGCCTATTCCATGACCCCTCGCCCCCCAAACGCATGATCATTGTACAAGCTGCTGCTGAAACAAGTCCTTGCACTCGCTGACTCTATTAGCCCCGGGTTCCCAGGGGCAAAGGATGACACCCAGTGGACTTACTTGTCCACGATTGCCTTGGTCTGCTTCCGGACGATGCCCACGTAGTGATCGATCTGGGTCTTTGGGGGAAGAAAGCACACACAGCTGGTTACATCGAGATGCACTCAGTCCCCGGAGGCCTGCCTCTTTCGTTAGTTTAACCGCTTTTGGCTCTATTTGTAAACACTACTGACTAGTCTAGAAAATTACAGTAATGCCCACTTTCTTAAAGGATTTTAAAAACTTCAGATTTCAAAGGTTACCATAAATGTCCCACACTTGGTTGACGTGAAAAAACACTTTCTTTAGCAGAGAGAGGTCTGTCTCCCCTGCTCGGAAATTCCCAGGAAACTTCTTTGTCTAGGAGACACTGGGAGCCTGAGGGGGATTCTGCACTCAAACCATGTGTCAGTCACTCAGCAAAGGCCCAAGAGCCAGAAATCCAGTGTGTGGACGGAAACTTCACCCTCGTGCATCTGAGACCTGCTCTGTGGCACTCCACAGTGCACCACAACCCGCCCGTGGCAATGAGCCCTGGCCAGCCTCTCCTTTCAAGTTTCTTTTCAGACACAGCTCTCGCTCTTTTAAATATATAGAATCTCATCACAAGTAAAAGGAAATGCAACATCCCAAAGCCTGCAAGCAGTTACTACTGATAGGGATTCCCTTGCTGTGCGCTCCTCCGCATGCATGTCAGGGAATTAAAGGAACCTCGGAGTAGTTAGAAACAGCAGAAGCTTTAACATAGCCCCCCTAGTCCGTCCCACACAGAGCTACAGCTTGCATTTGAAAAGGTCTTTTCTCTACCATGAATGCAAGCGACTACAAAAATCAAGGCTTTCTGTACTGAGCTGCATTTCAATTCAGTCCTGGCCAAACTGCTGCCTGAGCTCGCACACAGTATGGGAGCGCCACTTCCTCCCCTGCTCCCTCATCTTCTGCACTGTACTGTCTCGCCCTCAAGTGCCTGAGTTGGGCTGCTTTCTGCTCACATGACCTTCGCCTTTGGCCGACTGCTCAGAACACAGCTCACGTAGGCCGGGTGCTTCACATTGGATCTTTCAGGGTAAACGGGAAGGGCCCTGGGAGGAGTGTAATCTCTCACCCCCCCCCCACCCCCATAGCGAAAGGAGCTGTTCACCACAAGATCAGCAGTTTGAAACCACCAGTCCAGTCGGGCAGCGCTACCTCGTCCTGGAGGGCTGCTGCCAGTCAGAAGTGAGCTGGTTCCATTCTGGTCATGGCGAGCTTGGTCACCTTTTACTCTATCTTTCAATGTCAAGCGCTCCTTGGCAGACACGGCCTTGCAGCTCTCAGAGCACTGCTGGGGGACCGTGGCGAAGGCAGGGCGCTGTTTGAACCAGGTTGATTAGGGGTGGCGGTGTGTCTTTACCCATTGGGAGGGGCAGTGCCTGGCTGATGTGAACCACGGTGCTTCTTCAAGAGTCCCACAAAACAGCCAGATCCAGCAGAGGCGCCTTCCAAGGCCTTTGTCTTGGAGCACAGCTTTTATTTAACAATGTCTAGAAACTTGGTTTTTAGACTATCATATCTTCATGTCAATCATGGGCACACTGCACGGAGTTTCTCCCCAACTTTGAAAACCCACCAGGAGTTAACAGCCGATGCGTGTTATTTGCGTGGGTGCGATATACACAAAAGTCATGGTAGCGGATATAGCAATGTGACAGAAATTTAAAAGTGAGTCTCCTTCCTATCCTCTCTCCCCCACACATCTAATTTCTTCTCTTGGAGAACACTAGCTACAAGTCTCTTCTAGGTAGTTAACTTTGGAAAAGAAAGAAAGAAGTGAGATTTATAGAAAGCCTGCTCTGAACTTCCAAAGCCTGAAAGTAGAACTGAGGCCAGTCACACATGTGGGGATAGCTGCAGAGGGCCAACGCTTACCTTGTACTTCTCGTAGACGACAGGAACGCTGAACACAAGCAATTCAGCTAGAGGACAATAAACAAGCGTGAATACCAGACAGTCGCAGAGGCAACACCCTCCCCCCACCCGCCCCCATCAAGCATACAGAGGGAAACCTAAATCTTCCTTAACACAGGCAGAAGTCCCAGAATCAGGCTGCCTTCTTTATTCCAAATTATGAAGATAAAACCCTGATACCTAAATCAACAAAATCTACATAATTCTCCTTTACTTCTCGTTGCTTTGAGGTTTCTTTATAAAAATCCACTGGTGTCGATTCCAACTCATGGTGCCTTGTCGGTGTCAGAGCAGAACCGGGCTCCGCAGAGCTCTCGGTGGCTGGCTGTCCTTGCTCCTGGACAGTCAGAGGCTGCCACGTCTTTACAGTTGGAAGGACCCACACAGGCCTTTCCAACATCTACAGTCTACAGTACAGAGGAGCCCTGGTAGCAGAGAGAGAGAGAGAGAGAGAGACTACTCCCATAAAGAAAATCTCAGAGGGGCAGCGGGGAGGGAGGAGATAAAAATGAGGAGCTGATGCCAGTGGCTTCAGTGGAGAGCAAATGTTTCGAGAATGAGGGCAACGAAAGAACAAACGTGCTTTACACCATTGATAGATGTATGGATTGTGATAAGAGTTGTATGAGCCCCCGATAAAATGATAAGGAAAAAAAAAAAAAGAGAACCCTTTACTTTCAGAAGAGTATAGACCTAAGTAAAACAAAATGTTGAGATACAATAACTTCACATTTTGATGTTTTCATTCAATAAAAGTTTCTATGGAGAAGGGGGTGGGGAGCTGCCTGGGGGCAGCTGTGGGAAAAAAAATAAAAACAAAAATTAAAAAAAAAGTTTCTATGGTTCGTTTACACACACACACACACACACACACACACACACACACACACACACACACACAATCTCGGAAACTCACAGGGGCAGTTCAACCCTGCCCTATGGGGTCACTATGAGTTGGCAGCCACTCGATGGCTGTGTGTGTGGATAGAAAATAAATGAGCCGTGGGGGCACCGCTGGACTGGTGGACAGTGGGCTGCTAACCACAGGGTCCGCGGCTGCTCCGAGGGAGAAAGTCTGTCCCTGTCAACTTACACAGGGCTGCTCTAAGTCAGAATCGGCTTGATGGCTGTGGGCTTGCTGTCTGGGGATTGTTTATGGGTAACACAAACAGTGGGGCTATGTGAAACAAGTGGAGCTAGTCTCTTGGCTCCTATTCCTAACCGGTTACTTCCCTAAGTATCAAACGACTTCCTTGCCCTCTTACCGAGAATCAGAAGGGTGATTCCATTGAAAACGGCACCGACGTAGGTCATCAGCCACATGAAGACAGCCAGCTGTGGAAGCCAAGCACCGGGGGGTCAGCAAAGCGCAGGCCAATGGAGGACACTCTCCTCTATTTAAACCTGCGTTGCGCTAGTGACGGGTGCTGTGGGAAGTTCCAAAGGCCGGTCCCCCCATTAGCACTCACATTGGAGGGCAGGGAAGAGAACCCTGTGGTTCACTGGTAGCTACGCACACTTCTGTCGATTACGGATCCCTGGTCTCCTCTGAGTTCTCCAGGCGCAAGGGCCTTCTCTGTTGGTTCCCAGCCCCATATCTTGATGGCTGATTATGGCAAGCATACGTGACATTTTGTCCCGTGAAACCTACTTCCTGCTTGGCCTCTGAATTATAACCGAGCTGCCAGCTTTCCAGCCTCACCACCAGAAGGCACAGAAGCCTCTCACCTTCAGGGAGTCCACCAGGTCTTCCACCAGAAAGAGACGGATGATGAGTTTCAGAGCCTTGTTGACGTGCACCATGGCCGCATTCACGTAGTTATGGAAAGCCTCGGAGGACAGCGTGATGTCCACATCCAGGTAGGCTCTTTGGGAAGGAGAAACAACGGTAAGGCAGGTGGCACAGAAGACTTCTGGGGAACACTGGCCTAGCATTCTTTAGAATGTGAACCTGACTGACCGCGAGGGTATTTCAGAAATTATCCTGGGGATGGGGGAGTGGAGAGACCACTGCCACTCAGTGGGCCAGGGCAAAGATGTCCACACAAGGGTGAACAATTGAGAATCATCCAGTCCTGTCCTATCCCATGCAGGATGGTGGAAACCTACATGTATGTACTCACCACGAGTCCAACACACACACACACACACACACACACACACACACACACACACACACACACACACACACGCTCTCTGCACAGCTAGCCCTCGTCTGAAAGCCTCGCTTTGCTTTTGTTGAGATGTCGCTAAGACATCTCTCCCAGGATTTTGAAATTGGTACTGGTGGTTTATACCCGTAGCTGCTGCGAGTCTCTGATTTCTTTATTACGATTTTTGGTGTGGTCAAGTCCCAGCCATTAAATAACAAAGAAAAGAAATATTATAAATAACTTTCGATACTTGTATTCCTTTAAAATTAAGATCTGTATTTTTGAAATTATGCTTGTGGGTAGATCATAGGAGCTATGAATTTCATGTTAGGAGGAGAAAAGAAGCCTTCTAAGTATTGGTTTAAGAAAGCAAAACGGAGGATGGGGATTCTGAGTTTGATGGGGCTGACAACCACTGAATCATTCGCCACAGTCAGACAGCACTCGGTTCTGCCCCAGGTGCACTGCGGGCTGGTAATCAAGCACGTGCTCACGCCTTGGTCGTTCACGCAGTCTCTAAGGAAAGCCTGGCGGCATAGCACACACTCAGCTAGGTGATGGGAACAGCATTATGAAAGGTAGGCCTGCCTTTGCCTTCATCTTTCTGTGGCCCGTCGGACACAGAGTACACCCACTTAAAATTTCCAGTATGCTCTAAAAGTGGGAAAAGCTTTCCCCACTAAATCTCACAGTTGGAAATTTTAAGTGGGTATACTGTGTCCCATTGGCCACAAAAAGATGAAGGTAAAGGCAGGCCTACCTTTCATAATGCCTAGGTAACTGTGATCTGAAGAGCTAAGCATCATCCCATTAACACCAGAACCAGCGATGCCCAGGGCTCCAGGTGTACCACCAACTGTCATAAAAATCCACAGTTCTTCAACAAAAGATGCACCGCGGAAAATACTTTGGTCTTGGAAGAGTTGAGGCGCCTACCCCTACTGCCTGTGGGGATAACTGAAGAGGGACAGGCAGGCTTTCCTTTCTACCTGTTAAGAAAATATCTACTACCAAATATAAAACTTTGGAGAATTAGATGCCTGTTGTTAATCCAATTTAGTGAAACTCATTTTATAAACCTGCAGTGGTGTGACTCCAAAAGAAGGGGCAAGGGGGGACCCACAAAAACTGTCAAAACACCTAAGGCTGTGGAAACAAACAAACCAATCCCAATAAAATTCATTCACTCATTTATTTCACAACTAGTGATTTGTTAAAACTAATTTGCAAATACTTAAAAAAATTCACTCTTTTCCCCTGCTGAGAATACACACAGAACACACCAGCCCATTCAGTCCTTTCTACATGTGCAGCTCACTAGCATTCATGATAATCTGAGTTCCACAGGGAGTCTCCCCTTCCTTTTCTGAGTGGCTCCTCCTCCCTCACTAACATAAACTCATTGGCCCCTCATGTTTCCAGCTAATCATGCAGGTGTTGTCAAAGTGATTCCTTACAGGTTGACCTTAAAAGACCATACACAATGCTGGGAACAGAGATACCAGGAAGGGAGAGGGAGGTTAGGGAGAAAAGGGGAGGAAAGGGGAACCACATCGTAATGACTGATACATATCCCCCCTCCCAGGGGGATGAACAACAGATATATGAAAATAATAATAATTTATCAAGGGGTCATGAGGGTAGGAGGGAGAGGTAAAGAGGAGCTGATACCAAGGGCTCAAATAGAAAGTAAGTGTTTAGAAAATGATGATGGCAACATATGTACAAATATGCTTGATACAACTGATGTATAGATTGTTATAAGAGCTGTAAGAGCCCCCAATAAAATGATCTATTAAAAAGAGAGAGAGAGAGAGAGAGAGAACATAATACTCAAGACAGATATCGCTTACTAGGTAAGCTAACTACCATTTAGTTTTCAGAAAACTTTCACGAATATTTTTGGCTGAACGTTTGCAGATTGTCTTAGAGCAACAGTTGTAGGGGTTCACCCAGTCTCTGTGGCTCCAGGAAGTCTCGAGTCCATGAGAATTGGAAGTTCTGTTCAGTTTGCAATCAAGCTGTAATGATCACAATACGGTTTAAAATTATTCCTTCTGTTTTTACCAGGGGACACTGAGAAGCAGAGCTGTAGCTAGATCATCTGTCCTCCATAGCCCCGAGAGCCGCAGCAGATGCTTTACACAAACCAGGCCAAATCTTCCCGTTACCTTGGTTCATATATTTAAAACAAGAAGAAAAAAGGCTAGATTGGATTCCAGAAAACCCAAGACCTACAGACTTCATCAAGACCCGCCTGTTAATCAGAAACCAAGGCAAGAAGCAGGAAACCAGTCATCAAACACAGAACGCAGAGTGAGCTCTGCTATCCAACACTGTCCCTGTAGGCTATGCCGCTACCAAGTCCGCAACTTCAACACCAGACAGGGTGCGGTGATGGCTGAGCTGGGCTGCGAAGTGCAAGGCCAACAGCCGGAACCACCAGCCACTCTCCTCAGAAGACAGACAGGCTTTCTACCCCTGTCGAGAGCTGCAGTCCCAGAAACCCACGGGGACAGCTCTACTCCCCTGTCCTACGGGGTTGCTGAGTCAGCATTGACTGGATGGCAGTGAGTTTGGTTTCAGAGTTTTCAAGATTCAAATCCATGGGGGCTTATACATGGACTTGGGACACTACTTAAGGTTAAGTGCTGTCCCAGACCCTGTCCGTTCCCCACCCTGTTCAGTCCAGTCCTGTTTGGTCTTGACCTGAGTCTCTACTTTGGCTCAGGGGTCTTGGCTTGTATCCTGGTCACCTCAGGGTCTGTGCCACTGGCCGGCTGCACGAGGTCCCATCATGCGTGAGTCTTGGGACCACATCGGCCCCAGCAGAGCCTTTATCTGCGACAATGCTGCTTGTTATCTGCGGCATTTGAACTTACTTGAATGGGTGGCCTTCTTCTGACTTCTGCACAGCTTGGATGACAGACTTGTAGACCCTGAAGTTGATGGTGACAGAGAGAAGAGCCAGGATGAGGTAAGAGACCACGCTGATGACACTGAAGGCGGCCAGGGACAGCAGCACAATCAGTGTGGTGCCGAAGACAACCCCGGTTTTCTTCACATCTCGCCAGAAAATCAGGTCGTGCACTGCAAAAGCAAACAAAAGGGGAGGGGGCTTTTTTAAAGAACACTTCACCCAGTTCACAATTAAAAACCCCACCCAATAAGTAAATCAAGCACCCATAAGCTACAAGGTCAGGACTGCTCTCTGGTTCCCTGATCCGCAACCCTGCCGGTGAAGCAGGAGATCGGCAGACAGTGACAGTGCTCCCGGAGGGGGTGGACATCATTAATTCATGGGTAATGAAACATGCCAAAAGGGGCTCCCCAGCTGCACAGATTTAGCTTCAGGATGGATTTCCAAACACCCAAGAGCTTGTATTTTTAGGGGGTCAGGGGCACACTACTCAAATACATTGGAGCAAAGCATCAAACATCTCAGTACAAAAGGCAAGGAAGGCAAAATCTTGATAACCATTGGCTAAACTAAGCAAGGCAGACATAAATTAGTGGGGTCAACAGAATATCTGATCAGAACTAAGCTGAAATGGTCAACTGCAGAGGGGGCTGGCAGAGTGTAGAAAATAAAAATAGGCTTCTAGAGCTAGTTATGATGAGACATCATGGGTAGGGCTGACCATGTAATACCCAACCTTGAACACTTCTGAAGTTATTGGGGGAGGCAACTTATTAATAATATGCCAGAGTAAGAAGACATGATAATGTAAGATATATAAAGGATGATCATGAACTGGACCGAGGGTACCAAAAACCAAACCAATTGCTATAGAGTTGATGGGACTCACGGTGCCCCTACAGGACAGACTACAGCTGCCCCCTGTGGGTTTCCAAGGCTGTAAGACTGAAGGAAGCAAACCACCACGGTTTTCTTCTGTGTATCTTCTGGTGGATTCGAACCTTTAAATTAACAGTTACCAGTCAACCACTTAAACACCACACAATCAGGGTACCTCCTTTTGATGTTGGGTAAGGGTGTTTACATAGCTATAAAAAACATTATCGAGACAACTGGCACATTTAAATGTGGACGATAATGGATGAATGTGGCGGGTCAATGTTAAATTCCCTGTGACAAGTGTATTATGGGTACATAAAACAAGCACCAGAGAAAGCTTTCACTTGAAGACGCACAGCCCAGTCTTTCAGAGTACCGGGGCAACTCTCAAGTGGTCCCAGAAAAGCCTGTTCCCTATAGGGGGGAGAGAGTGGCACAGAACCACAGCACTTGGCTACTACTGGTTGTGGTCTGAGCTCACTGGCAGCTCCACGCAAGAAAAGACCTGGTGACGTGCTTCTGTAAAGTTTACAGCCTTGCAAACCCAGAGGGGCAGCTCCACTCTGTGCCACGGAACCACACAGAGAGCCCACTCAATGGCAGTGGGTCTTGATGGAGAGGGCAGTAGACGGCAAATGTGGCCAACTCCTACCATCAGTGAGCTGGAGGGGAGGCTATATGGAGTTTTTGAACTGTGCTAGAAAATCTCTTTTAAGTTGGAAATATTTGAAAACAGAGATAAAAGAAAAGGTTAGAGTACAAGGCTTGGGGCCTAGAAAGAAAATGGCCTTGATGTTTTAGAGAAGAAACAAGGGCTGAGAAAGTAGACTAAAGGCAAGTTGGAATTCTACTTTTGTGCAGATTAGAAAAAAGCTACCGTGGCCTCATGACTCTGTACTGCCATCTGCTGGAAAAGTGTCATACGAAACACTCTTGCAAATGGTGCCCCTCCAGGTGTGCAGCACCCGGGGCATATACTCCTGAGGGTGGAGTAGAGTGTCCCCTAGGGTGGCTGAGATCGCCCCCTCTTGCGGGGTGGGTGATACCCGGGCCTAGGGGGCACTGGAATGATCTGGGTGGGCTGCAAAAGCAGATACCCACACTTGATCCTGGATGGCACACTATGGCATGAAAATTTTGAAATCCTGGAAGCGGGGAGCTCTTGAGTCTTTCTCCCTCTGAAGAGGGTAAGTTTGGGGACTGATGGGCTAGTGAGTCTGAATCGCTGGCCTTGCAATTACACTACTCCTTGTGTAATAGTAAACGAAATGGTGAGATAGAGGAGGGACGTGCACACTGACGATAATAGAGGGAGAACTTCCGCACGGCAATGCTTTCCAGAGGCCTTGCTCAGCTCACTCCTCTACTTCAGTCAGGTCACAGCTTGTGGGTCACTCCCTCGGAGATTCTGGGCACTCTGTGCAAAGTTCAACCCTTTCATCATGCTCAGCTCCCTCCCTTCCCCCCCCCTTCAGTGTGCCCGAGGGCAGGGCAGCATGTCACAGCTTTCATTGGTTTCCTTAAGGGCCCTTCGGACCATCAGTTTTGCATGGAATGCTGTATCAAGTGTGCTCTGGCAGGCTAGGGGAACCAAGGAAGTGGCCCGGGCTTGGGACCTGTCATGTCTCTGGTGCCCTGGGGAGAGATGCTCATGGGGCCATGCGGCAGATCCCAAGTGGCAGAATCAACAGCCTCGGAGGTTTCCTAGGCTGCAGTCTTACAGAGCGGTGGGCCAGGCCATTCCACAGAGCAGCTGATGGATGTGAACGGCCGACCTTGTGGTCAGCATCAACTCCTTAACCGTGCACACCAAGACCTCTGGAGAAGCCCGAGGAAGATGAAAGACTCAATAAAAAGTTAGGCAATGAGGCAAGTTGCCCAATGTTTAAAGTGTGAAACCCAGATGTGGTTGGTGGGAGGGTGGAGAGGGGTGTTATTTCATAACCAGGGAAGCATGGGGGGGGGGCATGACATTGCATTTTGGCTCTATTCCACTTTCACTGAGCACCAACATGACATAATGACGGTTGTGAAGACGATGCAGGACCGGGCAGCGTTTTGTGCTGTCGGACCCGGGGTGGTTGTGAGTCAGAGCAGACTTCCATCAAGTGCACTTGCTGCTTCAGTCAGCTCAGTACTTCTTACAGCAAGAAATGCCCGAGGAGCTGAACCAACCAGGAAACAGAAGACACAAATTGCCAGGACTAGGATTGACTGATCCTACAGACGGACATTGAAATCTCCCTGCCATTCAGTCGATCCTGACTCATCGAGACCCCGCTGAGTAGGTGATAAGGGGCTATTAGGAAAAATATGATGCTCCTGGTCCAGATGGCCTCACCAAGGCCTTCTGTCAAGTAACACCTA
This sequence comes from Tenrec ecaudatus, assembly GCF_050624435.1. Lineage (NCBI taxonomy): Eukaryota > Metazoa > Chordata > Mammalia > Afrosoricida > Tenrecidae > Tenrec > Tenrec ecaudatus. The sequence continues at coordinate 9,453,268 of NC_134533.1, forward strand.
TTCTACAACCACTTCTCCCAGAAGAGGAGGCCGAGTTACACGACTCTAAAACTAGGCAAAAACACTGCACGACAGGATAGCTAGAGACCGCTATCATCAGAGGTCACTAGCACTCAGGGACGTAGATTAAAAACTTAACCAAAATACCGCAAATTAAATCCCACCACATATAAAAAAGATTCACACCATCCTTACCAAGTGGGTTTTTTTCCATGAATGTGAGACTGATTTAATGTTTGAAACTCAGCCAATAATAACCCACCATAGTAACAAACTAAAGAACAATACAGTCATCTCAAATCAGCGCATTTACCAAAACCCCCACAGAAGTCATTGCCATTGATCCGGTGCCGCCTCAGCGACCCTCGGGGCAGGGTGGAACTGCTCCTGTGCCTTTCTGAGACTGTCACTCTGCACGGCAGCGGTTCTCAACCTTCCTCATGCCGCGACCCTTTCATACAGTTCCTCATGTGGTGGTGACCCCGCCAACCACTAAATTATTTTCGTTGCTACTTCAAAACTGTAATTTTGCTACTGTTATGAATCGGGTGACTGTGAAAGGGTCGTTCGACCCCCAAAAGGGTTGAGACCCACAGGTTGAGAACCACTGCTTTACGGGAATAAAAAGCTGTCTTTCTCCCAAGGATTGGCTGGTGGTTTCGAACTACCAACCTGCAGTTAGTAGCCCCATGTGTAACCACTACATCACAAGGGCTCCTAACAGTATGTTTTTAAGGTAAATATAAAATCCAATTTAACAAGAAAACAATTTAATAAAAATTGGGCAGACACCTCATTGGAGGTAAGTGGATGGCATGAAAACATGTCCAACCACTAGCCACTAGGAAAATGAAAACTAAAACCACCATGAGATGCCAACGTGCACCTAGAATGTCTAAAATTAGGAAGAGGGAGGGGAGAAAAAAAGAGACCTGATGCAAGGGGCTTAAGTGGAGAGCAAATGCCTTGAGAATGATTGGGGCAGGGAATGTATGGATGTGCTTTATACAATTGATGTATGTATATGTATGGATGGGGATAAGAGTTGTATGAGTCCCTAATAAAATGTAAAAGAAGAAAAGAGAAAAAAATGATTAGGGCAAAGACTGTACAGATGTGCTTTATACAATTGATGTATGTATATGTATGAACTGTGATAAGAATTGTATGAGCCCCAATAAATTGTCCAAAAAAAATTAGAAAGAGTGCTGGTAAGGATATGGGGGAACCACAACTCTCACGCCAGGCTAGCAGGAATGTAACACGATATAAGCTACTTCAGAAAAGGCGATTGCTTATAAAAGTTAAATACGACGATCATATTACCCATTATCATATGATCCAGCAAGCTCACACTGAACTATTTGTCCAACAAAAAACAATATATGTCTACGTAAAGACCTGAATGTTCCTAGCAACTTCACTGTACTCTCGTCCCAACCTGGAAACTATGCAAATGCTCATCAATAAACCAGATACATCAGAATACGACTGAGCAAAATAATTCGCTCAACACGCAATCAGTAATATAATCAGCACGAATCAACCTCAAAAGGATTAGGTGGTATCAAAGAGGCCAAGCTCCTTGCCCCACCCCCTCAACAAAAAAAGTAACTGAGAACCAAAGGGCTGACCAACCGCAACCGGATACATGACCTTAGAGACAGAATGGGGCTTGGCGGGGAGCCCCTTCTAAAAGGCGTAAGATTGACCACCCACAAAAGTTGGATGTGGCATGGGAAAGTGAAAAGCTCTTAAGTTAATTTCCCAGGTCATTCCTTAATACCACACACGTACGTTAATATGTTACTACCGTATGACCTACAATGTCTCTTAATTGTAAAGAGACTTACAGTACACTCCCTCGCCCCACTCCCACGTCCTTTTCTGGTATAAGCCTCAATGCATTTTTGCTTCCCTTCTACTTTACCAAACACGATCTCTTTCTCCAGGGACTGGTCTCTCCTGATAAGTCCAATGCGTGTGTAATATAATCTCGTCTCTTTTCATGACTGTAATAATCAATCAATTCTCATTTATCTTAATTCTTCTGCTATTGGACATGAGGCATGTGACAAAGAATGCCTACGGCCACCAAACGTGCTTATGTACTTGGTCAAATTCTGAATTAATCCTTCATTTTCAGCTTAGTTAGCAATGTGGTCATGACTTTTAATTTAAAAGCTTGGCTAAAGTTTGGAAGGATTGGGGAGGTGGGCAGAGTGATGGGAAGTTCAGGAGACGGCATGGGGATGAACTGGTGAATGTAAAGCCTTTTTAAAAGGGAAGGGCAGTGTGGTTAAATCGGTCGTGTTAAGATCAGACACGGTTAATTTCCTACTCTTATTTTTCCCGCCTCAAGACCTTCATTGTAACTAGCTGCCAGGCCCGGTGTGTTTTCTTCTGAATAGTACAGGTGTCTCTGTATGTTTTTTTTTCAAAAATTATTTTATTTTTTTAGGGGGGAGCGCGAACGCACTACCCACTACCACAAATTATGCAGCCGAGTTTCCCGCCTAGGGGAAATCTCAGGGGTCAGCACATCTGGAGTTCAATGGATAAGCCTCGCCCTGGGAAAACCACCTTCGTGATCATGGTAACTCCCCTGCCAGGTAAATATTCTCTGTATGGTTATAGATGAGCTCTAGGAGCTTAAAAAAAGAAAGTTGACTTGTGGCCTGAAGAAGGATGGAAGCTGCAGTACCCGTTCTTCAACAAGAGAGGGCACTACTTCACCCCACAGTTATCTCGGAAGGCAGGAAAAAGGAAGCACTGTCTCCATGGGAGGAGGCACCTTGGTTGATTCTCTAACCATCCACACTGTGTGACTTGACGTTGGAGAAAGCTCCGGGTCTGACTCCAACTACAGCTGTCCCGAAAGGCCCCAAATTTAATCGACTCTCACAGGGATACCTTAGAGGTAGAAAAGCGAGGCCAGGCCGCTCAAACCCTTACTCTGAAATGAAAACTGTTAAAAAGACCTCTCAATGTTTAGTTAAGCTTTTAACTTTATTTTAAACAAGATTAACGTTGTCAATCCCAGGAGTCCTATAATACAGTCTTCTCCTTCTTGCAAAACAGTCTTTTAAAATTTAAGAGACAGACAGCACATCTCTAAAAAAAAGTAAGCAGACTTGAAAGGGAGGGAGGGCAGGCAGTTAAGTTAAAAAACAAAACACAACAAAAACCCTCACTGCCATGAGTCGATTCTGACTCACAGCAACCTGACAGGACAGGCCAGAATTGCCCCTGTGGGTTTCTTTAGGTCTTTACAGGAGTAGAAAGCCTCGTTTTTCTCTCTGAGTAGTTGGTGGACTTGCACTGCTGACCTTGCTGTTAGCAGCCCAACGTGTCAGTATGCCACCAGGGACAGTTGGGTGGGGAAAAAAATATGCTTTTTTTTTCCCCCCACACTGATGATGTTCTTTGGTTACATTAAGAACTCATCATCTGGAATTGTGAGACTCTACTCAGAGAATGTCCCCGAATCCAGACCCAAGTTTGTGCTGCTGAAGTGGGTTTACAGCCAGCCCTGCCACAGGGGATCTTCCCCAAAGGCCTCTCCCGCAGCTCTATGGCAAAGAAGGATTCCTGACTGAACACAAGGCTGTCACTGTGGAAGCTGGACACACATGACTTGGCCCTGGATGAGCCTGGCAGCCGGCCAGGGAAATTTGCAGAGATCCCTTTTCAAGCTAGCATTCCTTGGACGCTCAGAAAAAAACGTTTTCGTTCACTACAATAACGAACCCCCCCCCCTTTGCCCTCAATTTCAGATTTACCGAGCACAGAGAACAAAATCGCATTGACTGCCCCTCCCCGTACAGAAGAGCCAGGCAAATCTGAAAATGTGAGCTTCCCAATTTAGTCACAGAATTAAAAACAAACAGTGCAGTGTTGAGCCATGTGGGATAGATGGAGGCACAGACTTGGGCGTCAATTTCCTTTTTCCTTTGTCCCCACGAGGTCCGGTTGGTTCTCTGCACATGTTGGCTAAGTACTAAATTCTCCGGCTAAACAACTGTCTAGATCTAAGCATGCTGAAACGATCGACTCTATAAACTAGAAACCCACTCACACTGGAAGGCTTTTCCACCCTTCTAGCACATTGCGTTTTGAGCTCAACACAACTCTCTGCTACTCAGACCTGCTTGGAGCTAGCTGCACGCTTCTTTGACAGCCCATCAGGTAAGGCCGGAGTGGGGCATGATTTCGGTCTGAACACACAACATAAAATGGGTTCTCTCCTCTAATCACTTTCCCGAATTCTTGTCCCTTGCACTGTGACTCCAGCAAGAAGCAGAGTTTGTGTCCCTAGAAACTGGGCTGGTTTTGTCATTTGCAATGGAAAGGGCAGTGTGTCAGTGCTGGGCCCAGACCTCGAGTCCTCTTTGGGAGACTGCCTTACTGCAGGATGAGAGAACCCATGGAGCGGAGCTGAAGACCCCAGCTGACTGCAGACACGCCAGAGAGCTGGTCCTGGTCCAGCCAGCCCCAGGACGCATGAGCAACAATACTTAAATGTTATAAGCAATAAATAGGCGGACTCTGTGAACTTTTTGCCCCAAGCTAGCATTCCTCTCGCAGAAAAAAACGTTTTCGTTCAGTGTAATAATGTATTCTCCCCTTTGCCCTCACTTTCAGACTTTACAGAGAACAAACACTGCATTGATCGCCCCTCTACATAACAGACGAGCTGGGTAAAAGCCGGAGAATGGGAGTTTCTTTTCACAGGTCTTTCCAGCACGCTTAGATCTGAATGGTTAAGTTTAGCCGGAGAATTTAGTAGCTACCCAGCCTGTGCAAAGAACCAACTGAAGCTCAGCAATGGACAGACTGACTTCTGAGGACGTAATCTCTCCAGTTTCCTAGCAGCTCACGGGTGCTTCTCCCGGGGAGACCACGGAAATTGGATAGTAACTGGGACGGTATTACTGCGCCCCTCAGCCTCAACACAAAGGAAAGATGAGCGGGGTTTAGAGTAAATGCCCGTGTCCCCGTCACCTAAAATTTCCCTTTGACGTTTTACTACACTTACTCACATGTCTAGCCCTCCAGCAGCCCGTTAATCCATTACTTTTTTATACAGTTGGAAGTGGATTACAGGCATCAGGGAAATGTACTCCAGCATGCATCTTGGGACGGTTAATGCTTTGAGCCCGCGTGGCTTGGCCATGACTCTCCATATGATGCAATTATCCTCCATTCTGCAATCTGATATACAGGGACTGCCTTGGAGAAAAGCCCAGTCATCATCTTTCCCAACTACTAATTGTCCTTGGACTCATGCACAAAGTGGCCACGGTGGCAAAGGGGGAGGTTATGCATGGACCCAAGAACAAAGATTTCTACCCAGTGAGACCAACTTGGCTACAGTCACTGCTGTGAGTGGCAACGCTGAGTTCCCAATATGGCCCCAGGCCTCTGGACGATCAATCAGCAACCTAGTAGCAGGCTGACGACGCTGGGCAGCTTCTCTCATGGAAAGGTCAGTGTTGTCTCTTTACTGGGATAGACGATCTGGATGCGGCGTGCCTTCCCTGCATGCAATGCTTCTGCCAAAACGACCAACCAGGGACTCACACTCACAGATGTATCCTCCGCAGTAATGCCTCAGATCAAGGAACTCGCTTCACAGCGAATCAAGTGCAGCAATGTGCCTACGCTCCAGGATCCGCTGGTCCTCTAGAGACACCATCACAATACCACCCGGATGGCAATGCCTTGCATTTTCACAGCAACGCTCTCTTGGAGGCTGCGTGTGTTCCAAACTGGTGTCCAACATGTGGCAATGCTTCTACCACAGCAAGGGTTTTTTCATGAGTCCAGGAAGCAAGGGGGTAAAAATGGGAGTGACCCCACTCACTATGACCCTTGGTGACACAACTCAACATTTCTGCTTCCTGTCTGAGACCTTATGCTCCCACCAGAAAACATAATACTGATTCTAATGAACGGGAAACTAAGAATGCAACCAGGTCACTTCAGGCTCCTCATACCTCTGGATCAATAGACCAAAAAAACCCCAAAAAACAACGGTGTGACTGATCATCCAGGGGAACAGACTGGTTACATAATGAGGGTAAAGAAGAGTCTATCTGGAATACAGGAGACCCCTTGGGATACCTCTTAGCACTACCATGCTCTAGGGAAGCAACCAATTCTGACAGGACTAGTATTCCAGCCCCTTCAGGCATGTACCCTTAGGGTGAAAGGACTACGGAATAGGTGGCAGCACAGACAGTTCCGGGAATCAGGACAACCACGGAAACGAGGGCTGGAGCTTGCTGAGCTATCCCTTCTTTGTACTGTTAAATGTGCACAGGGACACCCGGTCAGGGCGCTCCTAAAGGTTCTTGGGAAAATGCGATTCACGGATGTTTTCAAATGTCCTCATGTCAGGATTGTTCATTGTTACTGAGCAAACTCTTACTCATAGTGAGCCTATGTTCAACAGGACGAAACGCACCCATTCTCACAATGACTGCATTGTTGAGCCCTGTGTGGGTCCATCTTGCAGTGTGTCTTGCTCTCTTTTGCTAGTTGTCTTCTTTAGTCAGCATGTCCCGTTCCTGGGATGGGTCCCCCTTGATAACATGCCCAGTGGGTGAGCTGAAGTCTCAACATCCCTGCAGCCGCAGAGCATTCGAGCTGTACTTTCTCTTCCGGCATTCCAGGGTATATTTAATATTCTTCATTAACACCATAATTCAAAGGCATATATCCTGCTCTAGTCTTTCTTATTTCTTGTCCGGCTTTCACAGAAATACGAGGTGACAGAAAATACCACAGCTCGGGTAAGATAACACCTTAGTCCTGGATGGGCCATCTTTGCTTTTGAGTACTTGAAGGAGGTGTTCATCTCAACTGGTCAATTCCTGAGGCCCCACATTCTGCTAATGCCTGCAGTGTAGCCTGGATTCCATTCTTTAATACCAAGGGCTCTGGAGCACGTTAGGAAAAGCAACTCTGTCTTCTTTCCATCTTACCTTGATGCTCCTGCACCCACGCCTGCGCTGCCTACGTTGTTTGTTGTTAGGTGCCCACAGCAACCCTACGCCCACCCAGAGGAAGCACCGCGCGGTCCTGTGCTAGCCCTTCAGGGTCCACATGCCTGAGCCCACTGCGGTCAGTGTCAGTCCATCTTGTTGACGGTCTTCCTCTTTTTCACTGTCCCTCAGCTTTACCAAGCACAGCGCCCTTCTCCAGGGACTGGTCTCACCTGACAGTATATCCAATATGCCCACAGACTCTTTCAAGATTGCAACTCGAGGCTTGACGTTTTTCTTCAGTTTTCTGACTCATCTTTGTACATTCCATTAAAATACTTTTACTTTGTCCATTTGACCTGCCCTTCTACTTTATCGTTTCTCCTATTGGCTTTTGGCTCATTTTGGAATCTCTTGTGATAGCCACTTGGGTCTTTATTTCCTTCCTGTTTTAAAAGAACTTCTGCTTTCTTCATGTCTGATGTCCTTGATATAATCTCACAACTCATTTAGCCTTTGGTCGTTAGTGTTCAATGGGTCACATCTAGTGTTAGGATGATTTCTAAATCCAGGCAAGATAAATTAACGGTCAGACTTTGGGGTCTTGTGGATTAAAAACACTCCCATATGAACAATCGATGATTGTGTTAGGCTGAACTGCCTGGAGAAACAAAACCTATGACACTCAGATATGTATAAGACAGCTTTATACAAATAATAATTTTAGATGAAGAAAGCAGGCCAGTCCAACTCAAAGCCTATGGGTCTGACATTAGCTGGAACGGTCTTCAGCCTCATTAAAACCCCTGGCCCATCTAACAATGGTTACATTCGTAAACCCTTATTGTGCGGCTTCAGTGATCTGGAAAGATGTTCGCCTTTTGCTGTTGTTATAGGTGCCATCCAATTGGGTCCTACCTTGGTGACCCTGAGCACAGCAACCAACACTGCCCAGCCCTTCCTCTTTTTGCTACCCTTCACTTTACCAAGCAGGATGCCCTTCTCCAGGGATCGGTCTCTCCTGGAAGCATGTCCAATGTAAGGAGCACTTGGCCATACTGCTGCCATGACAGATTGGCAGTGTGTGGCACTTTCCGTAGTCTTCCCCAGCACCATCATTCGCATGCAGGATTCTTCTTCAGTCTTTCATATTCAATATTCAACTTTCACAGGCAGAAGAGGCAATAGAAAATACTCATCTGAGGTGTGTTAAATTTTTTATCTTAGCTAAGACCTCAAAATTACTTACCATGCAACAAAAAGAAAATATTCTGTTCTGAGGACGATTCAACGAGACTAAGGCAAGTGTACGACTGAGAGAGCATGTTTAAGACCATTCCCTCTTCAGAGACGTGTTTAAGCACATTTGTTTTTGGAACACCCTAATGCAGGCGCCCTCAAACCACGGCCCGTGGGCCACGTGTGGCCCGCCAAGGACATTTATCCAGCCTGCCGGTTGTTTTAGCCCCATTTGTTCTTTTACTTCTAAATAAGATGTGTGCAGTGTGCACAGGAATTTGTTCACAGTTTTCTTTTAACTACAGTCCAGCCCTCCAACGTGTCTGAGGGACAGTCCTGTTTAAAAGGTTTGAGGAGCCCTGCCCTAATGCGTGCATGAGCTGGAACCCTAGTAAGTACACTTTTCGATGTATCCTTAGTTTTCTGAAGAGTGGTGATATTTTTCTTAGCATGCAACTAAATTTTGTTGGACCATCACACTAAACATCACTTACATTCTTTTAGTTGGACTGTGACTGTAAACCTCTATCTCTGGGGCAGACCTTCGGACCTTAGTGGAGTTTTTGCAGTTTTAGGCTCTCACGTCTCACTTTCTTACTTTTCCTCCCAGGATCCCCCTTCCCTTCGCTCCACTGCCGACTGGCTGTGCTGGCTCAGACTCTGTCTTCTGGCTCTTTATGCTACACTTTTAAGTTTGGTGGCGGGGAGTGTTTTTGTTTTACATTAAAATTTTACCCAACCTGCGTGGTGTCTACAGCAACTTAAAAACAGTCAAATTGGGAAACTAATTTCATACTGCCTCTTCTTTCAAGTTCAGCCCTCTTTCCAAACCTGCCTGCTTCTGCTCACTCGCCAGCGCAGTCTGTGTTACTTATGTGCAGGAAGGGCGAGCCCAGTAAAAGCCTACTTGACCACACTGAAAGAAAACCCATGAGGATCCTGTTTGATAAAAATTTACTTCCTATTCATGGTGTATAATTCCCTTTTAATGCTATCAAAATAGAAATTACCCTGTCAATCTTGTTTACGAACTCACTTCCCCCACTTAAGATATTCATCTGCTGGTGCTCGATCTGCACAACCTTTATTAAAATAAATTATAACACTCTCCCCTCACAGCAGGCACCCTAACTTCGAGAATAAAGTGAGAGTAGAAGGAAGAAATAATTCACATACCTAGACGTGAAATCGTTATGAAGGGACACACTGAGTTTAGGGAAATTCGTGTATGTGTAATACAGGATTGTTAATGCTGTCTAAAACAATAAAAAAACAGTTTTAAAAAAAGAAAACTACTATCTAGCTGTTAAACTATCTACTTTAGTACAAAAGATGTTTTGAATGAAAACTTTTATAGAACCTGATAATAGTAACAAAACATTAAAAACACTCACAAAAGAAGGCTACGTAAGCATTGGTGTGCATTCATTTGCATGCATGCACCCCTACGTGCGTGTATCCACATACTTGAAGCAGAAGGGTGTGCCAGGCCCATGCTGCTGGCTGTCTCTTGGACTAGCAGGAGAGGGGGTCTGGTGGTCATCTAGGAGCATTTCATCTTTCAATTGGGAAGCAAATATGATAGCTAATGTTAACAGCTAATAGAAGCTACTGACACATACAGAAACGTGGCATGTGTTTTTGTATTTGGCACTGGTGCATAAACACTAGACTGCTTAACCACAGGCTGGTGCTTCAAAACCCACCAGAAGATTCACAGGATAAAGTTGAGTCTATCTGCGCTCAAAGATTTAGCCTTGAAAAAATTCTGTATCAAAAAAAACAACAACAAAAAAATTCTGTATTAAGGTCACTGATGGCAAGGAGTTTGGGGTTTTCTATTTTTAAAAACAAAACAAAATCTGTAACATTGGAAGAGCTGCACAGTATCCTGATGTATGGTTAAGTCATAGCATAGTCCATCTCCAACTGTTAAAAGACACCCAAACAATACCCAGTAGTTTTGGGTATTAACAGGGCCACAAGGAATTTGTTATTTTTTTAAGCTCAAATTAATTTCCCCTCAGGGAAAATTTGATACAAATTTGCTAAATTAATTCTAAGCCGCTGTTTCCTGTGATTAACTACTTCCTAAAAGACCGTATCACTAAGTGGCATATGTATATTTATATATCTGTGAGCTATAAATGACATACCTTCTTGCTTCCTTGCACCCTAGCCAGTCTGCGTGCTGAAAACCCACAAAGCTATCTTCATCCACTTAGCTATGTGAAGGGAAAAAATAACCATATGGCAGTCTAGTCCAAGTCTCAGCAAGCCCACATGTCAGAGAGCCGTGTGCCATGGATTTTCAATGGCTAGGTTTTTCTTGGCAATAGATCTATAGATTTTTTTTTCCCCCTGAGGAATCTTTGGAGGTGGACTTGAACCTCCCTCCAGTCTTTCAGGCAACAGCTGAACATGTTAACGACTTGCACTGCACTAAGGAGCCCTGGTGGTGTAGGGGTTACAAGTCGGGCTACTAACCGAAAGGTCAGCAGCTTGAAGCTACCAGGTTCTCCTTGAGAACCTGACTAGGCTTTTTACGTACAGATAACGCAGTCTCAGAACCCACAGGGGCAGTTCTGCTCTGGCCTGTAGGGTGGCTAAGGCCTCTATGAGGCAGGGGTCACTGAACAGTAATAGTCTTTCATACTAGAATTACTGAACAATTACAGTGTCATCTTAAAGGAAATGAGACTTGGTTTCATTAGGAACCATGTGTGCATAATACTGTTAAAACAATAAAAGGAAAACATAATTAGAAAACATATACAGATATATATATTTAAAATAGTGCTCACTTTGTTTTTCCTTATTTTCCCTGGCAATTTTAGGCAGGATGTAATTGCAATTCTATAACTGTGTATCTGAGGATAATATTCACATATTATGCTTTTTATAATTAGAGACTAATGTAAAACTGGGAATGGTCTACTTTTTTTGCGCGTGATCAACTGAAAAACAGGCACTTGTATAGGACACAATGAGAGAAAGGAGGAACCGATCATAAAGATCTACATATAACCCCCTCCCTGGGGGCAGACAACAGAAAAGTGGGTGGAGGGAGACATCGGACAGTGTAAGACATGACAAAATAAAAACAGTTTATAAATGATAAATTATCAAGGGTTCATGAGGGAGAGGGTTAGTGGGGAAGGAGGGGGAAAGTGAGGAGCCGATATCAAGGGCTCAAGCAGAAAGCGAATGCTTTGAGAATGATGATGGCAACAAATGCATAAATGTGCTTGACACAATGGATGGATGGTGATAAGAGTTGTACGGCCCCCAATAAAATGATTTTTAAAAAAAAGGACACATTAAGAATCAGGTGAAAGCCATCTGGTTGTCACCAAGTAACTCAGTATTTTTAGAGAGTCTCTTCTTCAGTTGTCAGCTGCTAATACAGGAACAAAGGTCAAGTCCTTAGGACCTGTCCAACACCAGGCAGATGACACCCTCTTCTGTGTGCGTACAACCCACAGCAGCCCTAGCTCAGGAGGGGCAGGCTTCTCTACGAGTCACCCGAACGTACTTCTCCAAGAAGGTAAATGAACTCCAATCTTTCTGCCTTCAGTAAGCAAGTTAATGCAGCCACGCTGATAAAGGATACTGGCCGAGCTTCCATGGCTCTCACCAACTTATTCCTAAAGTAAGGCAATTTGAAAAGGGTTTCAAGTTTGAAAGTGGCAATGAAAGCCCTTCCAGCTCCTTGGTCTAATAACGATACCACTGTTTAATTACCAAATGAAAAGTATTTCCTAATCATTGATTTTTGTTAGTGACACGTATCCTGAAAGTTCACAGCCCTTTCATTTCTCATACTAGATACAACTTGGCTAGGAACTACTAATGTATTTGCCTAGTACATCAGATATTGTTAAACCTATAAAACAACAAGGCAACCTAATGACCATTACCATATTCAAAAGGGAAGGTGCTGAACCAGCTGTACTAGTTGTTGGAGGCCACACCAAAGCAGGCATTGTCCAGAACACCCAAGTTCTCACAGCCTAAGTTTCTACCTGCCGCCACATCACTCAAAAGTACTGCCTGTAAGAATTCTAACAAGAAACCAGGAAGAAGAAATTAAAGTGAAGCGAGCGACCGCACTATAGAAACGATCTATAGAAACAGAAAAGGAAACCAAGGCCTTGAAAAGTCATGGAACTGACTTACTTACTCAAGGTCACCCTTCTTGGCATAGCAAGGTCAAGAACTCCAATCTAGCATTCCTTAATGCAAATTCAATGGCCTTCAATTACTGGAAATAAATGCCCTGATATTGTCACTGGCACATCTATTACGTTAAGGCCCTGTAAGATGGGCTAAATCTGACTGAGTATTTACTGTGTTGGTTCCTACAATAGCTGCATTTTCACATTTCACTCCACAATTAAGAAAAGTACAAGTATTAGTTATCCAGGATGAGCCAGTAAGTTGTTCAGGAAAGGAAAAACTGTTATCAAAAGCCAATGGTCTAATCAAACTTCCAAGTATACGTTTACTCTAAAAATCTCATTAAAGTTTAAAAACCGTGTCTTCTCCTAGCACTGAACAGACATTAGGTACAGCACTTGATTATCAGGTCGGGTGGGGGTGCTCCTTCTGTAGGGGCTTTAAATAGCCCTAGAATACACATCACTGGAAGTATTTAAACCGAAAGTCCATTGCTAGGAAAGCGATCAGTCAAGTTAAACGGCGAACAAAGAAAAGGCACCATCTTCTATTATGTGCTTGGGCCTCAAGAACATACTGGTTCTCTCTTAAGGATGACTCACAAGATGTTATTACAGTACTCGTTACTACCTATATTCAGTGCATAAAATCTCTGGGGCGTATATCAGATTAATTAAAAGTTCCATTTGCTGTCTTCTCCAGCAGGAATTCCTTAACCTTGCTAAATAGATTTAATGAGATTCACATCAAAAGAAAATAACCTTAAGTGGTACGTGGTGCTTCTATTGTGGAGATTTAAAAATGCGGTTTATGAATCTTCCCCCTACAAGACAGTTTTTAATTCATGCTGTAATTTTGTAAATTACAACCAAAGTCAAAGAAAAGCTAGCACTAGGGAAAGCCGTCCCTCACAGCAGCAATCACCCCATGCAGTATTTCTAAGATAAGTGGTTACCTGAGAGGTGTGTCAGAAGTCTTGCTAGGACATGCTTGTCTACCAGTTCAGTCTTGCTAAGGCTGGATATGGAATCTACCTTAACAGTGTCTTTGAAAAGAGCAGGGTTTTCAGAATTCCCAAGATCAGATTCGGCCTTGACCGTTGACCGTTCAAGGGTGTTAAAAGAAGAATCTGGTGCAGATGTGAACGTTTGCCTGGCAATTTCTTCAGAAGGCGAGTCCACTTCACCCTGTGCAAAAGCTGACTCCTTGGCCTGCCTTTCCCCTAATTCTTTCAGGGCTCGGATGGTCAGCTGTTCCTGCTCCAAGTCAAGAGATGCTGCCAGAGTATTCTGCAGAGGGGAACAGCCTCGAGGCACGCTCTGATTGTTTTCTTCAGTTTGGTCTGTGTCCTGGCTGCTTGTGCCTTGAACTTTGGAGCTACCAGACTGACGTAAGACTCCTTCCGGGAGAGCCCGCCTATATTCCGTCTTCTCCTCAGCTCCTGCTTCAAAGGCACTGCCTTCCTCTCTAACCATGATCTCTTTCTCTTGGGAGTTGGTGAAGGCTGTTAGCAGGTCCTCTGGGGAGGAATCATCTACATTTTTCCCACACGATGCCTCCCAATAGGCCGAAGCTGTCACATTCAGGAGGGAGGATTCTGCCTCGTCATCTGCGGTTACAACAGGCTTTCCAGGCGCAGCATCACTCAGATTCCGGGGCTGCTTCACAGCTTCTGAGCTGAAGTTCACTGCAGGTACCTGTGGAGGAATCACCTTACCAAGCGGACTCTTTCCAAGAAGATCAGGCTGAGCTTGTCGTGGCTCTGAGTCACTGACGGGCCCTACAAAACTTTCCGATGGGTTGTTTTCTCTGGGGCGACTGGGAATCTCTCCCACGTCTCTTTCGCCAGTTTTTGCGGCACTTTGAGATGGCATGTTGGCTGTGATGTCCTCTATTACTGTGTCATCAGACTCGCCAGAGCTGTCAGCCTCTGTCATTTCTCCCAATGCAGAGCTCTGCCAGGTCACTTCATCTTTTGGGCAGTCACTAGGCAAAGCCACTTTCCTGGTAGTCACCCCAGATCCCAAAGAAACACTTTTCTCAAACGAAAAGCCAGGTAACCCTAAAGGGGTGTCCTCTGCTTGCTGCACATTGTCTCCCATGTCTTTGATGCCAACATCCTTTGCAGAATCAAGACAGTCTGCTCTGTCACCTGTAGATATGATGAAGGGATTGTTTCCATTTGTGGAACATACGGGAATTTTCTGGCCCAAGTTAGCTTTCAGATTGACCACGGGGATGTTGGAATTATATTCACCCTCCTCGAGTCTGGTTGTTCCTTTGTCGTAGTCAGATTTGTCAGACTGTTGCTTCGCCTGGGGAATCAAATCCCAGGTCAGTACTTCGTTAGTAAAGTTGTGCATGTCACTGACGCACCGAGACACTTCTTCCAGCGCGGCAGTTGTGTGTGAGAACTGCCGTGTGAGCAGTGAAGAGGCTGGGTAGCGCCCCAGCTCTTTACTCGGCAGGGGGAACAATTTGTCTTTCCTCTCGGCCAGGTCGGCTGTGGACTCACCATCAGCAGGCGCCGCCCAGCTCCCCAAATCCCGAAGGCTCTCCTTATAGGAGTCCTGAAACTCCCTGTCAAATGCGGCTTTGTCCAGGATGACTTCAAATGGCGACTCGGGGGACTCTCTCTCCATCGTGTCATTTTGGGGTGGGGATAAAGAGCTGGGAGGAATGCCTCCTGCCTCGGACTGCCCGGCGCCTGCTCTCTGAGCTGAGAGCAAGGTGAACTTGTCATCTGCCACCGGCACAGACTTAGGATCCCGACTTGGGACAGCAGCCGGGTCCTTGGCTTCTTGCTCTTTATTCATTTCCTTGTGACCAACGTCCTTCGGGAGAAAAGCCGGAGCTTGTGGGAAGCTGGCTGGGATGGAAGGCTGAGTCCAGGGTGCTCCCTCATTGTTGTCTGTCCCCTGAGGACTCTCCACTCCCTTCATGTTCCCGAAGGTCGGGCTGACATCTTTGGCAACAACAGGCTGGCTGCCGACTGCGCTGGCTTTTTCTCCATGCGGTGTGGTCAGGGCAGGGTTATCTGGTTCAGAAGACGGAACAGAGGAGGAAGCCATCAAATGTGCAGGTGTCTCATGAGAACAGAGAGCTCAATGCCTCTCCTGTTGGGGTTCCCGCGGGAGAACACAACAGTTTACCAGGTACAATTACACACCAGCTCATCGGGCCAAGCAGCATGCTTTCAGTGCTTTAGAATGATATATACAAACACAAGCTGTATATATATATATAAGCATACGCAGAAATACACAACAAAACCACCACCCATTGCCACCCTCGCAAGACATGCCAACAGGAAAGCAGCGAAGCCATGGCATGCCACCAGTTGCAAAGGACAAAGTATTTTCACAACAAATTCTTTTTTGCTCGGTCCATTCCTAGTGTAAAGGTGAAGCAGGAAGAAGGGCCCCGCTACTGGGAGGGAGGTGTGGGGAAGGACAGCTGTCTTGATGGAAGCAGCAGACCCCCTCTGCGTGACACACACACACACACACACAAAATGAAACTTGATGGGAGGAAGCGCCGTTCCACCTCCATCAGCAAGCTCAAGGATTTGAACACTGTCCCTCTCCGCCCACTGTTGTAGTCTGACACAATCCAAGAGAAATACCAAGCCAAAAAAGGTGGCCAGAGTCCCTTTTACCAGCAGCAGGTAGAAGAGAGCCCTTCTGGAGCCAGCAAAGGAGGCTGGAAGGAGTCAGTCCTCTCCTCTGCTGGCCCAGCTTTGTCCACACACAGAGGGCTTCAACGGTAGAGGCCCTGAAGAGTATGGTTGGTTTCAAGATCTCTTGCCCCGACCCTTATTTTCAACACAAATGGAACAGTGCAGATGGTTTTGGGGTTGTTTTTTTTTTTTTTTGGTTAGAATTGAGTTAATGTCAGAAATCCTTTAAAAACAGGAAACCATTTAATGGACACCAAAATCAAAATAAACTCCCTGCTGAAAAGTTGATGCTGCCTCCTGGCGACCCTACAGGACAGGGTTGAACTGCCCCCAGGGGTTTCTGGGACTGTAGTTTTGAGCAGCCTTATGCCACCAAGCTCCTGCCTTCTACTAGACACAAGACATTAAAATTCAACCTGATCAGTTATTAAATTTTCCGTTACCAAATTAATTTTCCATTGCACTCAAAAAGAACAAACAAGTTCTGAATGGAAGAACCCAAAACACGCATGCCAAGGGGAGGCACTGGCTTTCTTGCGTGGTGCTGCAGCCCTGGCTCACTCCTGCTCATGGCTCGGGGGCCGCCCGGCTCTATCTCCAGAGTCCGATACATGGCCGGTCTCAGACCATTCCAAAGGCACGAGTCCAAGACTGAGCGTGGTGATGCCTGCAGCATGAGTAACTGGGAAGGTATGGAAGAAAAATGCCTTGGAGGTGACCTTTCTTCCGCTTCCATTTTTCTGGTCAGAAGTAATAGTAGGCAAACAAAGCCAAACAAGGACTTGATTCAAACATGGTCAAGAAAGATACACACAGAAAGGATAATTAAGGATCTTCCTTTGACAACGGGATTCCATGATCACAAAGATGCTCCTAAGTACCAGATCAAGTACTCCTACCCCAACACATCACTGAATGGGAGAGAAAAAGAATCAGCTTTTGGAATAGTGGGACTGTGAAAGGTCTTTGTAGACGGAGGGTCCCACGTTGTTGAGCACATTCCACACCCATCACAACGCAGTTTGGGTGCTCAGCTTGCACTAATGGGGAAATATTAATGAGACAGGATCACTCAAAGCACTCCGTAGACCAGGGAGGTTTCATAAAGTCTGTGGGAAAACGCCATTATCTTTTAATTCCACTATGGCGCCAACTTTCTGAAACTCTTTTGTATATAAAACAAAACCAAACCTACTGCCAGGATGTCCATTCTCACTCAGTCACCCCATAGGGCAGGCTGCTGTGGGTGTCTGAGACGGCAACTCTGCAGGGGAGTAGAAAGCCTCATCTTTCTCCAGCAGAGGGAGCGTGGTGGTTTTAATCTGCTGACCTTGTTAGTGATCCAATCTTTACTGGCCACTATATCTGATGTGGTTTGGGAAGCCCTCACTCCAAGCAGGAGCAGAACTGCGAGGTGAACAACACAGGCTCCACCGCTGAGGGAAGGATCTGTTTGTATGCTTTGTGCAGACGGACTTTAGATGACTGAGCCCGCCACTGGACAGCAAGTCATGTGCCAGACACTGAGTGAAAGCACAACCAAAGCGGCTTCACAATTACTTTATGGGGCTTACAAGAGAGGGAGCGCTGATGAGCAAAAATCGAGTAGGCAGTGACGACGACGACAAATAAATGAAGCGGCAAGCACCTGAAGAATCTTAAAGAAGAGACACACGACAGGAAAGAGAAGCGTGGTTTGTCAGGAGAGAAACCGGCCCTTTGCCAAGCTGTGTTCCTTTCCCATCTTCCATGAACTCTCAATACTCCCGAAGTCCCAAATTACACACACACCTCACTGTCATTGAGTCAATTCCACCTCACGGTGACCCTCTACGACAAGAGTGGAGCTGCTCCTTTGGGTTTACAAAACTTTAACTTTTTATGGCATAGAAAGCCTCATCTTTCTCCTAGAGTTGCTGGTCGGTTCGAGACCTTGTGATGAACAGCTCAGTGTGTATGTAACTCTTCCCACTGCCAGAGCTCAAACCTTCAGTTCGGTGCATAATATTCGGAGGTCAAGTTAGAGGATTAGATTAGACATCCTGTTCTCAAAATACCAACAAGTCCTGTGCTAAATGCCGTAAGTGCCTTAAGGATTGCACACATTTTATTAAAATTCTTTAATATGACAAGCATGCCTTATGTGCCTAAATCAGCTCTAAGTATGCTTCCTAATAATGAGGGTGTACCTTAATATTTGGGATGGGTAGTGTTTTGTTTTGTTTGGGGAGGGGCGAGTTCAGCCAGCACCTGATCTCAGGACTGGAACGTCAACTAGTCTCCTCAATCATGCTTTCATGGTAAGCATCTTGTTTAGAATTTCAGCAAATGAACAGAAATCTCACTGGCTAACTGAAACTTTAGCAAACCTGGAGAAAGCGGATTCTTACCAAGACAAAGGAAAACATGGGCCAGAGTGACTCTACCCATGCAGGAAAACATAACAAATAACGAAGCCCAGACTCCAAGAAGCACCATAAACAAACACTTCCAATTAGCCTACTGAGACAGCAGAGAGCTCCAGGGAGTTGGAGAGTCATTCCTTTGTAAGATACTGTACAACATAAAACACCGCCAGATGGCTTAACTCGGGTCATTTTACCTCTCAGGAAATGTCTGTCTTTTTTCTAAAATAGCAACTCCATGTCTCTCCATCAGCTGGTAGGGACGCTGGTGTTGATCCAAGAACCACCCACCCACCCGGTCTTCCAGTGTGGCTTTTTGCCAAGTGCCTGGGCATTCCTGTTGGAAGAAGCAGTCCTCCGATCTCGCATGCTAGCAGACCCAGCATGATGTCGATAGCTACCATGACTCCATGAAGGGCTGTGGGGAGCCGGGGAAACCCACTCTCTTTCTGAGTGCTGCATGATTTGGGATGTACAGAATATCTTTCGGTTGACTTCCAAGAATGTTGACTCTGATCTGTGTTCCTAAAGTATGTGTTTGAGCTAAGTTTCCCTGGGTAAATAAAACAATTAACCACAATAAACTAAAAGCTATCCCTACAATTAACACCACCCCAAACAATTCCATCAACATTTTCAAAGTGAATTTTTGCTCCACAGTGAAATTTAATGTGTGTATTCATTTATAAAAGCCCTAATCCCTTAAAATATGGTGCTATTCAATTACTATCAAACAAGAGTTGCACATCAAAAACCCAAACCCACGGCTGTCTACTGCAATTCATAGTGACGTTTTAGGGGAAAGCAGACTGCCCCCCGCCATCAATTTTCCAAGGCTGTAAATCTTTAATGGAACAGACTGCCACTCCTTTCTCCCAAGGAGCAGCTGGTGGGTCCACACTGCTGACCTTTCAGTTAGCAAGTCACACCACCAACCATTCAATCAGGGCTCTCATGGTGTAGTGGGTGACACATTGAGCTGCTAACTCCAAGGCCAGAGTTCAACCCCAACCAGCTGCTCGACAGGAGAAAGATGAGGCTGTCTACTTACAGGGTCGCTATGAGTCAGATGAGTTTTTGTTCCAAACTCAGAAAATCTCTCTGGATTCAAAGGGAGACTCCAGGTCACATGACATTTTACTGAGGGAGAGAAGCAATGCATACTGTTAATTCTCATTTTCATCTGGCCGTTACTAACCACCCCATAAAGTTAGTCTCAGAAACCAGAGGGCCAGTTCTACTCCATCCTGCAGGGTCACAATGAGTTGCAACTGACTCGATGGCAGTGAGTGAGTCCGTACTACAGAAAAACTCTCATTCAGACCAAGCCTTAGACACATTCCGAAACCAGCAAAGGGTAGTTTAAAGAACGGTCTTTCT
Source organism: Tenrec ecaudatus (assembly GCF_050624435.1). Lineage (NCBI taxonomy): Eukaryota > Metazoa > Chordata > Mammalia > Afrosoricida > Tenrecidae > Tenrec > Tenrec ecaudatus. The sequence goes on from NC_134533.1 coordinate 9,473,139, forward strand.
TTACAGGAGCAGACAGGCCCTCCTCCTCCTCCCTCAGAGCAGCTGGTGGGTTTGAACAGCTAATCATAAGCTTTGCAGTCCAATGCTTACCCAACAGTACAGGCCAGATGCCTTCGATACCTCAGGAATAGAACTTAAATGCTACCTTATATCTGGACAAAGATAATTAAAACAACTGTGGCAGTTAGATTTCGTGTCAACATGCACCTGTGTGAACGTGTAGGGGTGGGGTCCAACCTATCAATCATCTGTTTGTTGATGGCTCCGTGGATGGTGCCCTTTGATAGTGGCACTGGGAACTTCTCCTTCCTCTCAGCCCCTTTTAGCCTTTCTGCTTGCTACGACTTTTGTGACTGCCTCCAGGGACAGCCCGTGTGGGCTGCAGGCCAGGACAGATCTCGGCACTCTGCCATGTTTCCACAGACCTTGGATCCACCCGGCTCTGCACCCAGTGACTGGCCTGTGATCTCCCTGCTTCCCACTTCACCATTCTGTGTCACAGGCCTGCAGCTATGTGAGTTTGACGAGGGGTCTGGCTAGCAATGGACCTATGGACTTGAGATGAACTGGATTGGGGTGCCTCCTTAATATAAAGTTCTTTTTACACATATGTGTCACTAGTTTTGTTTCTCTAGACAACTCAACTTAACACAACCACCTAACACAGTAGTTCTAATGCCACGGCCCTTTAATACAGTTCCTCGTGTTGTGGTGACCCCCAACCATAAAATTATTTTCATTACTACTTCTTAACTGTAATTTAGCTACTGTTATGAACCGTAATGTAATATCTGATATGCAGGATGAACTAGGTGACCCCAGGTTGAGAACCACTGACCTTACATATAAATATTCTACATCAATGAGCAGAGTATTTCAACAAATGATTTTTGCATCCTTAAGGTCAAAGTACACGTTGGTTCAATGAACAGCGTAACAGCTTAACATAAAAACAGCCCTGGGCACAATCTTTCAGTCACTTCCCAACTTTTTAGAACCACAGGTGCTGACCCTAGTCGGAGAAACCCAACTTTACTGCACTCAGTCCCAGGTGGGCACAACATCTTAGCTGCAGTTCAGAACCTGACATCAGTTTGCTGGGGGGCCACTTCTGACTCCTGGCTGCACACCCCACAGGAAGGAGACTGGCACTTGCCATACCATGGAAGGGGCTTGTCCGGGAGTGTAACTTGGAGCAGAGGAGGTTACTTTACTACTTACACATACTAATTTAAAGGCAACTCTCCTCATTCAACACTGCAGGGGCCTTTGAGAATCTGGTAGGGGAACAAAAAGCACGAATCTTCTCTCTTCTATGGGCTAGTGGGTCCCTGGGCAGGGCAAATGGGCTGGTGGCTCTGCGCGTGCAGATGTGCCCTTGATCTGCTTCTGTCAAGTCACAGTCCAGAACACTCAGGAGCAGTTCTACTCTGCGCACACTGGGCCAACAGAGGCTTGATGGCAACTACAATGCCCTGGCCACTATATTTTAACATAGAGGGCAAGGCGGGGCGCTCTGACGACACGATGGAACCACAGTGTCCCAGTGAATCTGGTAGCCGTGCCAGGTAGATAGCTGAATTTTAAGAAATCTTCCCTGACTGTTACAGCAGCCTTTCAATCAGCTTTACTTTGTTCCTGCTACCCCAAACCATCTTAGATAAAGGAGTTCAAAGATATTTAGTTATGTGTTCATAAATGACCGAGCATATGATCTGATCAAGAAAGAAACCAGTAATGATCCAAGTCTTCAATAGAGTGGAAGGTGGGTAACATGCTTCACAGTCAGAGTCCCCTTGGTTACTTCTCGACTCAAGATGTCCGTGATGTCAAATTCAAGGGCACGCCATTGCCTGGCCATTCTATACATAACGGTGAAGAAAGGGGGTGCCAGCCTGCAATAGGCCAAAGAGGCCTTTCCACAAACACACTGCACACTCATCCCAGGGAGGCCTGGATATTCAGGCATAGGTTTTCCTACACTTGAATTTTCTCGTGTTCACATAGCAAGAAGGAAAGGCAAATCATCGTGCAAAACAGGAGCAGCAATTTTGCAGCCACAACATAAAAATAGGAAGTTAGCCAGCAGACACTGTGCAGCCAAGCTGGATCCCCAAACAACAGAAAGTCTCTGGAACAAAGAAAAATGTCTTGCTTTTGTTGAAAAAAAAAAAAAAAAGAGGCTGTAATTGGCAAAATTTGACCCTCAAAGCTTGCCCAAAGTTCAGTGTTTTAACTTCCTAATCCTAAGAGCTAGTGTGCAAGCCCAAGAGAAGGTAACTATTGTTCATCAATGCAAATGGGCTTTGTTCTGCAGGGGGTGGGGTGCGGAGTCCTCTTTCTAACCCTATTTTCTCCTAACTTTTCTTCAGTGTTTTCTACAGAAAATCCATAGTGTCTGGCTTCCATTCTTATGGAAGGTTTCAAAAGAGTTAAAAACCTCATTTACAATTGACTTTGTATCTTGATGGAAGATGCAGAGCCCCAGAGAACACACAGTCACACAGCACTTACAGAGGTGACTCTAGTTAACACTGTAGCTTCTTCCTTTCCTGCTCTCATGGCTGTAACGCTAATCTCAAAAGAACACCTCTAACACAATGTATAGCTAAAGTCCTAAGATTTCAAGAACCACAACACAAGGACTTCCCTTTATTAGTTTTAGTATCGGTGTGGCTTTGGAGCCCTAGGTCTGTGGCTTACTTCCTGGGTGACCTTGAGCAAGATCCTCTACCACTTTAAACAGCAGCTGCCTATGTGTCAGAGGGCTAGGGCTGCCCCTCCAGACGTGGCTGCCAAGGTTAAAGGAGCTATTCAGAGCCCCGAGTAGGCCAGCCCCACCGTACAATTAGCCACACACTACATCTATGTTCACGTCTCTTTAGCTACCTAAGCTCACTGCCATCACATCATTTCTGACTCCACAGGACAGGGAAGAACTGCACCCGTGGATAACCTAGAAACAAATCAGTAACCATCTGAGATGGTAACTCTTTCCAGCCCCATCTTTCTCCTTCACGGTGATCTCCAACTGCTGACCTCGTGGTTAGCAGGCCAACACATATAACCCACTATGCCACCACGGCTCCGACCGCACAGAAAGATGTCGGGACATGTCATTTCCTTACTTGAAACTCTCAGGAATACGCAAAACCTAACTCTTCTCAGAGAAAGAGGAATGTACAAAGTACTGCAAAAGACTGACTCGGGCCCAGCTTGTGTAAGAAGGAACTGATTAATCCATGGAGAGACGAATCAAAGCTGTCCACCAGCTCTCACAAAGCTGAGTCCCCAGGGGAGTGAACAGTTCCGGGCTCTGCCACCAGTCAAAGGTCAGTGGAGTCCCATCCAGAGGTGCCGCAGAAAAAAGGCCTGGCCGCCTACTTCTGAAAGCCCACAAGCAATGGAAACCCCCAGGGCTCGCAGCTCTAATCTCCCGCCAACACATGGAGTTGAATCAAGTCAACTGCAAGAGGTTTGGTTTCTTGTTTTGCACTCCAAAGCAATACAAAGGAATAAACGTTACATTATTTGCTTTTGACCATCTTCATTGACCTGTACTTGGTTCAAGTTAATAACTTTGGGGGAGGAGCATTTATGCATGTCCCTGAAGTCCAATTATGATGCATATATACATCAGCAATAAACTTCCTAAACCTAAAAATGCCCTATTGTTATTGCATATTGTATAATAATAGCATTCAGGCATATAAATAGGTGGAACCATTTCCCCAAGGTTGGCAAGGGAGCCAGAGACAGCTACTTGGGTTACTGCCCTCAGGCACTAACTCCAGGAGGCCCTGGGCTCCTACCCCCAGGGGTTTTAGTCCAGTTGACCAAGCACATCAAAGACTCCTCTGGTTTTCATAAGGCAGACCAGAAGCTACAGCCCTGGCTACTTTAAAAAGCCAAACTCTCACTGCCATCAAGTGAATTCCAACTCTTAGAGACCCTATAGGACAGGGTAGATTTCTCTCCCCCCCCCCCTTGGGTTTCGGAGACTAACTCTTCCTGGGAGTAAAAGTTTCCCCTTTCTTCGGAGGAGCAAGCTGGTGGTTTGAAATCGCTGACCAACAGCTAACCAGGGCTCCCGCTTTAGACCCGACTTAGCGATCTGCCCAAGTGTTCCCGCAAACTACCCAGCAGGTCAACTTCTGGTAGGGCACCAACTAGTCTACTTTCTACCAGGTGTGAATCCCCCCTCCCTCCCCCAACAAAATGCGCAACAGAGGCTCAGCTGAGCAGCTGAAGGGCTATGGTATTTTAGCAGCCTCTTGATATGCCCGTTCTCCAATAACACTAACCAATAAGGTTGAATGACAGAGAGATGTATGTTTTTCTACAAACTATTATATACACACTGTGAAAAAGAAGTCAGCTTAGAACTTGGTTGGTTTTGTAACATTAGTTTTTAGTGAGAATAGGCTGATTATCTCCATTCTATCCAGTGTATACATGCTTTTTTTTTACCAGGGATGAAAATAAAATTTTAAGCCATGACAATTATTTTCTAAAGATTTCCTTAGGTATGTGAGTTGTTTGTTACATACACTCCAGGATTTAGTCTCTTTATATTTCGGAGGGAAAAAAGTGACTCGATTAATTAGTTAGACTTTAAGTACCTAAATAGAGAAATTATATTGATCTGTTTTATTTACATTATGGGTTTTTAAAAAACCAGCTTATCAAATTTCTCATTTGAAAAAATATTCAAAATGGAAATCTAGCCCGATTCCAGATGTCAAAAATAGAGACCCCATGTATGTTTGAATTATTTTCTGATATTCACAAGGTAATTCTCTTTTAATGCAAACAGGTGAATTTCAAGCCAGCTCTGACCCACATGGTATCCAAATTCACAAACTTAGGAAGGGTCCCCCAGGGTCATCAGGCTAACAACAAATTGTCCATCCTGCTCCTTCAGAAATGGGATAAGCCAAGCACAACTCTTACTAGGTTTCTTTTATCCCACTCAGTTCTTGTCCTTATAAGGTCACAGTCTTCAGCAACACCAGCTTCAGATTTTGCATCTTCAGGATGGCAGCTGGGCCCACGGAGTTTCTTAGCTAGCTCTACTTAGTGACTTAAAGGGCATTTTGGGGTAAGGGCTTGCCTAATTAACCTCTGCGGTCCAGAGAAGCACAAAATCCGGAGCACTTCATCCTTAGTGCTAATCAGGGCAGCACTCAGCTCTCCAGACACACCCTTCCTCACCCTTCTCCATGATTCCCTTCCTCACTGGTCGGCAGATCTGAAACACCACCACCACAACAGAACAAAGCCACAACTTAATCTCTAGTCTAGGACAACCAGCCCTTGCTGGCCAGAACGTCAACAAACTTGCTGAAAGTTCCCAGGCAATTTGGAACTAGCCCAGCGTGTGGGACAAATCTCAAATAAGTCAGCACTGAGGGACTCCAGCTAGTTTGGCAAGTATTTTAGTAAATCAGTGGAAGCACATTTTAGAACTGCCTTTTCAAAGCCAGTCTCTCTCCAAAACAATTATATAATCACAAATCAATACGTAAAATGCATGATGGGGGGTGGTGGAGGTGGCGGTGACACGTTTTCAGAGGTACAATTTTATCTGCTCCAAATTCTGTAGGTGAATTTTTATGAAATGCCGAAAATCACACTTAATGCTTCTGCTATGTCCAGGGTCCACCCAGCTTTGTTCTACTCTCAACAAGACACCCATTGGAAATGGGAAACAGAAAGGACTGGCTTGTAATTAGTTTCACTCTCAGGAATCTGGCCGGGCAATAGAAAGTGTGTGCCTTGTATTCCCAGTTACAGCCTCTTTCTCAACATTTTTCTTTAGTTAACGCACAAACAAAATGACAGACTTGCCTTGTGAGGTCGAAAACAGAGACACAGGCTGAGAGGAAGAGGAAGCAACAAAGGCATCTGAAAGGAAATACAGAGCATGAGCATTTGACAGCCTCACACAGCAGTTTCTCACTTTGATTTTTTGGAAGGGGGCCGAGCATCCCTTCAAGGAGTTTAGCAAGGGAGGAAACCCCAAACCCTGTTTGCAAGTACTGTTTTCACTCACCTGGCAGCAAAGCCTTAGCTTGGCTAAAAGAACCATTCCCAAAAGCCAATTAAAAGACAAACCAACAAATGCTCGTTTACAAAGGAAGAAAGAAGAGCCCTTAATATTTTTACTCAAGAATAACCCAGGGACAAGGACGCTCCCCTGCGTAGAAGAAACTGTGATTCTGCATGCTAATTAGTATTTGATTTCAACCAGTTTAACCTGCACTTTGAGGAGCTGATCGCTAATGTGGGCATGTAAAAATACATGGTGCCGGTTTACCCTGGATAAGAAAATCCGTTGATCTCAGTTCTCTGGAGAAACAGGAGTACTTGCAAACGATTCTATACCTCTAACTGGGCAATACACAGTAATATTTTACAAATGAACAGGCCCCTCCCCTCACCCATTAAATGCTTTATTTTTTAAAAAACATTTTATTAGGGGCTCATACAGCTCTTATCACAATAAATACTTTCTAAGCCAGGGGTCCTCAAACTTTTTAAACAGGGGGTCAGTTCACTGTTCCTCAGACCTGTTGGAGGGCTGGACATAGTTTTTAAAAAAACTATGAACAAATTCCTATGCACACTGCACATATCTTATTTTGAAGTAAAAAACCAGGACGGGGCAAAAACACCCCGCGGGCCAGATAAATGTCCTCGGTGGGTCGCATGTGGCCCGCGGGCTATAGTTTGAGAACGCCTGTTCTAAGCAGTCATGCGTCTGAGGATACTCACAACAGCAAATGCCAGAACCAATCTAGACAACTATGAGTAGGTCTAAAATTATCCAAGATCATTGCCATTGGATCAGGGTCAACTTACAGGTAACCATGCAGGACAGGTCAAAATTGTCCACCATGAGTTTCTGAGTGTGGCTCTTTCTAGAAGTAGAAAGATCCGTCTTTCTATTGTGGAGCCACTGGTGATTTCGCCCGGCACTAGCAGCCGCAGGGCTCCTGGGAGACGGAATGCACCATCACATCCCACAGTGAGCACTTGCTGCCATCTAAAGGAACCGGGAACAGTCATGCGTGGTCATGTGGAATCAGAGTTACTAAGCCATACAAGCAAGGCGCAGTATTGAAAATAAGCAATAACCAGCAACATTGGCATTTCCTAGCTGAACGGACCATCAGGTGTGCAGGAAGAAGGCGACCTTCTTTTGTCTACCAGTCTTGGACCTTTTACTATAGGAAAAAACAAACAAAAAAGTGACTATATATTATCCTTTCAATAAAAATGGAAAGATGAAATGAATAATGTTCCATGGAACGAACCAACTCCACTGCCCCCAATGTTCTTTAAGCTTTTGCTTCACAATTAAAAAATGTTTTCCCAGAACAGCGTCTGGGTTCTCAAAGGCTTATCTTCAAACAAGCAGCCATTCACATGGAGGAAAGCTCACCAGCCTGTGTGATCCAAGAATTGTGAACAATAAAAGCCAAATGCAAAAAAGGAAATGGTTTTAAAAAAAAGGAAATGGTATCAGAATTTAAATCACCAACACTTGGTTTGCAAAATGTTATGGATGACTGTGGAGACCTAAAATCCATTTGCAGAGTTCCCACATGGATCAAGCCTCCGGTGAATCCCCTCAGACCACAGTCCAGGGATGTGAGTGGCCTTGCCATCATGCAGAGGACATTGGAAAGTGGATTGTTGCAGATCTAGTTGGGTTACATCTACCACCTTATCATTTGATATCCCTTATGACTCATTTTTAATTTGTCCTAGTTTTTAACATTTTCTGCTTTCTTTACTATTTAGATTTTTGTTTTACTTTGTTATCGTTAAATTTTTTTGCTGTTTTTCTGTATATGAAATCCAAGATAGGTAAATCTATGGACAGTAACTGGGGGTGTGTGGGGGTATAATGGTTTCCTGGGGCATGGCAAGGGCAGCTGGGAGAAATGGGAAGCTTAGAGCAATGATTACAAGAAAAAAGTAAATGTTCTAAAATTGTGATGATTGCACAACTCTTCTTAATATGAATGACGTACTGGATTGTATGATGTGAATTATATGTCAATAATACTGTTAAAAAGTGTTTTAACAAATGTGAAAAAATACACTTAAATAAAAAGATCATGTGAAAGGATTGGAGCATAGCTCTAACTGCAAGTATTAATTAAAAAACAAACATATTAATATCAAGATAGTCTGTGCTAGATGCCAGATTTCTCTAAAATTCAGAACTCAAAAATCTACTGTCTTAATGATCTTAGTATTAGTGTCAGTTACTCCTACAACAAAAAACTTTCTTTACCTCTCTCTCTCTTTTAAGTAGAAATAAGTTTTATTTATTTGTTTTTAAATCATTTTATTAGGGGCTCATACAACTCTTATCACAATCCATGCATACATCAATTGTGTAAAGCACATTTGTACATTCATTGCCCTCATCATTCTCAAAACATTTGCTCTCCACTTAAGCCCCTGGCATCAGGTCCTCACTTTTTCCCCTCCCTCCCCGCTCCCCCTCCCTCATGAACCCTTGATAATTTATAAATTTTTGCCTTATCTTGACCTGTACGACATATGCTTTCACCCACTTTTCTGTTGTCCATCCCCCAGGGAGAAGGTCACATGTAGATCCTTGTAATCAGTTCCCTTTTTCCAACTACCTTCCCTCTACCCTCCCAGTATCGCCACTCACTGGTCCTGAAGGGATCATCTGTCCTGGCTTCCCTGTGTTTCCAGTTCCTATATGTACCAGTGTATATCCTCTGGTCTAGCCAGACTTGCAAGGTAGAATTGGGATCATGATAGTGGGGGGAGGGAAGCATTTAGGAACTAGAGGAAAGTTGTATTTCTCGTTGCTACATCACACCCTGACTGGCTCATCTCTGCCCTGAGACCCTTCTGTAAGGGGGTGACCAGTGGCCTACAAATGGGCTTTGGGTCTTCATTCTACACTCCCCACCTCATTCACTATGGTAAGATATTCTGTTCTGGATGATGCCTGATTGATCCCTTTGACACCTCCTGATCGCACAGGCTGGTGTGCTTCTTCCATGTGGGCTTTGTTGCTTCTGAGCTAGATGGCAGCTTGTTTTTACCTCTCTTTTAAAAAACCGACATGTTTATCTACATCTTTCATTTTCCCAGCAGGCTTCATTTCTGTATGCATTTCCTGTCAACATTCCTGCCTGGCCAGCTGATGAGTTCAAATCTGAACCAGCCTGAACAACCAAATGGGGACCCAGTGCCAGAAGTGGGAGGAGGGCCAATTAACTTTCCAGCTGTCTTGCCTTTTCACCTCCACCTAATGGAAAATTTCAACACAGAGCTTTATGGACAGCATCTACTCTGATACAGAACACTGATACCAGCATTAGTGTGTACCAAGGTTGCACGCAAGTCAGTTAACTTAGAAAAACAAATGGTATTCCCACTCCTGATTTTGGAGACAGAGCGAGCAGGGCCCCTAGAATGGAGATCCTAATCTTTAAATGCTATTAACTAGTCACATGTATTCTTCAGTAGCGGTGCCCGAGGTACTGTGCTGGCACTGGGCACAGAGATGGCCGTCTGAGCACACGAGTACCTGGAAAAGGAGGACAGGCCATATAACGTGTGCCGGAAAACCAGTGAAGTCAGTCACTGGGTATGGAGAGTGTTCCAAAAAAGACTGGCTGGTCTTCAAGGCTGTCCATCAGGTGATGGAGGCCAGGGAGGGCATGCTGGAGAGAGGGGGTCATTGGACAGATTACAAACAGCCTTAAATGTCAAAGAAATTGCCCACCAAAAAGAAGCAACACTTGCTGGACCAATGCCCAGAAAGTTGCTAGAATGTAATGTAAGTAAAGGTGAACCTATTGAAAATTTGGGCAAACATGTACTTAAAACCACTCTGTGTTTTACAAGGGTTTAAGAAAAGTACATCTTTAAAAAGAAGAAGAAAGTGCATCTTTTAAAGGAATAACAAGTACAGTAAGTAAGGGAGAGGTCAAGGTAAGATTTTGTACCTCTCCACAATGAGGGTTTACTGACACTAAAAGACGTGCAGAGTACACCATCCAGGGTTGTCAACAGCCTTGCTATCTATCAGAGCATGGCAAAGCCGATCACCGCAGATGCGGTTAGGTTAAAATGTAATAAATACCCTATCATTTGATCTCCCTTTTGACCCATTTGAAAGTTGTTTCAGCTTTTAGTATTTTCTGCTTACTTTTCTCCCCCTCCCATAAAAAAAATAATTTTATTGGGGGCTCGTACAACTCTTATCACAATCCATACATACATCCATCGTGTCAAGCACATTTGTACATTTGTTGCCCTCATCATTCTCAAAACATTTGCCTTCTACTTGAGCCCTTAAGATTGATGGCTCCTTTTCCCCCTCCTTCCCCACCATTTCTCTCTTATCACTCCAAATACATGCCCCACCTACTTGGAAAGGGTTAGCTGCCTCAAAGGGGAAATAAGGAGACCTAAGATGTGTGTTCTGGCAGGTCCTTCATTAAAACATTTTAGAGGAAGTTAATTGTGGTCTTCACTGGATTTTCAATCCCTAACAAGCTACAGCAAACTAAAAACAAAAACAACAAACCACCACCACAAAATACAACAAAAGCCTCTTGGAAGACTGGACTTCCATTTACTTTCTGGGTACTGAATATGCACGGTATGGTAGGGACTAACTTTAAACCCACTACCCACTGAGTCGATTCCAACTCATGGTGACCCAGGCTGAAAAACTTTATAGGAGGACATGGCCTCAAGCTTTCTTCTGTGGAGCAGTGGGTGGTCGGAACCACCAACCTTTCCGTTAGCAGTCTAACGCTTATATAACAACAAAAAAACAAACCAAATCAAACGCTGCCATTGAGTCACTGCAGACTTTAACCATCCCCTGTGGATTTTCTGAGACTGTTTACGGCAGCAGAAAGCCCAGTCTTTCTCCCTTGGAACTGGTGGTTTCGAACTGCCGGCCATACGGATCACAGCCCAACATATAGCCACTGTACCACCCGGGCTCCTAGCTCTATATACAGATCCCACTAAATCAACTTCTTACCTTTTGAAAACGATGATGGAAACAGATTGTACAAATGTGCTTGACAAAACGGACGCATGTATGGACCGTGTTAAGAGTTGTAAAGAGCCCCCAATGAAATGATTTTTTAAAAAAATCTTACCAATAGAGATAAGGTTAGGTAAAACTCCCCTCATTTTACAGGTGAAAAAACCGAGACCTGTATCAGAATCAAGATTCAAACCTGAGACTTTCCTTCCATATCACGAGCCCTCCCAGTCAGAACACGTATAGGTAGGTAGATGGCTGGGTCTGAAATGTGTCCGGTACATACCTGGAGGGTTACCGGTCAAGTTTACATTTTAGAATACTACACCAATGAGTGAAGTAAGATCTATCAGCCCCCTCCCCTCCCCAGAGGCAAAATGACTGGGCGAAGAAAGGAAAAACAGGGAGGAAAGAGGAACAGAAAGGCCCGTGTGCCCTCTTCTTGCCTGGTGCAGGTTCTCGAGTCTGCCCGGTTAAACCTGTGTTGGGAGTAGTACCAGGGGGAGAAAGGAAGATTTGGGCTGGGTGTGAGAATCAAATTTTTATTTACATCGAAGGAAAAAATACTGCCAAATATGTTTGAATTTTCTCATCTCCTGGTAAAATACACTTTTCAGTTAACTGTTCATTTGGTGCCAATGGTAGTTCAAGACCAGCAGAATACAGGCTTTATCTTTAAAAAGAGAAACCAACTTCTTTCAGATACTGTTTTGAGGAATGACTTACACATTAGACTTTTTCTTTCTTATATTACAAAGGCATCTTCAAAGTACACAAAGAAAAAGAAATTGATCTAGCTTGCTTAACATTAAACATTAACAGTTCTTTCTAGCGCTGAAATCTAGACTCGTGTACATTTTTCTCATCTGCTTTAAACTCAGGAGCCCCGGTGCTGCAGTAGGGTAGGTGTAGGTCTCCTAACTACCAGTGGCTCCAAGGGAGAAAGATGAGGCTGCTCCTATGGAGATTCAGTCTCAGACACAATACAGGGTCACATCGCTTCAGAATCGCCTCAATGGCAGTGGGTTTGGGCCATGAAATAAAACAGTAAGGCATTGTTCAAAAGGCAGTCTTCTTTCCTGTGACTACATCTTACTAGCAACTCATTAGGCCTCCACATGCACTGCTAAACTGTGTCCACTACCACCTGTTGACGGACTTTGAAAACACCAGCACAATTCTACTGGGAACACATGGGTTTGTGATGAGTGGTCCTGAGACTGTTGGCAGGTGTCCTCGAGTTGGTTGGTTCTCAGCAAACAAACCCAACGCACAGGAGGATGAAGCACTGCCCCGTCGTGCGCCATCCTCACAATTGCTCTTATGTTGCTTTGGTTGTTGCTAATGATGGAGCCCACTGCTGTAACCCCAGTGTCAATCAATCTCCCTGAGATCTTCTTCCTCTTTTTTGCTGCCCCTCCCCTTTACCAAGCAGGATGACTTTCTCCAGGGACTGGTCTCTCCTGACAACACGTCCAAAGTAGGTGAGACAAAGTCTCACCACCCGTACCTCTAAGGAGCATTCTGGCTGTATTTCTTCCAAGGCAGATTTGTTTAGCGCTCTCCATAGTTTGTTATGATCCACACACTCAAATGCCTTCGCGCAGTCAATGAAACACAAGTCAACATCTTCCTGGTAGTCTCTACTTTCAGCTAAGATCCATTGCTGATGTTGGATGATCTTCAGCAAAATTTTGCTTGCATGTGATATCAATGACATTGTTCTATAATTTGCACATTCTGTTGGGTCACCTTCCTTTCAGAATGCATACAAATAACAGATCTCTTCCAGTCAGTTGCCCCAATAGCTGTCTTCCAAATTTCTTGCCATAGTAAGTGCTTCCAGTGCTTTCTCAGAGGATATTAGTACTCCCACCCCACCCCAAATAGTCCCAGGGCTAAGCAGACCGGTTCTCTCTCCTCCAAAGACTTTAATGTCCTAATTCTCCTCCCCACTAGCACTGGCTAGGGCCTCCATTACGTTATTCAGTAGAAGAGATGAGGCTGGATCTTCCTGCCTCCCAATTTTATAGGGAAAGCAATTTCTATTTATATTCATACTTGAAAAAAAACACTTTAATCTTAAAAGAATTCTAGATCTACAGGAAGGGTGCAGAGCTAGCATGGGAACTGCTGAATACCCCTATGATTAGTAGCTCACATGTAATGCTTATTGTCGATCTTATGGGACGGATACACTGCCCTGTGGGTTTCCGAGACTATCACTCTGGGAGTCGAAAGCCTCCTCTCTCTCGCACGGATCAGCTGGAGGTATTGCATTGTTGACTTTGTGCATCTCAACGCCGGAACCACTGTGCCACCAGGGCTCTTGTGGGGTGGAAAGGAAATCAATTAGCAGTGAGTCTTTTTAATGCTCATTAACTGTTGGAGGCTGGTCACACAGCAGTGGACATTTGGCTGCTACTTGTAAGGCAGCCTGAAACTCCCAGTTGCTCTGGAAATGAACGTCGTGGCAGTCTGTGTCTGTAAAGATGTCTAGCCTTGACAATGTTAGGGACAGCTGTCCTCTGTCCGGTGGGGCCACTGGCAGTCGGAATGGACTCAAAGGCGTTGGGCTTGGGGTTCTGTTTGGTAAACTCCCCTCTTCACTTGAATCTCATTAGTTCTTCCTACATCCTTTTCCTGCTCCAGGACCTCAGCCAGGGCCCACGTCACAGCAGGTCGTCACTCTTCCTTAGCACCATGCGGGTTTCTTGGACTTTCCTTGGTTTAGGATGCTGACAGCTGTGAAGGCAGGTCACTTATTTTGCAGTGCCCCACCCGCCCCCTACCCCCCCACACGTGGGCTTGTCTGAAGTTTTCCTCCTGGTTAGAGTGGTGTTGGGAAGAATAATACAGAGGTGAAGAGCTGCTGTCACACCATTAGACCTTGTTGCTGAAGGTGACAACTTCGATCCCCTCGCTGAGGACACACCTGCCAGGCTTGCCCATTGGAGTTAACTCCCTCTACTTCCACGCTGTCCTCTGGAAGCAAGTCAGTAAGCATAGCCCGAACTGCAGATTAGGCAGCACATCCTTGGAGAGAGAGAATGCAAACCGGCAGGTTGGTTTTCAAATGATTCACTTGAGTCCCACCAAGGGCTCTACTGGTGCAAAGGGCACAAAATGAGAACGGCGAATAGAAGCAAAATGGATTGTGTAGCCAGGATACTAGCTCCGAATAGCTTACAAATCCAACTTTTAAAACAGTGCATTTATAACACCGAGTATGAGAAAGAAGAAAACGTTCTGAAATGGTTTGGTAATAAAGTGCACAATTCTTGACACAACTATTAAATTGTAATGATGTGTGAATTATATGTCAATAAATCCAGTTTTTAAAAAATAGTACATTTGCTTTTAGGAATGTCTTGCTCTTTTCCAAATACTGCTGTGCATGAACCTAATCAAAATCTGAGATTCTGTGAGGAGGCATAAAAGGAAAGTTAAGTTTATTCTGGCATATTGTCTACCCTGGAAGCATTAGACCAGCCTACCACTGAGTCTTTATTGGAAGTCTCTAAAGTGTCCAAATGAGGCATTTGTGTGGCTACGGAGAGTCTTCTGGGTTAAAGCCGTTAGTGGAAAATACCTAAGAGAGTCTAGAAGCAAAGACAATAAGAGAAAACTGAAAAAGGCCAAACCCATTGCCAACAAGTCGATTCTGACTTAGCGATCCTGTAACAAAAGGACGCTGTAAGGCAAGGAGAGCTGTCCTTGTGGGTTTCCCAGACTGTCCATCATTCTGGGAGCAGCCGCTTCGGCTTTCTCCTGAGGAGAGGCTGGTGGGTCTAGACTGACCTTCAGGCCAGCGCTCCAACATGTAACCCACTATGCCACCAGGGTTCCTTCTTACAAGAGCGGGCATCCTGACACATCAGCTATACTTAGGACAGGAAGAATTACGAGACCTCCTCCCCACCCAACCGAGTAGGCATTGTTTCTACAGGGCTACATTTCGGCAAAATCTAAATTCCACTGTTAATACTCACGTGCTACAATTTCACTTTTAATACTCACCTGGTACTAACTTGAGGTTTATGGCCTGATTTCAGAGTTCATGAACTTTCCAAAAGTATGCAAAATTTGCTAAATGCATGTTTTTCTGGGATGTTTCTTCATTCCTGCAGTTAGTCAGCCAATCCATTAGCACTTATCAGAAACCTATTATTATGCGTCAAGAGCTTATTTTCATTTCTTAGGTTACCACATCTCTGTGAATGAAACCAGTAAGGTCTCTGCTCTCATTCATTCCAACATCTGTGAAAATGTTTCATGCCAGGTACTACTCAGGTATTAGAGATAGAGCGCTGAATATAACAGGTAATCCCCCCCTCACTGCGACAGAACTTAATATTCTTATGGGGAAGACAAGTAATAAACACAATAACCGAGTCAAACCAAATCAGAGAGATGACATCAAGCGACAAGAGAAATAGGGCATGGAGGCCTATGGTGTTGCTGTCAATTGCCAGGCAGTCTCTTAGTGACCCTTAGGATTTGATCTTGATTGCCAGGCCTGTCTGACAACCCCACCCTCACCCCCACCCCAGGCAGATTTGAATCACCACTTTTTGGCTGGCAATCGAGAGGGCGGCCTGGTGAAAGGGACAACAGAACAACTCAAGGCGAGGACGTGGGGCGTGCACGGAGTCAGGAGGGAAGGATGTTCAGGTGGAGTCAATGATAAATGAGGAGACCCTCATGGGGAGAAGGGTATTCCTGTAATGAACGGGAGCAGGGAGGCCTATGTGGCTGAGACAGAGTGGACAAGGGTATCACAGGGCATCCTAAGCCCTCCATAGACGCCTGCATTTACTCTGAGTATGACGGGAAGCCACTGGAGCATTTCACTGGAGACAGCGATGGGATCCGAGTTACCTTTTTACAAGCTCACCGCAGCTCTTGTGAGGGAAAGGCCTCGAGGAGAGATAGGGAGGAGGCATCTCCAACCACCAGGAGAGCTATGATGATATCCTGGCCCAGGGTAGCAGCAGAGAGAAGTTGAAAGAATGGGTCAGAAGGCAGAGTACAAGAATTTGCAGGAGGATGTACAAGGCGGCCGCAGAAATTTGGTGGAAGTATGGAATGAACAGATTGTGGGATTCTCCCCTGAACTTTGTGAAGCCCTCTTATTAAAGGGGTACAAGAGTCAACCGTGACTCAAAGCTTTTTGACTTTGGTCAAAGATGGGAGGCGCTGCCATTTACTGAACTGGGGAAGACAGAAGGGTGGAGGTGGCAAGAACAAGTTTAAAGGAAGAACCAGAGGTTTGGGCTTGGACAGAGTAAGCTTAGGATACCTATTACACATGGTGACTGAAGATGACATTGCAAAACACAAGCCTGGGTGTTACACATGAGAACACTAAGGGTAGAGAGAGACATTCCAAGTGGCACTCCAGTCTTCTGAAGTTGGGGAGATAAAAAAGAACCCACAACAAGCTATCTCAAGATTAGGTGAATCACAGCATTAGAAATTAGACAAGTGGTTGCCAAGGGGTGGGGGTGGGGGCTCCAGAATGACTGCTCCCACGGGGATGGGGCTTTTCTTCATGGAGTGCTGAAACTGTTCTGAAATTAACAAGTGGCACTGGCTGGGCAGCCTTGTGAAAACAACTGCCTACTTTCTGATGGTTAATTGTTGATATATAAGCTATCACCCCCTGACCCCGCCCCCTAAAAGCAATGGAAAGAAGGTGTGGCAGCCATTAAGAGAGGAGGAAAGTCAAGAGAGTGAGATACAAGGAAAGGGAAATGAAAACGGTGCTTCCAGGCGGAAGAAGCAATTGGTCATACAGTTGACTTGAAATGGAGAAGTGACCACTGGATTTAATCATTCCGAAAAACATGGTGAACTGGACAGGTGTTTCGTAACAGCAGTGGAAGCCAAGGGCACCTGGCTTGGGAACCAAGAACCACAAATGACAAGTTTTTAAGTTAACTGATCACTGAACTTGAGGGTAAGTAAACGAGTCGCAGACTTGCTCCATGTTTTTATTTATTTATTTCCCCACATTGTAAAGAGAGGTGGTGTGTATGTGTGAACACCAGAAGCTGTGTGAAGCAGAAACGTGCCAGAGGAGGGAACTCAAATATTGCTCACTCCTGGAGAGTGATTTGAAAGGAGTAATAACATACCTGAGCCTACAAAAGGCAAACACCCGGAGAGCCTGGGAAAGCCCAGGCAGCCACGCTGCAGTCTGGCCTCACGGGGTTCACTGTCCATTGGAAGATGGCTGTACTAAGCCCATAATCCCCAAGTCCATCCCCACCGTCAGGTCCACAGCCACTAAACTTTGGGCTCATCAGTCAATCTCTTTGAGCCTGACTCTGAAGCTGCAAAATAAGGTTTCCAAATGGCCTGAGTTCAGAAAGAGTAGTTAAGCATTCAGATAAACATAACACAAGTCTCCAACCGAGTGGAGCCTCAGGAGAGATAAGTGATGCTTTTGTTTCCCACAGCAACCACCAGAGATTCCATGTATGTGCAAACATTTGGAGAATTGGGCTAATGTATGGATACAACAGTTTAAGCCCCAAAACAATGCACAAGAATAGCATATCACATGTTTTGAGAATGATGATGGCAACAAATGTGCTTGACACAATGGATGAACTGTGATAAGCATTATAGGAGCCCCAAGATGATTAAAAATAAAAAAGAATAAAGTATCATCAAGATCAATTCTGTCTACAACTTATATGTAAATGAAAACCAGTTTAGTGTTGGAATGCTTTTCAGGTAACAAGATAAAAAGAAAATTGTATTAATTTTGCTTAAAAAAAAGTTTTCCAACATATCCTTAAGTTGAGCGAGTTAATCTGCCAGAGGAACAATGTCCCAAAGCTTCCATTTCTCCTTGTTAGATACTCTTGGAAAACTAAACGCATGCAGGTCTACCTAGATAAGATAGATAAGATAGGCTAGATGAACAGTCTGGAGGAGAAAACAACGGGACCATTCCTGGGGTGGGGAACATTTGAGAGGGGGAGGCGGGGGAAAGGAGGTGGTGTTGACCAACCCAGGGACAGGGGAGCAACGAGTGATCCAAAATTAGTGGCAAGGAGGGTGTGAGAAGCCTGGTAGGGATTCAGCAAGGGCAATGTAACTGAGATAAATTATTGAAACCCAAATGAAGGCTGAGCATGATAGTGGGACAAGAGAAAAGTAAAAGCAAACAGAGGAAAGAACTAGGAGGCAAAGGGTATTTATAGAGGTCTAAATACAGGCATGTACATATGTGTATTTATATAGGATGGTAGGGAAATAGATCTATGTGCATATATTTATAGGTTTAATATTAAGGCAGCAGATGGACACTGGACCTCCACTCAAGTACTTACTCAATGCAAGAACACTTTGTTCTATTAAACTGGCATTCCATGATGCTCACCTTCCTGACACTATCACTGAAGGCAAATGTGGTGAAGAAAGCTGATGGTGCCTGGCTAAAAAAGATATAGTGTCGGGGGGAGGGGAGACTCCAGATAGGGCAAGATATGACAAAATAATGATGTATAAATTACCAAGGGCACATGAGGGGGGGGGGAAAGGGAGGGAGGGGGAAAAAAAAAGAGGACCTGATGCAGAGGGCTTAAGTGGAGAGCAAATGCTTTGAGAATGATTGGGGCAGGGAATGTATGGATGTGCTTTATATAATTGATGTATGTATATGTATGGATGGTGATAAGAGTTCTATGAGTCCCTAATAAAATGTAAAAAAAGAAAAGAGGAGAAAAAAATGATTAGGGAAAAGAATGTACAGATGTGCTTTATACAATTGATGTAAGTATATGTATGGACTGTGATAAGAGTTGTATGAGCCCCTAAAAATTGTTTAAAAAAAAAAAAAGAAGATAGAATTAGAAGAGAAAAATCTCCATTACAATAAAGCCATATATGAAAAACAAAAACAAAAGATATAGTGTCTGGGGTCTTATGCAGATAAACAAGCAGCCATCTAGCTCAGAAGCAACAAAGCCCACATGGAAGAAGCACACCAGCCTGTGTGACTACGGGGTGTGGAAGGGATCATGTATCAGGCATCAAAGAACAAAAAATCTTATCACTGTAAATGAGGGTGAGTGCAGAGTGGAGACCCAAAGCCCATCTGTAGGCAACTGAACACCCCCTTACAGAAGGGTCATGGGGAGGAGTTGAGGCAGTCAGGGTGCAGGATAGCAATGATGAAACATATCTTTCCTCTAGTTCTTAAATATTTCCTCCCCCCACTATCATGATCCCAATTCTACTTCTACCTTACAAATCTGGCTAGACCAGAGGATGTACACTGGTACAAATAGGAACTGGAAACACAGGGAATTCAAGACAGATGATCCCTTTAGAAGCAGTGGTGAGAGTGGCGGTAAGGTGGAGTAGAAAGGGGGAACCAATTACAAGAATCTACACGTAACTTCCTCCCTGAGGAGGGACAACAGAAAAGTGGGTGAAGGGAAACGTCAGACTGTGTAAGATATGACAAAATAATAATTTATAAATTATCTAGGGTTCATGAGGGAGAGGGGAGAGAGGGGGGAAATGAGAAGCTGGTATCAAGGGCTCAAGTAGAAAACGTTTTGAGAATGATGATGGCAACAAATGTACGAATGTGCTTGACACATGGATGTATGTATGGATTATGAGAAGAGTTGTACGAGCCCCCAATAAAATGATTTAAAAAAAGAAAAGAAAAAAGAAAACCAAACTCATTGCCATCGGGCCCATTCACAGCGACCTATGTGGTGTTGTGCAGACGGTAAAGCTTTATTGGAATAGACGGCCTCCTTGCTCTCCCATGAAGCAGCTGGTGGGGTCTGAACCCCCTGTCTTGCTAATATTAGCAGTCTAATGCTTACCCGGCAGCAGAAACAGGGCTCCTGACCTACTGAGAGGAAGAAATACACCAGTTAATTAGGGGGGGAAAAAGGTAAAAAATATTTACTTGAAAATTTAAATGATCCACACATAAGTAGTGCCCATTTGCTGACAACTGACCCCCAACCAATCCCCCTAAAAGTGAAATGAACAGCAAAGTCTTATGCTGTATTCAGAGACTGTCATCTCTGAGGTCGCAATATTATAGAGTGACACATCTTACACAAGGCACATGATGCAATCACACGCAAGACTTTAACTATACTCACTAAGCATACTTCGTTCAAACACCCTACGGTAACTCATGGCTCCAAATTAATTTTGAAATTATTCCCAGCAACAAGTGAGTAAAATAAAAGCTAAGTCCATTTCCTAGGAAACTTGAAAATGAGTTGATTTTATGAACTTGGTCACCCGATCTAAAAAGTTTTACTATGAAGCAGATAATTTATTTCACAAGTCTGTATTATTTTGGGGGTTTGAATTCATTAACAATAAAGTTGAACATAAACCATAAGGTCAGTACATACAACCCCCGAAATGCTTATGTTGCAAAATCTACTCACCAAGAGCTTTTGTAATTCTTAGGATGACTACAGCAATGCATCCTAGGACACACGGATGGAGAAGTGCTTTTCTATAGAGCAGCCTCTCGACTCAAACCAAAACCATGCTTTTAATGACTTGCCACCAAATGCCTCGTTACCAAGCATGATTTAACAAGCGCTGGACACACGTACCACATTAGGCAGGTGACTACTGACTACTCAGGTAATGACTCAGTGGGTCATTACCTCATTGGCAGAAGACAACACAAGCAAGGATTACTGGTTTCATTTTGTTTACAGACCGTTTATAAAATCCCGCAAGACAACAATTCTGACTGCCTTCCCAGCAACGTCATGAATAAAACCTCCAAGATATTTTAAGTTAGGGCTAAATTGTGTCTGTTAAAGATATGTAGGCCAGGCTAGTTAATCTGATCAGAGTGCTTAAATTACCTGTGAATTTGACTCTGAGAGAGAAGCGTAGTGGAACGAACATCGTATTCCGGAGGAATAAAACCACCCAGGTCAATGGGCATGTGGGGACCCGGCGCCAGGGCCATGCCTGCGGTTGCCTCTGCTCTGGCCTCTACTGATGGGAAGAGTTCCTAACAAACCATGGCTTTTCCTCGTATGAAGTGGGACACTTTTAAGTATACTGACGTGTCAGACAAGCCATCTCCACATCACCCATGCCATGCCTCCCTTCCCAGACTAGCTGAGTGAGAGGGAGCTGCCTTCAGACATCAGTGTGCGTGTCACACGGACACAACTGCCTCGCTGTGGGGAAGGAAAGGAAACCAGGCTTTCCTTTATTTCAAGAAGAGAGTGATTTCTTGTTTTTAATTCTGCCGGTAACTTTAACAATAAAAGCACAAACGGAGTTGAACCTGCAAATGGCTGCATCACACAGAAGGTGCCATTCAATGGAAGTCAGGACTTCCTGGCACCAAGCAAATTTACTGTGCCCACATTGCTAATCTCCATTTTACTCCTTCCCCTTGAATGGCAATGTGGGTCACAGCATGTACTACCAGCAAAGCAGTGCTGGGGTCGTTACGTGTGTTTTCTAGTTTAAGCTTCATGCCAATTTAGAGATAGGTCCCATTACCTCTCATTTTAAGAGTTAAGAAAAGTTGAGGCCGAGGCTAAATTTGCACAACGCCACACAAGAATGTCTGGGGGCTCAACTCTGGGCTCTTTACCCCTATGTTATTTTGCCACTGCTAATGTGACAAACAGAACACATGGATGATCTCAATGTTGAACAGGTGGTCAGATTCCTTAAAGGGTTCCAGAAATACAAATCACATACAATGACACGCCAGAATTGTGTGTGGTGGAACCAAATCAAGGACACAGAATGATTACATTTCATAAGAGGGGAAAAAAAGAATTGCCCATGCTGTTTTAGATTTGAACAAATTTCTGGGGCAGATACAAGAAATGGAGCTTTATTCTGGTTTCATAATTTCATGGCAATAATAAAAAAAGGTCAATGGCAAGTTACAGTTTCAGTATTTTACAGAGTGAAAATTAAGACATGTTTACAATCCAAATAATATGCACATTATCTATACTTGACGATAAGTAAAGCTAAGCTCATTTAGAGGGAAAAAATAATAAAAGTCCAGGAAATATTTAAGCCCCAGATTTTTTTTCCCCCAATCACTTTATTGGGGACTGGTATAACTCTTATCACAATCCATACATACATTTATTGTGTCAAGCACATTTGTTGCCATCACCAGTCTCAAAACATTTACTTTCTACTTTAGCCCTTGGTATCAGCTCATCCCCCCCCCTACCTCCCCACCTCCCTTGCCTCATGAACCCTTGAAAATTTATAAATTTTTATTTTGTCATGTCTTACACTGTCTGATGTCTCCCTTCACCCACTTTTCTGTTGTCCGTCCCCTAGGGAGGGGGTTATATGTAGATCCTTGTAATCGGTTCCCCCTTTCTACCCCACCTTCCCTCCACCCTCCCAGTATCGCCACTCTCACCATTGGTCCTGAGGGGTTCATCCGTCCTGGATTCCGTGTTTCCACTTCCTATCTGTACCAGTGTACATCCTCTGGTCTAGCCATATTTGTAAGGTAGAATTGGGATCATGATAGTGGGAGGGAGGAGGCACTAAAGAACTACTGGAAAGTTTTGTTTCATCGTTGCTACCCTGCACGCTGAATGGCTTGTCTCCTCCCCGCGATCCTTCTGTAAGGGATGTCCAGTTGCCTACAGATAGGCTTTGGGTCCCCACTCCGTACTTACCCTCATTCACAATGATATAATTTTTTGTTCTTTCATGCCTGATACCTGATCTCTTTGACACCTCATGATCATATAGGCTGATGTGCTTCTTCCATGTGGGCTTTGTTGCTTCTGAGCTAGATGGCCGCTTGTTCACCTTCAAGCCTTTAAGACTGCAGAAGCTCTATCTTTAGATAGCCAGGCACCATCAGTTTTCTTCGCCACTGCTTATTAAGCCTCAGATTTCTGCCTTTCAAGCCTTAAGTTTTCTTCAAAGGTAGAAAGCTGGGAAGCAACCTGACCCTTGCCATTCTTCTCCCGGGATATTGAGCTGCTGGTTGTACTAATCTCCCAGGCACCTTACTGGAGATTGCCCCACCCATTCCCTTTACTTATAAACCAAAAAACAACCCCAAACTCACTGTCATTCCATTTTGATTTATGGCAACCCTATAGGACTGGGTAGAACTGCCCCTGTGGGTTTCCGAGACGGTAACTCTTTCTAGGAATAAAAAGCCTCATTTTTCCCCTACAAAGCAGTTGGTGGTTTCAAACTACTATCCTCCTGGTTAGCCCAATGTGTAATCCACTATGCCACCAGGCCTCTATATATGAGCCAGCCTTGCTAAATGCTCAGCAGCACCGACTATCAAGACAGTCTTCTATAGGACACCGAGCAACTACTTATGTCTCTGCTTTCACTTGGCCTTTGAAAGGCTCTAAACCCAGAGGAGCTGGGCGAAGAGCCTGACCCCGGAGGCTGGCAGCAACACTCTGGTAGGGTTTTCATTTTAAGTGTTACTTTTTGGAAATTAGAGCTGTCATGTGTTTTCAGAATGCTGAAGGCTGAGACATTTTCTACAGGAGGTAGAGAAACCATTTTGCAAATCAGCTGAGCTTCTGCGATGAAATAACTAAATGCTGCGGTATCTTGAGGTCAACTTTTCTATTCAAGCAGGATCTGACCAATGAAAATCTGGCACTGGGTTCACCAACACCGACCCACATTACACTGCAAAAGAGTGTATGGCAGAGCATCCAGCCAGTTCATTTCCTGGGGGTTCCTCTCAGCTCTTTGGTACGATGATCATGCAACAAGTTCCTGGCCAGAATTACTACATACCAAGCACTGCTCTATGTGCCCAAGGTGACAGCCAGAATGCCAACAGTTGACCCAAGAAATAATTCTGTAATACAATTCTATTACAAAATGATGGAGGAGGGAGGGGGGTGGTGGTGGACGAGAAGAACCCAGAACCCAGCACAAGGTGAATATATAGCCCAGCTGCCAGGGGGACCAATAAAAGAAATGTGGGTGAAGGGAGAACGGACAGTGCAAGTCATGAAATAACAACAATAATATATCATTGATCAAGGATTCACAAAAGTGGGAAGGGGAGGGGAGGGAGGGGTAAAAAAGGGAGCTGACCAAGGGCTCAAGTTTTGGAAATGTTGATGGCAACATATGCACAAGTGTGCTTAATATCATTAAATGATGGATTGTTACAAAATTTGTTAAGAGCCCCACCCCAATGAAACAATTTTTAAAAATAATAATGGATCCACATTGAAGTATTTAGTAGTGTGGAGGAAGTGTAAAGAAAAAACCATGCAGCTGGGACAACACTTTACAAATTCGACTACATTTTCTAACATGTCGCTTCAGCATCCTTTCCAGCATCATAGAGAATGAAAATAAAAACAAGCAAAGGTAAAGCCAATAATGAAATTGTGAGACTCCGGACTCAGAGTGCCCCTAGAGGATAGAAAAAAACCTGCCCTACAAGGGTTCCAAGAACTTGCAGAAGCAGGTAGATTGCCGTATCGTTCTCCTGAGGAGTTAATGGTGGGCTCCAACCTTCTGGCTAGCAGCCAAGCACTCAGCAAACTGTGACGGGGGTAAATGATCATCAGATACACTGCCACACAGATCACACCTTAAATATGCATTCCCGAGTTAGGATTTGCCTGCTGGGGTTTGTATATGCGTCTATCCACTCGTGAACAAAGCACTGTCATGTCAATGCACCAGGAAGGAAGCCAGTTTTTCTTTAAACGACGCATCAGCTCAAGCTCACAGCCACTGAGTAGTGCAGACTCACGGCAACCCTACAGGACAGGGTAGAACTGCCCCTGTGGGTTTCTGTGGCTGTGACTCTTCACTGGAGTGAAAAAGCCTAGTCTTTCTCGGGAGGAACGGCTGGTGGTTTTGAACTGCTGCCTTGGTTGTTGGCAGCTCAATTCCGTAACCCACTCTGCCACACTGGAGAGGGAGTGGAGAGAAGCTGATCCGCCATTTGCCAGCACATGCTAGATCGTTCTAGCTTTCATTTCCAATGTGCTACAATTTGGAAGTACAGATGGCATCTATGTCCTTGATGACCACGGACCCTAAAACTCACTGCCACTGAGTAGTGCAGACTCAGAGCAACCCTATAGGACAGGGTAGAACTGCCCCTGTGAGGTCCCAGGGAGCAGGAGAACATTCCTCTCTCTCTCCTGCAGAGCCTGCTTGCTGGTGGTTACAAACTGCTGACCTTTGCGATCCCAGCCCAAGGCATAAGGACTACACCACGGGGGCCAAATCAAATACTGCAGGGAGGGGGGGGGGGGTTTAAGAACACCCCAAAGGCATGCTCCAAAGGGCCAAAGATTGAGCTGTGCTAGATGTCCAAATGTCACATTGGTTTTATAAGGGAGTTGTTCGCCTGGATCTTTGCCCAAACCAAAAAACCAAACTCACTGCCACAGGGTTGATGTCGATTCA
Source organism: Tenrec ecaudatus (assembly GCF_050624435.1). Classification (NCBI taxonomy): domain Eukaryota; kingdom Metazoa; phylum Chordata; class Mammalia; order Afrosoricida; family Tenrecidae; genus Tenrec; species Tenrec ecaudatus. The sequence goes on from NC_134533.1 coordinate 9,498,646, forward strand.
CAGCAACGCTTTAGAGAAGGCAGGGTAGAACCTGGCCCTGTGCTTTTCTAAGACCAGGACTCCTCTTTACAGCAAGAGAAAGCCCCATCTTCTGGTGCCTGGTGGTTTTGAACGAAAGACCTTGAGGTTAGCAGCCCAATGCATAACCACGACACCGCCAGGGTTCCTGAGGATCTTTGCCTGGAGACAAAAAATGGAGGAGCAATACGGGTGACAGAAAGGAAACCAGGGTCCAAATGTGCTGCCTCATTGCTCGGACAGCTAGCTGGACTGCAGGGTCTTTCTGAGGAAACCACTATCGTAACCATGCAGGGGAGAGCCTTAAACAGGTGGACACCCACAATGGAGATTATCTTTCCAACTAAACCCGGACATGGTATGTTCTTTACAGCCATCAGCCCAAGACTCTGGCCCTGGAGACAAAGAAGCATTTTCAAATCTTAATAAATTGCTTACCATTACAAACTAACCAGCAAGCTAAATGATCTGTACTCGCCTTAGCTTATGGCCCTTTCTTTAACAAGACGCTTTTTTGGGGTGTGTAATTCAAAGACTCAGTTCCTTTAAGAACTACCACCTGCCTGCTGCTCATGGTGCAATTTTTCCCCCCTCCACAAGGCATATCTGCAGTGCAGATACCGCGCCAGGGGAACCTGCCAGCCAGCTCCCCCCAGCAGGCAGACGTCGATACAATGGAAACTAAAGGCGGCCTGCAGCTTCCCCCCCACCCCCCGCCCCCGAGCCTTTCTCAGCCCAGGGAGGGGAGAGGGGGTTCAACCAGCTCCCGCTTTGTCTGGATTGTCTCCCCTTCCCCCCGCTTTTTTGCTGCAAACGCTCCCCTTTGTTCCGCTGCGATCACTAACAGCCCACAAAAGATACGAAATCGGAACGTATTCGATGGCCTCGCCCGGCTCCCTATTTTCTGAACCTTCTAGAATATTAGCGACCGCTTGCATGCGCCCACCCCCACGCCGCGCCCCAGCGGAGCAGGCCGGGCGGCACATGCCGCGGCGCATCCATCTTGGCCCATTCGCAACTCCCTCCCCAAATCTTCTGGACGGGGTGGGGGAGGCTCGTCTCAGCCTGGCTTAGCGCCCCCCCACCCCCGGAGTCCTTGAAACCTCGCGCCTGCCGCCCGAATGTCAAAAAGGCAAAGAAAAGCAGTCAAGAAGCAGGTTACACTGCCCGCACCCTCTCCAGAAGCTATTCGGGGGAAAAAAAAAATCGACGACTCCCATGAATGCTCCATTATGACAACACCTGTCTGCAAATCTGCAATGCACCCCTGCCACCACCAAGTCACCCCGTATTGCTCCGTCCCCCAGCCTACCCCGATTTTCTTTCCAGCCTGGGTCCCTCTTAACCCCCCAGCCCCTCCACTAAGCCCACCCCGCGCAGAGGAGGGCGCTTCCGAATCCCCCAACCCGGTTCGGCTCCGGCCCCAGCATCCCACCCGCCACCAGCCCGGTCTCGGCGTTAACGCCCACTCCCCTGGAAGCCCTCCCAGCCCCCAACCTGTTTCCCTCACACCCCGTTATTTCCTCACCGTTTGCTCGACCTTAGTTCCCTCCCCCCTCTGCACATTTCCCAAACGCGCGTCCCCTGGGGCCGGAGCCCTCCAGCAGCCCCGGCTAGTTTCCGGGTCCGCGCCCCCCTGCGCCCCGCGCCCCGGGAGCCCTCCCTCCCCGGCGGGGGCTCCCCGGGCTCTCCTTACCCGCACAGGACGAGCCGCAGCTCTTCTCCTCTAGGGCGGGGCAGGCTCCCGGGCTCCCGCCGCCGCCCGGCGCGGAGGGCTCGGCCCCGGAGGACGACGACGAGACGGACGGAGACTGAGTGGCCGCCGACGGCTCCGCCATGGCTGCGCGAGCAGGGACCGGAGAGAGGGTGAAGAGAGACGCGGGGCGGGAGAGAGGGAGGGGAAGTCGAGTAATCGCGCAGGTGGGGCTCTGGAGACGCTTCACTGCTGCTCCGGGGACTGACTCCGACTGACTGACTGACTGACTGACTGACTGACTGACTCAGCCGAGCCGAGCGGGAGGGCTGGAGCGGGAGCGCGCAGGCGCACAAAGGGCCCCGAGCGTGCGGCGGGGGCGGCTCGGGGCCGCGCGAGACGCGCGGCGGCGCACGGCGCAGGCGCAGAAACTGTCCCTCGGCTCCCGGCCCGGAAGGCGGGCCAAACCGAGGTTCCCGCTGGAGCGGCTGGCTCTGCGGGCGAGGCGCAGGGGGCGTGTCCACGCGCCAAGCCCCGCCCACCTCGGCCGCCGCAGCGGCCCGGGGGGCGGGGGGAGTCTGCGAATGCGTGATTCCTCATCTCTATTTCTGTAAATGCTTTAGGGCCGGCAATTGGTGTCTTTTTAATGAGAGAAGTTTCTTTTTTGCTTTCCTTGAGGCGGGCCCGGGGGGAGGGGGTGAGGGAATACCTCTTCCATGTATTCCAGAGCCAATATCTTTTGTTTGATGCCTTTCCTCCCAAGGCAAGATGAAACCGTGAAAACCATGGTGTTGAGTAGGCCCAGCCTGCAGGGTGTTGTGTGAATTTCTCTGGATGTGTCGCTATAGCTCATCCCCGCGCCGCATAGAAGGCAGGGCTGGCGTTTGGAAGGCTGGGGAGAGCCTGTGCAGAATGGAATATCATTACTCATTCTGCTCACATCGCAATGCAGCCAACCAGCCTGCTTCTTATTCTTATCTCGTTACTGGCCCCCCAGAGGGGTCCGCCTTGAGCCTTAAGCCTGTCCTTTCCTGCGCATAGGCGCCCAGATAGAGAAGACGTATACTGAAGGGGGAAGGCTGGCTTGGTGAGGAAAGGAGAAAATGGGAGGTAAGAACATCCTGGTTGTGGTTATGGGGGCTGGTAAGCTATTAGACACCCAGAACTTGGCACAACCGATGCATCAGTGAGTTTCACTCATCACCTCAAAGGGGTCCTCAGCAGTGTATTTGAGACCAGACAGCTAGCTTACACGGAACTTTTGGGGGTTATTTTTAAGTGTTTCTTCGGGGTAAAATGATTTGCACCATCCTTTTTAAAAGGAGACCACCAGATCCTGGAAATCATAAAAACCCAGGCTGTTGCCATTGTTATTGCTAAGGCAGCAATCAATGACCTGAAGGGCAATTACAGGATAAGCAGATCCTGTAAAGATGCAAGCTCATGGCAGAGGATGAAGTCAGCGCGGCTGCAGCGGAGGCGGGGTAGTGGGCGAAACGATCAGGCCAGTGGAAATCTTCTAGAACACTCAGTGGACTCCATCTGCCCTTGACAGTTTTTTTAAGGTCAGGTAAAACCCTGACAGGAGGATAAAAAAAAAAACCCCAAAATTTGTGGGTGTTGCAGCGGCCTAGAAAAGGCACAGAAGAATCTTTCCCAAAATAACTCTGCAGCAAGTCTCTTAGGCTGGTCCTTAAGGCATCAGCTGAGAATGCGGCAACAAACTGCCCCTTAGATGGCAAAGGGAAATACAAGCCGATCTGATAACCAAGCTGGTTGTGGACCCACAATGTCAAATGAATAAATAACCTGTGTCATCAGGTGCTGGGCGATGGATGATGCTGGTCCTGACCAGTGATACCCAGCTGGGAAGCCAGGGTTGCAAAGCCACATCGATTCCAACTCGTAGCCGCCCTGTACAGAGCAGAGTAGAACTGCTCCTTCGGACTTCCAGTAGTGTAAGTCTTTGGGGGAATTGACATGACAGCCTCATCTTTCTAGATGAGGGGAGTGGCTGCTGGTTTTGCACCCCTAACCTTGTGCTTAGCCTACCGCATCACCAGGCCTCCTCCTGGGTTGGCAAGAAGGCTCATTTTCATGGTGTTCGGAAGCAGAGAGAGGCAGAGAGGCAGGGGCGGGGATGGGGGCTGGGGGCCGCGGAGGGGTTGCCATCAGTCCAGTCAGTACTCACAGCAGAGCCCCTACAGGACAGAGTAGAACTGTCCCACAGGGTGTCCAAGGCTGTAAGTCTTTAGGGCAGCAGTTTTCAACCTGTAGTTCGCGACCCCTTTGGGGGTTGAATGACCCTTTCGCAGGGGTCCCCCGATTCATAACAGCAGCAAAATTACAGTTAGGAAGTAGCAACGAAAATAATTTCATGGTTGGAGGGGTCACCACCACATGAGGAATTGTATGAAAGGGTCGCGGCATGAGGAAGCTTGAGAACCCCTGCTTTAGGAGCTAACGCATATCTTTCTACTGCGGAGAGCTGGTGGGTTCAAAACAGGGACCTGCAGGTTGGCATCGGAGTGCTAAACCACTTGTCACTAGAAGCAGAGAAAAGAAACTAAAAATCAAGACTATGATGGGCTTTTGGTAGCTTCTCCAGTCCTTTCCAAAACCAAACTCACTGCCATGGAGTGGAGTCAGTGCTGACTCATATTGGCCTCCTGTGGGTTTCTGAGACTGTACCTGTTGGCTGGAGTAGAAAGCCCAGCCTTCTTCCTGAGGAGATGCTGGTGGTTTTGAAGTGCAGACCATGTGGATCAAAGCCCAACTAGTAACCACTGCACAATCAGGGCTACAAAGAGGTGTTTTGTTTTGTTTTGTTGTTTTGTTTTACAATGGTGCCCTTGTGGGAGATCCAATTGCTGAAGCTGTCTCTACTTCCTGCTTTCTTGCTGCACCTGTCAACTTCCCTGAGACTGATTCCTGCTCGGGATGTTTGCACATTTGTGCAAATAGTTTGTCCTCACTGATCTTGACCAGTCACCTGCTGTGTGCATCACAGTATCCTGGCCACTTAGGAGGGATCTAAAAATAGGCTGCTCTGTCTTCAATGAGCTTGCAAGCTGCTTGGGGGCTTGGAACGTAACATAAAGCTAACTAATTTCCTCACTGCCATCAAGTCAATTCTGACTCATCCTGAGTCTATAGGGTAGGGTAGAACTGCTCCTGTGGGTTTCTAAGAGTGTAACTCTTTACTAGAATAGAAAGCCTCCTCTTTCTACCGCAGAGCGTTCGGTGGTTTTGAACTGCTGACCATGCAGTTAGCAGCCCAACTCATAACCACTATGCCACCAGAGCTCCCTACATAAAGCTAAATAGGACAAATAAATCGAACCCAGAACAAGCCCCAGACAACACAAAGCCATCGTGCTATGGGGAGGGAGTGCTTTACTAGTTAAGCTAAGCTCCTGTTTGATTTTCAGGAAGCTTCAGGGGATCTTTTTGGCTCAAGGTGTCAATATGATCTCAGGGCAGTGGCTTCAGAGGTTGATGCCGCTTCTGTGGCTCCCGAAAGTTTAGAGTCTATGAGAATTTAAAACTGCTCTACGTCTCCCTACCCCGACCCCCATCCTTTGATCAGGAGTCTTCTGTATAAGCAGATGGGATTTTACAGATATTCCCTGGATCATAACCACTTCTTTGGGCCCTATGCTGCTCGTTAGGTGCTCCTCAGTCACTTTCAATTCACAGCGCCCGAGTGCTCTAACAACAAAATCGTGACTCGAGAATGACCAGGCGGCAGGTACTCTCAGAGAACTCAAAAGAGGACAAATTTATTAGCCAGGGACCCGGAGGAACTGGCCTTCAGTAAGATCTGGGCCTGATTGTCGGGTGGGGCGTAGCTTTTATACTTTATCTGCAAGAGCAAGGTCACAAAAGGAGCAGGGCCACAGAATCTGAGTAGGCAGGGATTTCTAATATAGACAAGGTCTTTAGTACAGGAGGAAGGGGTCCTGGGATGGGTGCGTTCTAGGAATGAGAAAGTACGTGGGGTGAGCCAGTGCACTGGGTTTCATTTCCAGAGGTTAAAATTCCCCGTTAGGATTTCCCTTGCAATGCGATAGAGTAGAACTGTCCCATAGAGTTTCCTGCACTGTCATCTTTATTGGACCAGATCACTAACTAGCTCTTTCTTTTATACAACTGCTAGGTGGATTTGAACTGCCAACCTTTGTGCCAAGTGCTTAACTGTTATGCCACCAGGGCTCCTTCTGGACCTTTTCCAAAACTTCCACATGTACTGCCATTGAGTTGATTCTGACTCTTGGACAGGATATAGCTGTCGCTTTGGGGTTTCCAAGGCTTTAAACCTTCTTTCTTTTTTTCATCATTTTATTGGGAGCTCTTACAGATATCATAACATTCCACAGTTCAATCACATCTAGCGGTATTGTGCATTTGCTACCAAGGTTTCAAAACATTTCTGAGGCTGTAAATCTTGATAGGAGTAGACAGCCTCATCTTTCTCCTGATGAGCAGCCAGTGGGTTTGAACCACTGATCTTTTGTAGCTCAGGCATGCACTCCATCGGCCACCCAAGGCCCCTTCTCTGATCCTTTAAGGACTGGCATTACATGACGAATTTCCCACCTCGGTTTATTGCTCACCTGAGTCCATTTGACACATGAACAAATTGAGACACAGATGTTGAAATGTTGCCGGAGGATGTTAATGTCCCAGCCTGCCCCTTCCCCGGGACAAAGCCAGGGTTTTCCATTCCCATCGTGAGTTACAGCATCAGCAACGCATAGGAACTGTAAGGTTTCTTGAGTGGGTAATACCTCGGATTTGGGCTTTGCATTCACACTGAAGCCTATTTTGTGATCCAAGTGAGTTTTTATGAAGGTAGAGCCAGTTTCAGGTTTGATAGTCTCAAAGGGGTTCACAACTGGGCATGAGCAACCTCGTGGAAGAGAGCACCACACTGTGTGTAACTGGGGTGTGTGTGTGTATGTGTGTGTGTGTGTGTGTGTGTGAATCCCAGGGACTGAGGGGTCGAGGGAGCTAGGGACAGGAGTGCATGGAGTGTGGGGCACAAGAAGGCAAGGGGGAAAAAGCTGTGGGCCCGGAGTAGGCTGAGTGGGTGCATGTGCACCCGAATGGGTGACCTGCCACTAGGTGCGGGGTTAGAGAGCCTGCTCCCCACCTTTACTCTGGCCCACCTCCTGACTGAGGGAAGGCGTGGTTGAAGGTATTGGTTGACCCCATTGGCTGGGTTGATCTCACCAGGGTGATGTCATGAGCCTGGGCCTCATTTGGACTGCCCAGGCGTACTTCCCAGCTGGCTCAAGGCCTTGAGTGTGGGCATGCTCAGTGTAGGGGGCTCTTCATAGGTGTCTAATGGCCGCCTGATTTCTTCTCAACATCCTTAATGGGGGCCTTTGCAGGCATGGGAAGAGCCCCTGTCCCTAAATCTAGCTGACAGAACCAATCCTAGTCTGTCCTATAGGGTCACCATGAGTCATGAATTGGCATTGAGTCCATGGTAGTGAGTTTTGGGTCCTTTCCTAGAGCCAGAACTACTGCTGAATAATAGTAGGACAGGAGGAAAGTCAAGGGAAATAGAGGAAAGAGCTGGGAGGTAAAGGGCATTTGTAGAGGTCTAGATAAAGACATGTACATATGCAAATATATATATGAGGATGGGGAAATAGAGCTATGTGCCTGTGTTTATAGGTTTAGTATGAAGGTGGCGGAAGGACATTGGGCCTCTACTCAAGTACTCCGTCAATGCAAGAATACTTTCTTCTATTAAATTGGCACTCTATGATGCTCACCCTCTCGACATAACTACTGAAGACAAAGCAGGTGAACAAGCAAATGTGGTGAAGAAAGCTGATGGTGCCCGGCTATCAAAAGATATAGCATCTGGGGTCTTAAAGGCTTGAAGATAAAAAAAAAGGCTTGAAGATAAACAAGCAGCCATCTAGCTCAGAAGCAACAAAGCCCACATGGACGAACACACCAGCCTGTGTGATCACGAGGTGGAGACCCAAAGCCCATTTGTCGGCCACTGGAGATCCCCTTGCAGAGGGGTCTAGGGGAGGAGATGAGTCAGTTAGGGTGCGACATAGCACCAATGAAGAATACAGCTTTCCTCCAGTTCCTAAATGCTTCCTTTCCCCCATCCCCTCCTCCCAACTATCATGATCCGAATTCTACCTTGCAAGTCTGGATAGAGCAGAGGATGTACACTGGTACAGATAGGAGCTGGAGGCACAAGGAATCCAGGGCGGATGATACCTTCAGGACCAGGGGTGTGAGGGGTGATACTGGGAGGGTAGAGGGAGAGTGGGTTGGAAAGAGGGAACCGATTACAAGGATCAACATGTGACCTCCTCCCTGGGGGACGGACAACAGAAAAGGGGTGAAGGGAGACTCCGGACAGGGCAAGAGATGACAAAATAATAATTTATAAACTATCAAGGGTTCATGAGGGAGCAGAGAGCAGGGAGGGAGGGGAAAAAATAAGGACCTGACACCAGGGGCTTAAGCGGAGAGCAAATGTTTGGAGAGCAATGAGGGCAATGAATGTACAGATGTGCTTTACACAATTGATGTAGGTATGGATTGTGATAAGAGTTGTATGAGCCCCTCATAAAATATTAAAAAAAAAAAAAGAACTACTGCTCAAAGACTAATCCTGCAAGTAGAAGATGGGCAAGAATGCCAAGCTGGGCACCAGCATGGTCATAGCAAGTGATGACGACTCCCTTGGCTGTTTACCCGCCCCCCCCCCCACTTGAGTTCCTGAAGGATGACAATGTCTTACACATGGTCAGGGCATCAACACCGAGCACAGTGCGCACCGACAAGCTCCTGGATTTTGGAATCTGAGTCACGTGAGTGCTTATTGCCCCAAACAATTTTGCTATTTTTATACTTCATAAAAATCTCTTGTCTTTCTTTTTATGACTTTATTTTTGCTTGTCCAGAATTAAGAGAATGTTTTGGTCCCTGGCCCACACTGTCATCAAGACCAAATGCTTCTCCTGTAATCTCCCACACCTCTGTGATGTGGGTCTTTGAATTAGTTTGCAGATGATGAAACCGGTTCAGAGAGGTGAAGTAACTCACCCAAAGCTGCACAGCCAGTGAGCAGTGGACCAGAGTTCACAGCCAAGTCATTTTGACCCCAAAGTATGTGGCTTTTGCTGCTCAAACTTATCATTGCATTTAGTTCTGAACTACAAAGAAGGCTCAGCCTGCAGCCATACTATTCCACTCTATTTGAGCTAAAGAACCCTGATAATGTAGTGGTTATGCATTGGACTACAATCCTCAAAGTATGCAGTTCGAGACCACCAGCCGCTCCTTGGCGAAAGACAGGACTTTCTACTCCCATGAAGAGTCTTGGAAACTAACTAGACAGTTCTATCCTGTACTATTGGCTGCTGTGAGTCTTCATTGACGCGATGGCAGTGATTTGGGCTTAAAGAGAACCTTTGTTAAACCTTAAATAGGCCCAGGACGAGATAACTAGCGACATCTCATCTGGACGAGGGAGACCATCAGCCCCAGGTCATGTATCCAAAGGGTCGCTGAGATACAGAGCTTTCAAAATGACATGGCAGAGCAAAGAAAACTGTGACAAAAATATGGGTTGGTGGCAGATCAAGACATCCTAGTTACTGGTGGAACTCCCTAAGGGGGAGAGGGGGTGGGGTCACGAGTGGGACAGGTACATTATGTTAGACAGGGGACCTTACAATATTGGGCTAGGGGCTTCCCTTAGGCTGTGAGGGAAGGGCTCCTGACTAGTTGTCCCATGGCATGGACACCTCCATTCAAGGACACACCCAGGGGAGCCCCAAAGGGAGCGTGCCCTCCCTGGGCTGGGTGACTCAATTGAGAGTGATGACACACTGCTGTCCGGTGGTAACGAGCATCCTCACTCTTTGGCATTTTGAATGCTCGTCCTTTGTTTTGTTGGGCCTGGATGCTTGAGAAGGAAAGCAAAGCAGCAACAATCACACAAAACCAAAATCACGTTTCTCATTTACAGGGGTCGCTTCTGAAGCCGTGACTAATTCGGAAACATTGGTATCGCGGTGTTGTTCTCAAGGCGAGAAAGCGTCCACAAGGTACAGGGGAGGCTCATGTACTAATATTGACCTTGGGAACGTGGATTTTCTTTTTCAAATTATTTTATTGGGGCTCATACAACTCTTATCACAAGATACACATACATCAATTGTGGAAAGCACACGTATACATTCGTTGCCCTCATCATTCTCCAAACACTTGTTCTCTGCTTGGGCTTCTGGAATCAGCTCCTCATTTTACTTCCCCCCCCCCCACCTCCTCCCCGCTCACCCCTCCCTGATAACGTCAATTTTACTGGGGTAGACGTCAGTGTTTGCTGGTCACTTCTGGACAGAATGACTTTCAGAAAATCAAAGTTAGGCCCTTAATATTAAAGGAGCATTAAAGTGAGTGACAGCCACCCATCTGCCAACTTGTACTGTGAAGGTTTGTGGGAGGCTGTCCTGCTCGAAGCTCTGCCTCCTCTAGGGGTGTCTAAGAAGCCGAGCACAGGTGAGGCAAGGGAGACCATTGATGAGATGGATTGGTGGGAACGATAGGCCTAAGGGTGGGCCCCGCCATGCCTTTGATTGTGAGGATGACACGGGACAGGGCAGAGCTCTTTCTAAGTAGACATAGGGCAAAGGTCACCATGTGTCTGAGCTAGCTCATTGGCAGCAAACAATAAAGCGAGCTGTGGTAAGTGTGTTTTAGGGTGCAAGAGAGACCCCCATCTCAAATATCATGTAAAGAGAAACGTTATTAAGTCTTAAAAGAGATAGAGATGGCAAAGACATCATCCGGATGAGAGAGGCCATTAGCATGCAGTTCAAATGGCATCCAAGGAGGATTGACAGGAGCAAAGCTGAATGGGGGGTGTGTGAGGGGGGGAGGATGTTGGGGAACCGGGAGAAAGCACAAAGGAAACTCACAAAAGCATGCCTGGTAGCAGATCAATGCGTCAGTTGCAGAAGCAGGAAGGGGACCACGATTAGAACACTTACATCATTAGTTACCAGGATTTACAAGATGGTCCAGCGCCTTCTGGCCAAAGCAGTCAGGGCTAGACTGACTCATGATTAGGAGACTCTCAGTACCGGGCCCAATACAGTGAGCTCCATCCAGGACACACCTCGGCAAGCCCCTAAGAGAAAGAATGCCTATCCCAGGGATGGCCAGAGATGGAGGAGGTAATCCTCACTCCAGGGCAAGATGAGCTACATCTTCGTTAAAGACCAGAAAGCATTCTGTGCAGGCTTACTCTATATGGGGACTCTGCACATGGGGTTTGGGCTGTCACTGCCATCCATTGCCTTTTGCAAACCAGGGAGCTCAGAATTTAAGCTCTAATACAAGTGTAATCTCACTCACTTCCATGGAGTCATTGCATTGCTGACTCACAGTGATGCTATAGCACAGGGTAGAACTGCTCTGTGGATTTCTGAGCCTGTAACTGCCTCCAGGAGTAGAAAGCCCTATCTTTCTCCCGAAAGTGTACTATAAACCTTCTTTAGTCGGTCAACAGATATTTGAGTCTCTACTATCTGCCTGGGAATGTTTGAGGTGCTGGAAGATACAGTAGTAAACAAAAGAGACAAGCATTCCTGTCCTTTCTGAACCTACATCCGAATGGGAAAAGACAAACCATGGAATAAAACAAGTCAGATAACAAGAAGTCTTAGGCAGAAAGGAGAGCAGCAGAGGTGAATGAGGGTGTGAGGATCTTCAAAGGGTAGGAATCTCAAATTCCTGCACATGTTTCAATTGTGACAAACAATTGTCCTTTGGCCCCTCCTTTCTCTTTCTGAGCAAGTCACATGTCCTGTGTGTCACATCCCGTAGGTATTGCCTTCTGCACACCCCATGTGTATCCCTAGTGGCTATCTGCCTTGGGGTTCACTTCTAGTTAATTGCTGGCTTTAGTTGGTCGAGGTCTAACCTTACAGCCTAGAGGGGGCTGTTGAAATCTCAAGAATCTGGGTAGTATCAGAAGGAAAAAAGTCAAAGAGACTTCCATTAAGTGGGATTAGGTAAAATAATCTTTACCTTTGACCTGATTATGTAAGTAAAACATACCAATGAACCTTGCCAGGGTGGGTCTACCGGTGGTTGGTCCTGAGTAGATTAGAATGGTTGACCCCCCCCCCCATGAGAATGGTTGACAGAGGCAGAAATGGAGTAATTTGTCAAATCCAGGTGACAATGGTGATGCTTCAGCTTCCTGTGACCTCAGAGCTATTTATTCCAAAGCCATTGTCTCACCTGACAAAGACAAAACAACTTATTCCTTAATTATGGCAATAAGTGTTTTCTCCACCACATGTAAAGTAGGCAAACAGCATATTTGGACTTTTTTGTGTTTGCTGTCACCACGAGCTGGCATTGATTCAATGAAAATCACCACCATACAGTTTAAGCAAAATTGTGCATGCAAAAAACCCCACAAAAACCTAAGAAAAGTGGCCACAGAACATGCACCTGTTTTTTTTCGGTCCTGAAGAAGAGTGAAGAAAACCAGTGGAAGACTCACAGAAACTCATCCAATGGCGTGATGGACCACGTGAGCCCCAGCCTTCCCAACCCTCAGTTCAGCATTAGATGACGCCTAGCTACCACCACCAATTGCTCACAAAGGGATCCGATTAGAAAGTCTGTAGAGTGGGAGGAAAATGTGGAAGGAGAATACCAAATCACACAGGAAGCCCCAGCTTGCTGGTTGGACAAGAGGGTGGAGCGCTCCAAACGAATGCCCTCGGGGGTGGAAATGAACTCACCTCCAGGGTGGTTTGGGGCTAAAGGTCCATAAAGGCTTAACGTCTCTTTAGAGGTAAACACAGTAGGTGAGGTGCACACATCTTAGAAAAATCAACCATTTGAGATCAAAAGGGCATCCTTTTTTACATAAGGATGCAGTTCAGAAGGCTTTGGAAATAAGAATGGAAACAGGAGACAAAGGAAGTGGGGCAGTGATGTGACATTGTGGGGACTGCCATCAGTGACCAGAAATAAAATGTGGATGAAGCAGAGTTAAATGGGAAACCTCCACCCAATTCACAATTTAAGGAATGGAGCAAAACAAAGCCTTTACGACAAAGCCTTGTAAACTCCCGGTTGACACAAGCTGTTTGTGGCTTAGGCTGAACAAAGCCCGTGGAAGGGTTCTCCTTAGAGGGGCAATTTGCACCATCAGTCTTGTCTAGAGTCAGGAATACGGGGTGACCATGAAGGCGATGACGTCATCGGCTCCTCTCCTTGTGAAGTCAAAATCCAGTGACGCCCACATCATTTAGGGATTAGGCCTCCCTTTACTCTTTAGATCGGGGTGTCGCCCACCTTTGGCCTCGGCCTGCATCCCTCCGCTCTACCATGCCGGCGACCCCAAATCGGCCGCCGGGGCCAGCTTCCAGCTCTTAAGGCCCGGCTCGCGGGCGAGCCGGGGTGGCCCTCTCCTTCCGGCTCGCGCTTGGCCTGCTGGGAATTGTAGTTCAGTCGTCGGGGAACCGCGCCGAGCCGCAGCTCTTTCAGTGGACAGAATGGGGACGACCGGCTGGGAGTCAGACAACGAGGGACTACAATACCCAATGGACCGTCGGCCGCAGAGCCCAGCCCAAGGTTAGCGGGTGGCGCGCCCCTGCGCACGCGCACACGCACGCGCACCAGCACGCGCCCGGGGCGGTGGCGGGCGGGCGCCGCGTGCGCTTTCCCGCCGGGGCCCGCCCCGCTCCGCTCGCCGCCGCCTCCGCGCGCCCCTCCTCCGGCCCTGTGGCTTCTGGCGCCCAGGCCCCGCCCGTACGCGCCGCCGCCCGCCCGCTCGGCTGCGCCCTGCTGCTGCGGCCCGAGGAAGGCGGAGGCTCCATGTTGGCCCCTCAGCGTGCGGCAGCGGCTGTCTCGGGAGGAGCAGGTGAGGCGCCGCGCCACGTCTCCCGGGACCCTCTTCCGGGCCACCCCCGCCGTCCCTCCCGCCGGGAGCTCCGAGGAGACGCCCGCGCGCCCCTTGGCTGGCGAGTTCGCGGCCAGGAGCTTCCGCGGCGCCCGGCCCGGCGACGCCGACGGCGCTTCCCTCCGCCGCGGGCCGGGGACGGCCGCTCCGGGGCCCGGCTCCCAGCCCGAGGGGCCGCGGGCGCTGCCCGGGGCCGCGGCTGCCCGCAGGGGGCTCGCTGGCGTGCGCCGGGCGGGGCGGGGGGCCGCGGGGTTCGGGGGGCGGAGCCGCAGCCGGCCGGCCGGCCGGACCCCGCCCTGGGCTCCGCGGCGAAGTGCGGGCCGGGCGGTTTAACGGGCCGGGCTGGAGCGGCCGGGCAGATGCGTTCAGTGCTCGGCCTTTAGCCAAGTGGCGGAGCGCGGCGCAGCCTCGGCTCTATCGGGGCTCAGCACCTGGGTGCAGCGACGCCAGCAAGTGCCAGGGGACTTCAGCAGGTTTTGGGGAAAGTGCTGTTCCGTCGACATCCCGTTTCCCCACCAAATTCTGAAGCCCCCTCGTCCTGGCACCCCCAACCCCCTGCACCCCCAGCTCCCTGCACCCCCAAGCACCTAAACGTAGGTGACAGCCCCCACCGGTCTGGGTGCGTTCTTTCAGTACCTGGGTTGTTTCCCGAAGCTGTCGCTGGGCTTCCCTGCCATCGAGTCGATTTCGACTCCTAGCGACCCTATAGGCCGGGGTGGCAGTGCCCAGTGGGTTTGCCGAGACTGTAACTCCTCACGTGCAAAGGCTCATCTTCCTGGCGCCGAGCGACTGGTGGGTACGAACCGTTGACTTTGTGGTTAGCAGCCAAGTGAGCACCACCACGTCCCGAAACTGGACAATTTAGGAAAACCAGCGGGAGAGGTCACTCCCTTCCCTCCCCACCCCCAATTCACAGGATGGATTTCTTTTGTCATTTTATCTCGCTGACTTTATGATGGACAGATTCAGTGGGCTGTGCAGGAAAGAAAGAAGGGTGGGATGGGCGAGCAAGGTTGAGGGGTTCTTTTTAATCACAGTCCTCAAATCTGAAGGCAACACAGGGTGGAGTGTTTTTGTGAAAAGCGGGAAGAACTATGGGACCTCTGGGGCGGATGCTTGGGAGAAGGACATGGTTCTTCAAAGGTGTGTTGTTCCCTGTGCCAGATCTGCACAGAGATTCCCACCAGCGCTCCTCTTTTTTAAAAACCTCATTCACACAGGAACTAACTTGGGGGCTAGAAGTCCCTGCGGCTTTCTGCTCTAAGTCTCCTGAAGGAGAACACAAATGCGGCCTTCATAGCAGCAGGGTTGCAATGAGTCGGCATCCGATCAATGGAAGCAAGTTTGTTTCATGAAGCAAGGAATACAGAGCCCATGCCACTTTCCCAGTTCAAGCAAACTTGCTTTCATTGATCCCATGCCGAGACTCATTGCGACCCTGTTGCTAAGAAGGCCACATTTTGAGATTCCACCTTTTGTTGTTGTTGTGAATCATTTTATTGGGGGCTCCTACAAAGCACAGCAGTCCATCATTCAGTTGTATGCACACTTGTACAGATGTTGCCAGCAACGTTCCCCAAACATTTTCTTTCTACTTGAGCTCTTTTATCCCCTCCCTCCTCCACCCTCCTACCCTCGTGTGAATCCTTGATCAATTTTACATTACTGTTATTTCGTTTGAGATTCTTTTTGAAGAACGTTTGGGGATTGAATTTGTGTGTGTGTGTGTGTGTGTGTGTGTGTGTGTGTGGTTCCCCCCCACCCCACCCCAAAAAAGGCTGTAAATCCTAACCTCTATGCCCAAGGTTATAATCCAGTTTGGGAATGGGATTTCTTTGTCATGTTAATGAGTCAGGGTGGGGTGGGGGTGTGGGGGCTCTGGAATCAGTTTCTTGAGATATAAATGAAGCAGGGAAGGAGGTGCCAAGGCACAGGAGTTTTGCCAGGAGCTGAATCCAGAGAGAAGGACCTTTCTCTAGTCCAGAGCCTAGAGAGGACTGAAAGAGAAGAGGCCTGCCCCTAGAGCCAGCATCCTGAATTTGGACTTCTCCCCTCTAAACAAAGGAACCCTGATGGCCTAGTGCTTAGAGGTTGAACAGCTAACTGCAGTTTGAAACATTCAGTCTCTGCGAGGGAGAAAGACTGGCCTTTCTACTCCTGTAAAGAGTTAAAGGCTCAGACTCACAGGGACACTTCTGCCCTGCTCTGTAGGGTCCCCGTGAGTCAGAATTCACTGATGGCAGTGAGTGAACCTCTTGAGCAGGAGCCCTGCTGGAGCAGTGGGTTAAACAAACGGTGAGGGGACTGCTCATGGAAAGTCAAGGTCAGTGGAACTAGCTGCTGCCTCTGGAGGAGGAGGCGGAGGCGGCGGCGGCGGCGGCAGTCTGCTTTCATAAAGATTGACAGCCTCAGAAACCCTACGGAGCAGTTCACCTGTGTCCTGTAAGGTTGCTGTAGCAGTAGACAGCCTCCTTAAATACCCGGAAAAGAAATTTCTGGTTCATAAATCCGCCCACTGGTGGCATTTCTCAACTAGAGAGCTAAGACAAGAAACCTTGGGAACCCGTGGTGGTGTGAATGTGTTTGAGATCTAGTTTACTTGACTGACATGCCTGTTACAGTTCCTAATGGAGTACTGAGAAAGTGTTAGATTTTGAAATATTTTTCTCAGTTATCCTTGAGATGCTGAGACCATGTTACCTAAAACATATCCAGGGGGAATAGTGAACAGAAAGCTTTTAGGAGGGCAGGGATAGGAGGGGGAGGGTCTCCAGCATTTTGGAGCAGTGATTTTTTCAGCCCCCAGTAGAATCACCTGGGCTCCACTCGAGACAGTGGCAGTGAGTTTGGTGTTTTGGTTTGGGGCCCTGGAAAGTTTGACTTAGTTGATTGGAGAAGGCACACAGAGTCAAAACAAAACAAATGCTTGGTAATTCTGATTTGTATACTAGTCTGAAATCTCATTTTACATTAGCATGCAAATTGGAATTCCAAAGGTAAATGGAAAACCCCCACACTGCCCTTGTAGATTCCAATTCTTTTTTTTCCCTTGGTGTTGTTAATAAATCATTTTATTGGTGGCTCTTACAGCCCTTATAAATTCATAGCAACTCCCTATGACCCAGTAGAACTACCCCACAAGTTTTCCCTAGGTCCCACAGCAACATCTCACAGAAAGGCTGGTGAGTAATTTAACTGCTTCCCTGCTGTGTCATCCATCAGGGCTAGGACTATCTGGGGATTATTCAGGATTACTCCGTGGTGATTTCAGTTTCAATAGATTCCTTGCCTTGTGGGAAGTGTACTTCTTAACTACCCAATGAGAAGTTGCCTATCTGCACATTTGTAATAAAATGCTCAGTGCTTGCCAGTCTTCCGGTTGTGGGAACATGTTGGATGATAGATTTCCTAACACAGTATCGCAAGGAGTGGGAGACAGGCCACGTTGGCATGGGAGGAGAATATGCAGAGGAGTGGGATCATCGGAGTTTGCCCTGACATTTGCCCAAGTCAAATGATGCCAGTGCCGATGAGGCCACGTTTTAGTGGAACACAGCGAATGAAAACGGTCTGGTAGCCACAAAATTGATGTTGGTGGTGGTCTCACTTTCAGGAAAGAGGCAAATGACATCACTTGATTCATTTTATTAAGAGTCATTTGTAGATTTAGCCGGGTGCCTTGCCTTTGCTGACTCTTCACTGGTTTAGTCCTAGCTGAGCTTCAGGAATCCAGGAATCTGCAGAGCTCGGTGTGGCTGTGATTCACATGCATATCTTAACCATACCTATAGGAGAGGGCTTCAAAAACTGCATGGACAAGATGCCATGAAAATGAGAATGGCCTTTTCCCCCATCAACTTTTTGAAGCCCCCTGTATTAGCACCACCCTCACTGCCCTAAAGCAAACAGCATGTCAAACCAACCCCCACCTCCCAAACCCCCAAGAAAACCACACCCTGAAGTTCAGAATTAGCAGAAGGCTTCATATACTTAGCCTTGCACAAGATATGTTTTCTCTGGCTTTGTTTGCGAAGCAGGAAGTTTAAAAGCTGCCAGAAAGAACAAGGCACAAAATGGTGTGCCTGGTTTTGGGGGGTGTGGTGCTTGCCCTGCAGAAAAATGTGGTATTTTAAGAGCGAGTGGAAAACCCAGGTCATAACTTTAGTTTGAGTCATGCACACTCTCCTCAGTGCAATTTCTTCTACTTCAATTTACTTGTTTTTCTTCATTCCAGGGACCCCATGCCTTCCATCCTATTCCAGCCCACAATCACAGGACAGAGTAAAAGTGCATCCCCCCTACCCCCCTCCCACCTCCAGTGTTTCCCAGGCCGTTAAACCTTTCTGGGAACAGAAAGTTTGGTCTTTAGGCTGAACACTAAAGTTGCCTTAGTCCCCAGTGGTTCTCAACCCAGAGAGATTTTTACCTCCAAAGGGTCCATTCAAGAGCCGTGGTGGTATAGTGACTTACAAGGTAGACTGCTCACGGTAAGGTCAGTAGTTCCAATCCACAAGCTGCCCCATGGGAGAAAGATGAAACTTTCTGCTCCTACAGAAATTTACAGTCTCCCTGATACTTGCCCTCAAGAAGGGAATGCAAGAATATGGGTGCTATAGCAAAGTGTGGTGAAGAATGTGGATGGTGCCCAGCTGTCAGATAAAATAGCATCTGGGGTCTTAGAGGCTTGTTTCCAGGCAAGCAGCCATCAAAGTGAGATGTCAACTAAGTCCACGTGGAGGAAGCACACCAATTTCAGTGACCCAAGGATTGTGAATACATCATCTGAAATTGAAGGAAGAAGTAATGTCAGTCTAAAATGTGAGATTCTGGTTTGCAGAAGGCTGTGGATGGCAGTGGGAGCCCAAGATACATTTGTGAGATCTACACAGGAAATAAATCTCCAGTGATTTCCCTCTGTCCATAACAGAGGCATGGGAACAAACTGGTTACCAAGTAGTGCACTGGAGAGATGACTATCGGAGATCAGAATGATAAATCTGCCTTGAACGCTTAAAACCTGTCAGTTGATCTCAATCTGATAGACGTTGGGCTTGATCTGGCTTTGAATATTTTTTGTGCTGCCTTTTTTCCTTCTTATTGGGGTATTTTGTCTTGAATTTTTGTAATGTGTTTTTCGTTACGTGAAACTCGGGATCGATGAACCTGTAGAGACTGTGAGTAGACTAATGGCTCCTGAGGGGTGGGGGTGAAGGTTCTTGTGCGTGCGTGCGTGCGTGCCTGCGTGCGTGTGCGTGCGTGCGTGCGTGCGTGTGTGTGTGTGTAAAGGAGAGCTGCTGTGAGGGATTTGAAGAAGGAAGATAATGTTTCAAAACATGGTCGCAATTGTATAATACTGCTTGATGTGATTGAACTGTGGAATGATACATCTGTGTTGGCTCCCAATAAAATGGTTTTGAAAAAAGAAACAACTATTGCCCCATGGGGGCAGTTTTACTGTCTTACAGGTGCAGTATGAATTAGAATGGACTCAACAGTGAGTGAGGGTACATTCGACTCTGTGCAGAGACTTTTGGTTGTCAGAACCCGGGGAAAGGGCCGTATCCAATGAGATGAAAACCAAAAAGCCAAGCTCACTGCCACCTAGTCAATTCCAACTCAGAGTGACCCTATAGAGCAGACAGGGTAGAACTGCCCTGGTGGGCAGCCGAGGAGCTGCTGGTTTCGAACTGCTGACTTTTCAGTTAGCGACGCAACGCATGCTATGGGGAGAGGTCAGGAACATCCCACAATGCATAGGACATCACTTTACATCAAGATTATCTGTAGTGCTGAGATTGAGAAGCCCTGGTTGACTGATAAATTAATTGACACAAATTCTTTTTTCTTTTTTTTTAAATTTTAACAATTTATTGGGGCTCATACAATTCTTATCACAGTCCATACATATACATACATCAATTGTATAAAGCACATCCGCACAGTCTTTGCCCTAATCATTTTTTCCTCTTTTCTTCTTTTACATTTTATTAGGGACTCATACAACTCTTACCACAATCCATACATATACATACATCAATTGTATAAAGCACATCCATACATTCCCTGCCCCAATCATTCTCAAGGCATTTGCTCTTCACCCAAGCCCCCCGCATCAGGTCCTCTTTTTTTTTTTTCCCTCCCTCCCCTTTCCCCCCTCCCTCATGTGCCCCTGGCAATTTATACCTCGTTATTTTGTCATATTTTGCCCTATCCGGAGTCTCCCTTCCCCCCTTCTCTGCTGTCCCTCTCCCAGGGAAGAGGTCACATGTGGATCCTTGTAATCAGTTCCCCCTTTCCAACCCACTCACCCTCCACTCTCCCAGCATCGTCCCTCACACCCTTGGTCCTGAAGGTATCATCCACCCTAGATTCCCCGTACCTCCAGCCCTCATATGCACCAGTGTACAGCCTCTGTCCCATCCAGGCCTGCAAGGTAGAATTCGGATCATGGTAGTTAGGGGGAGGAAGCATCCAGGATCCGGGGGAAAGCCGCGTTCTTCATCGGTACTACCTCGCACCCTAATTAACCCATCTCCGCTCCTAAACGCCTCTATGAGGGGATCTCCATTGGCCGACACTTGGGCCTTGGGTCTCCACTCTGCACTTCCCCCTTCATTTAATATGATATATATACATATACATATACACATATATACACATATATACACACACTTATATCGTTGTTTTTTTTTTTGCATGATGCCTTATACCTGGTCCCTTGGCACCTCGTGATCGCACTGACCGGTGTGCTTCTTCCATGTGGGCTTTTTTGCTTCTGAGCTTGATGGCCGCTTGTTCACCTTCAAGCCTTTAAGACCCCAGACACTATCTCTTTTGATAGCCGGGCACCATCAGCTTTCTTCACCACATTTGCTTATGCACCCATTTGTCTTCAGCGATCCTATCATGGAGGTGTGCAGTCAATGATATGATTTTTTGTTCTTTGATGCCTGATAACTGATCCCTTTGGGACCACTCGATCACACAGGCTGGTGTGTTCTTCCATGTGGACTCCGCTGCTTCTGAGCCAGATGGCCGCTTGTCCATCCTCAAGCCTCCAAGACCCCAGTCACTACCTCCCTTGATAGCCGGGCACCATCAGCTTTCCTCACCACATTTACTTGTTCACCCACTTTGGCTCCAGCCGTTGTTGACACAAATTCTTGATGCATTTGCTGAAATAGCAATTGTAGCCGACTCCATTGAACTGGTTTCATTGGATTCATCTAAACGGTTCAGATGGCCTTTTCAGTGATAGGAGGGGCATTTGATCTTTCCCCCACTGCTTTTCTGTAGACCTCATGCCTTAGACTTGATGCTTTAAATAGGGTTTGCTTTTATTCATCTGTGTAAGCCCACAGATTCATGTAAACCCGCTTTCCCTCCTGCTCTGGCCACCGTCTGCGGAGGGCTGAGTACTGCAGAAGGACACAGCGTGGTTGATGAAGTAGATGGTGAGAAAGCCCCTCATGCGATGGATGGGTAACAGTGGCTGCAACACTGGGCGTAAACATAAGAACAATTGTGAAGAATGACACAGGACTGGGCAGTGTTCTGTTCTGTTCTGCTTTTGGTTGCTGTGGGTCAGAATTGACCTGGCAATACTTAGCAACAACATTGCAATTAGTTACATATTTCTGATCCCCATAAAGTCCAGGGTTCTAGGAATTCTAATAATTCAGTGCTGTAATAATTCTTAATAAAAATTCTTTCCAACGCTTAATTTTTAGCCCATCCATACTGTTCAGATGATCTCCAGTATTGGAGGGATATTTAAACTTTTCCCCACTCTCATTTTTCTGTAGAACTTACTTCTTAGACTTTTTGTTTTCAGCAGAGCTGAAAATCCTGATTTTGATCCAGTAGGGTACAGTTTTAGTCACCTTGTGTCAATGTTATTCTTTCAACTCTGTCCTCTCTTCTTGTTGGAAACTAGCCCAATGTGCTACAAAAGCATTACAGCCAGTTTCAATGTTACTTTCACTCTGTTCAGAGATCAGTGTTCAGATGTGATGAGAAAGGAGTCCTTGTGAAACTGTTGGCGCTCCAAAGGGAGAAGGCATGTAAGCTTGCCACCTAGAAACGTTTCTGGTTTTCTCCCTATAACTCCAGCGTTTGTGACTGATTCCTGAGTTGAGGGAGGAGGTGCTTTATTAGTGAGGGGCACAAACAACAACCCCCAAGCCCCCTAAATCTTTCACTTAAGCAAGTTACTTTATTGTTTTCCTGTTCACATTTTCTTACTATTAAAATGTGTAATGGTTAGGTTTATTGTGCCAACCCGGTCAATAAGGACATGTGAGATTAATCAGGTTCCAGTTTGATGGGAGGGCAAAGAGATATTGGCTAGCTCTCTGGTGATCGGGCCAACGTGCTGCTGCTTTAGCGAGTTCTCTGCCTCAACCTGTGTGCTACACCACCTGTGGGTCAAACCGACCCCTGGATCTTGTTGGCTTCTTCTAGAACTGTTTGGTCAGGCTGCTAGTGCATGTATCCGTTTGAGCTTGCCGCTGGTGGATCCTGTCGCCTTGCATTGCTTGAGTTTGATATCCCATCTGGGTCTGCTTGATGAAGCTCTGTAGCCTACTGACTGTTGCTGAACCCCTGCTGGTTGCTGCCTGCGGGTAGACTCTGCCTGCCTTGCCCAAGGGAGGACTCTGCTGCCTGCCTCCCTGACCTTGGACCGGCAGCCCACGTGAGTTACAGGGCTTACAGTATATTAACTGTTCCATGCACGTGAGTTGAACTGAGCCCTCTGTACTGCTGTGTGCACTAATTAGTTGTTACATTTCTTCTTGTTGTCTAAATCTATCCTCCTACACACACATACACACACACACACACACATATAAATCTATCCTTCTACACACACACATAAGTCTGTCCTACATATATATCTAAAAATCTATCCTATATATATATAAAAATCTATCTTTCTACATATATATATAAATCTATCCCCCCCACACACATGTAAATCCTACATATATATATAAATCTATCCTACACACACATATATAAAAATCTATCCTACATATATATAAATCTTTCCTTATACATATACATAAACATACATGTACGTACATACACACACACACACATATATATAATCATAAGTGTCCTGGTTTGGTTTCTCGAGAGAACCCTGCCTCACACAAGTGTACATAGTCACAACATTTGCAGATGCAGCAGCATTTACATGTATCACGTGTGTGATGCAGTCACCCTAGTTACAGCAGTCCTGTAAACAGAGAAACCTACATTCACCCAGCAGAACTTTCACCCAGCAGAATTGGTTCCCGTTTAACACTTTGTATCCAGGTTGTCCTATGACCTTAGTTACAGTTTTCGAAAAATCCTGGAAATGTAGATCTCCTCCTTTGCCAGATGGGCATGATATAAATGACTTAGCAAGCGTGGCCCATGTAAATCTCCAGGAAACGGTCCAGTTATTCAAGGGTCACTGAATTGGACTGCTAGAAAAAGCCTGGTCCAGTGGCCTGGTGTGGTAGAGCGAATGGGATTGTCAGGAAGTAAAACGCTACCGTCAGTGCAAACGATCCTTCCTCCTAACGGTGCCAGACAGGAGCGTAGATGGATGGGGTTTGGTGACACCCGGCAGCTGGGGTGGCCAGCATATGGAATGGTCTTGATGGCAGCGAGGAAGGTAGTCAGGGAAAAGTCTGAGCTGTGGATTGGAGGTGGCGTTAGGTTGAAAAAATTGGGTCGCTGAATGTAGCCCCGTCTTGGCATCATGAGGTGCAGACTTGTAAATGTTCACGCCGAAAGAGCTCTAGAGGTTAAACACTTGACTCACTTTCTTGATGCAACGGAAGACTCCACCTTCCCAGAAGAATCACATGGTTGGTTAGTGGCAGAACTGGACCAGGAACTTGTTTCTTGACTCTTAGGCCCATATAGTTCCTCACAGCACCCCTGAGATTGAGGTGAGGGGGTGAGCCAGGTGGCTGTCCCTTAGGCAGTTGTACATTTGGACCTTTGAATGCAGGTTAGACATGGAATGAAGTTGGGTTGTCATTATAGAAGATATAATTGAACGTAAGAGAGTAAAGAGCTCATAGAGGGAGGGAGAACTGCAAAAGACAAACGGGGGTGGGGGTGGGGTTTATCCACAGGGAAATAGGAGGAGGCAGTGAAAGGAGCCCATGAGGTGGGAGAAGACCTGAGGATGGTGCCCTGTCACCGAGTCCCAGGGCTCGGTTCTTGTTATAGAAGACCTGCAGACTTTGCTGCTCGAAGTGAAGCAGTAAAGGGAGTCCATGTGACGCCTGGACTGGGACGAGTGGACAGTCAAAAATGCAGCCACGTTGTCTTTAGGAAGGGAGAGCCGAGGGTGTGCCAAAAAGTGAGCCAGAAGCTTTTTAAAAGCAAAGATGGCGAGATACTGTCTTACGGACTTTGAACCTGTCAGGACCAGTCCCTGGAGAAGGCGACCAGGCTGTGGTGGAGAGGAAGCAAAGAGGAAGGCTCTAGACAAGAAGGGCTGACAGCAATGGACCTCACACATAAGAGCCGTTGTGCGGATGGCGCAGGACTCGGCCGGGTTTTATTCTGCTGTGTGTAGAGTTGCTGAGTCCGAACTGACCCGGCAGCGTCTCACAGGAAACAAGAGAAAGTCGGCGAACAGGATGGTAGGGTAACAGTGCTCAGACTGGTGGAGGCAAAGGCAAGCATCCTCCCTCCCTCCCTCCCTCCCTCCCTCTGCTCACTTTCTGCTGGGCGCCAGGCTGGGCCAACAGCGCAGGAGACAGGAAAGGCTCTCTTCGGCTTCTTATATTTGCTGTTGGTTTGGTTCAGCTTGTCTGTAGCCATGGTATAGCCATGCATGTCACTCTACTGATGCCACCTGCCTCCTCCAGCTTGTGCCCTTCAACTATGTGACAGTGCCTGCCATTCACTTAGGGATCATCACAGTCATGGTGATTGTGCGTCTGCTGTGCTTTCACCGTGAAGCGTAAGGCTGCAGTGCTCTGAGGGCTGACGGCATCAGTCTTCACTGCTTAGTAGTAGTGTTTGGCTATTAGGACGCCGTGTGCCTGTATTGGACAGACCCTCCAAGGGATTCAAACAAGGGCGACATTAGTTTTCTTTCACACAGAAGCCAGCAGGATGGAAATTCTGCTGCAAGAAGCCCTAGACCAGGGGTTCTCAACCTTCCTAATGCTGTGACCCTTTAATACAGTTCCTCATGTTGTGACACCCCCAACCACACAATTATTTTCCTTGCTACTTCATCACTGTCATTTTGCTACTCCTACGAATCGGCGACCCCTGTGAAAGGCTCGTTCAATACCCCAAAGGGGTGGAGACCCACAGGTTGAGAACCGCTGCCCTAGACCTACTTACCTTTTCCCCATATTTCTAGGGTGTTGCTCTCCTGCACCTGGCCCAGGATGACTCACTCCCACCTTGACACCCAGTCAACGGGAAGGGGCAGTTGCCATGACCTGGAAGCGTGGTCCCTATCACTTCCAGTCATCCCCACTTGGTCAGAACTGACTCACCTGGCCTTACCCTAGCTATGAAACTACTGGGGAAAGTGTTGCTTTTGGTCGCCTTATCTGCTCACCTAAAGAGGTGTGACCCAGCGGGAGGGAGGAAGAAATGTTGGAAAACCCTGCCAGCTCTGCTTCTTCTTCCCCTTCTTTGTGCACTGCGGGGTACTTTACCCCAGGAGGTGCTGATCAAGTCTGCTAATCCTTTTGTGCGGACTCCTTTAGGGCTTGGATTCACTACCTGCTATAGCCGTTAAGAACACTCAGAGATTAGTCACAGAGTGGGTTCCCTGCTCGTGGGGGCAGCAGTGGATAGGAAAAGCCTTGGAGTAGTACATTTATACAGTGATGACATGGCTCACTTGTTTTCCCATGGTCGGCACATTGTTAAAAAGTAGTGAGAACCGTTTTTTTGTTTTTTGTTTTTGCTGCCCGAAATATTAAGTCTGAAAAGGAGGACTCCATTTCTCTAGCTTCTGGGGTTCCTAAGTGGTGCCAGGGTTGTTGGTGTGCGTGGCTGCTAACCGAAAGGAGGGTGGTGGGAGTCACTCAGGTGCTGGAGGAAAGCTCTGGCAGTCTGCTTTTGATAGGCCAATCCCCAAACTAAACTCTCTACCACTGAGTCGATGCTGACTTCTAGCGACCCTACCCCATAGGACAAGCTTCCCAGCTGTTAACTCATCTCTCTTTTCTCCCTCCGAGTGACTGGTGGTTTTGAACTTGCTGCCCTTGTGTGGTTAACAGCCCAGTGTGTAACTATTACACCAACAAGCCACTGAGGGTCAGAGCCACCTGGACAACACCCACTCTGGTTTTTAAAGGGTAAAGTCTGGCAGCAAAGGTGATTGTGTCTGCAGTCCCCACTGTGCCCAGCCCGCAGGAACTGAGAGACCAGCTATCTGGTTTTGACCCATCTGCCAATCTGTGCAGTCTTTTTTTTTTGCTTACAATGACAGCTTTTATTATAGAGGGGAAAGAAGAAATATATAGGACAAGGTCTGAGAGAATTCCCAGAAAGGACATTCTGTTTTCTCACAAATGGTGTAGTACTTTACCATGTGCATCCTTGCCTTCCCCAACCAGAAAGACCATGGAGTCCTTGTGTCCCAGTCCCTTATTGAGACCTTATTCCATTAGACAGAGGCCCTGCCAAAGATCTTACAGTGTTACAGTGCAAAGAAGTCATTTTAAGGACTAAGTCTGTGCAGTCTCTTAGTTCATTTTTGCTCTTAAGTTTTTTTAACGTTGATTCACTTTTAAAATTTAGCCTCCCTTTGAAAGCATGGGTTTACTATTTTCTAGCATATTAAAATACATAACTATTAAAACTGGCTCTCAACCTTCCTAATGCTGCGACCCTGTAATACAGTTCCTCCTGTTGTGGTGACCCCAACCATAAAATTATTTTCGTTGCTACTTCATAGCTAATTTTACTACAGTTATGAATTGGGCTACCCCTGTGAAAGGGTCATTTGACCCCCAAAGGGGTTGTGACCCATAGATTGAGAACCACTGTATTAAAATAAAAACTTTATACTACTTAAACCCGTCATCTTTAATGCCAGTGGTACTCATTTGTCCACAAGGAAGTCTTGCTGGGGCTCAATCTGCGATTCTCACTGGTAGATTTTGAGTGCTCTGCATAAATCCACAGCTGTAGAGAAGTTGCATTTCAAGTAATTTCTAGCCTGTGCTCTTGACTCTGGTTGAGAAACTACTAACGAGTAACTTCATTTTGAGCTTAAACGTGACCCATGGAAACAGTGTTATTGCTCAGGTCCAAATCTGTGTGATGCTGTACCTCTCGAGGGCTTAAACTTATTGAAAAGTAAATAAAATTGTGGATTTGTTTAAACAAAAACAAAAGTTGTAAGACATAGTTACCTAGAGATGTTGTTGAACTTATTTCCAGAACCCATTGGGCAAGGTACTTAATCTTGGTAAGCTCCAGTTTCCTTATTTTAAAAATGAGGCAACATCTTTAGGTCGTGGAGTTGTCCGGAGGAGTAAAGAAAATGATGTAGGTCCCAGGCAGTTAGAAAGGCCCTGTAGTGATAGCTATCACAGTCAGAGACTTTTGCTTTTCATGCACACGTGCAGCCTTTTGAGCTCATTCTTAGAACTGAGTGTTGATCCACGTGCTATGTAAATTCAGTTTTCTTTTTTTTTTTTAAATTCAGTTTTCTTCATACTGACTTGCAGCAGTAGACTAGAAATTTACCTTATCAATATTGTTTGTGGAGAAGGGGACTCAGTAGCTGGCGAGTTTTAATTGCCAGCGTTGATTCCAACCCTTAGCCAACCCTGTAGGACAGGGTAGAACTGCTCCTGTGGGTTTCTAAGACCGCCGGTGTTTACTGGAGTTGAAGGCCTCATCTTTGTCCTGAGGAGCAGCTGATGGTCTTGAACTGCTGACCTTGCGGTGAGCAGCCCAATGTGTAACCACTAACCCCCCTTGTGTGGAGTAGGATGGGAGCACAACGTGCAGCGCTGCAGGGGGTCCTGACACTACAGCGCCAGAGGGAACTGCCCCTGCCAAGTGCAGTGCTATTCTTAGAGTCGCTGCTGTGTGAGGCCATCTCTTGAGGGTCTTCTTGTTCGCACTGACCCTCTGCTTTGTCAAGCACTCATACAGAGACCCCCCAGATTAAGAGAGAGGCTGTTTCCAGCAGTCCGGGAGCATCCTCCTGCGTCTTTCTATTCAGCAACCACTCTTCCACCAAAGTGACACTGCTGGTTTCTGTCAGGCTTGCGTAGTTTTGCCTGTTCTTGAGCTTTTGTGTCAATGGAATCATAAAACACAATTGCATGGCTGCTCAGAGTAGCGCGTGAGGTTTGTCCCTGCGGTTTGGTCCGTCTATGGTGCTGTTCTTTCGCACTGACACGCAGCGTGAGGAGTGGGAGCAACAGTAGTCTGGGAAAGCCAGCACTGTGCAAGCGGGGAAGCCTGTCCGAGAAGAAAACCACAAATATTTTTTTCCACTACAAGAAGCAATAAAAAAGTACTATGTCATCAAAGGGGAACACTTGGGAGACGCCCCAGAACTAACAAGGCAGTCCTGGCACATTCTGCTCTTGGGAGCTTCACTGTACCACAGTACCTGTCCTCTTCCTGGGCTGGTGGGCATTTGGATTGGTTCCACTTTGAGACCTCGGTGAATCTAGCTGCCCTGTGGACTCATGTATCCATTTCTCTCTGGGCGTGCTGGAGCACAGCTTTCTCTGTAGTAGCTATAGCCAGCTTTCTGCGGTGGAAACATGCTATGTATTGTTCCCATGAGAAACACATGAGTCCCAGACACCCCAATTCTTTCCCGTGGTTGGTATTGTCAATCTGAAATCGCAGCTATTTTGTTGGGCAAACGGTGGTCTCATTGGGGTTTGAACGGACACTTTCCTAGTTACTGGCCATACAAATATCCTTTTTTGTGAAGGGCCCGGTCAAAGCCTTTTGCATCTGTTCTTCAAATTGGATTCTCGGTCTTGTGCTTACTGGCTTCTCTATTGATTCTGGACGTAACTCTTTGACTGTAGCTCTTGTGACTATTTCCTCCTCGCCTTTTGCCCTCGCTTGTCATTTTACTACCTGGATGATGTCTTTTAATGAACATCAGCTCATAATTTTAATGAAGTTTAATCTGTCATTTTCTTTTATGGTTAGTGTTTTTCTGTCCTTTAAAAGAACTCTTTTTAAAAATAAAAACGAAGACATTTTACAGCTCTTGTAACAATCCACACATCAATTGTATCAAGCACATTTGTTCATATGTTGCCATCATCATTTTCTAGACCTTTACTTTCTATTGGGCCCTTGGTGCCAGCCCCTCTCCCCCGCACCCCCTGAAAGAATGCTTGGCTCTCTCCTTATGTGCACAATGTGTACTTTAAAAAAAGTATCTCCAACAGTTTTTTCTTATTCTAGGAATTTTTCCCTCACATTTATTTCTTCTATTGCCCAGTAATTTTTAAGCAAAGTGTTATTTTGTGGCCTTGTATTTAATGTCCCCGAGTCGGACTCAACTAGATGGCAATGAATTTGGTTTGGGTTTTTCTTTGGTTTGTAGACTATGGATTTCTACTTCCATTGGGTTGTTATCTGAGAAGAAGCATTATTCTATTTTGATGTTCTTAAATTTACAGAGGGGCTTTGTGGCCTAATAGCATGGTCTATTCTGGAGAACGATCGTGTGCGCCAGAAAAGAAGATGTATGCATTTGGGGGGGAGTGTTCTCTATTTCTATGAGGTCAGGTTGGATGACTGTGCTTTCAATTCAGGAAAGCCAAGATACATAACGCCTTCGGAAACAGTAACGGGGGTAGTGATATGATTCCCTGAAGGTATGGGAAGGGGGTGGGGTGGGGTGTGTGTGTGTGTGAGTGTGAGTGTGAGTGAGATTGCAGTACCTCTGCTGCTCCTCTGGTGTCACAGCTGTCTCCTAAATCAAGGAATCTCCGGGGCCAAAGGACGCACCCCACTCCTGGTATCTGCCCCTCCTCTCCCCTCCCCTCCTGTTTCTGAGATGGCTGCTTTTACACTGAGCAGGATAGCAATTACAATAAACCCTGTTGGCAGTCCCTCACAGCTGAATCGTATTCTTCAATCTGTGTCCTCCCCAACTTCTTCCTCCTACCCATCAGGAACATGAAGGTCTTTCGGCAGAGTAGACTGTGCGTTTGTTGAGTTTCTTTCTCCTTGCACTGTTCACCATCTAAAGTCAACTGCCGTTGTGGAGTTGTCGATTTATCACTTCAAGTCTGTTCATGTTTGCTCTGTGTGTTCTGGAGCTCTGTCTGTCATTGGGTGCGCAGACACACTGTGGTTCCCTCTGCGTGTTGGATTGACCCTCTAATCACACATTGCCCTTTCTTGTCCCTTATGCAGGTTTTGGCCTTGGAATCTATTTGATCAAAAATTAATATTGCCACTCTTGCTTTATTTTATTTTATAAACTTGAAATATATATATATATATATATATATATTTCTATTCCTTGGTTTAAAAATTAGAAAAAAAACTATTGTGTCTTAGGTGAAGGTTACAGAGTGACCATCAGGTTCACATCCAACAACTCATCTAGCCTCCCAATGTGTGTCTTCCCCTAATCCTGTCACTTTCTTCTCATCTCTCTCTCATGGGTTGTTAAACATTCTTTTTATGCTGGTAAATTAGATGGGGGGGGGGCAGGGGTCCTCATGCTGGATGTTGGCTTCCCCTTCACCTAAGTTAACACCTGCCTGCCTTCGAGCTCAGTGGTGCCCAAAGTGGGTGCTGCCACCCTGGGGAGGGTGCATGGAATGACCCAGGGGCTTGCAAAGCAGACACCTCCACTTCCTCCTGGGCTGTGAGCTGCAGTTAAAAGGATTTTCATTGCGGGCGGGGGAGGGTGGGGGGCGCTGGGAAACTTTTTCTGAAAAGAATCTAATTTGTGACTTCCCTTTCTCTCCCTTCTTCCCCTGCCCCTGGTGCGTGCAGTTTCATCAAAGTCTGTTTCTTGAGTGTAAAAACCCTTGCTCGATCTTTGTATGATGTGGTTTCATTTGATTCAAAGCTCGCCCTTCTTTGATTGGTGAATTTCAGCCTGACGCCCTCTCGAGGTTGACCCGTGTCGTTGCTGCCCTTCACCGTGGCCTACTAGTCCATTGTGCGTGTGCCCCTTCTTCCACCGATGGGCCCTGAGGTGGTTTTCATCTTGGCGTGGTGCACAGGGCTGCAGTGCCCGTGAGTGCGCACGCATCTGTTCATGCCACCGCTCTCGCGTCTCTAGGGCTCGCTGGACCATACGCTATTTCCACTCCCCGTCTCTGAGGCAGCACCGTACTTCTTTCCATACCACAGTGGTTGTGCTACGTTACAGCCCCCAGCTGTCTAGGAGGCTCTCCTATCCCTGCACCCTCTCCACCCTGTGCTGTTTCCTGTTTGTTACCATCGTTACAGTCCTGGGGCCGGTGATGTTACCAGGCTTAGCTCTGCGTCTCTCAGATGGCTGATAGTCTCAAGCATTTCTTCACACGTCCGTTGCCCACCTGAATGTCTTCTTTGGGGACTGTCTGGTCATACCTTCTGCCCCTTGACTTTACATTTATTTTTGCCTTTGTTTCTAGGGAGTCTCTTGTAGGCAGCATATCTGTTCCCCACTCTTTTCTGGACTGGTGCATTTGACCCCCTTACATTGTGTGTGAATAACGATCGATGCGAATTTACTGCTGTCATTTGTGTGTGTGTCATTGATTTCTGAACCGATTCTCATCTCTGCGTGTAGGGGATGCCATGGAGAGCAAAAAGCCAGGCCCTGTGCAGATTGTGTGTGTCCACAAGGAGCAGCATTCCTTTGAACTAGAGGAGAAAGCCTTGGCCAGTGTCCTGTTGCAGGACCACATCCGGGACCTTGATGTGGTGGTGCTGTCGGTGGCCGGGGCCTTCCGAAAGGGCAAGTCCTTCTTTCTGGACTTTATGCTGCGGTACTTGTATTTCCAGGTAAGGTTGGAGTGATGCATTTCATAAAGTGAGATTTTTTTTTGTGGGGGACCAACCTCCACAACCAAATGGGTCCTAAGGGGTGGCTGTGTAATTGAAGGGTAAATCAAAGAAACATCAGACAAGGCGTGCAAGGGCTCACCTCTTCCATGGAGACCGGAACCAGAGAGAGAACTACTGTATACATTCATGTATAAGCTGAGTTTTTCAGCACAAAAAATGTGCTGAAAAACAGGGGTTTGGCTTATACACGGGTCAGTGGTACCCCAGTGAGGTGTAACATCTCGCGGGTGATTGCCGTTCCTCCACTGTTCATTCAAAGCCCCGCTGACACTGCAGGGCTTTGGATGTTTGTTTACTCATGTCTAACCAATCAGAGCCGTCCTATGACGTGGACGGCTCCAATTCGCAGAAGCACCCGTAGTAATTCACTTATGCCGGCAGCTGAACTGGTAAGGATGTGTCTGTGGCTGCGCTCCGTCTCTCCCCTCTGGTCTCTGTTAATTCACATCCTGCATTTCCCACCCTAGGCTTATACTCGAGTCAATCAGTTTTTCTGGTTTCCCAGGTAATAATTAGGTACCTCGGCTTATACTCAGTTAGGCTTATATTCGAGTATATACGGTAATTTATCCTCAGAGACCTAGATAGTCTTGGGCTGGCAAGCTACGGCATACATGTCCGTAACAGGAAGGGGATGTACTGGGGGCAGGGGCATACACATGATAAGACAACACATACCCAACAAGGGTTACAATAGCAGCTTAATCTTGGCCATCCCTGAGTTGGCTTGACCTTAGGTGTCCCTGAGCTCTTCTGGGGGTGGTGGTGAATGATCTAAGAGCCTTATCAGAAGGAAGTGGGCTTCTCTTAGGGTGGGGTGGGCACTAGGGTCAGCTTGCCCTCAATGGCAGACAACCTTTAAGCTTATAGTAAGCAGACATGACCTTGGAAAAAACATCTTAAGATTGGCATTATTGGGGGCGGGTAGGGGGGGGTGTCAGGAGACATTGTGGAGGATAACTTTTACTTAGGAGAATGTGACTGGGATTCATCTCCAACTCACAAATGTCAAGGCCCCCCTCCAGTCTGCCTCCCAGAGCGTAGAGAATCGATCCGCATACACCCTCTTCCTGGTCCTCAGTTTTCCACACTTTGTCTGCCCAGAGGAGCAGGGAACAAGCTCCTGTGTTCGCCTGGCATGTAAGTGGACCCATTGGCAAGCCAGTAGGAAGGTCTTTTTCTCTTGCAGAAGGAAGGTAGCCGCTCCTCTTGGTTGGGGGACTTGGAAGAACCATTAACAGGATTTTCATGGCGGGGAGGGTCCGACCCAGAAACCACTGGGATTCAGATCTGGAGTGAAGTTTTCACCGTGGAGAAGCCAGGCGGGAAGAAGGTAAGGAAGAGAAAGGATGAATAAATGAAGAAGAGCAAAATCGAGTGACCCAGCAGACGGGAATCCTTGTGTGTCCCGTGCTAACTGAATTTAATTGAAGTACTAACACAATACAATCAGTCCATTTTTACAAAAGTGGTTGAAGTGTGTGGTTTATAAAAATAATACATGAATATAGTTTAAATGGTCAAATCATACCCTAGAGCTTTTACCAACACCAAAAATATATATCGTATATACTCGAGTGTTAGCCAAATTTTCCAGCACATTTTTAATGCCGTTTTTTTGGTGGTAAAATTAGGTGCCTCAGCGGATAATTGGGTCAGCTTATACTCACTGTACATACCGGGTATTGCTATTCTGTGTCCTATTGACAATGACCGCTGCTTTCAGCTTTGTTTTTAGATGTTAATTCTGCTCTTTATCTCCTGCCTGTTTGGGCGGCTGAGGCCTGGCTGCCATTGTTAAGGAAGCCGAATAGGGAGAGGACACTGGGGAGCCTCAGTGTTGTGAGAACGGGCACTCACTTGTTCCCACACTTATCAGTAGGGCATTGTGGTCTAGTGACCTACCGCCCCAGTAGCCTGCAGTTGCAGGGTCTCGGTGCTTCAGCCAAAAACTCATCGGAATTGAGGGGGCCAAGTCAAGTGTCTCCTGAAGTAGAGGAGGGGACGTGGGGGTACGGTGGTTCCTTACAGGTGCGCTGGCAGTAAAATGCCTAACCACAAGGCCAGCAGCCACTCCCTAGGAGATGGATCAGCCTGTTTGTTCCCAAAAAGACACGGTCCCGGGCCTGTCCTGTCAGGTCACTGTGAGTTGGAATGGACCTGATTAGTGGGTTGGGTTTCTCATGGACATGAACCCCTTCTTTATGCTTTCACCCCCTACAAACTGCCTTGTCAGCCATCTCTGCTGCTCGTTTCTGAGCACCTTCCCAGGGCCTCGGGGTTTACTTTTCTTGATCTTGACCTCTTGCTTTAGGCTCCTGCGTAGCAGGTTGACTATTAACTTATTAGAAAGAAGACAGAGTGAAAGCTGATATAGGAAATTAACTTTGAGTAGTGTATCTGGCTTTTGTTTGTTTTCTGTTCAGTAGTGTCTGTGGTTTTTACTTGTTTTGTGTGAGACATGACAACAGCGCTCTTCCCACGGACCCTTGGCGTTCCCCTTTTCACGCATCCTTCTCTGTCCCTTTCGGCCTGGCTGTGATTGCTGCTGTCCGCCTTGGTCCCGTGATTGATTGTGACTGAGAGTAAGGGTTTTCACCCCTCTTCTCAGGCTTATCCTCAGCTTTCCCCTGAACATTCTGCCAGAAACCCCTAACTGGAGGGTTGGCGCCCAGCTCTTGACTGCTTTCTTCCCATCTTCTGTTTTCCATGTGAATTTGTGGCTTTTAAATTCTTTTAGGTTTGTCTTTTTGTGACATTTTAGCAAGAAGATGTGTTGGAAATACTGTAGAAAATGATGTAGCAAAATAGGGATGTAGACACTTAAGCCTGGGAATTTTCGTGGGTAGGATCCCTAAATATCATTCTGTCCAACTTAATTTTCTATGATCTTTATTGAGATATAATTGACATTCCATTTTTCGTCTGCCAACATTTATGGGTTTTTTTTTGCCACACACTTTAATAACATGGGTTTCTGTTTTGTTCAAACAATGATCTTTGAGGACATTTAAGTAATAACAAACAGTCCTACATTTACCTGTTTGGTTATAATAACTGTCCTCTATTCTGTGAGCCCACCTGTTAGGCTGGGTTGTTTAGAGAAACAAAACCAGGGACACTTACATGCATAAGAAAGAACTTTATATCAGGCAGTAACTTCATATCAAGAAGGCAGCTCAGCCCAGTCCGCCTCAAGCCCACAGGTCCACTGCTTTCTTGCGCCCTCTTCAAACTCCCATAGCTGAAGGCTGATGGCTCAGAAAGGGAGGGCACAGGCTGGTGGGTCTGGTACTTTCAAGGAGCCAAGGTTGCTGGGAACATGGCAGGGCAGTGACAATGCACAGGTTGGCTCCCCGGGTCAGTGGCCCACATGGGGCCACCTGGAGGCAGACAGTCTTAGCAGGGATGACGACGAAGGACCAGCGAGGAGAGACGTGCTCACTGTCTCCTTCTAGAAACGAGGCATCATCTGGCCGTGAGCTGATTGGACTGGTAGGTGGACTCCACCAGCGCACGACTTCTCACAGCTTCAAACTGGTATCAAGTCACACTGCCGCTGCTCACGGTTGAGTTTCCTTTCTGCCTCAGGATGTCCTTTACTGTATCACGTAGGGCCAGTTTGCTGGTAAGACTTTGTACTTTCCTATGTCTGGAAAAGTCTTTATTTCCTGTTTGCATTTGAAACTATCTTCCCTGGGTATAGAGTTCTGGGCTGACAATCTTTCAAAACTTTGAAGGTGTTGCCCCACTGTGTCTGCTGACATGATTCTGACAAGAAATCTGCTGTTACTCTTTTTATTTAATTAAAAAATTTTAGTTTAAAAAAATTTGCTGTCACTTTTACCTTTGATTTTGTGTACATACCTTTCTCTTTTTTTTGGGCGGGCGTGGGGTGGAGGCTAGTTTCCATTAAGATTTTCTCCTTATCACTCGAGGCATTTGAATGTGTTATTGAAGAAATGGCGTGGGGACCAGCATCTGACCTCCACCAGTTAGTTATGCACAGGAGACGGAAAATCCATCCAACTCCACATCTGCCCAAGGATAATTTCTGTGAGGCAGAGGTCAGGCATGCCTCCACCCTCCATCCGGCTTAATTCTTTTTGCACACCACCTATCTCTCCCATGTCCCATGACGCTACACTTCTCTGATGGGGTCAGTAATTCATCACTGTGGCCGCTCACAACTCCAGGCGGTACTCACGACTGTGGGATTTCGTAGGAAAGCTAACAGGTTACATAAGTTAGGGATATAGTTCTCTGTCCTCAGGGTCTCTTTTCAGCCAGACTGGTAGGCATGGCTTTCTCTGGTCTTTGACCTTTCACTTCTGTGGCCCCTTATCCTCTCTCTCATGTTGTGGG
This sequence comes from Tenrec ecaudatus, assembly GCF_050624435.1. Classification (NCBI taxonomy): domain Eukaryota; kingdom Metazoa; phylum Chordata; class Mammalia; order Afrosoricida; family Tenrecidae; genus Tenrec; species Tenrec ecaudatus. The sequence goes on from NC_134533.1 coordinate 9,534,750, forward strand.
CTAGGAAGCCCACTCTGCTCTTCCACTGTGGCTCATGGTCTCGGTGCTATAGTCTCTGCTGTAGTTCATAGTTCTAGCTTTTACAGTTAGATCTTTGATGTTCTCTGAGTTGGTTTTTGTGTGTGGTGTGAGAAAAGGGCCCAGCGTTGTTCTTTGGCATGGGACATCCAGACTTCCCAGCTATGATTATTCTTGGCTGCTCATCGAATGTAACAGTGTCTTCATCATAAAATGGTTTAAGTATGGGTATTTTTAATTTCCTTTTCCAACAAAAAAACCATGAACCGGACTGACTGGCAGGCTGAGTGACATCCACATTTAGCCGTTTTGCGTGGTGGGGGATGTTTCCTTCCTTACTGCTGCCCTGCACGTGTCTGTCGTACCTGCGCCACGTCAGAGCTGAGGCATCTCCAGCAGAGTTCTTTAGTCAAAGCAGAAAGCCAAAACCAAACTAAATTCACTGCCCTCGAGTCAACTATGACTCACAGTGCACCTGCAGGACAGGGTAGAACTGCCTTTGTGGGTTTCGGAGACTGCGACTCTCTTTCTAGAGTGGAAAGCCTCATCTTTCTCCCATGGAGTGGCTGGTGTTTTTGAACTGTGGACCTTGCAGTTAGCAGCCTAATGTAATCACTACTCGATTAGGGCTGCGGTTAAAGCAGAGCACAGAAGTATGTAATTGGCCTTTCCCTTTCAGAATCTTTGAGCAGGGGTGTACAGCTTATGTGGGTGTTAAAGGTACTCTCTCCCCTCTTCTTTCTCAAACGCCTTTTGTGTGCATCTCTTTCTAGGTCGCGGTCATTCTGATGGATACCCAGGGGGCCTTTGACAGCCAGTCCACTGTGAAAGACTGTGCCACCATCTTTGCTCTCAGCACCATGACTAGTTCTGTGCAGGTAAAGCCACCTGACGGGGAACGCTCTGCCGAGGAAGCCAGATAAGGGGAGAACCTTCTTTGCCTTACTGTGTGCTGTCAGACCCCCTGTGATGAGATCCAGAAGTGTTCAGTGACTGCAGGTGCAAATTCCACTCGTCACACGTCGAGAGCTGTACCACTCTCCCCACTTTTGTTCTTGTTAAATTCGAAATGCCCCAAGACAGCAGTTCTCAACCTTCCTGATGCTGGGACCCTTTCATACAATTCCTCATGTTTTATGGCCCCCAGCCATAAGATTATTTTCGTTGCTACTTCATAACTAATTTTGTTACTGTTAGGAATCGGGCAACCTCCGTGAAAGGGTCCCAAAGGGGTCACGACCCACAGGTTGAGAAGCCTGAAAAGTGGAAATGAAGGTGCATTACTACAACTTGTAGAAAATGTGGATTTGTTAAGAATTTAAGAATACAAAGGAGGGATTTTATGATTTCAGTGTCACCTGTGTAGTTTTCTAAATGCAAATACTGTTATGGTTAGACAGGTTCTCGCATTGTTCTGTGTGAACCTTTTTAAGTGTGGAAATTTTTCAACTTTGAGATTTTCTTGAAATAAGCCAGAGCGGGTCACCAAGCCGGATTTCTGTTTTCCAGATCTATAATCTGTCCCAGAACATTCAGGAAGATGATCTTCAACAGCTGCAGGTATAATTCCCCAGCACATGCTTGGCATTGTTGTATGTCATTGAAAAATATTGTGACTGAAGACAATTTTAGGATTAGGTTTTAAAAAAAATAATAACTTTCATGTGTTTTCTGTACAACCTATCAAATTAGGTCCTCATGAATAATTTCTAACAAATTGTTCAGTGACATTGATTACATTTTTTCACAAAGTATTGATGTTGCTATTTCTGTTCTGATTGTCCCAGCCATCTAGTCCTACTGCCCCAGAGCGCTTTCATCTCTGCATCAGCGACTACTGGCTGTGTGGTCTCACTGATGCTTTGTTAGCGAAGGCCAGTGGTCAAGGGTCATAGTCTTTATTTTACATACCCTTCTGTCACTTAGCTAAAACACCCCAGGAGGTTTGAAGGAGTCCTCTAGTCCCAGCAGGTCCATTAAGTCTGGTCTTAAAAAAAAAAAAATTAAGCTATGTTGTACATTTTCCTCCCACCGTGTCAGAATCCTCTGTGGGGTCCTCGGGAGAATGGTGGTGGTAGCCGGCACCCTCGGGTTCTGCTCTCAGGGCATGTGCGGCTGTGGCTGTGCTAGACTATTGTAGACTCGTTTCTTTTCTGCGTCTTTGGCTTGTCTTTCTCTTTCGCTCCTGAGTAATTTTTAATAAAAGATTGAAAGTTGGAGGAAGGTGTTTGATCCCAGGCGTGTGTAATGCTTATCTGTTGTTGGCCTGAAGCTGGCGTGGTCAGCAAACACCTTATTGATTTGACCAGACGAGTAAGCCCTGCCAACATATTCGGGAAGAAAGTGTGATCGAAGGAGGGGGAAAGGACAAAGACCCTGAGGGGCAGTGTGCTCAGCAAGAGGCCTCTGTGGGGGAGCGTTTGCAGGGTGTGGTGGGAAGAAGCTGAGGGAGGAGCTCAGACAGTGCTTGCAGATCATGTTGGACCTGTGTGGCCACAGGGGCCTTGGGCTTTGTGTGGAGGAGGGGTGGATAAGACCTGCAGGCCTTGCTCAGAGCAGATTGTGGGGGAGGGAGCAGGAAGGCGCTCAGGGAGCTGGCTTATGAAGCTTTTTCCATAACCCAGGTGAGATCGAACCAATCGTTTGTGAACTATATAGGTATGTATCTGGCACCTAGTTGGTGCTTACTACAGGCTAGCCATAATCTGATGGCTGTTATTAGTCAGTGTCTTCTGTTTTCCTGAACAGCCGCAATTCTTCCCTGTTTCTCCCAATGCATCTCTTCCATGGGTATTCTGCACTGCAATTCCTGGCATGTGCCTCTAATTCTGCTCTCCTCATTGGAGAGTGCAGGTGGTGGTGTTAGTGATTGAGGCTCCTCTACTGCAGAAGAGCTATTTAAAGTCTTAGGAAGCAAAGATGTCACTTGGAGGTCTAACACACGCCTAGCCCAAGCCACAGGATTGTCACTCACTTTGTGTGCACTTGAAAAAAGCTGCACGTGGAACAAGGAAGATGGGGAAAGATGGATGCATTTGCCTTAGGCAAAGAATACTGACCGTGCCACGGGCTTCCAGGAGAGCAAACCAGTCTGCCCTGGTGGAAGGGAAGCCAGAATGCTGCTTAGAAGCGAGGGTGGTCAACTGTTGTCTTGAATATTTTGGCGGGGGAGACCCGTCCCCGGAGAAGGACATCGTGCTCGGTAAATCAGAAAGTCAGCAGGAAAGGAGGAAGAACCCCTCAATTAGGTGGAGGGACAGTGATTGTAGCAGTGATGCCATCAGAACAACTGCAAGGGTGCTGCCGAGCGGGCAGTGTTTCGATCAGTCTGGAAGTAGTTCATCATGACGTTGCATTAAAAGAAGAAGATGGATCCTAACTGCTGGCACTTAATGCTCCAAACCCCCTAAAGTCCCACTGCCATTAAGTTGATTCTGACTCATCGTACCCCTTAGGGGTCAGAGCAGACCTCCTCCACAGATATTCCAAGATGCTCCATTTTTATGACCGTGAGCAGCTGGATTGGCTGGGGGTTTGAACTGCCGACCTTTTGGTTAGCAGCTGACTGCTTAACTGCTGCACCCCCAGGCCACCTTGTAACGGACTGCTAATTGTACAGTTGGCAGTTCAGACCCCCTTGCTGCAATGCGGAGAAAGATGAGACTCTGCTCCTGTAAAGCTTTCAAGCCTTGGAAGCCCTGTGTGAGGGCGAGGGAGGGTCAGAGCGTCCTGAAGGCCGTGGGGTTGGGTTTGGCAGCAAATAGCCGTACTTCATGTGTCTGTGCCTAGACTCCAGGCTGGCAAGCTGCTGCTCCGTAGACGATAGCAGAGCCCGGACACATTTCTTCTAAGTCTCTCCTTTCACTCGGTCCTCTAGCAGCTTCCTGAGGACTCGGGCAGAGAGAGGAGGTTACTTTATGGAGGTTCCGAGAGAGTGGAAAGGTTTTGATTCCCTCTAAGGACTTAGGATGGAGAAGCTCTTGGGCGTGGGAAGGGAGTGGCTCCTGGGCTTGCAGTTCTCCGGGTGACTGCTGGAGTCCTCCCACCTGATCCCTGATCCTTTGGGTGGGTTTGGTTTTGTTGGCTTCTCCCTGAAGCTTTACAGGTCTTCTGATTCGCAGTGGAAGACGTTTTCACGGTAAACGTCTTCCCAAACCCCAAACCGAACTGCCTGCCTCTGAGTCGATGCTGGCTCTCAGAGACCCTGTAGGGTGGGGCAGAACTGCCCCTGTGCGTTCCAGAGACCGTAACGCTACTGGAGTAGAATGCTAGTGGTTTTGAACTTCAGACCTTGCGCTTAGCAGCCCCACGTGTAGCCACCACACCACCAGCGCTCCTAAGGCAGACCTTAGCCTGGGCCTTTTCTTCATTCTTTGTAGCTCCGAACCTCGGACATGACCGAGTAGCAGGTGCCACCAAGGACTAACAAGAAGCAGATGAGCAGACAGGAAGGGAAGGGGTCGGGGAGAGAACTGGCCACTGGAGGCCGGGTTGAGGATCCCTTCAGGGAAGGTCTGGGAGGTGCTGGAGTCAGAGGAAAGGGAATCGGGATTGCAAATGATACGTGGAACCCAGGGACCTGAGTCGGTGTCTCACTTGTTACAGACTTTTCTCAAATGTCTGGTGTGGTTTCCTACAGGCAGTGGAGCACTGGAAGTTGGATACCCCTGAATTTTCCCATGAGCTTTTCAAGCCCCTCGTGTGTAAGAGGAGGCCCCTGAAACTTGCCTGGGAGCTTTGGTGAGGGGACGGGCGTGGTTATCGCACCGCTCTTTGACCAGTGCTGGAGTAACTGCGCCTGTAGACCTTTGTCTTTAAACTCTCAGCGAGGCAGCTTGAAGCCGGGTGAGGGGCTCAGGGATCAGTCACAGTGCAGTGGGCAGGTTTTGATATCATGTCCCTCCCGGTAAGGTAAGGGGTGGATTCCTGACGTCAGCTGACCTTGGCATGTATGTCTAGAGAAGGGTAGGTCTAGTTTTGGGTTAAATCTAGGGGCTACATTTTCTGTCTTCTCTAGGGGGCCAGGAAGAGGACTCGGCACAACCTAGGTGGGTGGGTGCCCGGTCCCTGGAGAGAGATATCCAGCTTGGTGAAGTCGAGGGGCAGCAAACGAGGAAGACCCTCAAAGCACGATTGGTACAGTGGCTGCACTGGTGGGCTCCGTTGCAGCAACGGTTGTGGCCTTGGCCCAGGACTGGGCGGGTTCCATTCTGCGGCACACCCACAGGGTCACCTGGAGTCGCAGCCACCTGGACAACACCTAGCAACAGCGCCCTCCAGAGACCTTCACCAGTCTCTAGTAGTCCTCGTCCACCTCTCCTCCTAGGTAGCCAGTGCCTCTCAGAGCTGCTGTCAGCCTGCCACTTCCTCCCTGGCCTCTGCCTTACCCAGATTTCTTGGAACGGAAAAAGTTGGAACCCGAGAGAGGTAGCCTTTGTGTGTCTCCCTCAGGGAAGGTTTGAGCAGCCCTTCCCTGCTGTCAGAGCTCCTTCCCCGTCCTTGCGGGACACACAGCCTTTCACTGTTGGACTGCTATCTTTCCGTGAGCTTTCATGAACAAATAGAGCAGTGGACTTGTGCCGACCCTAAACCTTCAGAATATGCCCACTCACCCGCTGCGTGGATGACCAGCATGGGCCCACCCAGCTCTTTGCTGCTGGAGCCACCATAGTGCAAGGAACAGACACCCATCCCACCCTCGTGGCCTTCAAAAGCCAGGCAGACACCGCTCAGGAGCATGTAAATGAAGTCTATGTGGCGAAATCGTGCGAAAGTATCAAGGAGGAGAAGGGCGAGTGAGCAGGGGTGGGCAGCTGGATGGTGTGGCGAGCTGTGGTCATGGTACAAAGGTGGCCAGCGATGGCACCACAGAGAAATGGTACCACAGAGAAGTATCAGACCTTCACAGGGAGGTCATGTAGAAATTCGCGGGTGTGCACGACCTACAGAGGGAGAAGCTAGCGCAAAGATGCTGCTGCAGCCTGTGCCTCCCTGTTGGAGAGCTGCAAGTGGGCCTGGCTTTCACACCCAGGGAGATGGGAGGGTTCTGAGCAGAGGCGTGATAGGGCGGAACAGGATTTAGTGATAAGAGAGCAGACCGCCCCCGCTGAGGTGCTGTGGAGCCATCTGTTGTAGGGCGCGGGCTGAGATCAGGAGACATGGTCGTGAATGCAGTATTCCAGGCCACATGGGGGCCTGAGGGATGGGAGTCTGGTTTGCTCATAGTTGGGGCTGGGATGGGGACTATGAGAGACAGGAATAAGCAAGGCTATTTTAAGACACCTGGCTCCTGTGGACTCGTGGCAACTGCAGAATTTTGAGTCTCAATGTAAATTGGAGCTATTTATAAATGAAAGCTTTGCTAAAGAATACGTCATAGGAATATTTTAAGCTGCTCTGTCTTAAACACCATGACACTTTTTTTTTTTTAAGCTCTTCACCGAATATGGTCGCCTGGCAATGGATGAAATTTCTCAGAAGCCTTTCCAGGTAGGAAGTTGATTCGGAAAATAATCCTTACCTCTGCTTCAATTCAGATCAGCCCACAGGCCAAAGCGAACACCCCCCCCTCCCCCCGCCCTGTTTTTATAAGATGTACGAGCTGGAAAAGATGCTCATGTTTTGTTTTTTAAAGAAACTGATGAAGCAAACCGCTTTATGCCAATGACAGGAGGAGATGCAGAGTGTCGGGGTCTGCCTCGCAGGTTCACTGGAGCAGAGCCCTGTGCCCTGTTGCTTTCCTGCTCCAGCCGAGGCCCCCGAGGAGCTGGGTCAGTGCGCACGGCTGGCAAGCATGGCGGCCCCCGGCCTAGACACGTTGTGTCCCAGGATGCGAACGCACAGTCACCGCAGGGAGATGTGATGGGAGCGGTGCTTTGAGTGCTGGAGCATCATTCCATTCCCCTCTCTTGCGGAGGACCTCATCCCTTCTCACACTCTTTACTCGGTTTCCCCTTGCCGTCTTCCAGGGCCGTTTCTCCTCCGATCTCTTCCTTCTGCCCTCATCGAAGAGCCACCTCTGATGACCTCACCTGTGGCTGACAAGTGTCCTCCTGTCGGTTTCCGTGACGTGGCAGAGCAGAGAAATCCTTGGGCGCAGTGCCACGCTCCCTTTAGCAGCAGAAGCCAGGGCGCGATGCAAACAAGCACCGCAAGCATTGCGTATCTTGCAAACGCGCCTTTTCATGTGCAGTGACCACACGTGTGCTCTCCTCTTCTTCTTCACAGACACTTATGTTTTTGGTTCGAGACTGGAGCTTCCCCTACGAGTACAATTACGGACTGCAGGGCGGCATGGCATTCTTGGATAAGCGTCTCCAGGTACGGAGGGAAGGAATGCCCTGAGGAACCACCCCCAACGCAGGCAGCCTCTTCCTTTCTTCTCCGCCTTCAGTGACTGCACTCAGAGCAGGTGATGGAGAATTGTAGGAACACAAGCACTCTACGGAAGCGTGGCGCATCGATGCTTTCTTCATGGCTGAGTTAAACGCACACACCAGCACCTGGGCATAGAATGCGTGCACAGGGCTGTAGAAGAGAATTCTGGGTGTGTCACTGCCATTTCACACTTTCTGCCAGGTTCCATGTGTGCCTTTGGAGTGTCGCATCCATAAGTTTAGTTGTGTTCATCTGAACTCGGAGTTCTTATTTATTTTGGGAAGGACCGAAACAGGCCCAGCCTGCTCCACAACGCCCAACACAAGAGCCCTTTGTCAGTGTAGCTAACTGGTCAGACCCTCCTTCCCTCCCACAGGCCTCCCTTGTTCTCCCAGGTATTGTGCAATAGTCCACTTGGACAAAGCCCTCTAGTACCTGTTTGTTCAAGGAGCCGCGCCGTAGTGGATCTGTTGTGTGCATCGCCTACTGCTCCCTAGTTCTGTGTTCTCACCAGACGAGATGGGGCCGCTGTGACCTGCCGGGCCGAGGGATCGTTCCCTTGTCCCGCACGCGTGGCTTCTGGTGGGAAACAGAAATGGCCACAGGTAAGTTGTGGGTCTTCCTTGGCAGGTGAAGGAGCATCAACATGAGGAAATTCAGAATGTTCGAAATCACATCCACTCCTGCTTCTCCAGTGTCAACTGCTTCCTGCTGCCACACCCAGGACTCCAGGTGGCCACCAGCCCGGACTTCGACGGGAAGCTGAAAGGTGTGCCGCAGATGTTATTTGAAGCGTGCAGTTTTTTAACCTTGGGCAGGGACTGATGACCCAAAAGTGGTGATTTTTGAACATAGTGCATGTCTACAAGAAAACCCTGGTCTTTCAGAAATAGTATCTGCCATCCGGTTCAGCTGCCGCTCCTGTCACCGTTGGCATGCGTTTGTCTTGATTTCTCCACCTGAAACATCTGTGTCGATAGCCATCCGTGATCTCTCTCAGAGACAGGATTATTAGTTTACAAAGATTTAAAAGTTCTCAGGAAAGGAAGCCTGAATACAAGCTGGTATTTATCGAGTGAGATTCCCCGCCCCCCCAGGAGAGGCATCATGACACGTGCCATCATGGCAGGTTTCCTCTGGGATTGGAGCATCACCTGCTGCTGGGTCACAGGTGACTAGCAGGAAGTGCTGACCAGGTGGGTGGTGACTGGATCGGAGTTGGGACTCTTAGTTCCAGTGTATGTCGTTCCCTACTCATTAGGACTGTAGTCATTGCCTGGCTGGCCCTGGGGCATAAGACTGAGCACTTCTGTTTGTAAAGCTTCCCCAGCTGCCGAGATTGCCAGTAGCACAGTCACAATCATAGCTGCCAGTTTTAGAGGCCCAGCTGAATTACCAACACTTTCAGGAATTTTATTCTAAGTGTGTGGATAGCAATGTGTATACAAGGAAGTATCTGACTCTGGCTATCTAATAGGGAACAATTGGAAACTACCCAGAAGCATCTTTTTGAGGTATCAGTTAAATTATGGCACATTTATACCAAGGAGTAGAACACAGCCATTAAGAAGGACAGGGTAGGTAGATGGCTCTGTAAGTATTTGGTTACATGCAAAGATGTTCCATAATGCATTGTTAAACTATAGAAAGATTACCCAGTAGGCCCATTAATTGTCCAGTCACGAGCACACACACACACACACACACACACACAGATACACATGCGCGCACATATGTGTGTCAGCACTTTCTCGATTCCCGACCTGGTTTTCTGTCTTTTACATCATTTTTGGGGCGCGGCTGCTCTGGCCTTCGTGGCCTGGTGTCCTGTCTGCTCTCGCGGGCCCCTGGAGTTGTTGATCCAGGGGACACGGAGCCCACTGTTGACGGCTGTGACTCAGTTCACTGAAAGGTAGCCCGGGGGTTCTTCTAGGTCTTTCAATCCAACAAGGCTGGTCTTTTTCCATCTCTGCCTTTTGTTCTACCTCTTTTTTTTAAACCCATTTTAAGCAGGACTTTCCTTTGTGGTGTTGGTCAGAGTGATCACTGATACAGCCCGGCGCCATCTAATTTCTGTGGTCTCCGGTTAGAGGGTCTTTCGTCCTGTGAAATCAGTGGGTTTTTAATGGAAAGGTCTGGGGTGGTGGGGAAGCTACTTCATGCTTGTACCTCACTAAACACATGACTAGTCTGCCCTGGTGTGCCTGCTCCAGGAGCTGCACCTATCTCGAGGATCGTTGGCGACAGTCTTGTTAGCCCTGTCAGGTCAGCCTTCTGTGTGGCCTACTCCCGGATGCGAAGAAAACCGGACATCTTCACAACCGGACCAGTGCGTGAAGACCAGAGGGAGCATGTCGGGGGGTTTCGTGGTCCTTGGTTCCACAGTCAGTAACCCATGGAAGCAGCATGAACTCAGACACCATAGGCATGGAGCGGATCTGCTGCAGAAGGCCGCGTGCTTGACAGTGTTAAAAAGCACAGTGTCAGGCTGACAACTGAAGTGCCCCGACCAAGTGGCGGGGTCTGCGGTCATCTGGTCCCATGTGAAAACTGGCCAGCGAATAAGGAAGATTGGAGAATAAGCATTTGAATCACAGAGTTGAATACTGGACCGCTCAAAGGATGAGCCAACCCAGGTGGGAAGAGGCCTGGCCAGCATGCTTCTTAGAGTCAGGGATGGCGAGACTCGTCTCACCTGTGGACACAGGAGTACGAGGGGCCTGTCCCCCGAGAAGGAGTTCCTGTTTGGTAAAGTCAGAGGGTCCACAGGAAAGAGGAAGGACCCCTGGTCGGGTGGGCTGGCCACAATGGGCTCCGACAGCGTGCTGGTGAGGAGGACGTGGGATCAGGCAGCGTTGCATTTCATTGTATGAAGAGGGTGCTGTGCACTATTAGGGACTTGATGGCACCTGGCTTTATGTTACCTTTAAGCTTTGAAGATGGGTATTTTGGGATTTTTCAATCACCTTTCCAATAGATTTTGAAGCTTTTTCAGTGAAGAGTGCTTTTGACGAAGTTGCAGATACAAGTGACTTGTGAGTTCCGAGCAGGTGCTAGATAAGAGAGCCAGACGAGCTATTGGGGGAGGACTGATAAGCAGAACTGAAAACATTTCTCGCTGTTTGACAAAAGCTAGCAGGGATGGCTGTGTCCCCAGCAGAGAGAAAATGGTCTTTCCTGCCGAAAAGCAAGGATGTTCCTTTGAGGACTCAGGGGACCCTGGCCTGCCCCCTGCCATGGCATTTCCAGTCACCTCCTAGGCATGTGACAGTCGGACACTGACTCAGCAGCCCTGAAGCAGGGTTGATGCGTCTGAGTGACAGTGCAGGTGAAGAAGATTGAAGGCGCCTGGCCGAACGCCAGGAGAGCAAACTCATCTGCCACTGGAGAAGTGCAACCCGGCATGCGCCGCACAAGCCAGGAGGGCGAGACCGCTCCATCCTCCTCTCAGAACCCGGCTGAATGGAGAGGCAGATTTCGTCCCAAGTTTAGTCCTCCCCCCACAGAGGCTGTCCAGCCCGCGGCCTCCCTCGTACGCAGCTCTGCTCTGGTTCTGTTGCTCCGCGGTTGTCCCCCATCCAGGCAACGGCAAGGTGTCTTCCGTGTCGCTGTTGCTCGGCGCCTTGGAGTCTGTTCTTAAGAGTCCCTCTTCCCCGGGCCTTCCTCTTTGTCGCTGCCTCTCTCCTACCAAGCATGACGTCTCTTCTCCAGCAGCTGGCACCTCACATGTCGGAGACAAAGTCTCACTCTCTTCCCCCTTCCTCCCAGACAGACGTGTTTGGCCTGTCGGCAGTCCATGACACTCGCCGTGTTCGTCACCAGCCCCACACGGCAAACACATCGATTCTTCCATCTTCCTTCCGTGTTCAGGGTTCAGCCGTCGCGTGCTTTGGAGGTGATTGACACTACCATGGCCTGAGTCGGTGCCCCTCACTCCCCACCGCCACGCCCTTGTTCTCAGCACTTCCCAGGCGTGCAAGGAATGATCAAATAGAGAAATTTTAAAAAGGAGACAACTGACTGCTCCTTGTTATGAGACTGACACCATGCTGAAAATATTTGTAAAACAGACTTTATTCAATCCCCATAGCATTTTTTTCTACTATGAATTAAAGAATTTTAATCTCCATTGTTTTTTAGCAAAGAACTTTCAGGCCCAGAGTATGTAGGTTTGAGATTCTGAGCCTCAAACCAGTGCCCTTTCCAGCGCACACTGCTGTCTCACCTCTAAGACTCTGTAAGTCCTGAGAGTGGGCACGCGAGGACAGTGATGCAAGCCACAGTATGCCCAGTTGACTCATTTGCATGTGAAATTGGAAGGCTGAAGAAAAATGGATGCATTTTGAATTGCGGTGCTGGTGACCAATATTGACAATGCCATCGATGACCTGAAGAACAAACAAATCTATCTTGGAAGAAGTGAAGATGGTGAGACTTTGTCCCATGCGTTTGGCCGTGTTATCAGGAGAGATGGTCCCTGGGGACGGCGTCATGCTTGACAGAGGGTCAGAGAGAACGAGGAAGACCATAGAAGAGATGGACTCCTGCAACTGCGAGGGTGGCACAGGGTCACTCAGCGTTTGGTCCTGTGGCACGTGTGGTGAGCCCTGTGAGTCCAACTGGTCTGACAAGACAAGACTCCATGCCCACAAAGCGTTAGAGTCTCAGACCCACAGGGCACTTCCACCCTGTCTTATAGGTCACTGTGAGTTGGAATAGCTTAATTAAATGGCAGTGAGTTTGGTGACATTATTTTAACAACAAACTAAAGAAAGGGGCTGGTTATAACGTTGCCCCTTGGTGGTTAGAAAGAGATGTACAATTAATTCTCTACCAAATTTTGGAAGTGAGCCTGGCTGTAGTGTTTCTCTTTGACGCAAGCTATTTTCTCTGGGAAGAGCCCATGGGGCAGTTGAACTATGGTTCCATATTGCTTCGGGGAAGAGCCTTGGCCAAGCTCAGGTGCAGCTTAAAGAGTTCAAGTCTTCTAACCCTAAGGTCACTCGGAAGCTCCAGCCGTATCCCTGCCTCTGTGACCACCCTATCTCCAGCGACGAGCCTACCCAAAGCTCTTGCAGCACTTGGTGGCACGTGGCGGGGATGGAGGATGTGTTTGCTGAATGGATGAATGAGCGCACACAGATACAGCAAGTGAAGTCACAAACGAAATCAAAGTGCTGGGTCTGCGGCTGCTGCAAATTTTGGAAGAGTAGCTGTCCCAGGCCTGCGGCTGCTGACGTGATCTTCCTGGGTGTGGGCGGTTCCTCCGCACCTGGTCTTGCCCCTCTCTTAGCCCGGGATGCGCTTGCCTGAGACAGACCTTTATATTGGCAGACAGGGCAACGTGCCTGTTGTTAGACAAGAAACAAGATTCAGAGGTAGACCACCCCCTTCTTCAGATGTAAGCGCCTGTAGGTGTTTCTTTGTTCCCTCCTCCGCCCCCAACTCCTTGAACATGGTGTGTAATGTGATGGTGTGACAAATCATTGCTAAATGAATGAATGAGGTCAGTATGTCTCAGTTTCATAAATGAGGCTGTGTTAGTCTGAGTACTTTGGAGAAACAACTCCACAGAGACTCATATATGAGAGTTTCATATAATGGTTCAGTACACATCAAGAAAACATCCCAGCCCAGTGCTGCCCAGGCCCACAAGTCCAACATTAACCCATATGTCCGACACCAATCCACAAAGTCCTCGTCCATCTCACAAAACACACTCAGTGATGCTGACTGCAGGAGGAAAGCCGAGTCAGTGCACGTGTAAACATCTCAGTGCTGGCAGGGGTCTGCACACGGCTGCTCCAGCACCCAGGGCTGCATCAGGGTAGGTCCATGCAGCTTCTCCTTTGGGATGTCTTGCAGGAAGTGAGCCTTGAGAGCTGAAGCAGGGAACTGGCTAAGGCAGCTGCACCCTGGTCACAAAGCAAGAGACTCAAGAATTCGAAAGGCGAGGCTCACTGAGCCATTTATCCCTCTGCACTTCATTTAACCCCACATGTGCTTATCGGCCAGGCTGGCACAATAAACTTTAACTATGTCAGAGGCCAAGGGCCAGGACTGCACTGAAGAGTTTCCTCCCTGATGTATGCCGAACCCGCCCACCCACTCAATGGCTTCATTACCCGGGAACCCGGATGATGTGAGAAGACCACGTCCGTGGGGTTCTTGGGGTTCTGGTTCCCCCGTCTCTTCATAGGAGGCCTGGCTGCTGTTGTGACACGTTGGGTTGCTAACCGCGGGGTCAGTAGTTAGAAACCCCCACTCGCTGGCGCTGAGGGAGAAAGGGGGGCTTCCTACTCCAGGGAAGAGTTGCAGTCTCAGAAACTCACAGGGGTCTTCTAGCCTGCCCTGTTGGGTCGCTGTGAGTTGGCATCGACTCTCTCGCCGTGAATAGTGGCTGTTCTTGAGAGCTGGGTGGAGGTACTGCCCCTGGTGCGGCAGCGTCTCGCCTCCCCAGACAGGTAGGCAGTGCTTTCCGCCAGGAGGGCTTTGCGAGGAGCACATGGGAATGAATGCAGCAAACCCTGAAGCCAGAGCCTCTGCAGGTGGGCGGACACCTGTCGGAGAAGGACAATGCTGATGTCTGCGCCGATGGCAGGCGAGTCAAGGAAAGGGTAGAAGGCAGCCTGGGAGCTTGGGGTGGGTGGGTCTCCACTGGAGCCTGGGGCTGGCGGGCGCCCCTCCTTTTGTTGACACCAAAGGCGGCGAGCACTAGAATAGCCAAAGGGGAACCGGCGGTGTCCATGTTTTTCACGTGTCAGCACTGGGCCAGGCCTCAGCCAGAGGAGGCGTTGGTAGCGGTATTTTGAAGACCTTGTGTATGGAGTTTGTTATTTAACGTGAACTTTCTGGATGGGCTGGAGAGTAGAAACACCTCCCAGACTGCAACCTGGATGGAGAAAGGAAGGAGAGAGGGGTTTGTTAAGATAGCGACTCAGAAAAGCCAGTCGAGGCCCTCCTTACCCCACAGTGTTAAAGACAGCAACCCAGTCAGGCGTTGCCAGCGAGGCTATGCTTCATCCGCCGAGCCACCAGACCCCCTTCAAGATAAACCCCTGACCCACTGCCTTTGAGTTGATTGTGATCCATATCAATCCTGCAGGACAGCAGTGTCCCTGTGGGCCGCCAAGGCCGTCCATCTTTACAGGAGCCTCATCGTCCCTTCTCAGAGCAGTTGATGGGTTAGCAGCCCAGTGCATGACCTTCCACTCCCCCAGGACTCCCTTCCCTGAAATCAAGCCGCCGCCAGGTGGTCGCTCATGAGGATTGTGTTTTGTGCTCACGCGAGTGCAGTCAGGCTGGTCGGCGGCTGCTCCCTCACTCTCCTTCCTTCCTTCTCTCGGCTCCTGGGCACAGACATTGCCAGTGAATTCAAAGAGCAGCTACAGACGCTGATACCCTTCGTCCTGGACCCTTCTAACTTGATGGAGAAGGAGATCAATGGCTCGAAGGTCACCTGCCGGGGACTGCTGGAGTATTTTAAGGTGACTTTCATGACGGATGGCTGGACTTCCGGGGGGAGTGTGGGAGGTTAATGTCAGCAAGGAAGTGAAGTAACTGTAACAATGCCTTATTTCCAAGCTCAAGGGGCAAGAGTCTCCTTGGGGGAGTTGGTGAGAAGCACTGAGAGACTTCCGTGTCCTTCCCGGAGTGAGCCACTGGGTGGCAGTATCTGCCCTACAAGCAAATGGATGTGCTTTGCACTCGGGTGCTTGGAGATCAAGTACCAGCAGCCAGGGCTCACTCAGCCACGGGCAGCTTACACCCAGCCCCCGCCTCGTGCTTGCCCCTCAGTGTTCTGTACATGGCCCCTCACTCTGAAATGAGCGAACCGGCCCTATGGTCAGCAGACAGGCTTATTGGGACACAGTCCACCTTTCAGTAGCTCAGTCGAATCAAGAAGAGTTGTGCTGTCATCACCACGGTCACCTTTAGAACATTTTCTTCTTCTAATTATAAATAATTTTACTGGGGGCTCTAACACACATTTGTACATATGTTGCCATCATCATTTTCAAAATATTTTCTTTCTGTTTGAGCCCTTGGTATCAGCTCCTCTTTTTTCCCCTTTCCTCCCACCCTCATGGACCCCCCGATAAATTAGCAATGATTATTTTTATATCTTACGTGGCCTGCTGTCTCCCTTCATCCACGTTACTGTTCAGCTCTCTGGGGAGGGGGGTGATTATATGTCATTGTAATCAGTTCCCATTTTCTTCTTGTTATCAGCCCCTCATTCCCCCCCAGCTTCTGCCACCACACCCTCAAGAAGCCGTGAATCAGTTACTGCCTCTGCAGAGCCACCCCTCCTAGGTCCCATGCACTGAAACACAGAAGCAGCATGCTGACAGCCCCAACAAAACAGAATGTGAAATATTAAGGAGTAGAACAACTTCGAAACGGGCCCAAAGAGAGGCCAAGTGATAAGGTGTTCCCCTTTAACCTGTCTACGTCTGACCCAACCCACACAAATTCTGGATCAGAACCCACCTTCATGCCCTGCACCTGTGGCTCTTGAAAGCATTTGCAAAGGCTTGGAGCCTGCCCTGCACGCAGGGAAGGCAAACCAAGGCCCCTGTTGCACCTGACCTGAGCCAGCCTGGGCAACAAGATGGCCACAGGTGCTTATATTCAAAGCCGAAGGGAGCTGGTGACGGAAGTTTTCAGAGGCCTTCCTGCCCTTCCAGGAGTGAGCCACTAGGGAGGTGGCAGCATCTATCTGTCCCAAGAGTCCAGCCCTCTCCGAGGAGTGATTACCGTGGCCTGAGGAAGATGGCTCCTCAAGGAGATGGTGTGGCCCCTAGATGTGACGGAACCCCCGCAGGTGGATGGTCCCCGCCCGCAGGTAGTGAGTGGTCTGGCCAGTGTGCATGGGGAGTCTGCCCGAGGCCCTAGCCTCAGGGCTTGTGCTGCTGGCGAATGGCGCTAACCGCGGCCACTAACATGCACTCGGAGGAGGTGTGGTGTGTTGTCGCTAATTCCCGGTGGTTCATCTCATCTCATCTCATCTAGGCCCTTAGGAGAGAGAACGCAGCACTTGAGTGGCTCACTGTTTTCACAAGTGGAAATTTATGTCTAAAGTGTGACCTTTTCCTGTTTCTGTTCTAAGGCCTATATTAAAATTTACCAAGGAGAAGATCTGCCTCACCCCAAATCCATGCTGCAGGTAAGCCGCCCTGGGACCCCACACGCATGTCTGTTGTCCACCAGGACGTGCTGAGTGCACCCGAGGCGGAGCCCTTTGGCAGAGCCCCTGGGCATCGATAGCTGCAGCTCTCCTTCCCCCTTCGGGGGGTGGGGGTGGGGGAGCCCTGGGGTCTGTTTTTAGCGCACTTTGCAGTGGCATGGCCGGGTCCCGCTTTATCCTGGCTCCTAGTGACGGGATGAAACACAAAGACCGCTGCTCCCCGGCCCTGGGCTTCTAACCAAACGTACTTTGGAAAACCTGGCCTGATTATACCCTGGGGAAGAAAGCCAAGCTCATTATGTTAGAGAGGCCTGCTCAGAACATGTCCTGACACGCCGCCATGCATACTCACTGGGGTGCTGGTTTCCCAGGGCTCTTTGGTCCTCAACCAACAGCACTCTTTCCATTGTGCCATGCACATCCTGATTTGCCCGTGCTGGCCATTAAGACCAGTTGTTGACAAATGTGGGTTTTCTTAACAACACACCACTTTCATAAGTGGTCGCTAGAGCCCGGGACCGACGCTGCAAAGAAAACTCTTATATTGCCTCAATGCCATTTCTTGCATCTGGTGCTGAAGCAAAGCAAGTTGTTCTCCTTGGGTTTGGGGAGGTTCGCTTAGGCCAGTGGTTCTCAACCTTCCTAATGCCTCGACCCTTTAATACAGTTTCTCATGTGGTGGTGGCCCCCCTACAACAAAATTACTCTTGTTATTACTGCATAACTAATTTTGCTACTGTTATGAATCGAACGACCCCTGTGAAAGGATCGCTTGACCCCCGCCCTCCCAAAAGGGATTGTGATCCATAGGTTGAGAACCACTGGCTTAGGCTAAAGATTCTCACGTATAAACTGAGCTTTTTTGGGGAAAGGGACATGCTTTATTTTATGAACCAGATTCTGATAAATTAGGGTCTCAGAAGGGAGGGGATCAGAAAGGGAGGACGGGGAAGAGGCTGGGAGGAAACGCGACGGGGTTCTCGCCGAGAGGACATCAAAAGAAGGAGCCCCAGCTCCCGCTCTCCTCTCTCTAAAGGCCACCGCTGAAGCCAACAACCTCGCCGCTGCGGCCTCTGCCAAGGACATTTACTACAACCACATGGAGGAGGTACGTGCGCGGAGGTCTTACCTGCATGCACCCACCGCCAAGGGCCACACTCTTGTTGGCAGTCTGCCTGGAGGTGATGAGCAACCGAGCTCTGTTCAGCTGGCCCTGGTGATGGGGGCCTGCAGCCAATCATCACTTTAGGAAAGAGTTGGGCATCGCTCTGTACCACCCGGGGCCATTGAAATATGCTTGTCGGGTGAGGTGAGCCCAGCTGGGATTGGTCTTGAGAGACATTTGAAAGTTAATCTCGGAGACCTTTCGAAACCCGCCAAACCTGGCTCGGGTCTCGTGGCCCTGGCCTAGGGAAGGGCTGATGAGCACCTCTGTTGTCCGTAGATCTGTGGGGGAGAGAAGCCGTACCTGTCTCCAGACATTCTGGAGGAGAAGCACAGCGAGGGTAGACAGCTGGCGCTGGACCACTTCAAGAGGACCAAGAAGATGGGGGGCAAGGAGTTCAGCCTCCGCTACCAGGAGGAGCTGGAGGAGGAGATCAAGGAGCTCTACGAGAACTTCCTCAAGCACAACAGCAGCAAGAACGTCTTCAGCACCTTCCGCACGCCCGCCGTGCTCTTCAGCGGCATCGCGGCCCTCTACGTGGCCTCGGCCCTCACTCACTTCGTGGGCCTCGAGGCCGTGGCCCAGCTGTTCAACTGTATGGTGGGGCTGCTGTTGATCGCGCTCCTCACCTGGGGTTACATCAGGTACTCTGGTGAATACCGGGAGCTGGGCGGAGCCATCGATAACGCCGCGAATTTGGTATTAGAGCAGGTGAGTGGCCCTGGTGGATGGGGGCTGGGGGGGTGGTGGACAGGCATTGGTGCTCACGCCGTGAAATCTCTTCGAGGGAAGAGTTCCATTCTGAAAGAAGGCCCGAGAACCGCCCCTGACCATTTTCCCCCATAGAGGGCTAGGCGTTGGGCTGCTGACAGCCTCGTTGGGCCTTCAGACCCACGGGCTGCTTGCTCTGTGGGAGGGAGGAGGCTGGCTGCCCCACGAAGACAGTCTCCAGAGCGCCCCATCGGGTCGCCGTGACCGTGAGTTGGAATCAACTGGAAGGAAGACAGTGGGGTTAGGCTATTGATATTCTTTCTTAATACTTTGCCTTCCTGCCTGAAAAGCCGCCTTTCCAGACAGAAGCCCCGCTTCAGACATAGTGTTACGCGTCTCGCAGGCAGTGTCTGGTGACCCTCTTCAGACACGTCCCCTGTGTGTTTGTTCCCCTCCCAAGGTTGACCTGCTTCCCTGAAAACCAAGAGCTTTGAAAGCTGAGCGTAACACAGTTTTCTGTGTTGAGTCGAGCCCGTTAGAGACTGGCTGCCGGCTCCTTCCTTTAGAAATCACCGTGCGTTCAGGCTTCAGCAGGATCGCCTTCTCAGAGAGGCCCGAGACTGGCCGGTTTTCTGAGTAGCCCGGAGAGGTCAGGTAGAGACAAGAAGCTGGGGAGGAAACCCGGGGAGCTGCCCACCGGGCCTGCCCGCACCTACCCATCCTGCAGAGCAGTGCTCAGGAGCTCCCTCTCCTGTCCCCACAGCTACATTACTATCCCTCCTCCTCCTCCTCCTCCTCCTCCTCCTCCTCCTCAGTCCGTCCTGTTTTCCCCACTCCCCACCACCCCAGGAGGAGGGGACTTGGACAATGATCTCCAAGGCTGCCCTTCTGGTTGCCGTGTTGTTTCATTAAGTGACGTACAACCCGCTGGACTTTTGCAGGCTACTTCTTACATGTGTAATTCCACTCAAGCGGCTCTTCGGGATGCGATTGTTGGGAGACAGCAGGCGGTGGAGAGGAAAGCTCAGTAACACCTGCACAGGCGGATCCCACGAGAGTCCGTCTGGCCCCCTTCTGATGTCGTCTGGTTTCTGCCACGGCCCCAGGTCCAGGTCCAGGCCCAGAGGAGACGGATGGCGACCTTGACACCACCTCGGATGAGCTGACACTGGCGGCACTGTAATAAACGGGACGGCCTCGCCTGGGCCCTCAGCTCCTTAGCCACACCTCCACTTCTGCTGAAAGCCTTGCTTTCCTTGCTGTGTCGACCCCAGCCTCTGTCTGCTTCCTCTCTGCTCTCTGCTTGGTGCACTTGACGACGGGGAACGGTGACAGGAGACAACGGAATGCAGCTTGAAGCCCTTCCTGTGCCACTTAGTGCCTTTGAGACTGAGCCTGAGGTTTGGGGTGTGGTAGGGGATGGGGGACTACCTCCAGGAGGGTGCGTCTTTGGGGTGACATGTACCAGGTGATTTTTGTTTTGTTTTTAAACGTTACTCTTTGAGGAGATAACTTTTTTATTTTTAAGCTTTTCAGACTCGCAAATGCTTCAGAACTTTGAGACTGAACGCACTTTACAGACCATCCCTCTGTTACTCCGGAGTCCTCATTCAAGTAGACCGCACCCTTGGGGCTGACCTGGTGATTCCATCGTGCAGACAGGCCTGAGTGGCTCAGTCAGGGAATGCGCTGGGTGCTGGAGCTTGAGTGTGACCTCTGATAGGTCGCTTGCGTTTGTTGTGCCTGGTCAGGTTCAGGAGGGTGTGTGTGTGTGTATGTATGTATGTATGTATGTATACGTATGTGTGTGTGTGTATACACCCAGACACTGTACATGCATATGCACTATACGTGACTTCTCGTCATGATCGTTTGAGAATCGTTGCCTTTTTTCTGTTTTCTGTTTGGTGAGCTCTTCATAAGGACTTACTAAGATTAGAGGGAAACCAGTTACCACCGATCGCTGCCTTTTCTTGATAACCTGTTCCATGCGGCTCAGTCAGCCCGTCTGCTTCCTGCTGTGCACTGTCCCTATGATGCGCTTTCCATAGGAATGCATAATGGCTCGATTTGCTCACGGAATGTTCATGTTCTGCTCTTCTTTGGAAATGTCACTTGCCACTATTTGGTAGCGTTAAAATCGCTTTGGTCCTGTGAGGTCCAAAGTCCTACTTTTAAATACAGACAACACAGAAATATCTACGGCCGTCACTGGTTGCTTTGATTGTGTCTGAACCTGTGCTGCTCAGCTGGTTGTCTTCCCTTGCTTTGTGAGGGTGAGCTGTGGCTCTGAAGAGAAACACACCAACCACCGCTTAAAACTAGCCTGCGAGTATGTCCGTAAACATTCAGGCGATGAGGCTTAATTTTTCATGAGAATCGTCCTTCTGGGAGAGATTGGAGGCCCAAGGCAAAATCAGAACGAAAATTTCGTACACGTGGAGTCTGACTGGGAGCATACATTTCACACGCGCAGAGTCTGACTGGGAGCTGGGGAGGTGTTCGCCTTTCATGTGTAAATCTAAGGCTTTTCTTGTGACAGCTTTAACCTATTACATCTCAAGTGTTTTTGTAGGTCCCGGATTAATTCCAAGCATCTGGTGGTTTGTTGTTTTTTCCCCTTCCCTAATTTTGTGCCATCTTGCCCTGAAATCCATGCTGTTTTATTCACTTGCTATTGGACTGAGGCTGTGCAGCCCCAGGGGGGCCTCACCTCTCATTAGTGAGCTTCACAAATGCTGATGCACTTTGCTCTTTACATGGCTTCCATGAGAAAATGTATCCATTTCAGAATACTTAACTGTTAAAAGTAGTCTGGCTTTTAATGGTGAGAAAAGTTATGTCCCAAACATAGTCTGACACTAAAGTATTAGTCTCTCCCGATCCTAAAATTGTGGCCATGAGGTCTTTGAGAAGATGAGAGACAGAGCGACTTTTTAATGAATAGATTTACTGAGGGCAGTGAGGTTTGTAGGGAACCGGAGATCCAAGGAGATGAGGTGGAAGGAGTTTGGGATAGCCACATAGAGAAAGGTCAGAGAATTAGCTGACTCAAAAAAAAAGAAATAGAGGCCAGAGGAACCCCCATCACAGGAAAGAAGAGAGGGTTCAGTACAGACCCCTAGCAAACTGCAGTAGGTTTGGCTGGGAAAGGGTTACGGGTTTCTCCAGCTGCAGCAGCTGTGTGCCTTTTATTGCCCTGGGGAAAGGCTGGTGGAAAGGGTCCCAGGGCAGGTGTCTGGAAGTGAACTGGAGAAAGAGGCATTTCAAAACTAGCCAAGCAGGCCGGCTAGAGAGCCAGACAGCGGCAGCTCCAGGGCATTTACGTTTTTGGGACATGTGTACGTTCTTTTAGATGTGAATGAATCCCTCATCTTTCTGGTGGTGCCCATAACCCCAGTGGGCCAGACGCCAGTGTTGTAGGGACTGATGTACCTTAACTGGGAAGATGGGCGGATGGAGGATGCTTTGTAAGCAGAAAAAATGCCTTCAGTAAGCTGCCGATGGACCCTAGAGTGGCAATGTCTGATTTAGTTACCTCTTAGGATTGAGTTACTGTGCAGTTTCACCACCTCTATTTTGGTATTATAAAGAAATCACCGTGGCTTAATTACCCCAGGGAAGCTTATTTTTGACTATATGACTTAATTATTCAGCTTCTGGAAACTTCCCCCCCCTGAGGGGAATAGTAAGGGTTCTTTGGAGTTTTCTGTTTAACCATGAGTTTCTGGCATCAGATCAGCTTTTAAAAATGAGATGCCTTCTGATTGCTGACTGAATAGTCATTCCAGGGGGATGCCTATCCCCCAGCTCGAAGAGAATGCCCTTGACCTCTCACCTTCCCTCAGCCTGTCAGTTGCAGGCCAGCGACATGTGTGCGGGAGGACACGAGTGACAGGCCAGTGCTGGTGGCTCTGCCGCCCTGGAGGCAGCTCATCTCTAACACTCCCGAAGCGTATTCCTGTTAACCTGTAGATGAGGGTCTCCACGGTCTTCTGGTCAAATGACTCATTTAAGAAGTTTGAAATGTTGCTGAGTTTTTTGTTTTTGTTTTATTCTTCCACTTATCTTACTGATAGTAAAAATAACAGAGACTCAAAGTGACACTGAGAAATCTTTCGGGATTGGTTGGTTTCCAGATACAATCTTAAGGATGAAACTACCAGGTGTAAGTGTAAAACCATCCTCAGAGCCTTATCTCTGCTGAGAAGAATCTGACCCAGGAGACGTAGGTGAACGCCAGCCCTGTGCTTGCCGTTTGCCTGTGAGCATTGCTTACGGTTCCCTTGTCCTTGCTCTCGCCTCCACTGGAAATAAACCTGCGTTGGCACACTGTCCCCATGTGCTGCAGGGCGTGTGAAAGTGGGGCCCGGGATAGCGGGAGCTTGGAAGGATGCAGGCACAGGTGTGAGTTAGAGATCAAGGAGGTTGGTTCAAAGCTGGGCAAAAGTCCTAAAACACAAATGCTTTTATTTTTGTAACCAAATTTTATTTTGTAGATACTTCAACATGCAAGAAAGTTTTCACAGAACTACTTTATTCCTAAGATATAATTGGGGGTAATGTGATATTTCCGTCCAAGGAAGCCAGCATGGGCCACAACATTCTATAGCTTACATCCGATCCAACAATGGTTTATCACGGAAGAAGGGCTTAATGAAGACAGGCCCGTTAGGACAAGTTCAAACTGCCTGTGTGCCTTTTTTTCCCCCTCCCTCCATCTCCTTTGAAATAGCTTTTAAGCCCATTGCAAAAATAATTTGCAGTTGAATGAGAAAGTCATGGTGGAGGTACATTTTGGGTGGTGGTTCTCATCTATCCTGGTAAACATGGGTGTGAAAATGCTCAGAGTCCCATTCTGGTACCCCGTTATTGACTCCGGCCATTGGTTTTAGGTGCCTGGGATCACCATTTCTAGAAACAACAGTTGTGCAAAGTTGGCCACAGAGACTACCCCAGGGGGTGGAAGATAGCAAGGAAAAAGTGCCATCCCGGGTGGTGGGGGACAAGTGGAAGCCCCCAGGTTCGGTCCAGGTGACCTCCTGCCAGATACAAGCCCTGTGAGTTGTACGCGTTACGAGTAATAAGGACACCTTCCAATCAGGAGGAGGATGTCAGCTCCCAGCGCGGGTTTTTCTAAATGAATTTGCCCTTGTGCCTTCTCTGAAACCTGAATGTACAAGTATCCCATTTACTAGCAGATGAACTTTGTTGACTTTAAAAAGTTATTTTTCCTTTTAAAAAGCAAAATTCAGCACTGTGACCGAATTCCCTAAGTCTCTACGTATAAAACCTTGAGCCACAATAAAAACAACGGACAAGAATGAATGACTGAACCATGACTGATCATGGAGGACCAAAGTACCCTTTGTCAGGAATTTTTCAAAAACGGGAGCAGGGTCAGAGAGGCTTTGGTAGAAAGTAGTTCCTTGGGAAGGAATGTTACGTGCCAGAACCAAAAATTAAATGAGCTATGACCAAGGAAGCGTTGCATTTGATTCCCAAAGCATTTCTGCTTTATGTGCTGCCATTGACTTAAAGGAGTTCATCTTAATCTTGATCACACCGGATTTTTCTGCCAGACATCTTTTGTCTTTGTTTAAAAAAAAGCTTGTGAAAAATTTATGCTCTATCCCTGTCTTCCAATGCCTTTAAATTTCCGTATCGTTTTTAAAAAGTGCAGTGGGGTGAGATGCTGCTGTTTGTCTATTAAAGCATGTCTCTGTGTCACTCCTAAAAAGGCCATTCAGTGGAATAAAGATTTCCAGCACAACAACATCTGCTTTTTCTTGTCTCTGCCCGTTAATGTGGCCACATCTGTGGAATATGTTGGTTTGGGCTTGGCAAGCTGTATGAGAAGTGGATGGTGGGCCCTGCCAGAGCGGGTGACGTGGGTGTCCTCGGATGGCTTTCTCAGCTGTGGAAAAGAATCTCCTCAGAGTGTTGGGGAAGGTGGAGCTGCCACCACTCCTGTTTTAAAAAGCCACATTTAATTGATAACCTGGATCTTGGGATGATTCTTGAATTTGCAGCTCTTTTTAAAATCTGGTTGCCCTACCCACAGCAAATGGTCCCCTATTGTAAGAGCAAGTAAAACTTCCCAAAGCTTTCCGCTCCATGACAACCTTGGAGACCATGAGGGGGGGGGGGTTGTTGGAAAGGATCCTTGGAGCCACAGCGAACATTGTATTTGGCCCCACCTTGAAATGATTCATCCCTGGTGTAAAACCATCCTGGTCATCCTTGCCCTGAGGGCAGGAGTGAGCAGATCCGTGGAGCATTCTGGAGAACCCAGATGCAGAACTAGAGCATCGGTGCCCCCACACTTGGAGGACGCAGGGCATTGGTGGGGAAGGGGTTCTATGGGAATGCGGGGCTTGCCATCCGTGCTTGGGCATTTTTGCCTTTGGTTATCATTAGTCTTCGAAACAGAACCAGCTGAAGCCAGAAAAAGACAAGTACTTGACGTGGCTCCTGAAGTGGATGTCCACCAGACACCGGGGGCGTCTTCATGCTTTCGAGGGCCTCAGTGGCTCCATGTGCTCAGATGGCCTGCCTTCAGGCTGCTGGGCAGGACAGGAACAAATGGCTCCCGGCCTGACACTTCCACTGGGCTGTTCCCAGAGCAAAGGCATTTTAAAACTGAAAATAAAAATGTGTGTGTGTGTGCGTGCGTGCGTGCGTGCGTGCGTCAGTGTGTAGAGCTTCATTCCGGAGGAGGTTTCTGATTCCAAGGCCAGCCGTGCTATCCTGACCACTGGGTCTATGATGTCTTCGAGTCCCTCCTACCTAGCTGGGTCCTAGCAGCCTTTGTGATGGCTTCGTAGGACTCCCAGATACAATCCACAATTACAGGCTGTATGAAGGAAGTTAACAAGTTGTCACCCCAGTGAGAAATGCTCAGGTTTGAGTTGTAACATTAGAAAAAATTTTCAGGTCTGCTCGTAAATGCCCACAGGGGCTCACCGCTCTGCCAAGCCTCAACTGGAAGGCATTTGGCCTTGAAGTGCCCAGAGGCACCTCACTCTTGTCAACCACAGCAGTGCAAAGTCACTTAGCTCCACTTGGGCGCCCCGCCCCGCCCCCACTCTACAAACCAGCGCCCTGCACAAAAGCACTCAGCTTCACTGAGAAAGCCCAGGCTCTGGCTCCTGATCTGCTCTCTGAAAGTACACCTGTCTGACCCAGGCAGTTCACGGTGCAGGAATTGTGGGTCCAGAGGACACTCTCCACTCCTGCCTCTTGTTGGTAATGAAATCTGCTGCTCAGAGGGCTCGTTTTACTTGGCAGGATGGCTCCATGTAATCCTGCCCGTTTACTCACAGGTGAACCTTACCAGAGCCAAGCAAGAGAGGGTCATTTGGAGGGAGTTTGAGACTGGCTAGAACAGCCCCATTCGATAACTGCCCCTGCCGGTCCAGTGCTATAGCGAGCCACATCTTGGCCATGTCCCCCCATGTGCCAGTGGGTGGGGTTCTGTGATGGGCATTTCCACCAGACCCACGGGGAGTCATCAACTGGCGCAGACCACTACACACGTTCCTCTGCACTCTTCCCCCGAGCGGGCCAGTTAGGCAACCTGAGATATCCCGGACTTTTCCTCTGTTTCAGGATGTGGATTGTTCTGTAAGAGGAAGTATCTGCTTTCTTGCAGATACATGTGTCACAGATACTTCAGGGCTTCTCAATAGGGATGAGTTTTAATCAAGGGTTAGGGGAAAAACGTGCACTATTGAAGGCAAAGAACTTACAAAAACTCAATGTCATGAATAGGGAGGTAGACTGAATCAGGGAAATTATTTTGAAGTGATAATCCGGGTAGGGGATTCATATTTTAGATGAATGGGGCAGGGAGAAAGTAAATATAAAATTTACCATCTGTTTGCTCACTCACTGAAGAAACGGTGTAACAGAGGGAGATGCAAGATTTTCTACAAGTCGTAACAATGTATAGTCCATGGTTCCCAGAGGAAGGAACTTTAGATGCAGAGATTTAAGAAGTTGGGACAGACAACAGGGGAGGGAGGAGAATATTCCAGTGGAAACATGGTCTCTGTGGGCTCAAGTTAAAATGGTTTTAGAACCTCTGCAGACAGGACGAAGAGGATCAGTCCAGGGAGAAGTGCTTTGTAAGCTATCCAAATTTACAAAGCAAGCTAAAGTCGCGTTGAGTATGAATGGAGTGAAAAATCTTTGAAAAAACAAACAAACCAGAAGAAGGACTGGTTTGTAAGGCCTCTGCTTCTGAACAAAACCTCATGGCCAAAGCCTCACTGCCCCCAGACGACTTCAGCTTCCAGAACCTTAAGGGCTTAGAGCAGTGGTTCTCAGCCTTCCTAAGGCCGTGACCCTTTAATACAGTTCCTCATGTTGTGTGACCCCCAACCATAAAATTATTTTTGTTGCTACTTTATGATTCATTTTGCGACTGTTATGAATCATAATGTAAATATCTGATATTCTGGATGTATTTTCATTGTTAAAAATTCAACATAATTAAAACAGTGATTAATCTCAAAAACTATGTGATTATATATTGTGAAATAGCTATTTCTAATTATTAATATGTGTTTTCCGGTGGCCTTAGGCAACCCTCATGAAAGGGTCATTTGACCCCCAAAGGGGTCCTAACTCACAGGTTGAGAACCGCTGTCTTAGAGGAAGATTGTTTATAATAAAATCACAAATTCTAAACAAGGCTATAAAATACAAAAAGTAGAGACTGAGACAGCAGAGGAGAGAGATCTTAAGAAAGAGATCTTCAATCGAGACCAAAGGGAGAATGTTTGGTCGTGGTAACATTGGACATCCCTAAAAGGCCGGGTCGCTGGCAACATTCTGCAGCAACGGGCAGGTCCAGAACTGACTCTCCAAAGCCTGGCCTGTGTTCCCGAAAATTTAACTAGCAAAGAAATGGTTCGAAAGCTTCCCCAGCATTCTGTGAAAACCAAAGAATGGGAGCCTCTGATGGAAAGAGCAGTAGACATTTTATTAGGGAAATCTAGTATAGATACTCAAGGTATTTAAATTGTTGCTGGAGTTATTGCTCAATATTATGAAAGGGAATTTAAAACGATTAAAGCCCAATGTCCCTGGATTACAGGAAAGGGAGATCAGTTAGGGCAATTACTTTTGCTAAAGCAAACACCATGTAGGACAGCACTTCCAAAGAATCTAACCTCACAGGTCATGGAGTATGTGGGGACTCTGCTGGACTCTGCTCTGGTCATGCAGGAGCGTCCCCACAGGTCATTAGTAATTGAAGGAAAGTAAACCGCACTGGGGGCAGTGGACAGCAGCTCTGGGAGGTCAGCTCTTCTTGGGCTGTCCCTTTGGGGATGGGGGTAGAGGGGGCACACAGGCTGGGGAGACTGCCCATGGCATTCCGTGTGGAGGCAGGCTGCAGCTCCCCAAGCTCCTGGGCATCTCCACAGCCAAGGGGTCCCTGGGGGCCACTGCGGGAGCGCAGGCCGGGCCCCCAGCAAGCTGGGACCGAGCCTGCAGCACCAGAGGATCGGGTCCTGGCCCTGAGCCTGCACCTGAACCTGTAGCATCACAGGACCAGGCTGACATGCTGAGGCCGAGCAGCGGGGCGGCGTGGGAACCAGCGATCCAGCATCCCAGCATCGGGAAAGGAGGTGCGGAACTGTGGGGCGCTGCCCCGCAACCAGGTGGCCCTGCAGGTGCGGTCTGCTGCTGGGCGGGAAGCAGGAGGGGCTTCCCGGAACCCCCAGTGGGAAGCCCTGCAACTCAGGAGGGAGCGTCTCCTTGGCAGATGAGGCCAGCAAGCTGGACAGGGCAACGCTGCCGAGACTGACGAGGGAGTGCTGGGGGTCTGCAGACCCTCCTCCAGTACCGCCGCTAGGTGTTCGCAGTCCGGGATGGCAGTGTTCACCTGTGAGATTGGCGAGAGGAACCTTGGTGGGGGGGGTGGTGGTGTCAGACCCAGATGCCTTCAAGACCCGCATGTAGATTTTCAATCACCCCCTAGCCTGGGCACAATTAAGCAACTGGTGATGGGCTGGGGGAGCTTAATCCCCTGAGCCTGGATGCAAGGTATTTCCCATAGCCCAAATTCTGGTCTGGCTGTATTACTTATTGTCATGGTTTTTGCCTTGGCAGTCAGAAGGCTTCCAACATGTAGAAAATGACCGTGTCACCTCAGTGGCCTTTTTGATTTAAAACAAAAGGGGGGCATGTCGGAAACGGAGAAGCAGGAAGCGAGTGTGTACAGACACATTCCCCACCTTTATCACTAAGAATCTGGTGGAGGGAGCTGGAGGTGAAGCCCAGTCACATTCTCCCAACTAAGAGTTATTCCTTCCCCACCACGTTCGCTCCCCAGTAATAATGCCAACTTGAAGATGCTGCTTGCAAGAAGGGTCCCCACATTCCTCATTTAGTGTCCAACGTTCATGTGCACACGAGGCGACTGGAAATACCATGGTTCGGGTCAGGTGCACTTAACCCACAAAGTGATCTCCTTGCTGTCCAACACTTTAAAGGCATCACACGCAGCAGTCCTGCCAGTGGCCATCGCCCTGTGTCGTTGGCTTTCTGGACTTCTGCTTCCGTGAGCACCGAGGGTGCTTCCAGCAGCTTTGACAACTTTATCCTTTGCCCCGTGAACCGTGAAGCTGTGCGGCTTGGGGCAATGGCCCTCCTGGGTAGGCGACGAATCCTTCATTTTCACCGGAGGTTGTAGTCCCCTCATTTACATAGTCCATAATCATTTCATTTATATGCATATCTTGTCCAATCCTGGGAAGGTACATAGCAATCTCAGTTACAGCCCAGGACTACAGAAGAAGCCAAGTTAGCGGCAATTTTCCCCCAGGAAATGTCAAACAACCTGACCCAGAGCAACAAGCCCTCCGGTGTAGAAAACTAAGACAGGAGAGGGGAGGGGCCAGTACAGCTGATGGTGATGATGGGAAACAACTCTGTTTAGAAGCAGTTTAAGTGTGAAAGTGGATTGTGGTAGCTACATCATCTGTTGTCAATTTGAGAGTATTCAGAGTGAAGAGGTGGAGTTTAGCTTGTCCATCAGCTTAAAAAAATACTTTTATTGGGGGCTCTTACATCTCTTATCACAATCCATACGTCCCTCCAGTGTATCAAGCACATTTGCACATATACCGCCATCATCATTTTCAAAGCATTCTCTTCCCACTTGAGTCCCTGATAGCAGCTCCTCATTTCTTCCCCCTCCCTCCCCCACCTGCCCTCCCTCACAAACCCTGGATAAGTTATAGATTATTTTTTGCATATCTTACATCATCCTCCGTCGCCCCTCACCCACTTTTCTGTTATTCATCCCCTGGGAGGGGTTTCTAGATTGATCCGTTCTGATCTATTCCCCCTTTCTCCCCCCACCCTCCCCTAATCCTCCTGGTATCTCTACTCTCCTTGTTGGCCCTGAGGGGTTTATCTATCCTGGATTCCCTGTGTTGCGGGCTCTTATCTGTAGCAGTGTGCATGCTCTGGTCTAATCTGATTTGTAAGGTAGAATTGAGGTCATGATAGTGGGGTGTAGGAAGCACCAAAGAACTAGAGGAAAGTTGTGTGTTTCATTGGTGCTATACTGCACCCTGACTGGCTCATCTCTTCCCTGGGACTCCTCTGTGAGGGGATGTCCAATTGTCTACAGATGGGCATTGGATCTCCAGTTCGCAGCTTGATGACCTCATTTGGAGGCATTAAGGAGATAGATAGCTCACTGGAGGCAGGACACAGGCACACTCCCTTCGAAACATTCCTGTTGAGAAGACACATAGAGCTACATACACTGGAGCTGAAGGAGCCATGTGGACACCCCTGCCAGTGCTGAGATACTTCTACTACCACTGGATCCCCAAGACTTTCCACCTAATGGCCTGTGATCTTCCTGCACTTGGCATCATTGCATGGCTGCGTGAGTCTAAAGAGGAATTTATGGACTAGTACTGACATATGGGGTAATATTGGACTTATGGACTTGACCTGGACTGGGTTGGGATATTTTCTCAATATTCACTTGTTCTTGTATATAAAGTGCTTTCTTATACACATATGAGTCTCTCTGGATTTGTTTCTCTTGTCCACCCAGGCTAACACACGGATGATATGTGAATATTATATCAAGAAAACCACTGAAAAAGCAATCAAGCTTGACCGGTGGTGACCATGGGTGAAGGAGGATGAGTTTTTGCGTAGGGGGCGCTGAGTTCATTTTAATGGCGGTGGAACAATTTGGAAATGGACATTGGTAATGGTTGTGTAAAGCAAAGAGCATGGTCAGTGGCCCTGACTCATACATGTCAACGGTGATGAATTGGAGAATGTTTTGTTGTGTGTATTTTTGCCAAAATTGGGGGGAAAAAGTACATGAATAGCTGTACCTATGAGGAGAGAGGAAACCTTCCAAAATTGATTGCAGTAAAGAGCTGATTGCACAACCCTTCTTGACATGGTTGAACTATGAAAGCGTATGCGATGTGGATGGAGTGCCAATGAAACTGTTGAAAAGAGAAAGAAAGAAAGAAAACCAAGACAAGGTTAACTCCTCAGGGCTGAGGGGAAACATCTCTCAAACTATTTTTCCCAAGGACCAAAGCAAAAAACCACAGAAAGACACTCATTTCTCTACAACACCAACTCAGGTAAGATATAATTAACAGAAAGCAAACCTTGTTTCCAAAGGATTACATTCCCATGTACAGGGGTTAGGATCTCCAACATGCACCGTCTATACTCAAATATAAACCGACCCTAACATCAACCAGCCGAGTACCACAAAAACTGCATAAAAACTGGAAAGACTCAGCTTATACGTGAGTATGTACGGTATTTTTAGGACACAATTCAATCCCTAACACCCTGCGCTGCTGGAGTCTGCCACATTTTCACAGCCTGGGTCTAGAGGGTGAATTAGAGGCTGTGGGAAATCCTTTGGATGAGGAGTCGTGACTTGGGTCACGGACTTGGCTTTCAACTCAGCCACTGGCAGGTTATGGTCTTGGGACTGTATCATCCTTGGGGTTCTGTTTAGGATGTGTGTAGGAGGCCTGGGATCCTATTCCAGTCTGTCTCCTTTCTGAGATCACGGAGCAGCTTGTATTCCAATGGTATCTGTATTAATCTGGGTGGACTAGAGAAACAAATTCATAGGCGCTCATATAAGTGTTAGAGGGAACTTTATATCAAAGAGCAATTGTACATTAAGAAAACATCCTAGTCCAGTCCAGATCAAGTCCATAAGTCCAATATGACCTCATATGTTGATATCAGTCCACAAATTCCTCTTTAGACTCACATAGCCATACATTGACGCTGAATGCAGGAAGATCACAGGCCAGTGGGTGGAGTCTAGTGGATCCAGTGATGGTGAAAACATCTTAGCATTGGCGTGGGTCTCCAGGTGACTCCTCCAGCTCTAGGGCTCTGACTGCATCAGTGTCGCTCCATCAGGCTTGTCACCCAGAATGTCTCTTGGGGAGACAAGCAGAGATTGCATCTGGCCTCTAGTCAGCTATTTATCTCCATTGTGCCTCCAAATGAGGTCATCAAGCTGCATCCTGATTGACAAGTTAAACTCCATCCTTTCACTCTTAGTAATCTCAAGTTGGCACCAGATTATGTAACTCCCACAGTATTCTAATGAGAACAGGACATAATACTTATATAAAACTGTGTTGGCGTTAAACTCGCCGGTTCTAGGATAAGAACAACTTTTCTCTGCCAGCTGTTGAAAATCAATCTTAGTTACTGTTCTGGATTAAATTGTGTGCCCTAAAAATCATGTCTCCTGAAACCTAACCCCAAACTGTGGCTGCAATCCCACTGGGGAAGAGTGCCTTCTCTGTCATGTTAACGAGACCACATCGCTGAAGGAGGGGTGTAAAGCTAGTCACCTGTCAGATGCACAATGAGCAGGTGAAGCACAAAGATGCAGGCTCAAATGGATGGATGGTGAATCAAGATGTCAACAGAACTGAGGGAAAGAAGCAGAAAAGAGATGCAGACCCTCAGAGCGGAATGCCCCCTGAGGCCATTCCCTGACTTAGGACTTTTAGCCCCTCAACTGCGAGGAAATAACTTTCTGTCCACCACAGCCCCCCACTCGTGGTATTTGGGATTTATCATCACGAAGACAATCTGACCAGTGGCTTCAGGAGGCAGTGAGCTAAGACAACCCCACTCTCTCCTTCCAGAATGAGGGGGTGAGAATTCCGTCAGGATCATCCCACTGAAATTAGAGCCAAATGGAGTGGAGTACGAATGTTGAGAGAGGCTGCCTCCTCCTGGGACAAGACCGCATGGGTCCTGCTGGTTCTGCTGCGATGCTCAAAGTCCTGGAGAATGTTCCAGTTCTGGTCCACCTGGTTTCTCAATATCAAGCTCTTCTGTTCAAAGCGCCCAAGGAAGGTGAATCACCGGTCCTTGCAGGCAGCACACGCACGCCACCCAAGGTGAGGAGGCCAAGCCCCCTCCCCAATGCCAACCCCTACCTGGACCTATTTTCCAAGGATGCTGAAGTCTCTGAGTGGATGCCAGCAGGGAGATACTTGTCTGGGGTTTGGGAAGGGCTCGCACGCTGGTCTCTACAGAGCAGCCCACGCCACATGCCCAGAAAGCAGCGGACTGGGGTTTCCATTTCAATCTACACTGCCAACGCTGGCTTCTCTTCCTTCATGCCAAGTTCAAAAGTTACTTGCTGACTGCACATGAGCCTTGGCTCTGTTTCCAGATAGGGTGGTGATCATGAAACCTTGACCCGGATTCCCAAGAATTCCTAGGTGGAGCTAGAGGGAAGAAGGGTGGGCCAAGACAACATCTTACCGGAAGAATGGCTTCAGTGAGTGCCCCAGGAAGATGTGTGAAACTTTTCTTCTCTGCGTAGGTCTGCAGCAGAGTGTCCATCTTCACATTCCTCCATGTTTAAGACAGAGTGTCTCCGCTCTGTAGTTTGATGTGTACTCTTTCAGATATGTTCTCCTCCATTTGTATAAAGAAATAATAGTACTCTGTATGCATTGTTTCATGGTTGTAGATTCTGTTGTCTTTAATTTAGTTTTCCAATTCAGTTCAGCACATCTCAGTGTATATCAGCATGAGTTATATCTCAAAGTGAAAGAACTGAATTAAATATTCCATTTACAATGTGCATTTGAATGTGCTAGACGGGGTTCTCTAGAGAAACAAAACCATAATGCTAATAATTATATATATATATTTATACAGATAGATAGATATATAACATAAATAAACAGTTAATTAAATTATAAAGCAGTACAAATGGCTCAGTGCAGTTCACTCCCATGAGAGAGTTGTGAGACACTGGCAGTCCTTGAAGTCTTGAGGGCCACTGGGTAGTCCTCTGTAGAGCAATTCAGGCTATTCGGGCACAGGCAGCAAACAGCAAGGCAGGTCACCAACAGTCAGTCAGATGACAGGGTCCAACAGTCCCCAGCTCAGGAGATGTAAATTCCAATGGTGTGGTGAAACAGGTCTTGAAGGAACCTCAAATTACAGTGACACAGTCCACGGGTTAGGTGTTCCACAGGTAGTGTAGCTTGCAAATCGAGGCACAGAACAAGCAAGGCAGCTGCACACTGGTCCGATGATCAAAGAGCAAGAGACAAGAAAGGTGAGGCTCGCTGAGCCATTTATCTTTCTGCCCTTCAATTAATTCCACATGCGTTTATCGGCCGGGTTGGCATAATAAACTAACTACCTCACTCGGTTTCAAACTTGCTCTAATACTTACTAGTTAAGGGTCTCTGGCATGTGACTTCAATGTCCTGAGACTCAGTTTTCTCATTTCCAGGGCAAGTTGATGATGCTCTGATCCTAAGGGGGAGTAGGTAGTGAAGTTGAAGTGCGCGGCCTTGTGTCTGGCATGCTGGGCTCTGTAACCCAGAGCTCTGAAACTCGAGCCTCACTCTGGCCCGAGATGCAGCCAGAAGCCCCATGAGACATTTTAGATGTACTCCTGAATCATAAACTTGCTCACAGTCAAAACCACGCTCCACGCTAACAGCACACTCCTAGGCAGCTGTGCACACCGCTGTGCACACCTCTCTGTCCTTTCCTGCAGGTCAGTTTCAAGCCCAGCAGTCCGGTCATGGGAAGGGGCTTCCGCCTTTGTGAAAATAGCTTCCTCTTGCTGCTTCTGCTGGGGTGACCAGGCTGAGAGGGCTCTTGGATGTTCCCGGGAGGGCTCAGCTTCCTCCGTACCCTGGATTTTCTGTTGCAGGACAAGCCAAGATTTGGAGACCTGATTGAGATTTTCCGCCCTCTCTATAAGCACGGGCCATGTATGGTGGCAGGTGATTGTGTCATTCACCCTGCTCCTTTGATGTAAGGATGGATTCTTGTTAAGTCGTTCCTTCCTCCCTGTGTTCGAAGCACTTCTCAGTTAGCTCTACAGGGTTTTGCTGTGGGATGTGGCCAGGCTCTCTGGATCTGCTTACCTAAAATGAACCAGTGCCCCCACTTTGCTTCTTCACTCACCAGAGGGCAGTGTGGGCTATATCCTTGTTGCCCTAAACCTGAGAGAGCACAGAGGGGCCAAGACCTTTAAACCTGCGATGGGCTGTCAGGGGAGGCTGCCCCTGACAAATCATCACAGGCGCGGTAGGTGCAATTGCACAGCGATAAGTAAAGCTTATAGTAAAGTCATCGAGAGCAGGAGAGATAGAAGAGAGATTGAAAGAATGGAGTCAGACACATTTCATAGTAGCATGCTCACCTCAGCCTCAGTTGGTGGTCCATGTGGAGATGGGAGACAGAAGGGCAGGAGAGAGGGGGAGGGGAAGGAGGACAGAGGGAGAGGGAACAGTGAGGGAGGATGGGGGAGAGGGACCAGGGAACAGGGGGAGAGCACCAGGGAGAGAGCTCTTTACTGCTAACCAAGGTTTATATATCTTTGGGGGGCATACAAGGCTCCTAATTACAGGTAAAGACAAATGTCACAGGAAGGGGTTGCACTATAGGTTATACGGCAATGAGAGGGGGACAATCTAGGGATAGACACACAATAGGAAGGGGAGGGATTGGGGGGGTACACATGTGACAAGATGGGCGGATCTTAGATACAGGATGGCAGCCTAACTTTGGATGTCACTGAACAGGTTTGACCTGTTCTCTGGCTCTCCATAGAAACCATCATCAGTAGGGTGTGAGCCCCACCTACAGATCTCTAAGCACCTGACCTCCCACCACTTGCTGGCAAACAGCCTCTAATGTTTGGCATATCTTTGGGGGAGACAAAGCTGGAGGAAGTCTTTTTTATATCCCAAATGGGCCATGTTTCTTGGTGTTGGAAAGGGTTCTGTACCTCGCTCCTTAAGGAGACTTAAGCATGACCTGGATACATGAAGCTCAGCTTCCTGATACAAGTCAGAGGCCGAGCGCCTCAGTCTGCCCTTCGGCATTGACCTCCATGCCTGATGCTAAGACTTTGATTAGGCTGAATAAAAATGACCGTGAACCTCTGGCATTTCCTCCAACTCTGGCCATGATCTCTGAAAGGGCTTGGCTGGGAGGAAGGAAGAGCTTAAACAGCCTTGATCAGAGTGAAGCCATTTTGAGAGGACAGAGCCATTATGAACTATAAATGAACTAGCTATGACCAGTAAATGAACCAGCTGATATCAGGGAGGTAGGCTGTGCAGACGGAGCGCATCGGAATGTACTAAAGGAAATGGATGTTCAGAAGGCTTGCGAGAACGACCAGCGCAGTGATTGTTCCACTAAGAATGGCTAACCGCAATATCCCGCTTCTGTGCTCTGCTTGCTTGCGAACCTGCACACTTCAAAACTATAAAAGCCTTTGGAAAA
This sequence comes from Tenrec ecaudatus, assembly GCF_050624435.1. Lineage (NCBI taxonomy): Eukaryota > Metazoa > Chordata > Mammalia > Afrosoricida > Tenrecidae > Tenrec > Tenrec ecaudatus. Next base: position 9,571,034 of record NC_134533.1, read on the forward strand.
TTAGACAGGCCACCGCTCAGTCTCCTCTCAAGAGGGCTGACGGTCCCTGCGCAGGAAATAACTTTTTCTTTTGAACTTGTTGGCTGTCTGGGTTGTTTTCTTTCTGGGAACAGACAGCAGGCTACAGCAGAACTGCTGTCTCTCACACATACATGTTCCCTCACACCCATGTGCATTCTTACAACCACACACACTCATGCCCGCTCACCCACATTCTCACACACTCATGCGTGCGCACTCTCACAGCCATCTCACACAGTCTCCTGGCCACTAGGGTGTCTGCTTTTCTGGGAGAATCCAGTGAGTAATTTCCTCTTCTGGATGCACCATTCTAGCTTGTCCTGTGTGTGATTCTTGTTCCCTGTGAGGAAAGAAGTGAATGAATTGCCAGATGGAAAACAGTCTCAGGACTTTTCCCGACCCACGTTGACCATTGCCGTCCACTGCTCCTTTTAGATTGGTCAATCCTCCTAATTAGCCCACAAAGTGCCACCCAACGGTCTGTACAAAGGATTAAGGGCCAGCGCTTGAGAGAGATGAACAGCCACACAGCCATCAGTTTGGCCCATGGATGATGTTCTTTCCCTGAGCCAGTTTCAAACCAGATGCCATCAATGGAGGCTTGCATGGCCACCACTGGCCAGAGTGGTGACAGGCCTTGGACAGAGCCATCTGGGTGTGAGATTTTGCTGGCCCTGGGCCTCCCCTGTACTTATTGAGAGAGAGGTTGACACAGTGCACTAGTTGGGAGGTTGCCATCTGGATATGTCACCGGACCAAGACCAACCTGGGATCATTGGGACAAGGAACCGCTGTCAGGACAATGCTCTGCTACAGGTATGGATCATGGGGGGAGGTCAGATGCTCACAGGCATCCTCCCTGAGGGCCATCAGTTGCCAGACTGCAGGGGGCCCCTCCCTGCTGTTAAGAACAATGGACGCCTGCAGTCATCTATTTGGTTCCTGTAGGTGGGGTTCACACCCTACTGAAATGGTTCCTATGGAGACCCAGAGCACAGGTCAAAGTTAAGCCGCCATCCTAAATCTAGGATCCGCCCATCTTGCCACATGTGTACCCCCAATCCCTCCTCTTCCTATTGCCCATATGTCCCTAGACCACCCCTTCATTACTGTATTACCTATAGCACAGCCCCTTCCTGTGACGTATGTCCTCACCTGTAATTAGGGGGCTTGCATGTCCCCAGAGAAGATAAAAAGCCTGGGTTAGCATTAAAATCTCTCTCTCCCTCCATGTGGACCACCAAGCGGGGCTGAGGTGAGCATGCTACCATGAATCGTGTCTGACTCCATTTATTTCAGTACTTCACTTCTATCTCTCATGCTCTCTGTAACTTTACTATGATCTTTACTTATTATCGCTGTACAATTGTGCCTACCGGACCCGTAATGATGTGCTAGGGGCTGGCTTCCCTGACAATGGATGTCATTTGGTCAACGCAGTTGTCTGAGTGAGCCCTGCTGATGGCTTGAAAAAGAGCCCATTGGTCCATCTAGTGATGGGCAAAGCGGTGTGGGTGGTGGTCATAGCTCCCTCCCCATATAGTGCAGAGCATTATGCATTTCAGAGCATAAACAACAATTCTTTCTCTCGGGGACGTTAGGATTTTCGGCCTTCCCTCTACAAATGGGACCAAAGAAGAGAGGAAACGTCGGGGGATTATAGTTCCAGTCTGATCTTGTCTGAAAAATAACCCTTGGTGCTGTTGACATTGAATCGGAAGGCAGCCAGGTTTCAACGCTGCTGTGCCCATGCCTTGCCCAGGGCTTCCTTTTGTACAACCAACACCTCTGCTTTCTCAAAAGTGTGCCCCTGTTTTTTTTGGCTCAGTCACCAGAGGCATCTTTTATTTTTATTTTTAAACCGGTCAATAGAATATACATACCGTCCTCTACTCCAAAGGACCCATGAAGCCCTGGGTTCCATTTAGCATCCTAGGAATGGGAAAAGCATTTAGATGATCAACTGTGGCTTCAAGCAACACACCAATCCTACCAACCAGATAATCACCAGGAATTTTACTGACTTTCCCTGCCCATGCTGTTTCCCAGGAGCTCACCACCCATCCTGCTCACTCCTTTACAACCACGGTTGTAATCCCTGACGGTGTCTCCCAAGCGTCCTGTAGATGTAGGCTCTTACTGCCGGCCAAAGCAGGAAGACCGTCGACAGGACGGGTGGACACGGTGGCTGCAGCAGTTGCTTGCAGCAGGAGAACCGCTGTGAGGCCGGCGCAGGCGCCGCAGTGCTTCACGTTGTCCTGCGTAGAGGCCCTCGGAGTCAGAGCCGACTTGACGGCACCTGACGGCTGCCTGTTCGTCCAAACTGTCAGATGACACACAGTCAGGCGGTGTAAAAAGTGAGAACTAGACACTCAGGTAAACGGGTGTGCGTGTTGGCGCGTGCGCAGACCTGGAGCCAAAGTTCAGGCTGCAGAGGCGCACGTGGAGGCGGCGTGGGAGGCAGGGGTTCCGGAGCGGTGAGGACCACACGGAAAGGGCCTCTCACGGGGTGGCTCGTGCTGCTTCCTGCACAAAGACAAAGGGCCTGAAATTCTGCTCGGTCTGCATCCCAAGCCCAGGGTTCGGGAACGGGCTGCGATGCGCAGGGTGTTTATAGGAAGAACCCCCATCACTTGGCCAAACCTGAAGATGAACTGCTATTTTTTTATTTACACAGAGACCGGGTGGACAAAGGATGTCTGGCAGTGCAGTGATGACGCGTTTTCTGGTGTCTGCTAGGTCAGAAGTTTGAAACCACTGGCTGCTCTGTGGGAGAGAGAGAGGCCTTCTTCTCCCGCAAAGGGCCCTGCAGAGTCAGTATGGGTCAGCGCTGACTCAATGGCAGTGAGTTTGGTTTGGGGTTTTGTGTGCAGATGCAGATGGGGGCGGGGGGAGAAGAAGACTGAAGACACAGTCCACCAACAATTTTCCTGGGGATTCTTGCCATTGGCCTGACCAGAGAGCTCCAGCCTCATCCTGAGAAGACTGAAGTGAAGATGGAAGGCCGAAGATGCCTCGGAGTGAGATTCTTTGGGAGTCAGGTGACCTGGAGAGTGGAGGTCAGGGTTTGGGGAAGTTGTTCTTAGAACACCCCCCCCCCCTCTCATGTCCTGTAAACTCCAGCTGAGTGTGCCTTTGGCTCACTGTATTAGGTCGGATTAACTGGAGAAACAAATTCAGTTACGCTCATAAGATGGGGTACCCAAAAAAACCCCTAGAATTTGTTTTCCCCAAAGTTATGTATTTATTTAAAAATTTTTAAACAAAATAACCTTATCTCAGATTAACCCCTCAGGAACAGAAATGAGAGTAGCAAATCCAGGAGGGTAGGGGAAAGTGGGGTGAGGGGGAAGAGGGGTGGAAAGGAGGAACCTCATCATAATGATTGATGCATAACCCCCAGAATCTCCCCTCCCAGGGGGATGAACAAGAGAAGCGTGGGTGAAAGGATGCAGCAGTTGGTGCAAGGTATGAAAATAATAATAATTTGTAATTTATCAAGGTGTCAGGAGGGTGGGGATGGGGGGAGGGAGGGGAAAAAGAGTTGATACCAAGGGCTCAAATAGAAAGTAAATGTTTCACTAATGATGATGGCTACATGTGTAAAAATATGCTTGACAGACAACATTATCACCTTCAAAATACTCTCCATTACGCTTAATACATTTTGTCAAATCTGGGATTCCATTCTTGGAAGCATTTGTCAACCTCATCTGTGTGGATGGCTGACAGCACATCGTGTTGTTTTTCCCTTCTTCCACTTTATCAAATCGTTGTCCTTTCATGTCCCTCTTCCTTCATGGAAACACAAAGAAGTCACAGGGAGTGAGGTCAGGTGCATGGGGCAAGAGAGACATGCTTTTCTTTTTGCCAAAAAAAACCCAAAAACCCAAAAAACTGGCGCCCTGAGATGGCTGCATGAGCAGGTACATTGTCATGTTGGCAAAACCAGCCCCCCACCTGGCAAAAATCAGGCCTTGGTTGTTGCACACTGTTATGCTATCTTTTCAGAACCTCTAAATAGAAAGCGTAATTAACAATTTGACCTTGTAGAGCAAACTCCAAATGCATTAAGAGTAGACATTTTCATCCATTCAGGAAGTTGACAGGCGTCCAGAACAAGGTTTGTCATCAATCGGCATTTCACTTTTTTGGAAACGAGAAAACACTTGTACGCTTGAGTTTCTCCCATAGCGCTGTCCTTGCAAACTGTGCCCAACATCACAACAGTTTCTGCAGCATTTTTCTCAGGCAGGAAACAAAAATTCACAGCCATCCGCAGTACTCTTAAATTGGCCATCACCAAAAACGAGGTTCCAGGGAAACCTTTTATGAAAAAATTCCCTGTGACCAGAGAGAACCTTCCCAGGAGATGCCGCAGGGTGCGCTCGCTCCAAAGTGAGTTGCTCAATGCACGCCTCGCAGGAAAAACGTGCACTACAAAAGCGCCTCTCACCCGGCCCAATTCCTTTTTTTGGGTACCCGCTTGTATTCTGCTCATCTTTCAAACCCCCCTTTCTGCTTCCATTGAACTTACAGAAATTGTTCTGACAGGATTTTCAACTCTTTGAAAGTTTTCAGGAATTGCATAAGTGCATAATTCACTCATGATATTTCACCTGTCCTCCTTGAGCTTAAGCGAAGGTAGGAAGGCCAGTCACACCCTAGCTCACCCTTATTCCTGGTGCAAAGGACAATGAGGCTGCTTACTTTGGGGCAAGCTCAGCCCCTGTGACCTTGCCCAGGACCAATCTCTCTTGTCTCCCTCTTCTTTGTGGATCCACAGGTGCACTTGTTGGGGCTCATTCATCTAGCATGATGTCCGTTGAAGCGGAGAAGGCCACAGTGAGGAGGGAATTGCCGTGGTGACTGTGGGAGACAAGTACCAGATTAATACCAAGCACGATGCCAAGTCCCCACCCCAGTCTCTCACCAAAATCGTCCAGCAGGCAGAGAAGCTGGTGAGGCAGGAGTTGGTCTAGGACCCCATCAGCCACAACAGCAAACACTTATGAAGAAGCTTTGCTATGGAGTACCCCCTGCAGCGACCAGGTACGCTCACCTGTGTCCCCGTTTACAGGAACCAGACCTTTCCTTCAGCTCACAGGGGCTGGGTTTCTGCTGGGGGCTTGGACAGTGGGGAGAGAGAGGCAGGCACAAGGCCAGAACAGCAGAGATGGAAGCCCTGCCCTTGAGGATGTCACAGCCACTGTCACTGTCAGGGGAGCCGTGAGCATGAGGAGACAGGCAAGTCGGCCACGCAGGGCAGTGCGGTGAAGGACCACAGCCACAGGAATCCCCCTGTTGGGGAACCTTCCCTGAGACAGGCCTTCCCTACAGCCCCCAGGCAGGTTGGAAGAGATGCTCAAAGTACTTAAGGAATTACTCAATTAGGAGTTGAGTCTCTCGCACACCAGCCACTGTGCGAAAGGGGGATTTGAACCTATCTGTGTTCAGCTATAAGGAAAGCTTCCCAGAAGAGGTAACACCTGAGCTGAGTCTGACTTAACCCTTTCAGTTCAGCTGAAGCTGGGTGTGAGACAGAGGTGAGGAGGGAGAGTTGGCATGGGGATGCGTGCAGGCAGTGGGGCCAGTGGGGCCTGGAGAAGCAAAGCCTGGGAAGGCTTTCCCTCTAAAGCGCCAGCCAGTACATGCTGGAGGTCTGCCCAGCAGCTAGTCCTTTGGCCCTGCTCTGCTCAGCCCCCAAAGCAGCCCCAGGCAGTAGGTACAGGTTGGCCTTCTGTGACAATAAAAGGGTTTGGGTCGTTGTTCTTCACAAAAATAGGGGCCACTCCTGCTCTCAAGGAAGTAGACAAACTGAGCACCCCCTCATTCATATTAGCTGACACCGATGTTTCCAAATAGTAAATGTGAACCATTGGCAAAAGCTAGAATTTCTGACACCACGTGTCTTGCCTGTACGTCCATGTGTCCCTCCAACCTGGGAGCTGCACAGTGAGGGCATTCTGCGAGGGGACCCTGTCTGCCTCATCCTGCCGAGGACAAAGGCAGGCGTTATCATTGATGCAATCAGCCTGAGCGTTCATTTATTTTAGGAAAAAGCAAAACCAAACAAAACGAAAACAAAAACAACCCAACCTGGCTTAATATTTGAGTGCAAATACACCGTGAAGGCATAGTTCCATGTCAACCACCCCCCGGCAGAATCCTAATCCGAGGGAGCCCGTAGACCAGGCAGGGACCCGCCCTTCGTGGGACAAACATTTCTTCTGGAAGCGCTCTTGGTTTAGGAGCAGGGCACTAGAGAATCAACCTACTTGGGGTCCTCAGGTTGTACGCCCCAGATTCTGAGGGAGCGGGATTCAGCTCTTGTAAAGTGGGAGAAGGCTTGTGGTGAAGTGGTGGGGTAGGGTTAGGAGGAGGTGGCAGTCTGGGATTTGGGTGGAAAGATCTAAGGCTGGATGGGGTTTTTCTGAGCTGAAGACCCTTGGTGTGCGCATCTGTGGTTAGATCCCTGTGTGTCGGTGGTCTTGCCCAGCCTGTCCTCTGTTCCAGGTCAGGGATGCGTTCGTGACAATAGGCGGTGGAGCAGCGGTCCTGGCAGCTGCCAGTCTCATTGTGTGCCTGCCTGCTGGCCAGAAACAAGCGTGAAAATCAATAATTCCAATGACTTAGGGGCATTAGCCAACAGGTGGGGGCTTTACTTATTGACTTTGCTGTTTCATACTCATTTAAAGTTATTAAGAGCCAAATAAAAGCATATCAAGATTTATTTGGGGAAATGCAGCCCAGCGTGAAGTCCGTTGTGAGCGTGGCAGGATACTCCGACTTGTTGCCTGTGAGATGTGTCCTGGTTTTTCTGTGTACGTCTCATGCTTTCTCTCTGAGAATTATGTACTTTAGGTGATGTGAGGGATCCACAAGGGGCAGGCACAGGGAAAGGCCTGACTGATGGACAAGACAGGAACCTCCCACCTTGCAAACTCAAACTCAGGTACATACCTTAGAGCCTTGAAGCCAATCGACCTCCTCCAAGTGAGAGGAAGAAATAGAAGTTTACTAGAAGGTACACCAGCGAGGAGACTGACAGCAAGTGGGCTTTCCTAGTGGTGTCTGTTTAAGAACAGATTTCAAAGTAATATATAGATACCTTTGCCTTTGGCATTTACACTTTAGGGAGTCGTATATGGATGTTTTACATGAATTCAGTTTTCACGGTAACCACAGGAAACCATTGTGGACCATGAGCTTGCAAACGGAACAGTAGGTACTTTGAGGCCAGTTTCAGGATGTCTTTGTTGACTAACAAGATAGCAGGACCTAGCTGTTTAATCACTAAGAAGTAAGTAGAGGTCATCTACCCCTTTTAGGTGACAGCCACTTCCAACCTGTCTGCCTTTTAGCAATGCACTGTGTTGTAAAATTCCAAACATTTAAAAATATTTTTCTCTATATTTCCTTGATATTCATGTATCACACACATCCATGGTTAACTTGATTTTAAAAGGAGTTGATTGCAATGTGATTGAACTATGGAATGATATGATATATATTAATTCCCATTTAAAAATAATATTAAAATTTTAGAATATTAAAAAAGTGTGTATATACCATCCCAATCAGTTCTAGGGCTCCCTCTACTCTCCCGCATTCATCGTTTGCTCCCCAAATCCCCGCACCCTCTCCATCCTTCATCCCACCAGCAATAATAACTCTTAAAAATTGAGGCTAGAGTTAAGTGTGAGCCCAAAGTCCATTCATATAGCGATGGTTATTTCATGTCTCTGGTTCACTTTAGAGTCATCATTTGACATTAGTTTAAAAAGCTAAACAAAAGTCGATGCATTTTGGAAAGTAGTTTGGATTCCATACACAGGTAGTGATTTGGGGGGGCCTTTCTATGTGCCCACAACTGGATCCAAGACTACTGTGGCGCACATTTCTCTCTAAGCTTCAGGTCAGTGCAGTGGAAAGAGCCTGACTTCGGGGGAAAGAAGCTGTCCCACACCCTGTCTCTATCACATTTCACAGCAGAGTCAGACGCTCTGTCTCCTCTAGATTGGAAATTGGTTCTATTAAATGAAGATGACAATATTTACCTCCAAGCACAGAAAGCGCATACTTGTGTTTCCATAACTGCTAAAGCGATTATTTCTATCAGGAAAATTGCAAAGGAAAAATACTTATGGGACATAATTTCTTTGTTGTTGTGTTTTTCTTTTGCCACCAGAGAAAGATTTGAAATGAAAATCCCTTGTGCATGAAAAGTAAAGTAAACCTCTGTAGCTGATTTTTTTTAACTGTGATTTTTCCCATTGAGGTCTCTAAGAAAAGGGAGAGAGTATACAAAGAGAGGCACTGCCTGTCAGTGTGCTGCACTGCAGTGGCCTGTGCATCGCTGTGATGCCGGGAGCGATATCACGGGTGTTTCAAATGCCAGCAGTCACCCAACAGATGAACAGGTTTCAGTGGAGCTTCCGGACGAAGAATAGACAATGAAGAAGGAACCGGCTGCCCACTTCAGAGGAAGTACCCACTGAAAACCTTATGCAAAGCTTTGAAACATGTCAGATATGAAACGAGAACACGGTCAGAGATACTACCAAACTATTGGCCCCTTGGTTCAGAAGGGACTTGAAAGGAGCTGTCTTCTCAACATAGTGTCAACCATGGTGATGTGAATGGAATAAAACCTGTGGGAGTAAAGCCTCCATGTGCTGTTGGGGCACAACTCAAAACAAGAAGGAACAGCTGCAAAAATCTAACAACCGGCACTTAGAATGGATGAGGTATGAATTTAGGAAAATCGGAAGACATATAAAAATGAACTCTAATGGATGAGCGTAAAACTGCGCCTGGCCATTCCAAAGGTTTCCCTCCCATGATTCTTGTTCACAAACTCTCTCCATCCCTCCCCCCACCTTCCCGAGTGAGTGCCCAAAGCCTCACCCCCTTCATTCAAACTTGCCAATGAGGAGGATACATGATACTCTCCCAGGCCTAGTTACTAGTGTGCACCCCCGAGTGCATTTTTTTGTGTGTCCAGGCTACTCTTCCCATCCCTGGAGTATCCCAGCAGGCTGCAATTCATAATAAAGACTTCTACTTGATACCCATGTTCCAGCCATCTTTTTCTGTCACTTGGTGCAGAAACCTGGCAGGGTGCAGTGCCGGGACCACAATGATTCTCTTTTGGATTGACTGGCCTCCTGGCCACCCCTCCCAGACCTTCTGGAGCAGGTATTTTCTAGGGATCTTCTCTGCTTCCATATAGACTATGTATTCCCACTCCTGCTGATTTTTGGGGAGTGCTCATTTGAATTCCCTTTCTCCAGTCCTCCATGTCTCTACTGCCTTTCAGAAAGGCCCCATCTAGAAATACCGGTACCAGGTCGGTGGATGCTAAGCCCCCTGGGCTTGGGTAGCACTCAGCAGAAGCAATACTTTCCTGACCTGCTTCCCTCTCTGCTCTGAAGTCTGATGGATTCACTGAGGATGATCCCTGAGCCTGTTACACTTCTCAGGAGCTCAAATTACACTCATCCCCTGACCATGGGAGATACCAAATCAAAGCCACCCCAAAATTTGCCTCTGGGGTGCTTACTTGCTTATCTGAAACCTCTGGGTCTAAACCCAGTCCTTAGGCCTAAATACTTAATTCTTCTTTGTAGCCAGATTTGGACTCAAAAGAAATTAGACAATAGCTCAAAATGGCCAGGGGATGGCACTCTCGATTTTAACATCCTCCAGGGCCTTGATAATTTTTGTCAACATAAAGGGAAATTCCTAGAAGTTTCTTATGTACCGGCCTTTTTCCATCTTCACTCTCACCCCCATCTGTGCCCAAACTGGCCCACTACCCAACTCCTGCTGGCTCAGGAAAAGCCCCCTCTCCCAGACAATGGATTTTCCTTCAATCCTTCCGGATCACGCCTCTCTACCCACAGCTGAATCTGCCGCCCCTCCTCCTCTTCCTCATAATCCTCCTCCCGCTTATCCTTAGTGTCTCACATTCTGCCCCCCAGCTCCTTCCTCCTTCTTCACCTGTCATTTTCTGATTCACCATCTTCTCCCCCATTGTCCCCTACCCTTTCCTCTATGTGACCATCTTTCCTCCTGCTGCCTCCAGCTTCTTCACTTATCTCGCCCCTCCCCTCTGCCACCATTGTTTCCACCCCACACCCATTCCTGCTCAGGCCTTCCTTGCTAAAAAGCCTCTTCTATATATCTGAAAATTTCACCTTCAGACCTCGCCCAGCCCCTCTTCTCCCTCTTTGTGAGGTGGCAGGAGTTGAGCGACTCATTAGAGTGCACGACCCTTTTTCTCTTTATGTCCTGTTGGTTCTTGGAATAACATGTGGAAAACTTTTCCTTTAACCCAGACACATATTAACGTGTTCAAATAGCTCAACCAGTCTTATGATCTTACATGGCATGATATTTATATTTTTCTTTTTAAAAATGAAAATAACTTCTCCGAGAAAACACCAAATGGCGGATGACGCCGGTGCAGCGGGAGGGCCTGGAGGCTCCGGGGGCCCGGGATCCGGAGCTCGCGGCGGCTTCCGCGGAGGCTTCGGCAGCGGCTTGCGAGGACGTGGTCGCGGCCGGGGTCGGGGCCGTGGACGAGGCCGCGGAGCTCGCGGGGGCAAAGCCGAAGACAAGGAGTGCCTCCCTGTCACCAAGCTGGGTCGTCTGGTCAAGGACATGAAGATCAAGTCCCTGGAGGAGATCTCTCTGTTCTCCCTGCTGCCCATCAAGGAGTCTGAGGTCATTGACTTCCCCCTGGGGATGGCTCTCAAGGACGAGGTCCTAAAGATCATGCCTGTGCAGAGCAGACCCGAGCCGGCCAGCGCACGAGGCTCAAGGCCTTCGTTGCCATCGGGGACTACAATGGGCACGTTGGCCTGGGTGTCAAGTGCTCCAAGGAAGTCGCCACCGCCATCCGAGGGGCCATCATCCTGGCCAAGCTGTCCATTGTGCGGCGAGACTACTGGGGCAACAAGATCGGCAAGCCCCACACGGTCCCCTGCAAGGTGACCGGCCGCTGTGGGTCTGTGCAGGTGCGACTCATCCCTGCCCCCAGGGGCACTGGCATCGTCTCAGCCCCTGTGCCCAAGAAACTGCTGATGATGGCAGGGATTGATGACTGCTACACGTCGGCTAGGGGCTGTACAGCCACCCTGGGCAACTTTGCCAAAGCCACCTTTGATGCCATCTCCAAGACGTACAGCTATCTGACCCCTGACCTCTGGAAAGAGACCGTGTTCACCAAGTCTCCCTATCAGGAATTCACTGACCATCTTGTGAAGACCCACACCAGAGTCTCCATGCAGAGGACCCAGGCTCCAGCTGTGGCTGCCACATAGTCAATTTTATACAAAATGTAATAAAGTGAATTGAGCCTGCCCCCCCCAAATTAAAATAAATTATTATTTTTAATTTATATTACTCTTAAATCTACTTTACCTCATGAAGACAGGGAGAGAGTCTGGGTATAGCAGTCCCACAGAGAGGCTATGAAATTCATGCTCAGGACCAGAATAAACCAGTGGGCTCTGATGAAGTTCCCTGACAAGATTTTAACTGGATTTATCAACTTGGTTATGGGGACTCCACTTTCCAAGACGACATGGTTATGCACCTCATTGAAGACTTACAAAAGGCAGTTATGTGTTAGTCCCAGGACACTAGAGAAACAAATTCATAGACACTCACATGTGTATAAGAAAGATCTTTATGCCAACTAAAAGAGGAGGGGGGAGGAAATTAAAAAGAAATGGGTAATGGGGGCACAGGGCACTAACTCACCCAGGGGAGGGTATTGTTTATATCTCCACAGAGAAAGAGGGACCAGACTTCAACTCAGTGCTCCAAGATGTGAATGCAACATGCCAGCATGGAGTAGGTAACTGGTGGAGAAGTCTGGGGGGCCTGCCCCCATCCTAACTACGTGGACAGCTACCCCTCCTCCCAGAAGAATATATTTCAGAGGACAGCACTGAATCTGCAGATCTGGGACATGTCTGATCAGAGCACATGGGAGCAAATGAAGGGGTAGGAAGAGAGTGGAGCACATCCTGGCCCACCAAGCCTTGACAAAGAGATTCCTGCTCAGAGCAGCCAATCCACAGAGAGGATCATATGACCGGTCCCACTATGAGACATGACATCCCTCACTGACTCATAGCCCTACAGGGGACAACACCAGAGACACAATGTGGGAATTCTGCCCGATCTGATCCCACCACACTGAAGCAAAACACTAAGGGCATGGAACAGAACAGCAAGGGGAACAGAGCAACAAAGACCCCAGGGAATACCAGAAATAGAGTTTGGGGCCAGGACTTGGCACCCCAACAGACTCCACTGTAGAACACAACTAAAGGCCAACAAACAGTCCTTGAGCTAACTACAAGCGTCTCTTTCTGGTTGTTGTGTTTTTTTTTGTTGTCATTGGCTTGTTGTTAATTTTGTTGCTTGGTTTTGCTTTGTCTTGTTTTTGTGCATGTTATTATCTCTGCAGGTCTGTCTAAATAAGATAGGTTAGACATGGGAGAGGGGAAGGTGGGGGGAAAGGTAGTGGTAACAAGCCCAGGGAAAAGAGAACAACAAGTGATCCAAATCGGTGGTGAGGAGGGTGTAGGAGGCCTGGTAGTGTGTGATCAAGGGTAATGTAACCAGGAGGTATTACTGTAACCTAAATGAAGGCTGAGAATGATAGTGGGACAAGAGGAAAGTAAAAGGAAATAGAGGAAAGAGCCAGGAGATAAAGAGCATTTATAGAGGTCTAATACAGGCATGAACATATGTAAATATATTTATGTATGAGGCTAGGAGTCAAAGGGCATTTATAGAGGTCTAGACAAAGACATGTACATGCAAATATATATATATGAGGATGGGGAAATAGATCTATGTGTCTATATTTATAGGTTTAGTATTAAGGTGGCGGAAGGACATTGGGCCTCTACTCAAGCACTCCCTCAATGCATGAATACTTTCTTTTATTAAATTGTCACTCTACGATGCTCACCCTCCCGACACAACTGCTGAAGCCAAAGCGGGTGAACAAGTAAATGTGGTGAAGAAAGCTGATGGTGCCCTGCTATCAAAAGAGATAGTGTCTGGGGTCTTAAAGGCTTGAAGATAAACAAGCAGCCATCTAGCTCAGAAGCAACAAAGCTCACATGGAAGAACACACCAGCCTGTGTGATCACGTGGTTCTGAAGGGATCAGTTATAAGGCATCAAAGAACAAAAAAATCATATCATTGGCTGCACACCTCCATGATACGATCGCCGAGGACAAACGGTGCATAAGCAAATGTGGCGAAGAAAACTGATAGTGCCCGGCTATCAAAAGAGATAGTGTCCGGGGTCCTTACAGGCTTGAAGGTGAACAAACGACCATCTAGCTCAGAAGCAACAAAGCCCACATGGAAGAAGCACACCAACCTGTGCGATCACGAGGAGCCAAAGGGACCAGGTATAAGGCAACATCCCAAAAAATATATATACCATAGTGAATGAAGGGGGAAGTGCAGAGTGGAGACCCAAAGCCCATTTGTCGGCCACTGGAGATCCCCTCACAGAAGGGTTTAGGGGAGGAAACGAGTCAGTCGGGGTGTGATGTAGCACTGATGAAGAATACAGCTTTCCCCTAGATCCTGGATGCTTCCTCCCTGCAACTACCATGATCTGAATTCTACCTTCCAAGACTGGATAGAGCAGAGGTTGTACACTGGTGCATATAGGAGCTGGAGGCACAGGGAATCCAGGGCTGATGATACCTTCAGGACCAGGGGTGTGAGGGGTGATACTGGGAGAGTAGAGGGTGAGTGGGTTGGAAAGGGGGAACCAATTACAAGGATCTGCATGTGACCTCCTCCCTTGGAGATGGACAGCAGAGAAGGGGGTGAATAGAGACTCCGGATAGGGCAAGATATGACAAAATAACAATCTATAAACGATCAAGGACTCATGAGGGAGGGGAAAGCGGGGAGGGAGGGGGAAAAAAAAGAAGGCCTGATGCAAAGGGCTTAAGTGGAGAGCAAATGCTTTGAAAATGATTAGGGCAAAGAATGTACAGATGTGCTTTATACAATTGATGTATGGATTGTGATAAGAGTTGTATGAGGCCCTAATAAAATGTTTAAAAATATATATATTTATGTATGAGGATGTGGAAATAGATCTATGTGCATATATTTATAGGTTTAGTATTAAGGTAGCAGATGGACATTGGGCCTCCGCTCAAGTACTCCCTCAATGCAAGAATACTTTGTTCTATTAAACTGGCATTCCATGATGCTCACCTTCCCAACACAATCACTGATGACAAAGTGGATGCATAAGCAAGTGTGGTGAAGAAAGCTGATGGTGCCTGGCTATCAAAAGATATAAGGTCTGGGGTCTTAAAAGTTTGAAGGTAAACAAGCGGCCATCTAACTAAGAAACAACAAAGCCCACATGGAAGAAGCACACCAGCCTGCATGTTCACGAGGTGCCGAAGGGATCAGGTAGAAGGCATCAAAGAACAAAAAATCATATCATTATATGTTCACCTCCCTAATATGATCGCTGAAGACAAATGGGTGAATAAGCAAATGTGGCGAAGAAAGCTGATGGTCCAGCTATCAAAAGATATAACATCTGGGGACTTAAAGGTTTGAAGGTAAACAAGCGGCCATCTAGCTCAGAAGCAACAAAAGCCCACATGGAAGAAGCAAACCAGCCTGTGTGATCATGAGGTGTCGAAGGGATCAGGTATCAGGCATAAAAGAACAAAAACTCAAATATTGTGAATGAGGAGGAGTGCAGATTGGGGACCCAAGACACATCTGTAGGCAACTGGACATCCCTTACCGAAGGGTCTCTGGGAGGAGATGAGCCAGTCAGGGTGCAGTGTAACAATGACGAAACATACAACTTTGCTCTAGTTCCTAAATGCTTCCTCCCCACCCACTATCATGATCCCAATTCTACTTACAAATCTGGGTAGACCAGAGGATGTACACTGGTACAGATAAGAGCTGGAAACACAGGGAATCCAGGGTGGATGATCCTTCAGGACCAGTAGTGAGAGTGGCAATACAGGGAGGGTAGAGGGAGGGTGGGTTGGAAAGGGGGAACCGATTACAAGGATCTACATATAACCTCCTCTTTGGGAGATGGGCAACAGAAAAAGGGGGTAAGGGAGAGTCGGACAGTGTAAGATATGACAAAATAACAATTTATAAATTATCTGGGGTTCATAAGGAAGGGGGTAGTGGAGAGGGAGGGGGAAAAATGAGGAGCTGATGTCAGGGGCTTAAGCGGAGAACAAATGTTTTGAGAATGATGAATGCACAAATGTGCTTTACACAATTGATGTATGTGTGAATTGTGATAAGAGTTGTATGAGCCCCTAAAAAATGATAAAAATGATAAAAAAAAGAGTGAAGGGGTGGAGTCTAGCCTGTCAATCAGGTCATAGCCAATGAGGCTTCTGTGTGGGCATGGCCTTCTCCTGAGGAATCTGGAAACTCCTGTCTTCCTCCTTGGAGGCAGGAGACACACTCCTGCAAGACATTTGTGATGAGAAACCACATGAAGCTACTGTGATGCAGCCAGAACCCTGGGTGCTGGAGAAGCCTTGTGGAGACTCCTGCCAGCACTGAGATGCTTACATCACCACTGGATCTACAAGACTTCCCACTCACTGGCATATGATCTTCCTGCATTTGACATCATTAAATGTGCTGTGTGAGTTTGAAGAGGATTTTATAGTTTGATATCAAACATACGGGCTAATATTGGACTTACAGACTTTATCTGGACTGGGCTGGGATGTTTTCTCAATATTCAATTGCTCTTGTATATAAAGGTCTTTCTTATATATATATATATACACACACACACACACATACACACACACACACATACAAAAGAAAAAAGAAAGAGCTTTCTATCAAAGAACAATTGTACATTAAGAAAACATCTCAGCTCAGTCCAGATCAAGTCCATAAGTCTGATATTATCCCAGATGTCCAAGACCAGTCTGTAAATTCCTCTTCATATTCACCCAGCACATGCAATGATGCTGAATGCAGGAAGATCACAGGCCAGTGGGTGGAAAGTATTTTTTTTTAAATTTTGGGGGGAAAAGTCTTATGGGTGCAGCGGCTGTGGAAGAATCTCAGTGCTACCGTGGGTCTCCATGTGGCGCCTCCAGTTTCAGGGCTCTGGCTCCATCAGTGTAGCTCCATCTGGATTGTTAACAGGAATGTCTCCCAGGGAGACAAACAGAGAGTGTATCTGGCCTCCAATGAGCTATTTATCTCCTTTACACTTCCAAATGAGGTCATCAAACTGCGACCTGATTGACAGGCCAGACTCCACCCCTTTGAAAGTTGACAGGAGATGATGTAACTGCCACAGCCTAATAAAAGCAGTCAACGATGAGAAGACCCCCCCAAAAAAACTCCTGCCCAGCTCCTATCCATTCTCTCGGAGGCTTTCCATATGTTCCCCAGGGCTGGTCCCTCAAACCTTCACTACTTTACTCCATTCACACTTTATCTCACTGGCAGCTCCCAACATTAAGAAGAAGCTTAAAAGGCTTGTGGAAGGTCCTCAAACTCCACAATGAGGCCTTCTCATTCAGCCATCAAGGTTTTCAATAAAAGGGAGGAACAGGAGAAAATAGATCTTATAGAAAGAGACATTGCTACATATCAGATGTTGGCTGAGGATTTCAGGGCAATGCGGGTGAATCCAGACCAATAAACACTGGGCTACGAATTGGTAAGCCAGCTGGGCCCTGCTTTAAATGTTCCCAGACGGGCTATTGGGCACATGAATGCCCCCATCCTCGACCCTTGCTGACATCTTGTCCACACTACAAAGAAGGGGGGCACTGGGGAGTTGATAGCCCGTTGGCCAGAGGGTGGGAAAGAGAATCTCTTCCCAAACACCTCTAGAGCAATCAGCTCAAGAAGCCTTGTTGTCAGGGATTCTAGGTTGAACCCCAGAGGACTGCCGGTTCCCAGAGCCAATGATCCCAATGGAGACCATCTTCATGAGCCCAGGGTAACGATCATCATCTCAGGAAAGCCAATTTCTTTTCTTTTGGTCACAGGGACCACGTTTACAACACAACCTGAACATTCAGGAAAGCTCCCTTAGCATCCACCACTACAGTAGGAGTCTCAGGTATAATCTCACAACCCCCCGTTACATAGCCATTCTTATGTAGCCTTTATAATGTACAATTCTCACACCAGTTTCTAGTCATTCCAAAATGCCCTGTCCATCTACTGGGCAGAGATATTCTTATTAAATTCTAAATAGTAGTAATTTTTCATTTACCAGAGGTCTTGGGATCCAAACCTGTCACCTCTCTTACAAGCCACACCAGACACACTTTCTGCCTCCATCTCCCCGCAAAATAACTCTAGTGTCCCAACGCCCCCCACCAATTCCCTTCCTTCATCACCTGCTCTAGGTAACCCATGAGTTTGGGATGCTACCCAAAGCTCCGTTGCTTGTTTCCATCAGATTAAAAGACCCATGGCTCCTGTCACTCCTGGGACCTCTCAATTTAACATGTATAACTCTGTGCTTTGGGCCTTGTTGGTTCCAGCATTTTCAGAGCTTTTTGCAGGAACGCATGGGTGACTTCACCAATCAAACCTACGTGGAGCTATGTATTTGGCTGGGTCCCAGCCCTTGAGGTGCTCACCGGACCCTATGGATACTTATAAGCCTTTCATCACTCCTACCCAGCAGGAAGCAGTTACAGAAGATGAGGCCACCCGCCCTATTTCCTATTATCAAAAGGCAAGAATAGTGGATCCAACTTAGTGTAAAACTGCGTCTGGCTATCCAAACATTTCCCTCCCACGATTCTTGCTCACAGACTCTCCAGCCACACCCACCACCCATACACCTTCCTGCATGGGCACCAAAAGCCTCCTGTGCATGCGCATGTCAAAGGTCACGTCACCCCTTTCATTCAAACATGCCCATCAGGAGGATATGCCCTAGTTACCAGTGTGCACCACGAGATGTATCTGTGAGTGCATTCTTTGTGTTGGGGCTCCTCTTCGCATCCTCAGAGTAGCTTGGCAGACTGCAATTCCCAATCAAGCCTGTTATTTGAAACTCATGTTCTGGCCCATTTTTTCTATCAAAATGGAACCCACAAAAATTGATACCCTAAGCATTAGTGAGCTGACATGGATTATTATTGGTTACTTTGAATGGGAGAAACATATTCCGGAATGACACAGTCAAGAGGAATGGCATTGTATTTATTGTCAAAAAGGAAATTTCAGGATCTCTTTTGAAGTATAATGCTGTGCGTGATAGGATTATATCCAGCCACCTTCAAGAAAATCCAATAAATACATGTATTACTCAAATTTATGTACCAATTACAAAAGCTAGTGATGAAGAATTGAAGAATTCCATCACTTTATCAACGCCTTCAGGTCAAAGTTGGAAAATATGGTCTTGGTTACAGATACAAAGTTGGAGATTACATGACATAATTTTGCAAGACCAACGACTAGCTCACTGAAAATACCTTTTTTCAACAATACAACAATAAAAATACAGATGAATTTCTTTTCTCCAGATGGAATACACAGATATGAAATTAACTACGTCTGTGGGAAGAAACTATGGGGAAGAACAAGATCAGCAGCTAAAATCAAGCTGGGAACTGATGATGAAGCAGACTATCAATTGCTCATATATATGTTCAGACTGAAGCAGAAGAAAATAAAAACAAATCCATAAGAACCAAAATACGACCTTGAGTCTATCCCATGTGAATTTTGAAACATTTCAAGAGCAGATTTGACGCAATGAACACTAATGACAGAAGACCTGATCAGCTGCGAGAGACCATTAAGAACATTATTCACGAAGAAAACAAAAAGTGATTAAAAAGACACGAAAGGCAGAAAAATTCATAGTGGATCTGAGAAGAGACTCTGAAACTTGCTCTTAATTACAGAGTAGCTAAGGCAAATGGAAGGAAAAAAATGAAGTCAAAGAGCTGAATAAAACATTTCAAAGGGCGGCTGAAGAAGACAAAGTAAAATATTACAATCAAATACGCAAAGGAAGAACACGCTCAGCATATCTTAAACTGAAAGAACACAAGAAAAATTGCAAACTTCAAGTTGTAAATTCTATGAGCAAAACATCAAATGATGCCTGCAAAGTATCCAAAGAAGACAGGAAGAATACAGAGTCACTGTACTAAAAGGAACATGTTGACATTCAACCATTTCAAGAGGTAGCATATGAGCAACAACCAATGGTACTCTAAGAAGAAGTTCTAACTGCCCTGAAAACATTAGACAAAAACAAGACTCCAGGAATTGATAGAATACCAATTAAAGTGTTTCAACAAACTGATGAAGCACTGGAAGTATTTAGTCATCTATGCCAGGAAATTTGAAAGCCAACCGACTGGAAGATATCTATGTTTGTACCCTCTACAAAGAGAGGTGACCCAACAGAATGCTCAGTGTAGAACAACAGCATTGATACCACCTGCAAGTGAAATTTTGCTGAAGATCATCCAACCATGGTTGCAGCAATACATTGACAGGGAACTGCCAGAGGTTCAGGCCCGATTCAGATATGCAACAAGGGATATCATTACTGACGACAAATCGATCTTATCTGAAATCGGGGAATACCAGAAAGATGTTTACTTGTGTTGCATTGACTGTGCCATGGAATTTGATTCTGTACCTCATTACAAACTCTGGATGGCCTTGAGAAGAGTGGGAATTCCAGAACACGCCATTGTGTTCACGAGGAACTTGTACAAGGGTCAAGTGGCAGTTGTGCAAACAGAACAAGGGAATACTGCCTGGCTTAAAATCAGGCAAGGTGTGCAACAGGGTTGGAGTTTGTCACAATAATTATTCCATCTGTACGCTGAGAAAATCATCAGAGAAGGATTATATGAAGAACAATGTGGCATTAGGATGGGAGGAAGGCTGATTAACAATCTGCAATATGTAGATGAAACAAGCTTTCTAACTGAAAGTGTGGAGGACTCGAGGCACTTGCTGATGGAGATCAAGGATTGGAACTTTCAGTATGGATTACAACCCAATGTGAAGAAGACCCAAATCCTCACAATTGGATGAATAGGTTGCATCATGGTAAATGGAGAAAAGATTGAGGTTTTCAAGGAGTTTGTCTTGCTTGCAACCACACTAAATGTCCACGGAAGCGACAGTCAAATGCTCAAACGATGCATTACATTGGGAAAATCTGCTGCAGAACGCCTCTTTAAAGTGTCGAAAGCAAAGATGTTACTTTGAGGACCCACGCTATGGAATTTTCAAGTGCCTTAAATGTATGTGCAAGTTGCACATTGAATAAGGAAGACTGAAGAGTCCTTGCGCTGGAATTGTGGGGCTGGAGAATATTGAAGATATCATGAACTATAGAAGGACAAATACATCGGTATTGATAGAAGTCCTGCCAAGAGGCAAGGCTGGTGAGACTTTGTGTCACATTTTTTGGACATGTAGTTGGGAGAGACCAATCCCTGGAGAAGCACACCGTGTTTGGTAAAGTAGTGGACAAGGAGAGAGGAAGACCTTCAATGAGATGAACTGATACAGTGGCTGCAACAATGGGTTCAAGCAGAGGATCAATTGTGTGGGTGGTGCAGGACTGGGCAGTGTGTTCTGTTGTGCACTCGGTCATAAGAGGTTGCATTTGACTCAATCACACCTAACAACAAGAACAACAACAAAGAAAAGGAGGCCATCTTTCCCTTGAAACAGCGGTTCTCAACATGGGGGTCAGGATCTCTTTGGGTGGTTGAATGACCCTTTCTCAGGGGTCGCCTGATTCCTAACAGTACCAAAATTACAGTGATGGAGTAGCGACAAAAATAATGTTATGGTTGGCGGTGGGGGGGGGGGGTCACCACAACATGAGAAACTGTGTTAAAGGGTCGCAGCATTAGCAAGGTTGAGAACCACCACCTGAAAACAAACTTTTTGAGACCATGGAAATATAAGCGGGTTTGGGATTTATTTTGATTTACATCATTTTACTGGGGGCTCATTCAGCTGTTATCACAATTCATCTATCCATCTACTGTGTCAAGCACATTTGTACATTTATTGCCATCATCATTTTCAACACATTCAATATTTTCTTTATACTTGAGTTCTTGGTATCAGCTCATTCACACCTCCCCACCCTCCCTCCCTCATGAACTCTTGATAATTTATAAATTATCATTATTTTTCATGTCTTAACACTGACCAATGTCTCCCTTCACTCACTTTTCTGTTATCCATCCCCTCTGGGAGAGGGTTATGTCGATCGTTGTGATTGGTTCTCCCCTTATTCCCCCACCTTCCTCCACTACTGTCATTATTGGTCCTGAGAGGTTTATTTGTCCTGGATTCCCTGTGTTTCCAGCTCTTATCTGTACCCATGTACATGCTTTGGTCTATTTGGATTTGTAAGGTAGAATTGGGGTAGAAGTGGTGGGGGGAGGAAGCATTAAAGAACTAGTGAAAAGTTGTATGTTTCATCGGTGCTATACCCTATCCTGACTGACTGGGCTCTTACCTGTGACCCTTCTGCTAGGGGATGTTCAATTGTCTACAGATGGGCTTTGGGTCTCCACTCTGCACTCCCCCTCATTCCCATTGATGTGATTTTTTGTTCTGGGTCTTTGATGCCTGATACCTGATCCCATCGACACCTCATGATCACACAGCCTGGTGTGCTTCTTCTATGAGGGTTTTCTTGATTCTCAGCAAGATGGCTGCTTGTTTATTTTCAAGCTGTTAAGACCCCAGACGATATATCTTTTGATAGCCAGGCACCATCAGCTTTCTTCTCCACATTTATGCACTCATTTTGTCTTCAGCGATCATGTCAGAAAGGTGAGCATCACAGAATGCCAGGTTATTAGAACAAAGTGTTCTTGCGTTGAGGGAGTACTTGAATAGAGGCTCAATGTCCATCTGTTACTTTAATACTTAACATATAAATATATGTACATAGATATATTCCCCTACCATTATATATAAATATATTTACATATGTACATGCCTGTATTAAGACCTCTATAAGTGTCCTTTGCCTCCTAGTTCTTTTCTCTGTTTCCTTTTACTTTTTTCTTGTCCCACTATCATGTTCAGCCTTCATTCAGGTTTGAGTAATTCCTCTTGGCTACATTGCCTTTGATCAAGCCCCACCAGGCATCCTATGCCCTCCTGACCATTGATTTTAGATCACTCGTTGTTCCCTTCTCCCTGGGTTGGTTGACACCCCCCTTTTATTTCCCCCACCTGCCCCTCTCCCATGTCCCCCAGAACCGCCAGTTGCATTGTTTTCTCCTCTGGATTGTTTATCCCGCATATCTTATCTAGATAAACATGCAGAGACAATAATAAGCACAAAAATAAGACAGAGCAAAACAAAAAAACAAAAGACAACCAAAAACCACTGACAAAAAAAGAAAAGCCTGGATGGGGGAGGAAGGGGAAAATGAGGAGCTGATACCAAGGACTCAAGTAGAAAGAAAATGTTTTGAAAATGATGATGGCAACAAATGTACAAATGTGCTTGACACATGGATGGATGTATGGATTGTGATAAGAGTTGTACAAGCCCCTAATAAAATGATTTAAAAAAAAGCACCTATAAATAGTTCCAGGTGTGTTTGTTGAGCTTTAGGAGTGTTTTCCTGTTGGGAACCGGACATAATCAGCCTGACAAAACCGACTCCATACTGTCTGCCCGGCAGGGCTAAAGCCACGTCACCTCAACCTTATCTTATCCTGACACACACCAGATGGCCCACCCTTGTCTGCTCCAGCACCAGACATTACAACCGTAGATTTGTGTCCACCTGCCCTGTGTGCTCTACCCCCCCCCCCCCCCCGCCCTTCCTTTTGTTATATCTTCCCTTGGAATTCCTTTGTTTGCCTCACCCTTTAAAAAGAGGCTTGTGTAGCAATAAACTGAGACCTTGACAAGAATCTGCTTGGTCTTGCTCCTCTCTCTCGCCTGTTTCTCTTTCAGGCTGGGTCCCCCTTGGAAACCCCTCGAATAAGTGAGTCCCGCTGGTCGGGGCATTTTCCCTGTTGAGTCTGATGGGGTGTCACACCCTGGTCCCCAAGTCTATTTTTGGTATTCCCTGGGGACTTCATTGCTCTGTTCCATTCTCCTTGCTGTTCTGTTGCCTGCCCTTAGTGTTCAGCCCTGGTGTGGTGGGGTCAGATCAGGCACAATTCCCACACTGTGCCTCCAGTGTTGACCCTCGTAGTGCTATGGGTCAGTTAGGGACATCTTGTCTCATGGTAGGGCTGGCCCTATGGTCCTTTCTCTGTGCATTGGCTGCTCTCAGCAGGAATATTGGCCTTGGGGCTTGGTGGGCCAGGATGTGTTCCCTTTTCTCTCCTTCCCTCTTTGTTTGCTCCTGTGTGCTCTGATCAGACATGGCCCTCTCCCTGAGCTGCAGCTTCAGAATGCTCTGAAGTACATTCTTCTGGGGGGAAGTGGTGCAATTGGGGCTGGCTGTGCAGGATTTGAAATTTTATGTGACATTGTAAGCGGAAAAGGAAACTGAAAGTGAGATGCTCAGCACTGGTATAAAAGTTAGTCCCAAAGCAACCCAGGATCAGAGAGCACCAGAGAGCAGACGGCAGAGACAGTCAGCCCAAGAGCAACTCCACCTTTTGTCCTGAAATGTCTGTGGTAAGTTGATGGAAACATTCTCTCGGTGATTCTGAATGGGGAGCTTCCACTACTGGAAAGACTTCAGTCTGGTAGCAGCTCTTGGGTACAGCTAACTGCGGGACTTGTCTTTTGCTCTCTCAAGGACATTATGTTCCTCTTGTTAAAGTCTGTATCTCTGTCCCTCTGGTCAGTGTCAGACCCAGAGAGAGGAGCACAGAGAGCCCCAGGAAAGAGCACTGTCTTCCTGGGCTGGACTCCTGGGGATGGGGTGCAGGCCAGTCTGGGGGACACTGGGTCTCTGGGATGGGAGACTATTCCACCTCGTCTGTCCTTGGAACCAGCTGGAGTCTATTCCTACCTCTGTCCAAACCCCTCTGCTCAGTCCTGTCTTCTAGATACTTTCCCTCCTTGGAACGTCCATTTTCCTTTCAGCCTCTGATCTCTGAAAGGTCCCCTCCCGGTAGTCCTAATGGATGGCATCAGAAAATCTTCAGGAAGGGCTAGACCTCGCTCACTGGTGGCAGGCTGAACCAGAGCAAGCCCGGCTCATGCATTTGTGCAGGCATGGAGCGCCCAGCAAGTGAGGCACACACGGGCTTACTTATGTTTACTTGCCAATCGGTCAAGAACAATATCACAGGAACCTCCTGGGCCAGTGTTCACTTGTACCTTCTCAATGATCTGTAGTGAACAATCGGTGTGAACATGTGTGAAATGGTTCTCTGCAGATCACTAAGTAAGCACAAGTAAGCGAGAGCACACTTTGCTTCCTGGGGAACCTCTCCTTCTCAGGGACTTTAACTTTTAGAAGAGGCTTTTATTTTGTAGGAAGGTGATGTTGGTTTGGGGCAAAGACAGGTGTCAGCCACAGCCATCCTTAAAAGCAGAATCTTTAATGTGGTCAAAACTGAAATTGTTCACTCCGATGACCTGATACGCCAGACAAACACTACGCTTAACTTATCTATGAGCTATACTGCCCCTGAAATTGTTGGAATAAAACACTTCATAGGAAATGCATTTCCTACTCCAGGGGCATAGAGAGCAGGTGGGAAGGTTCTGGAAGGACATGAACTCTCCATGGTGCCTGCCCTGTGCCCATTACCTGGTCAATGGAGGGGAACAAGCTGAGGTACTGATGTCTCACTGATTACTGTTTAATGTAGAATGTGTAGACCCAGTAAATATTCCTCCCCTCCTGCCAAGTGGAGGCACCTTTGTCCTGCCAAGGCCTGGCTGATCTGTGGCCCTGGGGTGGCTGGAGCAGGAACTGGTGGAAGTCCGGCACCGCTGACCCTCCCCCAAAGCTTTCCTTTGCTCCATGGCACTCCAGGCCTTCCCTGGATCCTGGGGATGAGGGAGGGAGGGAGGGAGGGCCAGGCACACAGGATCGCTGGAACCCATGTGGAATTGGTTACTACAGATTAGTGCTCTTGAAATTCCCCTCTCAGTCTTTCTAATTCACTGAGTCAGAAAATTTCCAGGACGTGGTGGACCCCCCCCCCCCCCCCCAGTTCAGTGGATTAAAAACAGGAAAGGAGCTGCTGAACTCATAAAATTATGAACAGTTCCTTGATTTCTTCCAGCTGGCCCAGGAGCACACAAGTAGGAATGTGCCCCCTTCCTGGAGACCCAGAGTACTCCACCCTACCTCAGCTTAGGCAGATAGCTATTGGGTAATCATGATGACTTTTGGGTAAACCCTGACCTTACTTTCATTTGCTTGCTAATCTGTTGGGAACAATTACGCATCTGAAGCCTCTCTAGGATCCTGGCGATGAGGGAGGGAGGGACAGGCACACAGGATTGTTGGAACTCATGTGGCATTGAACACAATAGTTTAGTCAATCAATACAACTGGGCATCCGTGACCAACCTCCCCACCCACAGGAGGAGCCCTCACCCGGCCTCTTCCCCACACTTGTGAAAGTGCTCACTTTCCCAGGCTCATCATTTCCAGGGCATCCCCACTCTCCCTCACGTGAGGGGGGCTGACCCTAGTTTAATAAGACCACATGTGGTTTGGGTTTTGTTATCTTTAATTTAGTTCTCTCGCTTAATTTCTTTAGGAAATGCTTGAGCCTTTTCCTTGATTTACCAGTTTTTAGAATAATGGGATAACTCCTTGATATCCTCCTGGAATTTGAGAAATAAATGACATTCATGGATGACAGCATATTCAATGCGTTAGCACCAAACACATTTGATGTATTTCAATAAATGTAAAGTTATTTCTTTAGTTTTTCCTGAGTCAATATGAATTTTGATGAACACATTTATTTGTCAAAGTCTATACAAAGCAAAAACATTCTTACATTTAAAAATGTTCATTATCACAAACATACAAAGAAACAAGGTGCTACCAAAAGTTACGTGCTCAATTTCATGGAAAAACAGTGTCCTAATTTATTTGATTTTTTTGGGTTTTCAAGGGTGTAAATATTAATTTTTGACTGTAAATTTTTAAAGAAGCAGTCTGCAGCTTTTAAAAAATTTGTTTTATTGGGGGCTCGTACAACTCTTATCAATTCATATATCCATCCATTTGGTCAAGCACATTTGTACATTTGTTGCCCTCATCATTCTCAAAACATTTGCTTTCTACTTGAGCCCTTGATATCAGCTCCTCACTTTTCCCCCTCCCTCATGAACCCTTGATAATTTATAAATTATTATTATTTTGTCATATCTTACACTGTCCGACATTTCCCTTCATCCACTTTTCTGTTGTCCATCTCCCAGGGAGGAGGTTATATGTAGATCCTTGTAATCGGTTCCCCCTTGCTACCCCACCTTCCCTTCACGCTCCTGGTATCAACACTCTCACCACTGGTCCTGAGGGGATCATCTGTCCTGGATTCCCCGTGTTTCCAGTTCCTATCTGTACCAGTGTACATCCTCTGGTCTAGCTGGATTTGTAAGGTAGAAGTGGGATCATGATAGTTGGTGGGGGAGGGGAGAGGAAGCATTGAGGAACTAGAGGAAAGTTGTATGTTCCATTGTTGCTACATCGCACCCTGACCGACTCATCTCCTACCCAAGACCCTTCTGTAAGAGGATGTCCAGTTGCCTTCAGATGGGCTTTAGGTCCCCAATCTGCAACCCCCCTCATTCACAATGATATGATTTTTTGTTCTTTTTGCCTGATATCTCCATCCCTTTGACACCTTGTGATCACACAGGCTGGTGTGCTTCCTCCATGTGGGCTTTGTTGCTTCTGAGTTAGATGACCACTTGTTTACCTTCAAGCCTTTAAGATCCCAAATGCTATATCTTTTGAGAGCTGAGTTCTATCAACTTTCTTCATCACATTTGCTGCGCACCCATTTGTCTTTAGTGATCCTCTCAGGAAGGTGAGCGTCATGGAAGGCCAGTTTAATAGAACAAAGTGTTCTTGCATTGAGGGAGTACTTGAGTGGAGGCCCAATGTCCATCTGCTACCTTAATACTAAACATATATATATATATATATTTCCTTATTATCATATAAAATATATTTACATATGTACATGTCTGTATTTAGACATCTATAAATACCCTTTGCCTCTTAGTTCTTTTCTCTATTTCCTTTTACTTTTCTCTTATCCCTCTATCATACTCAGCCTTCATTTGGGTTTCAGTAATTCTTCTCAGTTACCTTACCCTTGATCAAGCCCTACCAGGCCTCTCACACCCACTCACCACCGATTTTGGATCATCTGTTGTTCCCTTGTCCCTGGGTTTGCCAACATCAGTTCCTTTTCCCTCACCTTCCCCACTCCCATGTCCACCTGGAACCCTCGGTCCCACTGTTTTCTCCTCCAGATTGTTTATTCAGCTTATCTTATGTAGATAGACCTGTGGAAATAATAACATGCACAAAAACAAGATGGAGTAAAAGAAAGCAACAAAAGAAAACAAAAAACAATAACAAAAACCAAAGACACACACACACACAAAAGCCTGTGGATAGTTCAAGGACTGTTTGTAGGCCTTTAGGAGTGTTTTTTGCTTGAGTCTGATGGGGTGCCAAGCCCTGGTCCCCAAAATCTATTATTGGTACTCCCTCGGGACATCCTTGCTCTGCTCCCCTTGCTGTTCTGGTGTACGCCCTTAGTGTTTTGCCCCGGTCTGGAGGGGTCAGGTTGGGAGCAACTTCCACACTGTGTCTCCAGTGTTGTCCTCTGTACGACTATGGGTCAGTGAGGGATGTCGCGTCTCATAGTGGGGCTGGCCACATGGTCTTTTCTGTGGATTGGTTGCTCTGAGTGGGAATATCGTCCTCAAGACTTAGTGGGCCAGGATATGCTCCACTCTCTTATTCCCCCTTCATTTTCTCCCATGTGCTCTGATCAGACATGTTCCTCTCCCTGAGCTGCAGCCTCAGTGCTGTCCTCTGAAGTAAATTCTTCTGTGGGGAGGGGTGGCTGTCCACATAGTTGGGTTTGGGCCCAGCCCCTCATGTACTTTTTCTCTTGGCCAGTATTTTGTTAAGGACTTTTGCATCGATGTTCATTTAGGATATTGGTTTGTAGTTCTTGATTCTTGTGGGATCCCTGCCAAGTTTCGGTATCAGTTATACTAGCTTCATAGAAGCAGTTCGGGAGTTTGCCATCTTTTTCTATGTTCTAGAAAGGTTTGAGTAGGATTGGTGTCAGTTCTTCCTTGAATGCTTCCTAGAATTCTCCTGTGAAGCCATCTGGTTCAGGGGATTTTTTTGTTGGTAATCCCGTGACATTTATGTCTATTTCTTCTATCGCTATGGGTCTATTGAGATCCTTGACATCCGTCGGGGATAGTCTAGGGAGGGATTGTTTTTCCAGGAATTTGTCCATGTCTTCCAAGCTGTTGAATCATTAGGGCACAGTCCTTCGTAGTACTGTATAATTATCCTTTTGATTTCATTAGGGTCGGTTGTATTGTCCCCTCTTTCATCCCTTATCCTTGCTATTGAAATTTGTCCCCTCCTGTCTTTGGTTAGCTTTGCCAGCAGCCTCTCAGTTTTGTTTATCCTTTCAAAGAACCAAATTCTTTTTTCCATAGTTTTCTTATTTTCCGTCTCCTGAATCTCAGCCCTGATCTTAATTATTTCTTTTATTTTGCTATTAGTAGAACTGTCCTGTCCACTCTGCTCTTGTTGCTGTAACTTTGGCGGCAGCATATCAATCATAAGTCTATCTTCCTTTTTCAGGTTTGCATGTATTACTATGAAACTTCCTCTGATAACTGCCTTTGCTGTGTCCCATAAGTCTTGGTATGTCGTGTTCTAATTCTCATTGGTTTCTAGAAATTTCCTAATTTCATCTCTCATCCGGGCCAGTACACAGTCCTTTTGTAGTAGAGTTATTCACCCTCCAATTGCTTGCTCTTGTCTTCTTCATCTTCCTTTTGCTGATTTCCAGTCTTATGGGACAGTGGTCAGAGAGAGAGGTCTGTATGATATCAATGTGTTTAAATGTATGCAGGTTTGCCTTATGCCCCAGCATGTGGTCTATCTCTGAATATGTGCCATGTGGGCTTGTAAAGAATGTGAACTCTTTTTTATTTGGATGAAAAGCTCTGTAACTATCAGGTCACATTGTCTAATTGTAGTGTTTAGATTTTTAGACTCCTTGTTGAGATTCTTTCCCTTTGTCTATCTTTCTCAGAGAGCGATGTATTGAAGTCACCTGTGATTTCTTTTTTTCAACTTTTGGAGCATTTGGTTAATGTTTTCAGTGGGTCTCTTGTTCGGGGAATATGTTTAAAATGCTTAGTGGTTTTTTGCCTACCATTCCCTTGAGCATTATATCGTGTTCCTCCTTATCTCTTTTTATGGTTTGCACTTTGAGGTCAATTTTATTTGAGATTATGATTGTGACCCCTGTTGTTTTAAGTTGCTATTTGCTTGGTATGCCTTTATCCAGCCTTTGATTCTGAGGCTATTTTTGTCTGTAGTCTTGTGATGTGTTTCGTGTAGGCAGCAGAGCGGTGGGTTGTATTTTCTAAGCCAGTCTCCTAGCCTTAGTCTTTTAATGTCTGAGTTCAGTCCATTGATATTCAGGGTTATTATCTCCATCTGTGGACTCTGTGATGTCATAGTATATCTTTTGGGTTGGGTCTTTTCCTACCTCCCTTTATTATCAGTGTGTTGTGCATGTGTGTTGTGCATGTGTGTGTGTGTGTGTGTGTGTGTGTAGGTGTTCATTCTTGACTTCTTTCCACCCTTAAACCAATGCTGTCTTGGGGTCTGTTTTCTCTTTGTTGCCCCCTGGTGGGATTGTTCTATCTGGCAGTCTCTTATTTATGCTTGGTGCGTGTTGTTCTTCTGGCCATACTGTTTTGGCAAGGATCTTTTGTAGGGCTGGGTTTCTTCTAATGTATTCGTTGAGTTTTGCCTGGTAGGGGAAGTCTCTTACTTCTCCATCTATCTTGATAGATAATTTGGCTGGGTAGAGTATTCTTGGGTTTGCGCTATTTTCC
Source organism: Tenrec ecaudatus (assembly GCF_050624435.1). Classification (NCBI taxonomy): domain Eukaryota; kingdom Metazoa; phylum Chordata; class Mammalia; order Afrosoricida; family Tenrecidae; genus Tenrec; species Tenrec ecaudatus. Next base: position 9,601,186 of record NC_134533.1, read on the forward strand.
TTCAATTTTTGGAATCTGTTACTCCACTCTCTCCTCTTCTTCACAGTGTCCACTGATAGGTCTGAGAATATTCTTATTTGGGAACCTTTATATGTGATTGTTTGCTTTTCCCTAGCTGCTCTCATGATTTTCGCCTTTTCCTCAAAGTTGGATAGTTTAACTATTATGTGCGTTGGTGACTTCTTTTGATTCAGTCTAGCTGGTGTTCTTTCAGCTTCCTGAATTTTTGCCTGGTTTTCATTCATTAAGCTGGGGAAGTTTTTCTCCAAGAATTCTTTCACTATTGTTGCAGATGACTTCTTTGTTGTGTCTTCCCCCGGTAATTTAATTATTTTGATGTTGTTTCTCTTCAAAGCATCAGATATAGCTCCTAGGTTTTCTTCAGCTTCTCTGATGATCTCATTTCACTTTTGTTCACATTTTTAAAAGTCTGCTTGGCTGTCCTCTAGGTCATTGGTGCAATTCTCTGCCTCCTCCAGTGAATTGGTGAAGCCGTGAGTGTGCAACTGGTTTTTGTTGCCTAGTTCCTAAGTTCTTATATTTCCCTTTGGTGTATGGACTTTATCTCCTCTGTCATTTCTTCCTGTATCTGTATTGTTTCCCTCATATCCTATATGACTCCAGGCAGCATTCTGAAAATTTCTTTCTGTGGCAGATCAATGTCTGCTTCTTCTATTCACGTCGTTAGGTTCAGGACATCACTTACCATTGCCTTTTGTTTCTCCTGTTTTTTCGATTGAGGTTGTTGGGGTTGATTGCTGTTTGCATTGCGTTATTTTAGAAGAGCCAGGTGCAATTTTCCAGGGAGCCAAAGAGCACTGGCTCTCCAAGACTCATAGGAATGCTTCTTCGATCTGCCTACAACTAATTTCACTATGGAATTAGCCTACCAATGTATCCTCCTGTGACTTCACTCTTTCCCTAGTCAACCAGTATTATGCTATCTGGAGGGCAAGTTGGATGGTCCTCTCAGGGGACGCTGGTTGGGTTGTTGTGGACCCATGAGGAAGGTGTTATAATGGGTGATCTCACAAGAAGCCATGATGGTGTGGCCCAGGTCAGCTTAGGGCACCACAGATGGCATGCGTGGGTGCTTGCTGCAACAGGAGTGCCATGGAAGGTTGGTGGATTGCCCGCTTTGGTGTAGAGCACCATGAATGGTGGATGGAATTTCCCTGGTCAGGTAGATTACTGTGAAGGTTGGGAAAAGGATCCTGCAGCAGCATGGGCCATTGGTAAATGTTGGCCAAGGTGCCTTAGGCTGTGTGAGGCACTACGGCTGTTGGGAGGAAGTTCCCTCAGTCACATTGAACCACAGAGGATGGAGAGGAGCTCCCAGGCAGGATTTCCCCTGAAGCGTTAAGCACTGCAGAAGCTGGGTGGTTGGAATTTCCCTGGGAAGAAGTTGGGTAGGATATTCCCTGGTGGAGGGTGTGTTGGCTTTCCCCAGCCTTGGATTATGCTGCAGGGGGTGGAGCACTCCCAGCTGGGTGGAGGTCTGGCATAAATGCCCTAGGATAAGGGGAGTCCTCTGGAGGTTGGCAGTGGCCTAGACAGTAAAATAATGAGAAAACTCAGAGTGTGTTTATATTTTTGTATATCATGTAACAGAATATCTCAGACTTTAAAATAAAAAAACAAACAAAAACAAAAGACATGACTATCATTTTCCACAATCTTTCCCCAAGACTCAAAAGAACATCTGGAAAATATTATCTGACAATTGATCATGACTTAGCAGTTTCTCAGTCAAAAGGTTACAAAACGATTGAACACTGCTTTTTCCCTAGCTTAGAAAGGAAATGTACATTTCCTACTGGGGAGACGTAAGAGCATCATGGTCCATTGTTTCTCTTTTCAACTGTAGCTGTCCACTTCTGCACACACCGCTGCCCAGGGTTCCACACGTGAGGTCGCCATCCAAAAGGACGGAGAAGTTTGGTTCTAGGAAATGCGGAGCAAGTGACACTCACTGCTACAATTTGGAAGCTGAGGCCCAAGTCACCTGCCTGCAACATTACTGCTCGCTCTAGTCACCTCCTCGGTTAATGACTCCAGGGCAGTGGGGTTTGCAGGCGCGTTGGGCCAATTCTTTCAGCAACAGTCACATAGAGACCCTAACCGCTTGTCTGGAAATGCACATCTGTCCTCTCTTCTGGACGAGCAGGTTCCCGGGCTTGGTTGACCAAGGTCAAGGAGGGAAGACAGGGCACACAACCTTCTGGCTGAGGCCAACTTGTGCCTGAGAAGCACCTGTTTGCTGTACATTTCCATTAAGAGCAGGGAGTGTGGAGGCTGGGTTGGGGGAGCTATGGGGAGAAGGTAAATGTTAGCATTTTTCTCAATCAGATTTACTTGAGTCCGTACTGAGCACTTAATCTGCACTCAGGAAACGCTCTATAGTTCAAATACTATTCCATTTTGATTTGCTCCGATTAAAAAAAAAAGCCCTGTCAATTACACGGTAAGATAAGTAATTATAAGTAAGTCTATTGTTCTAAAGGAAGTGTGAGAATTGGACATCAATTGCATGAAATAGTCAGGAAAGGGGTTGGGGGAGTATCCAACACAACCTGTGTAGCCTTCCTTTCTACCCTTCTTTAAAAAGACATACTAAAAAAAACAAACAACAACCCTAAAAAACAAAACAAAGACAGACTGTTCCAATCCTTGCTCCTTCCCTGATAAGAAATATCTCCTTAAAGGATTATCCAAGAGGCCCTCCAAAAGGCACTTCACTTCCTACATATGAACAGAATTGTTCCACCTGAGCCATCAGTTTTTAAGACTACTCCAAGGTAACAGGAAAGAAAAGTTGGGATTCTCAGGAAAAGCTGGAGAGCAGGACTCTTCCTTCAAGAGGCATGGCTTTTACAAGAAGAACTAGCTAGCCTACCATTATTCCTTTATCAGGAAGTTTCTTTAAAAAGTAAATAAATGAAACTGCTACACATAGTACAATGTTCATACATAATATATCTGGAAAAAGAAAAACCAAGAGTATACCCTGGAGCAAATGGTGGGCTGAAGAGGCCAGGCCTCTTCCACTTTACAAGTCTTCAGTTGGAAGTTACAGAAGTTCAGAGGGTTGCAGTGCCAGGGAATCAATGCTTCACTGTTTGCTCAATGGTATGGCAGGATACAAAGATGGGGAAAATTATTCTGCACATAACACTGAGCAGTGATCTCCACAAAAAAACCGAAACCGAAACCGAAACCCAAACCCAAACCAAACCAACCCACCAAATAGTAGTGCCCAAGAGGGTGAGAGAGAGGAAAAGGAGAGATTCAAACCCCAAACACTCAGGCATACAGTGCATACACACACAAACCAAGTGTTTCCACTCAGTCTATCACTGCACTAAACACAAAAACAAAGTAAAAAAACTGAGATTGCTTAAGAAAGCTTGCAATTCCCAGAAACCATTGGGCTCTCCCATGGGGAACGGAGCACTCCATGTGCTGCTGCTGGGTGGCCTCTCAGGGAGAAGTTATGGCTCCCAACTTCTCGGACTTCCTGCTCTTGGACAAGGCAGTGAGTGGTCTGCTGCAGAAGTTCTCAGTTTGGGGCCTGCAGTTGTTCTGTAACTTCTGTGGGTTTGCGCCTTCTGGTTCATTTTGGCTGTAATCTGAGAGTCCTGATCATTGACAATCCACCTTCAACTCAGCAATCTTCTCTTTCTCTAAAAGCATTTGATCCTTTGGTTGCAGCCTCTTCTCCAGAGTGGCCACTTCTTCCTTGAGTTGGGCACTGATGACAGAGTGGTCAGGGCCCGGTGAACCCAGAGCCAGGTCTGGGGAAAAGCTCTCTCCATTGGTTGTGATTGGGTCAAACTTGGCCTTGTTCTTTGGGATTTCATTATTACCGAAGATGTAGAAAGTGTTTTCTGGCTGTTGGAATAGCTCCCACTCTGTCCAGTACACTGCTCCTTCTCCTGGTGGCCGGCACGGGAGGAGCTGCTCAGGGGCGTCCTCTGCTCTTTGCTCTTTGGAAGGAGTCCTTTGTAGACAGCGCAGGGAAAACACAGCCATTTCCCATCGGCCTTCTCTCCATCATCTTTCCTGCCTGCACGGTTCCTGAGAGCAGGGGAGTCCATACATTGTCTCTGAAATTGGACGGCACTGACATTTATTGCCAATGAATGCAACAATGAGGTGGCAACGCTGACAAGGCTGGCATGATCTGAACACATTTCTGGCACACTGCATCAGTTTTACTCTCCTCCTGGTCCTGCCCACTGAAGTAGGTACAATAGGATGGACAATCCGCCATCCCCTGCACAGCCCATGTGAATTCCAGGAAGATACTGCCCCACCACCAACTCCCAAGTCCACACTGAGATGCCTTGCCTCGGGCTGGACCTGGAGCCCAGCCTGTCCCAGCCCTGCCTGAGATCATTTAGGGCCCAAATATTAGAAACGGTCAACCCTAGGTTTCAAACCAGCTCTCCTACTCTCTGGATAAGGATCACTGGCCAGGGACTTCACCCTCCTGAGACCCCTCATGGTCAAAGGGGTGCTGGGTGATGTGGGTCAAGTGCTCGGCATCCTATTGGGCATGTTGCGCTTTGCACACCAGGACAGTGAAGCTGCAGCCTCACTCAGGCTGCATGAACACCGCTGAGGTTTCCAGGGAAGCAAACCAATGGCTCTCATATGTATAAGACAGACCTGTATGTCTAGGAAGAATTGTATGTCAAGAACGCAGCCCATCCCTGCCCAGCTCAAGTCCATGAGTCCGCTGCTAGCAGGAGTCCCCTTCAGACTCACGCAGCTGTTGGAAGGTGAAGCAGGAAGGTCAACAGGATGTCAAGAGGTGACAGCCCAGTTGGTGCAGCGTCACGTGGCTCCAAGGTCCACAGAGACACAACACGAAGACAATAGCTCCCAGGGACAGCAAGTCACATCTTTCCCCCCCAAAACAGATGCACAATGCAAGCAAAAAGGAGAACAAAGAAGTGAAGAGAGAGAGCAGTCCTCCCTTAGTGCCTCCCTTATTAAGAGACCACACCTGTATCCAAATCCTATGACCTGATTGACAGGTTAGACTTGACCCCTACCTTCACCCAGGTACATCAGGTTGGCAGAGAACCTAACCACCACACCCATTACATGACTAGTGGCCACTGTGGGGCAATAGATGTGCTTGGGAACAATACATTTCCTGACAGGCACAAACATGTTCTATACAAATAACAAACACATATCTAGCAATGCTTGCTAATGTCATAGACCCCCAGATCTCCTCTCCATTTCCCTTCCCCACACCCCACTTCCCTGTAGAACACATTTCAAGCCCCATCAATCCTAGTAAAGGGGAGGGGCCCCCACCTGTGTGAAGAGAGCTCCCCTCCCTGTTTCTGCTGTGACCCCCAGGTTGAGGGAGCTCTTGGCTGTTCCCTGGGAGGGCTCAGCTCTGCCTCACCTGCTTTTTCTGTTACAGGACAAGCCAAGACCTGGAGACCTGATCGAGATTTCTTGTCCTCTCTTTAGCCATTGGGCCATCTACGTGGGAGATGGTTATATCGTCCACCTGTCTAATCCAAGTAAGGACAGAGCCTCTGTTGAAACTGATCCAAGTAAGGACAGAGTTTAGAAGTGTGGACAGATGCACAGTGAACCATGTGCTTGTGTTCCCTTCACTGCCAGGCACACAGTAGGCCCTCAGTGAGCATTTGCTGACTGAGTCATGCTTTTCCGTGCTGAGACCATCAGCGGCTGTCTCTAGATCATCAGTCTGTGGACTGTTGACCTTCATTCCATTAGAGGCTCCAGCCCCTCCACTGCATGCTTGGTAAGCTTCCCTCCACGTGTCTACTCCCCTGAGCATTCATGTCTTGTTCTGGATCTCTAAGAATGGAAAAAGAAACATGCTTCCTTCAAATCCTTCACAACTGGTGTTCACAACAAAGGGCTCTGGTGGTGTGGAGGGCTACATGTTGGACTGTTAACCACAGGGTCAATGGTTCAATCCCACCAGCTGTGCCAAAGGACGGAAACCACAGGGGCAATTCTACTCTGTCCTATAGGGTCACTGAGTCAGGATCATCTCCGTGGCAGTGAGTGGTTTTGTTGTTGTTGCCAACTCTTTCCTGAGTCCCACAGGGCAGCATGTCCAGTGATGTGTGAGCTCGCCCTCTGTGGGTGGAGAGAAAGCACTGCCTTTGTGATGAGAGGTGTCAGCAGGGCAGGGAGGGGGAGGGGAGAGGAGGGCAAGGTGGAGCAGAGGAGGCTGGGATGTGGGGAGCATGAGGGATGTAACTAGAAAGTGGGGGTGGGGCAGAGGGACCAGGGACTGAGAGACAGAGAAGGGGCAGGTAGAAACATAGAAGGTGAACAAGCAGCCATCTAGCTCAGAAGCAAAAAAGCCCACATGGAAGAAGCACACCAGCCAGTGCGATCACGAGGTGCCCAAGGGACCAGGTATAAGGCATCATGCAAAAAAAAAAAAAGAATATATGTATGTGTATATATGTGTATATATATGTATATATATATATATATACCATATTGAATGAAGGGGGAAGTGCAGAGTGGAGACCCAAGGCCCAAGTGTCGGCCACTGGAGATCCCCTCATAGAGGGTTTTAGGAGAGGAGATGGGTCAGTCAGGGTGCGAGGTAGTACCGATGAAGAACACAGCTTTCCCCCAGATCCTGGATGCTTCCTCCCCCCAACTACCATGATCCGAATTCTACCTTGCAGGGCTGGATAGGGCAGAGGTTGTACACTAGTACATATGAGGGCTAGAGGCACAGGGAATCCAGGGCGGATGATACCCTCAGGAACAAGGGTGTGAGGGGCAATGCTGGGAGAGTGTAGGGTGAGTGGGTTGGAAAGGGGGAACTGATTACAAGGATCCACATGTGACCTCCTCCCTGGGAGAGGGACGGCAGAGAAGGGGGGGAAGGGAGACTCCGGATAGGGCAAGATATGACAAAATAGCGATGTATAAATTACCAAGGGCACATGAGGGAGGGGGGAGCGGGGTGGGAGGGGGATAAAAAAAAGAGGACCTGATGTAGAGGGCTTAAGTGGAGAGCAAATGCTTTGAGAATGATTGGGGCAGGGAATGTATGGATGTGCTTTATACAATTGATGTATGTATATGTATGGATTGTGATAAGAGTTGTATGAGCCCCTAATAAAACGTTTAAAAAAAAAGAAACATAGAAGGCCTGATTCAGGGTTGGGGAGACTGAGGGGCAAAGAAGCAGAAGTAAATGCTTCTTGGTACCTTATATCTATAGTCAACTTGCTTCCCCAGTCTCTCCTCTGGGAACTATAGTCCAGTAAGGAGGGTTGTGAAGAGACCCTTCTCTCTCCTTTGTTCTCAGCAGGGGTCTCTCCCCTCTGCCCCTGCCCTGTTACCACAGCTGGAGTGATCAGAGGAGGAACAAAGCCTGCATCCTTTGAAATGCACTTTGAAAGGGAGATAAAAATGTGTAAACTACAGTGTAAGAAACCCAAAAAGTCCGGGACAAACTTAGGCTCCATGGGATTTGAGTTGCTTTCAACCTGTCTTTCTGATGCCATCAGTCCCTCCCGGGTGCTTCCTGGCTTCCCAGCAGGCCTGGGTATCCAGCACCCACTTAGAGGAGAATCTGAGACTTTGAGCTGGAGAGAGCATGGATTTCATCTGGAGCATCCCCCTCAACATGTCAATGTTAGAACTGGGGCTCAGGGAGGACCGGCTTGCATGAGCCTGAGCTAGAACCTGGGACTGGGTTGCACACAGCTGTTGTTTGTCCCCGACTGTCTCAATATGTCACCTTAGCCTGTGTGGCTCCTCTGCCTTGGCTCAGGGAGGTTAAGCAAGTTTTGAGGTCACAGCTAGTGAGGGGGGAACTGGGCCTAGAACCTGGATGTGCCCTGCCTCTTCTCTGCTGCCCCTCTCTGCCCTCCCTCCTGATGATTTCAGACACAATGAACTCCCACAATCCTCTGGGAAAACCCACATCCTCTACTTTAGGAAGGAAGGAAACAGAGCCCAGGGAAGTCCAGTGCGCCCTCCCATCACACAGTCCAGGGTCTCATTTGTGCTCTTTGAACTTGAGACAAGATAGGACAACAAAGCCCTCCCTCCAAAACCCAGTGCCATCCAGTCAATTCTGACTCCTGGTGACTCCATAGGGCAATGTAGAACTGCCCGTGTGGGTTTCCAAGACAGTAACTCTTTATGGGAGTTGAAAGCCTCGTCTTTCTCCTTTGGAGAGGCTGGGGGCTTTGAGCTTCTGACCTTGCAGTTAGGTGCCCAACACATAACCACTAATCCACCAGGGCACCTAAACCTTCCCTAAAAATCTCACCACCATTAAATCTGTAATGACAAAAGGACAGGGAAGAAGTGCCCCCTGTGGTTTTCTGAGACTAACTCTTTATAGGAGTAGAAATCCCTGTCTTTCTCCCGATTAGCGCCTGGGCTTTGAACTGTTAATCTTGCAGTTAATAGCCCTACTTGTCACCACTAAGCCATCAAGCCTTCCCTCTCACTCACTGCAATTGAGTCCTTGCTGACTCACAGCCACTCTCTGTGGGCTTCCAAGACTGTAACCACTTACAAGAATAGAAAGGCCAGTCTTTCTCCATGGAGTTACAGGTGGTTTTGAACTGCCGACCATGAGGATTGTAGCCCATCTCCTTGCCCATGCCCATGAACAAGGTCTTTTTTCTTGGGATCTATAGGTGGACTTTCTGGAGTGAGCTCAGCCAGCATTGGGTCAAACAAAACAAGCAAGGCCAAGGTGAAGATGGAATTGCTGTCCATGGTGGTTGGGGGATACAAGTATCAGATCAATAACAAAGATGATGCCAAGTACACACCACTGCCTCCCAACATGATTGTTCGCCAGGCAAAAGAGATGGTAGGGCAGGAGCTGGCCTATGACCTGATCAGCCATAACTGTGAACACTTTGTGAAGAATCTTCGCTACAGAATCCCCCACAGTGACCAGGTATGCTCGTCCCATGCCCCCGTTTATAGGAACCAAAACTTCCCTTCAACTCTCAGAGGCTGGGTGTCCGCTGGGGGCTTGGCCAGGGTGGAGAGAGAGGCAGGCACAAGGCCAGAACAGCAGAGATGGAAGCCCTGCCCTTGAGGATGTCACAGCCACTGTCACAGTCAGGGGAGCCGTGAGCATGAGGAGACAGGCAATTCGGCCATGCAGGGCAGTGTGGTGACGGACCACAGCCACAGGAATCCCCCTGTTGTGGAACCTTCCCTGAGACAAGTCCTCCCAACAGCTAAGCAGGTTGTAGTGCCCGACTTAAGGAATTAGAACATTAGCAACTGAGTCTCTCATAGGCATCAGCCATGATTGCGGGGCGCGGGGAGTGGGATTTGAACCCACAAGTGTTTTGCTCCAAGCCTGTGGTCAAGGAAGACTTCCTAGAAGAGGTATCCCCTGAGCTGAGTCTGACTTAAGCCTTTCAGTTCAGCTGAAGCTGGGGATGAGGCAGAGGTGAGGAGGGAGAGTGGCATGGGGATGAGTGCAGGCAGGGGGGCCAGCGCGGGTCTGCAGGAGCCAAAGCCACGTCATGGGGTGGTGTGTGTGTGTGTGTGGGGGGTAGGTTTTCCCTCTAAAGGACCAGCCAGTACGTGCTGGAGGTCTGCCCAGCAGCTAGTCCTGTGGCCCTGCTCTGCTCAGCCCCCAAAGCAGCCCCAGGCAGTAGGTACAGGTTGGCCTTCTGTGACAATAAAAGGGTTTGGGTCGTTGTTCTTCACAAAAATAGGGGCTGCTCCTGCTCTCAAGGAAGTAGACAAACTGAGCACCCCCTTATGTATTATAGCTGACACCGATGTTTGCAAATAGTAAATGTGAACCATTGGCAAAAGTTAGGATTTCTGACACCACGTGTCTTGCCTGTACGTCCATGTGTCCCTCCAACCTGGGAGCTGCAGAGTGAGCACATTCCATGAGGGGACCCTGTCTGCCTCATCCTGCAGAGGACAAAGGCAGGCGTTATCATCGATGCAATCAGCCTAAGTGTTCATTTGTTTTACAAAAAACCCCAAAACTTTGCCTTCATGTATCAATTCAACTACACACGTGAAGGTATATTTCCATGTAAACCTCCCCACTCTAGAATGTTAATCCTAGAGTAGCCCCCAAACAAGGCCGGGGCCTTCCCAAAATGGGCTGCAAGTTTCTTATGGAAACGCCCTCTGTTTAGGAGCAGGGCACTGGAGAGTCAACCTCCTTGGGGTCATCAGGCTGTGCACCCCAGATTTAGAGGGAGCAGGATTCAGGGCTTGTCTCATAAGGAGGGAGGTCAAAGATGAAGTGGGGGCAGCTGTCTGGGACTTGGGTCACAAGAACAAAAGCCCAATGGGCCTTTCTGAGCTGAAGACTTTTGTGTGGCAATGTGTTTTGATAACCTGCAGGTAAATCTGTCCCACCCTCTCCTCTGTTGCAGGTCGATGATGCAGTCATGATTTTAGGCGTTGGGGCCTTAGTCGTGGGAGCCATACGCGTCATTGGCAGCTTGCTGTCCAAAACCTAGTGGCCAGAACAGTAACTCCAACTACTTAGGGGCCTCTAGCCTAAACAGAAACATCTCGGGCTTGCTTTACTGATTTTACTGTTTTCTACTCACTGCAGCTTATTTTATCAGAGCTCAATAAAAGAACTGCTGTTGATGTTCTTGTTATTCTTCCTGTTGTAAGGTGCCCCTGAGTCTGTCCCTACTCAACACAACTCTATGTACAACACAACACAACCTCGTCTGGTCCTGCACCATCCTCACACGCGTCATGCTTCAGCCCATTATTGTAGCCACTGCGTCAATCCCTCTCATTTTTCGCCGCTGCCCCTGGACTTTCCAAGCATGATGTCCATCTCCAGGGACTGGTCTCTCCTGACATGTGAGATGACGTGTCACCGTCCTTGCCTCTAAGGAGCATGCTGGCCATGCTTCCAGGACAGACTTGTCCTCTTTGCAGCCCGTTGTGCTTCAAATAGTCTTCTCTCGCTCTACCATTCAAACCCATTGACCCTTCTTCGGTCTTCCTTACCCAAGGTCCAGCTTTCACAAGCAAATGAGGCGATCGAAAAGAACACGGTGCCAAGGGTCAGGCACACCTGACTTCCAAGTCATATCCTTGTGTTTCCTGAAGAATAGAAAGATTTCCTTTGGGGGAAACACAGCCCAGTGTGACGTCCGTCGTGTGGGGGAGGGCAGGGGACAGGGCACTCTGGCCTGCTGACAGAGAGGTCGCTCTGGCCATTCTAGTTCTCCTGTTCCCTCTCTGAGAGCTGTGCTCTTAGTGGAGTGAGGATAAGGCATGGCAGGCAAGGAGACAGGTTTGAGTGCTGGACACGCTAAGAGCCTTCCACCTGACCACTGAGGGAATGAGCCGCTGGGCGCAGATGGAGGTTCTCCGTAGTGAATGGGACTCAGCTCCGGGACTGCCGGCTCCCCTCCCTCTTGATGCTCCCTGAGGCTCTGCACTGAGGATGATGGCTGATTGAGCTGTTGGGGCCGCACTCACAGCGACCCCACACAGCAGGATGACATGCTGCTCGCTCCGCCACCAACTGCACCACCGGGACCCGCACAGTTGTCATTGGCTGGTATTGGAAGTAACTCGCCAGGCCTTTCCGCCTCGTCTTAGTCCGGAAGCTTGCTGAAACCTGCCCCACATCGCAGCGACAAGCAAGCGTCCGCTTACAGGTGGGAGATGGGGAGGGAGGTGGCTTCGCTTGCAGTGCGTTGGCCTCAACCAGATGCAGGCGTCCAGCAGGGCGGCGGGCACTCTGCCAGAGGACCCTTGATGGGCTCTCAACGCCTTGGTCGGCCTTGCAGCTTCCACCTCCTCAGCGCACCTGCTCGCTCACCTCCCTGCTTCCCACAAGGCCCCTCGTCTGGTGCCACAAGGATTCCCTTGTGACCTCAGCTCCGCTCGCCTGCCCCGACTCCCACTGCCCGAATCCTGCCACTTCCGGTGCTCCTGATGCAGTTCCGGAGGGGCTCTGATTGGCTCAGTTCTCCACCACGGGGTTCCGTCTGTTGATTGGCTTCCCGTGGGTCACGTGGCCTCTCAATAAGGCCAATCAGCGCTGCCTGACGGAGCTGGCTCACATGATCCCAACATGGCTGTAGATGCGGTGCAGACACCCTTGTACCTGTGCCCACGTGAGGGGGCGGACGTGCGCGAGCCGCCACACACACACACACACACACACACACACACACACACACACACACTGGATCTTGCAGCACTATTTGAGTCTCCCAGGTGAGATTATTAACCTAAATTAAAAGCAGGCTTTCATAGCTCCCCTAAGTCTTACTTCCCAATCTACCATTACTGTGTGCAAGGTGAAATATTTACACCCAACCCCTTTTCCCTCCCCATCTGAAATGCCCTTTTTCTTGGAAAGCATGAGTAGTGAGAGACACATTCATCCATACCCCTCACCTGGCCAGCAGCAGTCCGCAGCCACCCCCCACCCACTGCTTAGCCCCCCTCCCTCCACCACATCTGCTCAGGGCACAAGTGTAAACTGGCTTCAACCCCATCTGAGGTGCTCGCTGAAGGGAGACTGGGCCCAGAGAAGCCGACCCACTTAGCCAAGGACACGCGGCCTGTGCGCAGACACTCAGGGCTTCCCTGTAAGCCCAATTGGCCCAGACATTTGAGTTTTGAGTCAAACCTCTTAGTTCTTTCTGAGGAGGTTTGTACGGCCACCAGCCATCCCCACCTTGGCTAAATGCGCTTTGATAGTTGCCTGGTTCTCCCCACTGGGGTTATTAAAAAGTGAATTGTTATCTTCCATGGGAAAGACCTGTGTTCAATTCCAAGGTGGGGCACCTCAAATGCAGCCACCACCCAACTGTCAGAGAAGGCTTTTGTGTTGCTAGGATGCTCGGCGGGTTGTGTGTGTGTGTGTGTGTGTGTGTGTGTGTGTGTAGCTTCCAGACTACGATGGCCGAGGAGGAAAGCTTGGTAGATGCTTTCAGAAAATCAGTCCACGAAAACCCGGGGGACCGTGGGTCTGGACTCTCAGTGGTGATGGGGCCGGGATAGCACCAGGGTAGCGCTGTGGTCCTTTTCCATGGGGTCTCCAGGAATTGGGCTAGACTCAGTGGCATCCAACATCAAAAATAAAGCCGTGACAGGGACAGAACGGGGGCTGTTGCCCTGCCTGTTAAGGGAATGAAAAAGGACCCTGTGGAACAAGTCATGCACAAAGGACTCCGGAGGAACTGGCTTGGTAAGCACCTTTGCTTGGAAGCCAGGCAAGCCCTTGTGGAAATCCGGAGACTGGCAGTACTCAGGGAGAATCCTGAGACATTCTGAGAGGCTGGCCCAGAGCCACACCTAGATAAATTCCAAATAAACGACCTAGGAAACTTCCAGGAAAATGGCACCGAGTTTAGGGTGATAGCGTGGCGAGCTCCGTGGGAGATTGCTGGGTTTGGGGATCTGGAGGCTGAGTGGAGAGTCCAGACACACGACACGATTTTGCCTCACAGTCTCCCCAGGCTCTGTCCTGGCATGTGCACCAATCTTCCTCATGGCTCTGGTACATGCTGCCCCACTGCTCTGCCAGTTGCTGTGGCTGATATCTGGATAACCCAGCCACCCAAGGCTGCACCTCAAAGACCTGTGACTGGAGCGTCCCCTGCCTCAAGCCCACACTGCCATCAGAACATGGGGGAGTCATGGATCTGGCCGGTCCCACCACTCCACAAGGCATGGAAAAATACCAGGAAAAACAATCCCTCCCCAATGATCTCAGATGAATGTCACGAATTTGAGCAGACTCATAGCAAAAGAAGAAATAAATAAGGTTATCAAAGAAGTCGGAACTAAGAGTCCCAGCCCAGATTCTTCACAGGGCAGTTCTACCAAGCTTTCACTGATCACCAATTCTACGCAGCTCTTCCAGAATATAGTATTGGACGGTAAATTCCCAAACACATCCTAAGAAGTCAGTATAATGTTGACACCAAAGCCAGGCAAGGATCACACAAGAGTATAGAACTACAGGCCTATAACTTTAAGAAATATAGATGCAAAAATACTCAACAAAATCTTGAACAATAGGTTACAAAAGTGCATATATCAAAAAAAGTAATTCAGGTGACGCAGTGGGATTTTTACCTCGGATGCAGGGATGGTTCAAGATATGAAAAGCCATCAACATTCAGCATCACATCAATAAGAAAGAGATCAAGAACCAGTGGATAATATCAATAGCTTTTGACAACATTCAACACCCATTCTTAATTAAAACACTCAAGAAGATAGGATTAGAAGAGAATTACCTCAATATAATAAAAACTATATACGAAAAACCAACAGCCAGACTTACAATCCATGGAGAAAAGACAAAAACACTCCCACTGAACAAGGGAAATTGACAAGGAATAGCCCTGTCTCCACTTCTATTCTACATCGTCTTGGAGATTCTAGCTAATAATACAAGATGAAGTAAGGATATGAAAGGTATGTGACTAGGCAAAGAAAAAGTGAAACTATAGCTATTTGCAGATGATATGATCTTATATATTAAAAACGCCATAGGATCCAACAAAGGAAGCAACAAAGGAATATGGTAGAGTGGCAGGATATAAGATCAACAAGCAGAAGTCAATTGTATTGCTATAGACCACTGATGAGATTATAGAAAAAGAGATCAATGAGGTAGTAACTTCCACAATAGCCGAACATAAATAGAAATACCTAGAGGTATTCCTAACCCAAAAAAAGATCTGTAGGAAGAAAACTACAGAATTTTATTACAATAAAACAAAAAAGACCTACACAAATGAAGGAACATCCCATGTTCGTTGTCAAAAGACTCAGTATTGTAAACATGCACTATATACATTTAATGCTGTCCTGATACAAATACTAGCATAATTTTTCAAGGAAATTGAAAAACTGACTACCGACTTCATATGGAAAAGTAAGGAGCCCAGAAATGGCAAAGAACTCCTCAAGAAAAAGAACAAAGTTGGCAGACGTGCACTACCTGACTTCCAAACTTATTATACAGTCACAGTTGTCCAAACAGCATGGTATTGGTATGATAGATACTAGGACCAATGGCTAAAACCAGAAAATCCAGAAATAAACACAACAGCATATAAACAACTGATCATTAACAAAGGTCAAAAAATACAGTAGAACCCCGGATCTCGACACTAATCCATTCTAGAAAGAGTGTCGAGATGGGGTGAAGTCAAATTTTGAATCAATGTTTCCTATAAGAAATTACGGAAAATTCTTTAATCCATTCTCGACCACCAAGTTTTTACCCTAACCTTGCCTTTTTATACAAAACATTATAAAGAAATTTCAAAGTAAATAAGTTCAGAGTTAAATAATAAAATTTAAATAAGAAACACAACATTAACAAAGTTTTTAATAACCACACCATGGCCTATACCTTGAGATTGATGAGGATTTGGATCTGTGGACACACATGTGGAGAGGAGGTATGGGGAGAGAGTCACTGTTTGGAAGGGGAACCCCTTCAAGAAAATCAACTGGTAGATGCTTTCAAGTTTTTCCCTTCATTGCCTTTTTTTCATGAGAACCTGGTAGGCTTCCTCTTAAAAAACATCTCTCTAATGTGGTTTGCTGTTGGTGATTCCTTAACTGTTTTCTAAAAGGGTTTACTAAATATTCATCAACAATATTGATAACACGGTTAACCAGTTATTTGTCATGATGATTCTTAAAAAAAAAAAAAACAACCCTTTTTCTTCAGACCCATGTTTTTTAATCTAAACACTGTGGGAAACAGGAAGATTTCTCCCAAGTTGTTTCCCCCAAATATGTTAAACTTAGGACACTGCTTGCAGCTAATGGTAAAAGTTACTTCCCTTAAGGCAGACAGCTGCCAGACTACTTCTAGTCCCATCTCGGGTAGGCCTGCTCCCTGCTGCTAAGGACAATGGGCTACTTCTCCCTAAAGGCTTGCAGTCATGGTTTCTGTAGGTGGACTTCACAACCTACTGATAATGGTCTCTATAGTTGAGCCAGGGAACAGGTCAAACCAGCTCAGTGACACCCAAAGTTAGGCTGCCATCCTGAATCTAGGATCCACCCATCTTGCCACATATATGCTCCAACCCCTCCTCTTCCTATTGCATGCATACCTCTAGATCACCCCCTCCCATTACTATATTACCTATAGCACAACCCTTTCCTGTGATGTATGTCCTCACCTGTAATTAGGGGGCTTGCATAGCCCCAGAGAATAAAAAAGCCTTGGCTGGCATTAAATATCTCTCTCTCTCCACATGGACCACCAAGTGGTGCTAAGGTGAGCACTGCTACCATGAAACATGTCTGCCTCTGTTATTTCTATCTCTTTTCTATCTCTCATGCTCTTTATGACTTCACTATAATCTTTACTTATTATCACTGTACAATTGCACCTACCAGACCCATGATGCTGTGTTAGGGCAGGTACCCTGACAAAACACAGTACAAAAATCCCACAAAACTAAGAAAATTATAGCAAAATGGTTGGAACACAGCCGCAAAAGGTTCAAAAAATGAATATTAACAATACCAACTAATGCCAAGTCACTGAAACATAGACTGCTTTTATTCACAAAAATCACATGCATTGGATTTCCATTTTTTGTTTCGGCTCGGATGCAAAATTTTCTGGACATTTCATGTCGAAATCAGATTATGTCAAGTGCTGATGTGGAGGACCAGAGTTCTACTGTATCACATTGGAAGCAGATGACATTTTCAACAAAGGGTGCTGGAAAAACTGGGTATCTGCCCACAGAAGAATGAAACAAGACCTTTACCTCACTCCAGGCACAAGTACAGATTCATGGTAGATCACAAATCTAGAGGTAAAACCTCAAGTTACCAGGGTCATTAATGAGAAAATTTTGGGGAAAAAAATCGAAGAACCTTAGCGCAGGGAATACATGGGCTATTAGAAATAAAGAAAGGTATATACAAACAGAGGAAGATAAAATGGACGAGTGGGAAATACTAAAGCTAAAAC
Organism: Tenrec ecaudatus; assembly: GCF_050624435.1. NCBI lineage: Eukaryota > Metazoa > Chordata > Mammalia > Afrosoricida > Tenrecidae > Tenrec > Tenrec ecaudatus. The sequence goes on from NC_134533.1 coordinate 9,618,176, forward strand.
ACCCATGTGCATTAAAAGAACCACAGATGGAAAATATATTAAGTAAAGACATAACAGACAGAGGACTTATTACTAAAACTACAGCATCTTGCTAGTTCATAACAAGAAAAAAAATGAATTGCCAACTGGGCAAAACACTTGAATAGAAGATTCGTAAAGGAGGAAACACGAGTGGGCAATAAGCTTTTGGTAAAATGTTCCTCGACTTCCAGAAAGATGGCGACCGAGGAACACATACCAGAGGGACTCCACAGAAATCAGCACAGGAGACCAACTGAGAGGGAAATTCCATGCTGCCAGGTCACAGGAGAAGCATCATAAAGATAAGTAGCACAGATCCACTAGGTTTTGAGGATCTGTGGGCTTTTGGCTTACCACTGTGGAGGCCAGCTAAGGTTTATCCTTAGCCCCACTATAGTCTCAGTCAGAGCTGGAATTCTTTGGCTGGTCCTAGGCCTTTACTTCAATAGCCACAGCTTGCAACCACCTCTCACAGGGTTTAAATCCCTCCAGTCCCACGGTCAGGCAAGTGGGGCTCAGCTATTTCTTTACTTTTGTTCCTCTCTCTTTTCTCTTTCCCAGCCCCCTTCCAGTCTCAGTGGGGCAAAGTTTTTGTTTTGTTTTTCTCTTCCCTTTTCTCTCACATGCCACTGCCTACCTCTGGACCACTCCCCTTAGCCCAGGGCAATTACTCCCACCCTCCATCCAGCCTAGGGGAGCTCCACCCTGTGCAGCTGTAACACACAGCTGGAGGAAGCCAATCCACCTTCTTCTGGGGGAAATCCAACTTGCATAGCTGGGAGAGCTCCTTCCCGACCTCTGTGGTACCACATGACAGGGAATTCCTCCCGCCTGCCATACTGCCTGACATGAACTAAGGCAGCTCTGCCAACACTCTCCAGTACTCCACACTGCTGCAGGAACCTCTGTCCCACCTCTGTGGCAACATAGCTTACTAGGGAAATTCTGCCCACCCTCCGTGGTGCTCTACACCAAAGCAGGCACAGCCACCTGTCTTCTGTGGCACCCCTGCATACCTTTTGTGGTGCCCAAGCTGTTGTGGCCCATTTCAGCATGGCTTCCTGTGAGATCATCCAATGCAACACCATCATCGAGGGTCAACAACCAACCAACTACCATCCCCTGAGAGGACCATGTAACTTGCCCTCCAAATAATAGAATACTGGTTGGCATAGAAAGAGTGAAGCCACAGGTGGATAAAGAGGTAGGCCAATCCCATAGCACAATTAGCTGCAGGCAGGAGAAGAAGCATTCCTATGAGTCTCCCAGAGAGAGCCCAGTGCTCTTCAGCTCTCTGGAAAATGGTGCCAGGATCCTCTAAAATAACACAACACAAACAGCAATCAGCCCCAATAACCTCAATGAAAAACAAAGGAAATGTAGAAGAAGTCCTGATAATTTGAGGTTTTACCTCTAGATCTGTGATCCACCTTGAAGTCGTGCATAGGAGAAGCAGACATTGATCTGCCACAGAAAGAAAATTTCAGAATTCTGCATGGAGTCATACAGGATATGAGGGAAGCAATACGGAAAAAGGTTTGAAATGATAGAGGAGATAAAGACCATACACAAAAGGGAAATATAAGAGCTTAGGGATGAAATAACAAACACCAGTAGCAAATTCACAGACTTGGCCAACTGACTGGAGGAGGCAGAGAATTGCACCAGTGACCTAGAGGACAGTCAAGCAGACACTGACAAACATGGAAAAAAGTCACTTGAGATAAGAGAAGCTGAATAAAACCTAAGAACTATGTCTGATGCTATGTAGAGGAACAACCTTAGAGTAATTGGATTACCGGCAGAAGACACAACAAAGAAGTTAATAGCAAAAATAGCAAGAGAATTCTTGGAGGAAAACTTCCCCAGTGTAATGAATGAAAACCAGGCAACCATTCAGGAGGCTGAAAGAACACCAGCAAGACTGAATCCCAAGAAAGAAGTCACCAAGGCACATAATAATTAACCTATCCACTTTGAGGAAAAGGAGAAAATAATGTGAGCCGCTTGGGGAAAACAAGCATTCACATAAAAGTGTCCAAATAAGAATATGCTCAGACTCATATGCAGTAGAAGAAATAGACAAGGTTATCAAGGGATTACCAACAAAAAAATTCCTCGAACCAGATGGCTTCACAGGACTATTATACCAAGTATTCAGGGAAGAAGTGACATCAATCCTACATAAACTCTTCCTGAACCCAGAAAAAGATGGCAAACTCTTGAACTCTTTCTATGATGCTATTATAACTTTGATACCCAAACCAGGCAAGGATCCCACAAGAATCAAGAACAACAGACCAATGTCCCTAATGAACATCGATGCAAAAATCCTTAACAAAATACTGGCCAATTGAATACAAAAATAAAATAAAATAAAATAAAATAAGGAATTCACCATGACCAAGTGGGATTCATACCAGGGATGCAGAGATGGTTCAACATACAAAATATCATTAGTATTATTTGCCACATTGACATAAAAAATTATAAGAACCACATGATAATATGGATAGATATGGAAAAAGCATTCGACAACATCCAATACCAATTCCTATTTAAGACACTAAAGAAGATAGGAATGGAAAGAAAATTCCTCAATATAATACAATATATATGAAAAACAAACAGCCAACATGGTAGTCAATGGAGAAAAGATGAAAACAATCCCATTGAAAAGGGGACCAGACAAGGATGCTCCTTGTCCCCACTCTTATTTAACATCGTACTGGAGGTCCTAGCTGTCAGCATAAGACAAAGAAAATTCATCAAAGGTATTCACCTTGGGAAGGACGAGGTAATTAACAGATGAAATGATTTTATATATGGAAAATCTCAAAAGCCCCACAAGGGAAGTACTGGAAGCAATAGGGACTAAGTCAGAGTGGCAGGGTACAAAATCAACAAATAGGAGTCTATCAGACTGCTATACACATTGGACAAGACCACAGAATAGGGAAACAAAAATGTGGTACCCTTCACAATAGCCAAGCACATATTGAAATATCTAGGGACATACTTTACTAAAAGAACAAAAGATTTGTACGAGGAAAACTACAGAAAACAATTACAAGAAAACCAAGGGTGACCTCAACAAATGGAAGTATGTCCCATGCTCATGGATTGGAAGACTCAATACAGGAAAGATGCCAGTTCTGCCCAAGGCACTATATAAGTTTAATGCTATCCTGATACAAGTACCATCATCTTTGTTCAAAGATTTGGCAAATCTGATTACCAACTTCATATGGAGAGGGAAGAAAACCAGAATTAGCAGCAAACTCAAGAAGAAGGACAGAGGGGGAGGAGACCAGCCAGTCAAGGTGCAGTATAGCACCAATGAAACATACAATTTTCCTCTACTACTTTAATACTTCCTCCCCCACACTATCACGACCCCAATTCTACCTTACAAATCCGTCTAGACCAGAGCATGTACACGGGTACAGATAAGTACTGGAAACACAAGGAATCCAGGACAGAGAAACCCCTCAGGACCAATATTGAGAGTAGCCATGTCAGTAGGGGAAAGGGAAGGTCGGGGGAGAAAGGGTGAAATGATCACAATGATCTACCTATAACCACTTCCCAGGGGGATGGACAACAGAAAAGTGGGTGAAAGGAGATATTGGGCAGTGTAAGACATGAAAAAATAGTAATAATTTATCAATTCTCAAGGGTTCATGAGGAAGGGAGGGGGTGAGAGAAGGGGAAAATGAGAAGCTGATACCAAGGACTCAAATAGAAAGAATATGTTTTGAAAATGATGACGGCAACAAATGCACAAATGTGCTTGACACAATGAATAGATGTATAGATTGTGATAAGAGTTGTATGAGCCCCTCCCCCCACAAGAACAATAGTAGATGTCTCATTTTCATGTGACTTCCAGAATGGGAAAGATGTGCTTCTGTGTGGAGCTAATGTTTACTAAATGCCTATGCTTGTGATGAAATTTCATCTGAGGTATAATTCAATATTATATGAATGTGGCATTGGGGGGACAAGGTCATGTGAACTCACTGACACTTTTCACTTAACAAACAGAAACCCTGATCTGTCTGTAGCCATCATAACTCACGTGGATTTGCCCTGTGGTTTGAGAGGCCTCCCCTAACTGAACTCACTCTATCTCTTCAGTATGTGAACACTGACCTGAAACCTGACCTGGTCTTAGCCTTGAAGCTAGAGAGATAAGCACCGTTCTAGGTCCCTCCAAGAAAGGCTGCTATTTCAGCCTGGGAATAGGAGGAAGAACACAGTTGGTTGGCTGTTGTTGCTGCTGCTGCTGTTGTTGTTAGATGCAATTGAGTTGGTTCTGATCTATACTGATCCTATGCACAACAGAATGAAGCACTGCCCAGGCCTGCACCTTCCTCACAATTGTCCCTATGATTGAAGTCACTGTGGCTGTCATAGTGTCACCCTGTCTTGTTGAAGGCCCCTCCTCTTTACCAATCATGATGCTCTTCTCCAAGGACGGGTCTCCTGACAACGTGTCCAAGGCGGATAAGATGAAGTGGCGCCATCCTTGCCTCCGAGGAACGCTCGGGCTAGACTTCTTCCAAGACAGCTCTGTTTGTTCTTTTACCGGTTCATGATCCTTTGAATATTTGTCCCATAATTCAAATTCATTGATTTTCTACAGTCTTCCTTAATCAATGTCCAACTTTCATATACACATGAGGCGATAAAAAATACCATGTCTTGGGTCAGGCTTACCTTAGTCCCCAAAGTAACATTCTTGCTTTTCAATACTCTAAAAAGATCTTGTGTCGCAGATTGACCCGATGCAATGCATCTTTGATCTCTTTCTTGAATGCCGATCCTGTGAGCATTGATTGTGGATCCAAACAAGACAAAATTCATACCAACATCAACTTTTTCTATTTTCATCAAGATGTTCTCTATTGGTCCAGTTGTGAGGATTTTGGTCTCCTTGACATTGAGCTGTAATCCGTACTGAAGACTGCAATGCTTGATCTTCAACAGTAAGGGCTTTAGGTCTTCCTTACTTTCAGCAAGCAAGGTGGTGTCATCTGCATAGCTCAGGTTGTTAGTAAGCCTTTCCCCAAGCCTGTTGTAGAAATTCTTCTTCACATAATCCAGCTTATCTAATGATTTCCTCAGCAGACAGTTTGAGTAACTATGGTGAGAGGATACAACCCCGCTGCACACCTTTCCTGATTTTAAACCATGCAGTATTCCCTTAGGGAGCCCATGGTTGCATAGTAGTTACACTTTGGACTTCAATGCATAAGGTCAGCAGTTTGAAACCACCAGCCATACCATGGGAGAAAGACTGAGTTTTTGATTCCCAATAAGCAGTTAGTCCCAGAAACTCACAGGAGCAGTTCTACCCAGTCCTATATGGTCTCTCTGAGTCAGCATCCACTCACTAGCTGTGAGTTCGGTGGTGGTGTGATAGTCCTCTTTTGTTCTGTTCACACAACTGCCTCCTGATCCATGTGCAAGTTCTTCATGAGCACAATGAAATGTTCTGTAATTCCCATTCTTTTCCAGGTTATCCATAGTTTATTATGATCCACCCAGTTGCCTTTGAAGAGTCAATAAGGCACAAGTCAATAGATTTCTGGTCTTCTCTGCTTTCTGCAGCTCTGTTCTATTTCCTCTAGGTTCCTGCTAATCAAGTTCTTGCATGCTCTAATTCTGGTTTGGGAGATAACTCTTCTATCATGCTGTAAATTTGTTATATGACCCTTCTAGTCATGGTCGTGGTGTCGTTAGATGCTGCCAAATTGCTTCTGACTCAAGTGACCTGATGAACAACAAAACGAAACGCTGCCCAGTACCGTGCCATCCTCACAAGTGTTTTTATGTTTGAGCCACTGTTGCAGCCATTCTGCCCATCCATCTTCTCCAAGATCTTCCTTGTTTTCTCTACTCATCTACCCTACCAAGCATGATATCCTTTTCCAAGGACTTGTCTTTCCTGATAACATGTCCCAAGTACATGCAATGAAGTCTCACCACCCTTGCTTCTAAGGTGCATTGTGGCTGTACTTCTTCCCATGACAGATCTGTTCATTCTTATTGCAGTTCTTAGTACTTTCAATATTCTCCGGCACCATCATTCACAGGTATCAATTCTACTCTGCTCTTCTGAATTCAATGTCCAACTGTCACATGCATGTGAGATGATTGCAAATACTGTCTTGTATTAGGTCCGCCTTAGTCCTCAAAGTAGCATACTTGATATTTAGCACTTTAAAGAGGCCTTGTGGGCCTTTTAGATGAGTTCAGGGCCCTTTGGACTTCTTTTCCAAAGTTTCCTCATTTAATAACTCACCCTTTGTATTCAAACTTTTCTCTGACTCTTGTCTGAATGTTGCTCTTCACCTGAAATTATTCTTGTCAGCAGGAGAAGAAGCAACAAGAGGAGAGGCTTGAGAGTCTGGGCCTCCTCCCAGTAAAATATTTTTGGTACCCAGTGACCTTGATCTGTGAAGCAGTGACACCCCTCGCTGGGCCATCGATGGACCCACCGTGAGTGACTGTTCCCTTGGGAACAAACTTCCTCCATCCCATTCCTCTTCTCCGTTCTCTTGTTTCTTTTCAATCCTTTAAGGGGTGCAAAGGGAAGAATTCCGAAAGAAGAACATGTTTGGAGACAACATGCTCATACCTGTATGAGTGTCCAGGCTTGTAGACACCAAATATTAAAGAGGCACCTGTTCCTCATCTGCATACCTGGACATTCACCTGGAGTGAACCCCATGACATGAAGGCGCATCATAGGGAGTCCTAGAAGTCACTGTAAGGGAACAATAATAGACTCATCAGGAGGATGCTAAACAGGTGTGCTCTGTCAAGTGCTCTTGAAAGTCCTGAGTCTATTAGTTTCTCAGGATGTTCTCAGACATGTAAGAGGATTCATGACAGCCAGAGAAGTGACATTTTTGGCAGTCTTGCCCACAGACAGAACATGGAGCCACTACACAATACACTAACTTCTGTCTCTGAAACCTGGTGAAGAAAAAGGGGGAAATATATATATATAATGAAGCTAACCACGCCAGAGCACTTCTGTTTCTCCTGGTGGTAGCAAGGTCTATCTGCAACGTTACCCATCCTGTAGGAAGCATGTCAAAAGTGTTTTTTTTAGGCAGTGGTAAAGGGACAAGAGGGCCTGCCATTTATTTAAGATGTCACACTTACCTATCTTGAAGTGCTTATCCGTTTAAGGTGGGTAAGAATCCCTGGTGGCTTACTGAGCTTTTCTCTGGTCTGTGAACTCTGAAGTCAACAGTTTGGAACCACCAGTTGCTCTCTGGTAGCAGGATAAGGCTTTCTGCCCTCCTGGGCATTTTGCAGGTCTGTCAGTTCCTGCAATGTTTCTGCTAGCTAGATGGACTTGGTGGCAGCAGCCAGAACTCGTGTTTAAAGGGGTATAGGATTATATCATGTTCTCCCACAAATGTGAGACCAATAGAGTCAGGAACCAAGAAGCCAAGATGGGTCTCATGAGAACCTTCCAACCCTCGGATGACCATCTGTGCTGGGCTGGCTCTCTCTATAATATAAATCCTAGAAATGATGCGAGAGGTCATTTGATGTGTCATCTCTCTCTGCTGATTCACATACCCCAAAGTGTGAGGTCTTACAGCAGTGGTTCTCAACCTGTGGGTCACAACCCCTTTGGGGGTCGAATGACCCTCCCACAGGGGTCGTCTGAGTCACAACAGTAGCAAAATTACAGTTATCAAGTAGCAATGAAAATAATTTTATGGTTGGGATGTTCACCACAACATGAGGAACTATATTAAAGGGTTACGGCATTAGGAAGATTGAGAACCACTGTCTTACTGAGACAAGGGACAGAGTGAAACCTTTAATTTATAGATTTATTGAGGGAGCTGAGGTTGGTAGGGAACAGGAAATCAAAGGAAATGAGGAGAAAGGGGTTTAGGATAATAAGATAAAGAAAGATTAGAGTTGACCTTTTGTCTAAAGTGTTGGAGCCTGCCAACGAGTCGAACAGTCCTGAAAGTGGGAGTGAGGATTAAGGGGAAAAAGAGAGACAGAAAGTATTGGGAGGGCAACAGTGAATACTGAAGCCCTGAGTTTATTCCACATTTTCCTATTATCTCTGCAGAAACAACCGGAGTTATAATTATCTCATTGTTAAGCAAACACATTTAATACACATCACAACTCTATCTTCTGCCAAGCCTGACATCCTTCAGAAAATTAAACAACCTATTTTCCCAGACCTTGCATACTTTCTTGTTCTTAACAGTCTGTTCAAAATGTTAAGCCGCAGAAGAAATCAGCAAACACTGACACATAGGTCATGAGACTTCATAGCCGTTTCAAGGCTGTCTTAGTGACCTTCAACATCTTCCCCTTTTTTATTTACTAAAGACATCTTTACTCAAAACGTCAGCAGATGACTGTGCCTGTCTTAGGTTGTGGAGTCCTGAAATTGTCCTTACCCATCATCAATCACAGTCTTCCAGGCAACACAGACCTGTCTTAGGTTGGGAGACTCAGACTCGATCTTACCTGTCTCTGACTAACCAGCCTCTGCCTTATATTCCTGTTTGGGGAGGGGGCAAAGTACGCAGGTGTACTTCATGTACCTTTGTTGCTAAGGCCAGTAATTCAACCATAACCTTGCACAGTATTATAGGGAGTATGCATAAAATCAACAACACACACACTCCTGTTGTGACTAGAGATGTACGCATGTGAGGCAGCCTCTGAGATTTCCTAATGAAGAGAAAGCATCTCGATAATGCTGGAGCCAATCCTCAGCGGCTTTAGCAGCATCACAACCAAGGAGCTTAGCTTCTTTCATGGCTTGTATTTCCTGATTGAGTTGTATTAAATCTAAAGGATCATTAGCAATGTGCCAAAAGCCTCCCAAATACCTTGAAGATGATTCTTCACCTTTCCCCAACTCTGCTGACTGCTGTTGTACTACTTGGATATAACACAAATCATGAATATTCAGCATGGCATTGTAGATGAGCTCTGACCTTAAGCCCCTGCACCTCATCTCCTAAATACATGACCATGTCAGAAAGAGCATTTACCTTTTGTTCTAACTTCCTTTCTATAGCTTCTTGAGCACTCAACACATTAGTCACATTTTTGGATATTTCATTAACAAAGCGGGCAGTTTGTATGGTGTGTGAAACTCAATAGCTGTAGTAGTAGCAGTAGCAACTAAAATTAATATAGCTAAAATAGTTACTAAAAGCAAACCTCAAAGTTCTTAGGTCTGGTTAATGGTTTTTCAATCTCTTCTAATACCTGTAACCCTCTTTCTGAATACCAGGGTCCAGTGATATTTACTGGTTCCATAGCAAAAGAAGGTTGGTTCAAAACTGTGATAACAATACCTTCAGAGGTCCAGGTAATACAGTTAGTCAAGTTACAATTATTATAAAACATATAAAACTTGGGGCCATCATGTTCTATGGTAACATTCCCTACTAAAAGTACATAAGGTTATGATACGCATGTGGTGACATTTCCCTGAGGTCTGTGAGAAGGCGACACGAGGTTTACATTCCCCAAAGCAGCCCCTATTTTCCACCATTGAGTTTGAGGAAAACCCGAGTCTGACCACCGAAGTTCCGTAGACAGCCCTTTCCCCAACTCATCAGTATTACTTTGACTACTGTCCTGATTTCCTGACCAATCAATGACATATCTTTCATCTGTGATGTTGAATCAAATGGGCTTGTCCATGAGACACGATCTCCACAATACGTTTTGTTATTCTTTCAAGTCTCTAGTCCACAAGGGGAAAAAGATTGCAGAGCAGGTGAGGTCACACTGGGCCCCTCACTTTGTACAGGGAGGGTAATGCGCACCGTTTGTCCTCCAGACCTAGTCGTTTGATACATCCACATGCATCCCTTATGGCTGGTATTTTGATTCTTATGTACACATAAAGGAAGTCCCATTCCATATCCCGAATAGTTGTAGTTTGATAGGGTTTGTGACTGTATGTGTCTTGTGGCTGGCTGTCCTAAGAGGCATGAGTCATTAACCCACACTGTGATTTCCAGACTCTTCCAGACAGCAGAGTGTAGGAGTGATGGATCAGGAATGTAAGCCCAGTGTTGCTCACTGTATGCTGCTGGTATCACCCTCAGGATCATTCCAAGACATGTCACCGTCCACATGGTCTCCAAACCGCACCACCATTCAGGCAGTCACCATGCTCCCATCAGCATCCTGCGGAAAAACACAAACATGCCCTCTTCCCTATATTAATACCGGGTTGGAGCCATGCCTTGAGGCAAAACAAGCCAATGATACCTCTTCATAGGCTCTTTGAAGTTGGTGGAAGGAACACTAAAGGCAAATATTTTACAATCATTTGGATCCAGTGGGATAGTGTAAAAACAATCTTTTAAATCTAAGATGATTTTATATGTATGGGCTGGATAGCAGAAGGGGAAGGAAGCCCAGGCTGTAGGGCTCCCATAAGCTCCATAGTAGCATTAACCGTTCTGAGTCCTGTAATAACCCCCATTTTCCTAAAAGGTCTCAGCACAGCTTGGCAGGCAGTATTTGCATTTTCAAAAGCCAATTGTTTAATTAATAACATGCCAGCATCATTATCTCCAAGGAGTCTTGCCGTTGTCTGGAGCAAGCAATCTAGCTACAAAATCCTGGTACAACTCACCAGGTCCCTGTCTCATCTTAGAAATGTCCTCCGTTTGCTTGCCTGTGGCAGGCAATATTTTCCAGGTCCGCCGCACCACTCCGCTGGTTTGCACATAGATGGCTGGATTCTGGTTTAGCTGCTTTGCTAGGTCCCTATGTGCTCTTTCCCCCGCTATCATACCAACATTGATGGGAATCTGCTGAGCTTGGTTACTATCTGCTGTATTTTGACAACTCATGAAATTCAGATTTCCATAACAAGTAATCTCCTCCTGACATACAGGCTCTGGCCAATTGTTTCCATTCTGCAGGGTCAATCACCACGATGGAAAGTGTATCTAATGAAGACTGAGTAAAAGGGGTGGTCAGGCCATATTGGGCACAGGAAACCTTGAGTTCCTTTAGCTGTTTAAAAGGAATTGGAGTAAGATCTGTAACCACATTACCCTGAGCATCCTGTCCCTCAGTCACAGGGAACAGCACACTGAACTCCCCCGCATCCTTTCCTTGTTCTGCTGCAGCATGTATGGCAGCACTAAGCATGGATCCTTTCCCTGGAGCCCTAGTCACAACTGGTGCTACAACTGGCAAGTCTTCTAGGAAAGGATTTTTTTTTCACTGAGTGCACTCTGAAGCCTCTGAAATACTGTGGCCCCCGTAAGTTTTGGCACCCATTCCTGGGACTCTATCGGACAGTTCTTTTCTATTAACTTGACTTGCATCTCCCTCACTTTTACTGATAATGATGCATAACCTTCCTCCCATCCGGGCAGGACTCCTGAGTCTTTTGCACCGGGTCGCGACTCTCAGGTTGAAGCTCTTTGGAGGCGGCAAAAATTCCTAAGTCCTCATCATGATAATGAGCCGCCTCGTCCTTTAACTGCTCCGCATTGCCAGGGTCAAGGGGTTCCTCATCCTCGCTTTCAAAGCCCAAAAGTTTACCTTTTGGCGGCTTCAGCAGCAGAGGAGGAGGCAGAGGCGCAGAAGGAACTTTACTTTCACTTTTGTTTGAGCATGCAAATGGGTTGTTTTCACCCTGGAGTCCCTCATGCTCAGGGTCCAGGCTACCCCTAACTAAATTCCACAGACTAAACGTGTCTATGGGAACTTTACCAGGTCCATTTGCAGTATAGTGATCTTTTAGCCATTGCCCTACTTTCTGCCAAGTTTCAATATTTACAGTTCCGTCCTCAGGAAACCAAGGACAAAACTTACCACAAAATCTAAAAACTTCTCTAATCTTTGGTAGCTTACCTTTTCTCCTCTAGCTTTTAACATACTTTGAAGCATATTTACAAAAAGCTGGTTGCTCTTTCCTTGCCCCATTTTTCTCCCAATAGCCACTCACTGCACCACCACTCTCTTCACGTACACCTTCATAATCCGCGGTGTCCTTCACTTTGTCCCCTGTTTCCAGGTCCTTGTTTCGGGCGCCACTCTTGTCAGAGCCTGCTGATGAGTTGAACAGTCCTGAAAGGGGGAATGAGGATTAAGGGGAAAAAGAGAGACAGAAAGTATTGGGAAGGCAACTGTGAATACTGAAGCCCTGAGTTTATTCCACATTCTCCTTTTATCCATGCAGAAACAACCCAGGGTTATAACTATATCATTATTAAGCAAGCACATTTGATACACATCACAACTCTATCTTCTGCCAAGCCAGACATCCTTGAGAAAATTAAACAACCCATTTTCCCAGACCTTGCATACTTTCTTGTTCTTAACAGTCTGTTCAAAATGTTAAGCCGCAGAAGAAATCAGCAAACACTGATATATAGGTCATGAAACTTTTCAGCCTTTTCAAGGCTGAGTCTTAATGGCCTTCAACACTAAAGCCAGGGAATTAGCTAACTTAAAAGGTATAAAGCCCACAAGAGCTACTATTACATAAAGGAAGAGAAAACTAGGTGGAATACAGAGCCACTAACAAACTACAACAGATTCTGGCAAGGAAGGTGTTAACCGGCTCTCTTGTCTGCTACAGAACCAGCAGAAAGGGTCCCAGCTGGAGGGAGAGCTGGCATTACAGGGGTGAGCAGGGGTGAGAGGCAGGAGAGACCAGAGCAGCAGGAGGGTAGCAGGAGCGCAGTCAGAGAACAGAAAGAGAGGAACAAAGAGTCATTTCAGGTAGTGTTGAGTCTTCCAGATGTCTATACCTCCTTTAGACAGGAGGGCCCCTGAGCATCTTTCTGGTTGGTGCAGACAACACCCAGGGGCCTGGCACCAGCTTCCCAGGCTGACATCACTTAACTGGGTGGGAAGATGGGTGGAGTAAGCTTTGTCAAAGAACAGATGTCTCTGCTGTCCTTAGTAATGCTGCCACTGGACCTGATACCAAGGAATTTAGTAGCAGATCCAGGACCAAGGCTTTAAGTATGACAATAGTTTCCTGGAGTTAGGGGTGAGGTAGGAGAGGGACTACCCAGTAAGAACTGGTTCATTCTGGAAGTCCCATTTGGAGGCTGGTCACATTGCACCTGGTAGAGAAGTAGAGGCCACTGGGGACTCCTTGCTTCTCCCCTGTTCTTTTTCTAATGGGAAACCAAACACAGTCCCTTCAGCTGTGTCTCTGGGAGGCATAGCTCTCTTCACAAAGGCAGAAGAAGCCCAGTCCTTTCTTGGGACTGTGAAATCCTCAAGGGCAAGGATTCTATCTCTGCTACTCTATCTCCACAGCAGAGACTCACCACAGTCAGCTGAGGGGAAGTTCTAAGAGCAAGGAATGGGGACACAAGGAGGACATACCGTGTCATTGCAGGAGAATCCACACCACAGCATGTCCACAAAGGACTCAGTTCTGGCTGAGCACACTGCTGTCCATCTCCTGCCCAAGCAGATCTTCTGCCCTCTGGACAATTTGGTCAGGAGGCAGAGGTGGGTCCTCGGCATCATGTTTGTTATGGATCTGCATTTTTCCTGCCCAAGCACCACAGACAGAAATTTCCTCTTCACTCTGGCCTTCTTATTGATGCCCTTCAAACCCTTAAATAAACTAGTCCTGAAGACTCACCTATGAATTCACAAAGATGAAACCGAGATATTAGTCCTAGGAAGTCCCACAGCAACTGAACTGAGCCCCCATGGCAGCCTCCTTTCTTCAATACCTTGAGTAAGGCGGAGCTTGGCAGTCAGAATCAGAATCCACCCAATAGCAGTGTGAGGTTAGTTTTTTAGATTTAGAAGGAAGGCCTTGTTTCCTGCTTCCACTTAAGCTCAAGAGAACAGATGTGACCATGGCCAGATGACAACAGAGGTCACGGCCATTCGCTGGACTCTGTTCTTTCTTCCTAATGTGGAAGACATGAATTCTTCCAAAGACCTGAGGGAGTTCGGATGTTCTTGAAAGCATCAGTGGACAGAGCAGAAAGGTGCAAGGAGGAGAGGAGGCAGGTCTTGTCCAAGTCCTAGTCCAGCTTCCTCCTCTTTACTTGTGGCCTCAAAAAGTCACTAAACCTTCCTAAGGTAGAGCCGAGGAGCTCCAGTAAGATAGGGTGACAATAAGTTGAGCAAGACAGGGGACCCCCCTATCCAACCTAGGCTCACTCACTGCCTGTGTTCAAGCAAGGTGCTTCTCGCTCAGGAGAGTTTTCTCATTTAGAAACTGAGAGGTAAGGGCCAGGTACTATCCACCACCTTCCTGTCCTAGATTCTCTTGCTTCTGTCACTTCTAGGGCTGGAAAACCTGGAGCCATCCGTGAGGAACCTGTGGACCCCAGGGTCTCAGAAGGACAAGTTGAAAGCAGCCTGATTCATACAGAGCCTGTTGGCGCTACCACAGTCTCTGAATAATAGTTCACTGAGTGGCCACTTCCTAAATTATCCATGTGTTTTATTTTCTTTTTGTACACTTCGGTTTGACAGTTTTACTTCCCTCTGGAGGGAGCATTTTAGAGGATTACAGCTTTGTCCCTGCTGCACTACTCCAGCTGTGAGATCAGGGTGGAGTAAGGAGCAGAGACCTCTGCTGACAACAAAGTAGACAGAAGGTCAGCACCCCGCCTTGCTGGTCCCTTGCTGGACAAGGGAAGGATGGGGAATGAAGGTGACTATACACAGAGGGTACCACCAATTCTGTACCCCACCACTTGTCTGTCAGGTCATTGTCCTGTGGAAGCTTGTTTGTTGTTGTGATGCTGGAAGCTTTGTTATTGATATTGCAAATGCCTTCAAGGTCAAAGTGAAGAGGTTTCAGGGGGAGCTTCTGAACTAATAACAGACAGTGAAGAAGGACTCACCTCCCTGCTTAGCTTCAAAACATTGTCAGATACTGGAGACCTAATGAATGGAAAGGGAGCATTGTCAGAGATAAAACAATCGGGTTCTTCCAGCATGAGGCAGCACAAAGTGTGACTGAGGAGGAGCTGATTTCTCACAGTGGGGTCGACCATGGTGACGTGGATGGGAGTAAAGTCTGTGGAAGTGGAATCGTGGGGATCTTCACTTGCTGATGGGGTCCAATTTGACATAAGGAGAAACGGCTGCAAAAATCTCCTCGGGATCAGAACATGGGTTGTGCGGAATTATGAATCTAGGATTTTAGAAGTTACCAGAAATGAATGGAATGCTTAAAGATTGATATCCTGGGCATCAGTGAACTAAAATGCACTGGTATTGGCTATTTTTGGATCAGAAAATAATGATTTACTCTGCGAGTAAATAACCCAATCCAGAGGAAATCATGGCCTCTCTTGTAAAAATGGACATGACGAAACCAATCATAAAGAGCAATGCTGTCTGAAAGTGAAGAAGTCCTATATCACGATAGGATTATATCTATCCACCTTCAAGAAAATACAATCAAATAACTATTATTCATATGTGTGCACCAACCACAAAAGCTAGTGATGAACAAATGGAAGAATTTTACCAACGACTTAGGTTGGAAATTGATCAAATGTGCAATCAAGGTGCATTGATGATTATTGGGAATTGGAATGCAAACGTTGGAAACAAAGAGGAAGAAACAGTAGTTGGAAAATACAAATGAGGTGATAGAAATAAAGTTGGAGATCACATGATAGAATTTTGAAAAACCAATAACTTGCTCATAGAAAATACTTTTTTTTCAACAACTAAAAAGGCAACTGTACACATTGACTTCTCCAGATGGAATACACAGAAATCAAATCGACTGCATTTGTGGGAAGACAAGCTAGAGAAGATCATATCAGCAATAAAACCAGGCCAGGAGCTGACTGTGGAACAGACCATCAATTGCTCCTAGGTAAGTTCAGGATAAAGCTGAAGAAAATTGAAACAAGTCCAAGGGAGCCAAAGTACAACCTTGAGGCTATCCCACCTGAGTTTTGAGAACTTCTCAGGAACACATTTGACTCATTGAGCACCAATGACAGAAGACCTGATGAGCTATGAGAGGACGTCAAGAGCATCATTCATGAAGAAATCAAAGGTCATTAAAAAGACAAGAAAGAAAGAAAAGATCAAAGTGGACGTCAGAAGAGACTGAAACTTGCTCTTAGTCACAGAGGAGCTAAAGCAACGAGACAAAACGCTGAAGTCCAAGAGCTGAATAGAAAATTTCAAAGGGTACTGCAAGAAGAAAAAGCAAATGTTATAATGAAATGTGTAAAGACCTAAAATGAGAAAACCACAGAGGAAGAACACGCTCAGCATATCTTATACCAACGGAAAGAACTTACCAAAAAATTCAAGCCTCAAGTTTCAATATGGTCAAAATATTAAATGATGCAGGAAGCAACTGCAGACGATGGAAATGATACACAGAGTCACTGTACCAAAAAGATCTGGTTGACATTCCACCATTTCAGGAAATAGCATATGGACAAGAACTAATGGTGTTGAAGGAAGAAATTCAAGCTGCACTGAAAACATTAGCCAAACACACGGCTCCAGGAATTGATGGAGTATCAATTGAAATCTTTGAGCAAGTTGATGAAGCACAGGAAATTTGGAAGACAGCTATTTGGCTAATTGACTGGAAGAGATCCATATTCCTGCCCATTCCAAAGAAAGGTGACCCAATAGACTATTACAGAATGTTATAGAGGCTGTGCCTAGAAAAACCACATTAAACCATTCACTGCACTGCACTATGAAGACATTTGCATATAATTCGCATTTAAATAAGGGTCATGTGTCATGAGGGAGGGGGGAAGGGGAGGGAGGGGAAAAAAAAAGAGGACCTGATGCAAGGGGCTTAAGTGGAGAGCAAATGCCTTGAGAATGATTGGGGCAGGGAATGTATGGATGTGCTTTATACAATTGATGTATGTATATGTATGGATGGTGATAAGAGTTGTATGAGTCCCTAATAAAATGTAAAAAAATAAAAAAAAATAAGGGTAATGTGCATGCACAATACCATCCATAAAATATGTAGGCCTCTTCTTGCCCTTAGAAGGTCTTACAGCGCAAAGGTGAGATTTCTCAAGGAGAGGATTCAGTCCAATGACTATAAATAATCTCTACTATGTGGCTTAGCTTAGAGGTTTGGAACAAGACTGCCAGAGTTTCCCGTTTATCACCTGACTTCTAGATTTTGGACTGCATAGCTCAACAATCCTATGAGTCAAGTCCTTAAAATAAATGTCCTCTCTAAATAGGGGATTGGCTTGGTTTCACTGAAGAAACTTAATAGAGCAAGACAAATTGTGACGTCAAACAAATCAGCAGAAAGCAAGGAGGTGGCATCTGACCTCCTCTAATTTCAGGCATGGGAGAGAAAGCCACAGTCAGTATCTGCCCAAGGCTTATTCTTAGGAGCAAGTCAGGCAGCCCTCTGCCCTCCACCCTTTTTAGAGTTCTGATATCAGTCATCCCTCCCATGGCACTCTCTACTTCTTTGCTGGGTTTGACACTGTATTGCTATGGCTACACAGAAATCATGGCCAATCACCTTCATGATGGGGTTTCTTAGGCAAGTAACTGGCTACTTTGTCTTTCTTGATGGTAGTGAGATTCCCCTTCCCTTCTCCGGAACAAATCTTTCTAAACCTAATGGGATGGCAAGACTCACCAATCCCCTTGCTTGGGTTCCTTACACCTTATTTGTGTTCTAACACCCACAAGGGATCCACACACTTATTTATATTCTTAGCAAGCTATCCAGTCCCTTTGATAAGCTACAACTTACAATTGCATAGCCGGACATAGTCATTTGGCAGTAGTTACGAGGTGGAAGAGCCATACTGACTGACTCAGCACTCCAGGACAGCTCTCTTCAAAACTGCAACTGGAGGATTCAAGAGCCCTGATTAGAAGGAACCTGTGGGGAACGGAGCAGATGTGCAGAGACAATGTGAGAGGAAGAAGAGCGAGTCCTGAGGGGGTGGGGTGGGTGACCTTGAGAGGAATGGGAATTCCGGAACACTTCATTGTGCGCATGCGGACTTGTGCACGGATCAAGCGGCAGGCGTGGGAACAAACAAGGGCATACTGCTTGGTTTAAAATCAGGAAAGGTGTGCGTCAGGGCTGGATCCTCTCACCATCCTTGTTCCATCTAAATGCTGAGCAAATCATCAGAGAAGTCTGATTATACGAAGAAGAGTGTGGCATCAGGATTGGAGGGTGGCTTCTTCACACTCTGTGATATGCAGATGGCACAACCTTGCACGCTGAAAGTGTGGAGGACGTGAGGCACTTGCTGATAAAGATCCAGGATTGCAGCCTTTAGTGTGGATTAATTACCACCCAATGTCAAGAAGACCCAAATCCTCACAATTGGACCAATAAGTCGCCTTATGATAAATGGGGAAAAGATTGAGGTTGTCAAGGAGTTGATCTTGCTCTTGGATCCACAACCAATGGCCATGGAAGCAGCAGGCAAGTCGTCAAATGACGGGTTGCACGGGGTAAATCTCCTGCACAGCACCTCTTTAAAGTGTTGGAAGCAAAGATGCTACTTTGAGGAACCAAGCTATGGGATTTTCAGTTGCCTCGTATGCATGTCAGAGCTGAACATGGACTAGGGAAGACTGAAGAATCCTTGCATTTGAATTGCGGGGAAGAATATTGAAAACAGCATGGCCTCCAAAAGGACAAACCCACCTGAACGGATAGAAATCCTGCCAAGGTGCAAGGATGGTGAGCCTTGGTCTCACATACTTAGGGCATGTTGTCAGCAGAGAGCAGGCCCTGGAGACTGATATCATGCTTGGTAAAGGGGTGGGCAGAGAAAGAGAGGAAGACCCTTGACCAGATGGATCGATACAGTGGCTGCAAAAATGGGCTAAGCACAGTGTCTCTCAATGGTGAGGTGGGTTTGGGACTGGGGAGTGTTTTGTTGTGTGGTGCATAGGGCCACTATGAGATGCAACTGATTTTGATAGCACCTAACAAGATGCAAAATTTTTTTAAAAAGGAGACCTTTCCCTTAAAACAACAGAAATTGTGGGAACCCTTGAAAGATAAGTGGCTTTGGGTGATACCCTAGTGTATTTTAAGTAACATGGTAAAGGCAAAAGGAAACCGAAAGTCAAATGCCCAGCATTTATAAAGGTGGTCTAAAGATAGCCCTGCACCAAAAAGCAGGTGGCAGACACATCAGCCTCCCAGCAGCAGCACCGTTGTCCTGCAATGGCTATGGTAAGTGGATGCAAACTTTCTCTTAGTGGCTCTCAGCGGACTCTCTTGCAGACTTCAGACCGGGAGCAGCTCCTGGGTGCACCTAACTGGCGGACTTGTCTAAAAACCCTCAAGGGAAGTGCCTTCCTCTTGTTAAAGTCTGTATCTCTGTCCCTCTGGTCAGTATCAGACCCAGAGAGAGGAGCACAGAGAGACCCAGGAAAGGGCGCTGTAGGTCTGGGCTGGACTCCTGAGGATGGGGAGCAGGCCAGTCTGGGGGACTCTGGGTTTCTGGGAAGGGAGACTATTCCACCTCGTCTGTCCTTGGAACCAGCTGGAGTCTATTCCCGCCCATGTCCAAACCCCTGTCCTCACTCCTGTCTTCTAGATACTTGTCCTCCTTGGAACGTCCATTTTCATTTCAGCCTCTGATCTCTGAAATGTCCCCTCCCAGTAGTCTTAATTGATTGCATTAGAAAATCTCCAGGAAGGGCTAGACCTGGCTTAGTGATGGCAGACTGAATAAAGAGCAAGTCTGGCACATACAATTGTGCAGGCATGGAGTCCCCAGTAAGCAAGGCACACACGGGCTTACTTATGTTTACTTGCCAATCAGTCATGACAATGTCCCATGAAACTCCTGTGCAAGCGTTCACTTGTACTTTCTCAATGAAAAATGCATGTGAAAATGTGTGTATTAGACAGGGTTCTCTAGAGAGATAAAACCAAATTGCTGACAATTATATATATGTATTTATAAAGGTAGATATATAACACAAGAAATGAACTATTAAATTATATAGAGATAGATATATAATATAAGAAATGAACAGTTAAATTATAAAGCAGTACAAATGGCTCAGTGCGACTCACTCCCGTGAGAGAGTTGTGAGACACTGGCAGTCCTTCAAGTCTTGAGGGCCGTCAGGTAGTCCTCTGTAGAGAGATTCAGGCTATCCCAGCACAGGCTGCAAACAGCAAGGCAGGTCACCAACAGTCAGCCAGGTCACCAACTGTCAGTCCCCAGCTCCAGAGATGTAAATTTCATTCATATGGTCTTAAAGGGACCTTAACTTACAGCGACACAGTCCACGGGCTAGGCGTCCCACAGGTAGTGTACCCCTTTAAATTGAGGCACAGAACAAGCAAGGCAGCTGCACACTGGTCCGATGATTAAAGAGCGAGAGACAAGAAAGGCGAGGCTCACCGAGCCGCTTATCTCTCTGCCCTTTAATTAATCCCACTTGTGTTTATCGGCCAGGCTGGTACAATAAGCTATCTCAATCCACTCCTTGCCAACCTGGCACCTGTACACAATTCTTTAGCCATATATACTTATATAATTTTCGAACATTGATGAAATCACACTTCTACTTATCATCAGTCATCTATCATACATATAAATGAAAACACACTGAGTCCAATTGTATCTGATATGTCATACCTGAACAAAGGAAATATATGCAATAAGCACATAAAAAGAAAATACATTGACAATTACAAACCTTGCTTTTGCAATTGATCATGTGGTTGTAATTGATAGATAGAACTACCTTCTTCTACTACCCATTCTGTATGACCTTTGCCCTCAGCAAGCACCTCAGCTGGCTGTGGTTTTTGGCCTGGCAGGGTGACCCAGACCTTCATTCCCGAGGGGTCTGGGTCATTATAAGTCCTGTGAGGATTGGGGGGCTGTAACTTACCATTTACTTTAATCACAGGGCATGGTAACACTAAGAGTCGGCCTATGGGGTCTCCTGGATTCCAGACATATTCTTCTTTACCTCCATTATGTAACACCAGTCCAATTTATCCTTGGTAATCAGGATTAATCACACCACTTAGTACAGTGACACCCTTCCTGACCAGTTGCTCCAAAGGCATGAGAAGTCCAAAGTGCCCAGGGGGCATTCTCAGCTGCCAGTTCAGTGGAATCAGTGCTGTGTTTCCAGGTGGGAGAGTTCCTTTCTTCGGGACCAGGACCTCCAGGCCTGAGGAACACAGGGTTGCTGGGACAGGAAGCAAAAATGCTACAAGGGGATCACTAGGAGTAATAGTGAGTGGTGCCACTCCAGCTTCCACCCCTTGGTTCCTGGACCCATGAATTCTGGCTATTGGAGACACAGCACCATATATTGGCTGCTGGTTTAGAGTGTATACAGCTTCCTGGAGAACATTGCCCCAGTCCCGCAAGTTGTTGCCACCTAGTTGGCACCGTAATTGTGTCTTTAGGAGCCCATTTCATCGCTCTATCAAGCCGGCAGCTTCAGGATGATGAGGAACATGATACGACCAGTGGATTCCAAGGGAATGGGCCCATTGCCACACTAGGTGTTGGGTTTTATCAGGGACGAGAGATGGAGCGAGATTCTTCAATTCATAGGTGTGTATTTGGGAAATGCAGTTTACAGGGAAAGGATTAGGAAAGGGGGTTGGTAAAAAGAATTTCGGATAGAGGAAGGTCAGGGCCAGGCGAAAGAAACAGAGAGCGCTGACTCGAAAGGGCCAGAGGCCGTGCAGGCTGTTGATATGGAAAAGAAGAGCAGTTAGGTTTTCCATCAGCTTTCTGCAATCGGACTTGGCACAGAAAGAGTGAAGGGACAGCTGCTGGGAATAGCTCCCTGGGGCACCTGCAGGCAGGAGAGCCCGTGGAGTGAGAAGCAGCCAGAGAGAAGAGCAAGCAGGAGGGAGAAGGGGGAAAAGGGAGAGTGAACAGGAAGTGGAACAAAGGCATCCCAATCGTACATAGGTTTGGGGGAGAGCAATGTTTCCTATAGACAGGAGGGTCCCTTGCATCGTTCTGATTGGAAGGTGGAGTCAGAGAAGAATCACAGTCCTGATCCGGGCACAGGGATGGGCTTGCGAGGGCAGGCAGAGATGACATCAAGCCCTGCTTTGGCTCGGACGCAGTCCACCCCTCCTCTCCTCTTGAACCTCCAGAGCCTGTCTGAACGAGTGACTTCTGGTCAGTATCTCGCTGTGTTTGTTCTGTCTCGTTTGTCTCGTTTGCCGCCCTGGACACTGAGGACCAGCAAACTCATACGGGAACGTAGGGTCCGAGGGAGGCTAGCTCGCTCAAAGCCCTGAGAAGCATGCGCACTAGGAAGCTGAGCGTGGTGCTGCTGCGGGGGTTTATTCTGCAACCCTGGTACCAAGCGGAGCTGGAAAGGACTGCCTTTCCCCTAAAGGGTGCAATGATAAGGCCAGTTTCTCGTGTCCGTCTTTTCTCTGTGTCTGTCTTCTCTCATGTGGTCTCCAGCCTTTTGTCTCTGTGCTCACCTCCTGGGACTCCTGCTGACAACAGGACTCCTAGCACTGGGCCTAGCAGTCACTGCACCTTCTGCCTGGACTGGAACGCAGAGGGTGTGTCTGAGCCCTTTCTTCCTGTTTGTGTGTTCTGCATTTGGGGCCCTGCAGTGCTTTCTCTAAAATGTTCCGCTTCCCCTTCCTCTCACCCTGAACAAAGGCCTAACTAAATGCCATCTTTTACAGCCAGAAAGCCAGGCCCCCTCCTCCCCCTCCTTGGCTTCCATTGTGTCTCTCTGATCCGAGGTCCCTGTTTGCTAGACCAAAGCCACAGATCTATGCCAGGAAACCTTCCTGTTCCGGAGAATCCAGGACTCTCCCCTGGGTCCCTAACTCTGACCGGAATGGCCTCAGGGTCACTGGACCACTTTCTGACTGATGGGTGCAAACGGGGACCAGGGGACGCCCTTCTGACCCAGTCCCCTAAGGACAGTCCTTCGGGGTGCCCACTGCCAACCTGAATTGGGCTTGGCTCCTGATCTCCACCCTAAATGCCTGGTCTGTTTCTGTAACAAAGTTTGGCCTCAATACCAATTGGATAATGAGTTGCGCTAGCCAGAAAATAGCATTCTTTTCTTAAAAAAAAAATCATTTTACTAGGGGCGCATACAACCCTTATCACAAGCCATACATACATCAGTTGTATAAAGCACATTTGTACATTCATTGCCTTCATCATTCTCAAAACATTGGCTCTTCACGTAAGCCCCTGGCATCAGCTCCTCATTTTCCCCTCTCCCTCTCTGCTCTCCCCGAAAATAGCACTTTTGATTTTTACATTCTGCACAACCTCAACAATTTCTGTCAACAAACTCACAAATAATCAGAAGTCCTATATGTTCAGGTCTTTTTCTCTCTTCGCTCCCATCCCTCTCTACTACGTGTCACCCTGCTCAAGGTCTCTTAGCCAAACACTTTCTTAATCAGGCCCCTGACAGTACTCCCCTTCAGTCTTTCTCCGAACCTCCTGACCTTGTCTGCTCCCCCAGTAAGGTTTCTTCCATATTCTGGGTGCCCCTCACCATCACCTCCCTTTGCTACCCCTTCAACTCCTAAAGGCTGAGGTGACTGGGTCTCTGACACCCCTCACCTCCCCAGAGCCAGACCCTTCAGGCTCCCTGGTGTATCTCTCTCCCCTTCCCGACTCCTCCCTGCTCAGCCTCCTCTGAACCCACAGCTCTGACAGACCTCTCCTAGATAGGGAAGCGGGGTGCAAATCCCAGTTCACCATAAGCCTGAGCCATGGTTGCCGCCCTGAGACCGGCAGGAGGGAGGGGTCAGAAAGCTCCGGGAAGTAACAACTTTAATTACCTGTCGCATTTTTTATCTCAAAATCCTCTGAAATCTGGACAATTTCTGCCAGTAAACTCACAAATAGTCTGAGATTCTGTACATGCTGGCCGCCTTTTCTATGCGCTCCCGCCCACTTCTTTGTATTTCCTGCTCCCCTTCCCAAGTCCTCCTGACTAAAGAGAATTCCTCCTCTTCTGCACTCCCTTTAGTGTCTACCTTTTCAGACTTGCCTGAACACCTTGTCTCCCCTCCTACTCACCACTCTCCTGATTCTGGCCACCCGGAGCCCCCACGTCCTCTTCTCCCGAGCTACCCACCTCTCTCAAGGAACCTGTCTGCACTCCCCTCGCCAAGTAGCAAGTACACGCAGTCTCAGAACCCCCCTTCTCTGTCCGCTCCCGCAAGTGACCACGACTGAGAATGGTCCAGTTCATGCTCCCTTCTCTCTCACTGATTTATCTCAGACTGAAAAGTGTTTAGGCTCCTTTCTAATGATCCCACCACCTCTATTAAGGAGTTTCGATATTTAACTCGAGCTCATGCTTTGTCCTGGCATAATATTTTTTGTCATTTTTCTCGCTGTTCAGCAGCACCCCAACCAGATTCATTTAACCCACCCTGACCTGGGCGGTCCCCAGACAAAAACCTGGTTAGAGTGAACAAATTGACAATCAAACAGGTAGGGACAGACTGTGAAAAAAAAATGCTTCAGTGTGTTCTGGCTTGGCTTCAGGCCATTTCCCATTTTAATAAACTTAAGAAGATCACTCAAAAACCTGACAAAAATCTAGCTGCCTTTTAAGCCACTTAACTAATGTTTTGACCTGAAAGGTCCTCAAACCCCCATCTGAGATTTAGTGAATATGGCATTTAAGGTTTTTAACAGCTGTATGGAGCAGGCAGAGTCAGCCTGTGATGCTTGGTTCCAGCAGAAGGTAAATTTTCAAACCCACGCCTTGGTAGCAGCCCCGTGGCCGGCAATCCCCCAAGGCCCCAGAAAGGCAGTGTGGGGCAAGGGTGTAGGGGAACAATGACCATCACCTGGCGCCTGCTTCAGGTGTGGAGAAGGAAGGCACTGGTAATGGGAGTGCCCATGGCTGGCGCTCCAACCAAACCCTGCCCAGCGTGTGGTCAAAGCAGACACTGGAAGTCAGACTGTCCTTGGAAAAGTGACAGGCCCTTTACATCTCCACTTGGGGGACTGTCCTTCCAATTCCTGACCCGCTGTTGGCCCTGCTTGGATTGGCCAAAGTCTGAAGAAACCCTAACTGGACACCCCCACACCCGAACCTAAAGTATTGCTCAAGGTATTGGGCGAGTAAATTTCCTTCTTACACAGAAGCTATCTCTTCTGACCTGCCCTCATTTTCAGGACAAGGCAGTCCTTCCTCAATCTCGGTCATGGATATTGATGGCAAGCCTGCCTACCCCAGGGGTACTAGCCCTTCACTCATTCCTTCATTATAATCCCTTCGTGCCCTGTCCCTCTGTTGGGAAGAGCCATGAAAAAAAAACACATTTTATTAGGGGCTCATACAACTCTTATCACAATCCATGCATATACATACATCAATTGTATAAAGCACATCTGTACATTCTTTGCCCTAATCATTTTCTTTCTTTTTTTTCTTTTCTCTTTTTTTTACATTTTATTAGAGGCTCATACAACTCTTATCTCAATCCACACATATTCATATATCAATTGTATAAAGCACATCCGTACATTCTTTGCCCTGATCACTCTCAAAGCATTTGCTCTCCTCTTAAGCCCTCTGCATCAGGTCCTCTTTTTATTTTTTTTTGGAAGAGACATTTAAAATAAGTTAGGCGCCTCCTTACACCTTACTTTTGGTCTCACAGCACCTCTGCTCCTTCCCCTTCTTTCACCCGACATGAAAGAACTGGCCCTGCAGACCTCATTGCTACCCGATGCTAACCCATCACACAATGCCTCCTTTCTGACCACTTCATTACTGCTACCCACTCTCCCTGCAACACTTCAGTCTCACCAGGAAGAAACCAAATGGTACTTATCGCTTGGTCCAGAACCTGCGCCTCATTAACGAAGCTGGTATCCCCATATACCCAGTAATTCCCAACACCTAACTCTTTTGTCCCACATATCCCCCTCCACTACACCTTTTTCACCACCCCCCTTAACGCCGATTGTCAGCATTTGTTTGCCTTTACCTGCAGCCCCCACCTGAAACAGTTTTAAAGCAAACGCAGCCCAACTTCTCTCTCCCTTCAAGGCACCATTATCTCATTCTGCGATTGTATATTCGGGCCTGTGCCTCACCCCACCACTCAGGGTTTACTCTAGATAGATGCTGGGTCAGAAAGGACCTCCACGTACCGACTTTGGCTGAGCAAATAACTAAATGTGTAAACTTTTCCACAGAAGGACCTTGTTTTCCTGTATGCAGTTCCTCAGCTCGTCCTACATGGTCAGAATGAATTAGCATAGTTACTCCCCACCCAAAGTCAAGAAGAGCAGCATTCCTAATCCATCCTGTCTCTCTAGCCTCCCTGCAGTGACAGTCCAAGAGTGCTGCTGTTAACATGATAATAAATCAGCGCTAGTAAGGGAAAGCGTACTTGTATCCCTACCTGTCCCAGTAAACCTTGGTTTTACCTCCTCCCTGGCAGCAACAACAATTTCCAGGAGAGAATTAGAGCTCAGCATGCTCCAAACACAGAACTTTAACAAACAACTCCAGCTAGTCATAAACTCCACCTCAGAGTCTCTCACCTCCTTACAGCAACAGCTTACATCCCTGCGCAGGTGACCCTTCAGAACCGTTGTGCATTAGACCTGTTAACAGCTGACAAAGAAGGCACATGCATGTTTCTAGGAGAAGAGTGACGCTGCTGTATTAATGAGTTGGGACTGGTTGAGCAAAATGTAAAAACCATGGCTGAAGAAAACAGAAGTCGCTGCTGGGGCAACACAGCAACCACCTCCTGATTCCAAAACCCCATTATGTCCTGGGTCACGGCCCTGGTACGACACCGAGTAATAATTTGCTTGCTGTTACTTTTAACCCCTTTACTTCAAGAATGAATGAAGACATATCCAATATAATGCTAACCAACTCTTGTTACATCCTTACATGCCCCTTCATGCCAATGCTGGTCCAAACCATTCCCGCCCATAGCCTTGCCCTGTTGCTATATCAGCAGGAAGTAGTCACATCAGATATCGACGCCCCTTTATCACTAAAAAGGATGGAATGTTTGGACTAAGCTGAAGCAGATCAGGGACCTGCATGCACTTCCCTGTACATCCCAAAGGTCAGCAGCAGATGGCTCCAGATAAGATAGCCAGTGAAACCAAATGCTCTGGGTTCAAAGAAAGCCGCAAGGAGTAAACAAGACCCCATATGCTAATTGCCACAATTGCCATACATGCCTCACTACCCCTTAAAAACCTGCTCCCCCAGCGGCTGAGGATTTCCCTGACCCGTTGGCCTAGGTCACAGAACCTCATCGGGAGTTTCCCCTCTAATAAAGCTATTTCTGTTTCTGCTCTCCCTTGTCCTGTCAGTTATGTCTGTCTGTCTCCCTGTACCTCAGTTTCACCTTTACACTTATCACAACCCATCCATCCACCCATTGTGTCATGCACATCTGTACATTTGTTGCCATCGTCATACTCAAAACATGTGCTTTTTGCTTGAGCCCTTGGGATCAGCTTCTCATTTTTCTCCTCCTCCCCGCTCCCTCACGAACCCTTGATAATTTACAAATTATTATTATTTTGTCATGTCTTACACTGTCCGATGTTTCCCTTCACCCACTTTTCTGTTGTCTGTCCCCTAGGGAGGGGGTTATATGCAGATCCTTGTAATTGGTTTCTCCTTTACACCCCACCTTCCCTCCACACTCCTGGTAACACCACTCACACCACTGGTCCTGAAGGGATCATCTGTCCTGGATTCTCTGTGTTTCCAGTTCCTATCTGAATCAGTGTACATCCTCTGGTCTAGCCAGATTTGTAAGGTAGAACTGGGATCATGATAGTGGGGTGGGGAGGGGCTTGGAGAGAAGCATTTAGGAAATAGAGGCAAGTTGTATGTTTCATCATGGCTACGCTGCACCCTGACGGGCTCATCTCCTCCCTGCAACCCTTTTGTAAGGGGATGTCCTGTTGTCTACAGATGGGTCTTGGGTCCCCACTCTGAACTCCCCCTCATTCACAATGATTTGATTTTTTGTCCCTTGATGCCTGATACCTGATCCCTTCAACACCTCATGATCACACAGGCTGGTGTTCCTCTTCCATGTGGGCTATTTTGCTTCTGAGCTAGATGGCCGCTTGTTTAACTTCAAGCCTTTAAGACCTCAGACGCTATACCTTTTGAGAACTGGGCATCATCAGCTTTCTTCACCACATTTGCTTATGTACCCGTTTGTCTTCAGCAATTGTATCAGAGAGGTGAGCACACAATATGATTATTTTTGTTCTTTGATGCCCGATAACTGATCCCTTCAGCCCCATGTGGTCACACAGGCTGGCTTGCAAGGTAGCAAGAAAGAAAAGATGGGATTCTCACGAAAAGCTGGAGAGCAGGCCTCTTCCTTCAAGAGGGATCCCTTTTATAAGAAGAACTAACTAGGCTACCGTTAGTCCTTCATGAGGAAGAAGTCTCTCTTAAAAATAAATAAATAAAACGTTGCTACACATAGTATGAAGTTCATATAATAGACCTGGGGGAAAAACCAAGAGCATACCCTCAAGCAAACGGTTGCTTTTGCAACCTTTACATTCTTCCCGCTGGCAGTTTCAGTTCAGAGGGTGGCAGTGCCAGGTAAGGAATGGCTCACTATTTGCTCATGGATGTGGCAGTATATTACCATGGGGGAAATTACTCTGCACATAACACTGAGCATGATTGCCACAAAACAACAACAACAACAACAAAGAGTAGTGCCGAAAATAGGGGAGAGAGAGAAAAAGGAGAGATTGAAACCCCATTCAAGCACACAGTCCGTATGGAGCACAAACCAGATGTTTCCACTCAGTCCATCCACTGCAATGGCACAAAAAAGACAAAAGTAATAAAATGAAGATTTTTAAAGAAAGCTTGCAATTCCCAGATACCAGAGGGCTCTCCCACCGGGAACCGAGCACTCCATGCGCTGCTGCTGGGTGGCTTCCTGGTGGGCTCTCAGGGAGAAGTTGTAGCTCCCCAATTTCTCAGACTTCCTGTTCTTGGACAAGGCAGTGGTCTGTTTCAGAATTAGTTTGGGGCCTGCAGTTGTTCTGTAACTTCTGTGGGTTTGCGTCTTCTGGTTCATTTTGGCTGTAATCTGAGAGTCCTGGTTACTGACAATCCGACTTCAACTCAGCAATCTTCTCTTTCTCTAAAAGCATTGGATCCTTTGGTTGCAGCCTCTTCTCCAGAGTGGCCACTTCTTCCTTGAGTCGGGCAATGATGACAGAGTGGACAGGGCCCGGTGAACCCAGAGCCAGGTCTGGGGAAAAGCTCTCTCCATTGGTTGTGATTGGGTCAAACTTGGCCTGTTTTTTTGGGATTTCACTTTTACTGAAGATGTAGAAAGTGTTTTCTGGCTGGTGGAATGGCTCCCACTCTGTCCAGTACACTGCTCCTTCTCCTGGTGGCTGGCACGGGAGGAGCTACTCAGGGGCGTCCTCTGCTCTTTGCTCTTTGGAAGGAGTCCTTTGTAGACAGCGCAGGGAAAACACAGCCGTTTCCCATCGGCCTTCTTTCCATCATCTTTCCTGCCTGCACGGTTCCTGAGAGCAGGGGAGTCCATACATTGTCTCTGAATTTGCAGAGCGCTGTTATTTGTCGCCAACGAATGCTGCAATTGTGTTGCACTACTGACATGGTTTGGGTATTTTGTACAAGTGAACATTCTGAGCACATTTCTGGAATTTTTTACTGGATATACTCTCCTTCCGGTCCTCAGTCCTATAGCAGGTGCACTTCACAACTGGATGGGCAATCCGACATGCCCTGCACAGCTGCTTCCCCTGAGATCTATCCTCAAGGGGGAATCGCTGGTGGTACTTGGTGCATATGTGTAGCCCGGGCTTTGCTCAGGGCTGGTTTCTTTATGTGGCAGCTTGAAGCACAATCTGCAGGCAGAAGCAGCAGGGACAGGCTGTGGGTGCTACAGTGGGCAGACACCGGCAGGTCAGGGAGGGCTCAGAGATTGTGGATGCTGGTTCACTTTACTGGGTCATTTCAAGGTTGATCGAGCAGAAAGTGGTTAGAACTCACAGCTTCGGAGGATTGGGATTCCGACTTAAAGTTATTATTTTTATGACTCCCAAACATTCCTTCTTTGGCCAAATGGGTTCCTAAGACCCATCCAGGTTTGACTGTTAATCATGTCTCCCTAGCAGGCTTCCCAAGTAACTGACAACGTCGCATAGCTCAATTGCCCTGGTCTAGCCATCCTACCCCATGTGACTCAGCACATCTCAGTCAGGGAGGGGGGTGCATGACAGTTGTTGGCTCAGAGCCATGCTGATAAAATTTGTATGCTTAGAGCATGTGCCATCCAGCTGGGGCTGGCCAATGTGCCCCCAATTCATGTGAATTCCAGGAAGGCACAGCCCCACCGACAACTCCCAACTCCACCCCGAGGTGCCTTGCCTAAAGCTAGACATGCAGTGGACCCAGCCCTGCCTGTGATCATTAAGGGCCCAAATGTTAGAAACTGTCAGACTTAGATTTCAAACCAGCTCTCCTACTCTCTGGATAAGGATCACTGGCCAGGGACTTCACCCTCCTGAGACCCCTCATGCGTGATGTGGGTCAAGTGCTCGGCATCCTGTTGGGCATGTTGGGCTTTGCACACCAGGACAGTGAAGCTCCAGCCTCACTCAGGCTGCATGAACACAGCTGAGGTTTCCAGGGAAGCAAACTAATCGCGCTCACATATGTATAAGAAAGAACTTTATAATAAGGAAGAATTGTATGTCAAGAACGCAGCCCATCCCTGCCCAGCTCAAGTCCATGAGTCTGCTGCTAGCTGGAGTCCCCTTCAGACTCACGCAGCTGTTGGAAGGTGAAGCAGGAAGGTCAACAGGATGTCAAGAGGTCACAGCCCAGTTGGTGCAGGGTCACGTGGCTCCAAGGTCCACAGAGACACAACACGGAGACAATAGCTCCCAGGGACACCAAGTCACATCCCCTCCCCCAAATCAGATGCAGAATCCTAGCAAGCAGGAAGGCAAAGAGGTGGAGAGAGAGATCCATCCTCCGGGGTGTCTCTCTTATTAATAGACCACACCCACATCCTCGGGCTATGACTTGATTGATAGGTTATACTTCACCCCTTCCTTCACCCACGTACATCAGGTTGGCAGAGAATCTAACCATCCATGCATTACAGGACATGTTGCCATTGTGGGGTATCACACGTGCGTGGGAATAATACATTTCCTGACAGGCACCAATATGTGTGAAAACAACAAACCCATATCTAGTGATGCACCCTGACTTCATGAACCCACAGAGCTCCTCTCCACCTCCGCCCCCTCCTTCCCTCTGGAGCACTTCCAGCCCCAGCTAGCCTAGTGAATGGAGAGGCCTCCACCTGTGTGAAGAGAGTTCTGTCTCCCTGTTTCTGCAGTGACCCCCAGGCTGAAGGATCTCTTGGCTGCTCCCAGGGAGGGCTCAGCTCCTCCTGACCCTGGTGTTTCTGTTATAGGACAAACCAAGACGTGGAGACCTGATTGAGGTTTCTCAGTTTCTCCATAGCCACTGGGCCGTCTATGTGGGAGACGGTTATGTCGTCCACCTGACTGATCGAGGTAAGCACGGATTCTCTGTATAAACCTAAGGACTGAGTTTAGAAGTGTGGACAGATGCACAGTGAACCACGTGCTTGTGTTCCCTTCACTGCCTGGCACACAGTAGGCCCTCAGGGAGCATTTGCTGACTGAGTCAGGCTGTTCTGTGCTGTCATCATCACCTGCTGTCCTCTAGGTGGAAAGTCTGTGGACTGTTGACCTTTATTCCGTTAGTGGTTCCCGCCCCTCCACTGCACTGGGTGATCATCTCTCCACGTGTTCTGTGGTCTGAGCACTCATGTCTTGTTTGGGATCTCTAAGAAAGAAGTAAGAAACAAGCTTCCTTCAAATACTTCACACCTGGTGTTCACACCAGAGAGTTTAGGCGGTGAAGAGGGTTTCATGTCTAACCACTAGCCACAGGGTCAATGGATCAATCCCTCCCGCTTCTCCCAAGGATGGAACCCACAAGGCAGTTCCACTCTGTCCTATAGGGTCACTCTGAGTCAGGGTCCTGTCTGTGGCAGACAGTGGTTTGGTTCCTGGTGCCCAAATTTCCCCCGAGTCCCACAGGGCAGCATGGCCAGCGATGTGTGAGCTCGCCCTCTGTGGGTGGAGAGAAAGCACTGCCTCTGTGATGGGAGGTGTCAGGAGGGCAGGGAGGGGGATGGGAGAGGTGGCCAGGTGGAGCAGAGCAGGATGGGATGTGGGGAGGAGGAGGGATGTAACTAGAAGGTTATTGGGGGAGGAGGGAGCCAGAGGGACCAGGGACTGAGAGACATGGAAGGGGCAGGTAGAAACATAGAAGGCCTGACTCAGGGTTGGGGAGACTGAGGGGCAAAGATGCTGAAGACAGTGTACTTCTCTCATGAAGAGTGAATGCTTGGTGGGATCTCATCTCTACAGTAAACTGGTTTCCCCAGTGTCCCCTTCTCTGGGATCTGTGGTTCAGGAAGAAGTGGGGGGAGCAGGGACCATCTCTTTGCTTTGTTCTCAGTAGGGGTCTCTCCCCTCTGCTCCTGCCCTCTTCCCACAGCTGGAGGGATCAGAACAGGGACAAAGCCAGCAGCCTTTGAAATGCACTTTCAACTGAAGGCTCTGTGTGAGTTGGGCTGCTTTCAGCCTGTTGCCTCTGAGACCTGCTGTCCATCAGTCCTTCCCTCATGGTTTCTGGCAACTCCTTCCAGCTTCCCAGAGAGTTTTGAGCTGGAGAGAGCATGGATTTCATCTGGAGCATCCCCCTCAACATGTCAATGTTAGAACTGGGGCATGGGGAGGACCGGCTTGCATGAGCCTGAGCTAGAACCTGGGCCTTGGTTGCACACAGCTGTCGTTTGTCCCCGATTGCCTCAAGATGTCACCTTAGCCTGTGGGGTTCCTCTGTCCTGGCTCAGGGAGGTTAAGCAAGTTTTGAGGTCACTGCTAGTGAGGGGGAAACTCTGCCTAGCACCTGGATTTGCCCTGCCTCTTCTCTGCTTGCCGCTCTCTGCCCTCCCTTCTGATGCTGTCAGAGGCAATGAACTCCCACAGTCCTCTGGGAAAACCCACACCCTCTACTTTAGGAAGGGAGGAACCAGAGCCCAGGGAAGTCCAGTGGGATTTCCTAGCTCACAGTCAAGTGACTCATCTGTTCTCTTTGAACTTGAGACAAGATAAGATAATCAAGCTTATGACAAAATAATAATTTATAAATTATCCAGGGTTCATGAAGGAAGGGGGAGCGGGGAGGGAGGGGGGAAAATGAAGAGCTGATGCCAGGGGCTTACGTGGAGAGCAAATGTTTTGAGAATGATGAGGGCAATGAATGTACAAATGTGAGAGTGGTATGAGCCCCTAATAAAATCATTAAAAAAAAAGATAATCAAGCTTGTCTGACTCATGGTGACTCTATAGGGTGTGTTGTGTGGGTTTCCAAGACCATAACTCTTTGTGGGAGTCGAAGCCTCACCCCTCTCCTGTGGAGAGGCTGGTGAATTTCAGCTGCTGACCTTGCAGTTAGCAGCCCAACACAGAAACACACAAACAGGAGGGTGTCTAAGGCTTCCCTCCAAAAACTCACTCCCATTAAGTGCATCCTGATGAAAGAACAGGGTAGAAGTACCTCTGTGATTTTCTGAGCCTCTAACACCACTTTCTCCTGTGGAGCAGCATCCATCAAGTCTTCCCTCTCACCCACTGAGATCGAGTCAATGTCTACTCCGAGTGCCTCCTGTCGGTTTCCCATACTTTAACCGTTTAGAGGAGTAGAAAGCCCGCTCTTTGACCCACAGAGCTGCTGCTCATTTTTAGCTGCCGAACATGCGGATCGTAGCTCTAGGTTTAACCAGGATACCGCAAGGAATCCATGGGTGCCAAGGACCACAAGGGGCCCATCTTGGGGAGCACTCAGCTTGTCTTGCCATGCCATGACCAATGTCGTTTCTTCTTTCTTGATCTAAAGGTGGATTTTCTGGACTGGATTTAGTGAACACCTGGTCAGTCACAAGAGGTAAGGCCACGGTGAAGAAGGAGTTGCTGTCCGTGGTGGCTGGTGGATACAAGTACCAGATCAATAACAAGAACGATGCCAAGTTCACCCCCCTGCCTGCGCGCATAATTGTTCAGAATGCTGAACAGTTGGTGGGCCAGGAGCTGGTCTATGACATGATCAGTCAGAACAGCAAACACTTTGCAAAGAATCTTCGCTACGGATTCTGCTGCCCTGACTCGGTATGTTCACTCTGTGTCCCCGTTTACAGGCACCAGACCTTTCCCTCAGCTCACAGGGGCTGGGCCTCTGCTGGGGCCTTGGCCAGGGTGAAGAGAGAGGCAGGCACAAGGTCAGAACAGCAGAGATGGAAGCCCTGCCCTTGAGGATGTCACAGCCACTGTCACAGTCAGGGGAGCCGTGAGCATGAGGAGACAGGCAAGTCGGCCACGCAGGGCAGTGCGGTGAAGGACCACAGCCACAGGAATCCCCCTGTTGTGGAACCTTCCCTGAGACAGGCCTTCCCTACAGCCCACTGCAGTGGTTCTCAACCTTCCTAATGCCGTGACCCTTTCACACAGTTCCTCATGTGGTGACGCCCCCAACTCTAAAATTATTTTTGTTGCTACTTCATAACTATAATTTTGCTACCGTTATAAATCAGGCGGTCCCCTGGGAGAGGGTCGTTTGACCCCTAAAAGGGTCATGACTCACAGGTTGAGAACCACTGGCCCAGAGGCAGGTTGATTCCACACAATTTCCAGATGGCTGAAACTAAGGCTCAAAATAGTTAACTACTTAATCAACCCATGAGTGTTCAGCTCCAAGGAAGTCTTCCTAGAAGAGGTATCCCCTGAGCTGAGTCTGATTTAAGGCTTTCAGTTCAGCTGAAGCTGGGGATGAGGCAGAGGTGAGGAGGGAGAGTGGCATGGGGGTGAGCGCAGGCAGGGGGGCCAGCATGGGTCTGCAGGAGCCAAAGCCACATCACCCGGGACAGACAGTACATGCTGGAGGTCTGTCCAGCAGATGGTCCCTGGGGCCCCCCTCTGCTTGACTGCTGTGTTAGTCTGGGTGGACTAGAGAAATAAATCCATAGACATGCACATGTGTGTAACAAAGAGCTTCATGCTCCCCTGCTCTCTCCCCTGCCGTGCTGCGCGCGGACCTGACTGATGAGATCATTGCCGTCCAGGAACTGGAAAGACATCATTGATCACTGGATTCATGTATGACAGGTCTAACAACACCTGTCAGGCAACAATTGGCATTGGCTTTTTATCAAAAACAATGTCCATGGCAACAGAAAAGGGGGTGAAGGGAGGATAGGGCAAGATATGACAAAATAATAATTGATATATTATCAAGGGCTCATGAGGGAGGGGGGTGCAGGGAGGGAGGGGGAAAAAAGAGGACCTGATGCAAAGGGCTTAAGTGGAGAGCAAATGCTTTGAAAATGATTAGGGCAAAGAATGTACAGATGTGCTTTATACAAGTGATGTATGTATATGTATGGATTGTGATAAGAGTTGTATGAGCCCTTAATAAAATGTTTAAAAACAAACAAAAAACAATGTCCATGGGAGATTGAACAGTACAATTGGCATTATGAGACACAGCAGGTCACGAGCAGTTCAGGCGCTTGATTCCTACCTACATTCGTGACTCCCCGGTGGCAATTGTTGCTTCTGCCATCACAATGTCCACTCATTCCAGCAAAGTACAGAATGGATGGATGATGTCAGAACAGGAAGAGGAAGTTATGTTATCACCATGTTAGTAGGAAATAAAACAGACTTTGCTGACAAGAGGCAAGTGTCCGTGCTTCCATGGGAGAGAGGAAAGCCAAAGAGCTCAAGGTCATGTTTTTTTGAGACTAGTGCCACGGGATATTATTTAAAGCAGCTCTTTCGATGTGTTGTAGCAGCATTATCTGGGATGGAAAGCACACAGGCCAGAGGCAAAGAAGACATGATTGACATAAAACTGGAAAAGCCTCCAGAGCAACCTGTCAGGGAAGGGGGCTGTTCTTGCTAATCTCCAAAGGCATCTTCAGCCTTCCCCAGAAGCTCACTGCTCTGAGCACCCCCCACCCCCGCCCTTGGCTCCTTCACTGACTGCCGGGCAGTGTGAATATTGGCTTGAATCTTTACCCTTCAGTTATAATGTATTGCAATTCCTCACTGCTTCCTGTCTCATGGAGATGATCTGTGAGCTTCCCAAGCACAAATAAAGACAGCGTCACCATCATTTGTTTTTCACAAAAAGCCAATGGATTTCAGCATTTTGTAGAGATAACTTTAAAAGTTAGATACGTTTTCTTAACCTTTTTTGCCTTTTTGAATGTTCTGATGATGCACTTCACAATGATGGAAATCTTCATAGTATAAGTGTGGCATGAGGGTTTGCTGAGGAACAAGAAGCTCATAACAGCGCTTGCCCACCTGCTGACCCTCCCTGTCTTTCTTCACCTGAGCCATTCCTTTCATGCTTTATTCTCACCCCGCCCTTCCTCACAACAGACAGCAGGGAGCAGAAGCAACAGGAAAACCAGGCCTGTCTGAATTATCCTTTCGTTTTTGGAAAGAATGCACGACAAGCGAGGGTGTACAGTTTTCGGCTGCCATGTGGTTATTGCGCCGGGATATGAGTTTCATCAATGGTGTCCCGCTTTACCAATGTTTAAATCTGGTCACCTTTTTGGGGCCAAAATATCCAAAATAATTCTTGAGCACTGAGAGAAATGATGAAGACCTCCTCGCAGGTCAGAGCTCCGCTCTCATGGTGGGCAGGGCTTGAAGAAGGTTCTGAGGTCCGGTGCATCTTCACCATGAGTCCTACTGAACATACTGAGGACTCACAAGTGGGGAACATCAAAAGTCTTTCTAACCAAAACAAACGACCCTTTCACGTGTGCGTTCGAAGACTGTAGGAGAGAGATGTGAACAAATGCCTCAGATAGGTTTTTAATATTGAATTCTTTATTATGAAAAATTGCAAAGTTGTAAGGACTGTTTCTCCTAAGAAAAGCCCTTTAGAGAAATCGATTTCTCTTGAGTTTTTTCCTTTCTTAAAAAAAATGCTGTGCATGTGTCTAGCACGAAGTAAAATTCTTTTAAAGAGAACTAGGGGAAGAATTCTAGTTTGGCACCATGATCAAAAGTACTATAACCAGTGGGAACCATGGTTATGCAAAGCTCACCAATAAAAGAATCCTTCAGAGAATAGCAGACAGTTTACTCCGGACATTTTAGGTCAAATTGAGGAATAAAGGAAAGCATCTTAAATTGAAGAAGAAAACATGGTTTTTCATAAGCCCCTATGGGCAGATCTGAAAAAGCATACACAGAAGAGAGGAAGGATGGAATGGAAGTTAAAATTAATATTATGCAGATTTATGCCTTACTTTTAGCTTTTAAAAAAATGTTGGGTTTCTCAGGATGGTTTTTTCTTTTTATTAAATCTGTATAGTTTGATAAATGAACTGGTGATTCAGTTTTACATTTAAGCTACAATTAATCTTCTTTTTCCCGTTGGCGCTATTTATTTCTCTGCTTTTTTATATAACTATTTTCAGGTTATGGCCGTAATGTTGACTATTTAGAGCTCGATCCCCATGGCAAGCTATACTTCCCTTGACACACTGCAAACACGTGTACTGGGCGTGCGCCCATTTAACCTTTACTAGTTATAGTGAGCTTGCTGTGTAAGTTAATAAACACATTTGTAAGTACATTGCAGGAAGAACATTTCTGAGCGTCAGCTCAGAGAAACCCTGCTAAATTTAGGTTGTAAGCATTGCTTACGACATTATAGAGGTAAAAGGATAACAAAACTATTTTCCTACCTCCTCATCTCCTCACTGCAACCACGCCCTTGAACTGGGAACCGTAGTCCCTCTCTTTCTTCTCCCTCCTCCACGGTCCACTTATTGTCACCTTGTAGTATTGAGAGAGCACTTGGATTATTGATCTGGATAAAGAAATGCTTTCAGGTACTCATCAGCCCACATACCAACAACTTATGCTCAAAGACGGGAGGGAGGTGTCAAGTGCTTTTCTAATGCAATCTTATGGTTAAAGGCAAGGGTTGACTGTTTTGTTTCATTTTGACATGGCATGTCCTGGAATAACTATCAATTCAATATGGGGGGGAAAAAGAAGGAGCTGTATAAACAGGAGCAATTGAATCTTGAGAAAACATCCCAGCCCAGTCCAGATCAAGTTCACAAGTCCAATATTAGCTCATACGTCGGATATCAATCTATAAAGTCCTCTTCAGAATCACAAAACACATGCAATAATGCCAAATGCAGGAGGATCACAGGCCAGCAGGTGGGAAGTCTTGGGGACCCAGTGACATTGTAACCATGTCAGCTCTGGCAGGGGTCTCCATGCGCTTCTCCAGCTCTAGAGGTCTGGCTCCATTAGCCTCTCTCCATGTGTCTTCTCAATAGGGATGTCTCACAGAGAGTGAGCAGAGTGTCTCCCATCTCCCAGGAGGAATACCCGACTTCCCAGAATCCTCAGGAGAAGGCCATGCCCACACAGAGGCTTCATTGGTGAAGACCTGATTGACAGGCTGGACTCCATCCCTTCACTCATAACCCTCTCAAATTCAGATTCTGTAACTACCTCAGGGACCAAAGCAGAGAAAAGTAATAGGTACAGGCTGGCCTTGTGGGACAATGAAAGGATTTTGGAGTTGTTGATGTTGACAAAAATAGGTGGTCCTTCCTGCTCTCAGATCATCACACGCATATCTCACGTTGCACACTGACTTCATGGACCCACAGAGCCCCTCTCCATTTCTCCCTCCTTCCCTCTGGAGCACAGTTCCAGCCCCAGCAATCCTAGTAAAAGGGGAGGGCCCCCACCTGTGTGAAGAGAGCTCCCCTCCCTGTTTCTGCTGCGACCCCCAGGCTGCGGGATCTCCTGCTGCTCCCTGGGAGGGCTCAGCTCCTCCTGACCCTGGTGTTTCTGTTACAGGACAAACCAAGACCTGGAGACCTGATCGAGGTTTTTCGCCTTCTCCATAGCCACTGGGCCATCTACGTGGGAGGTGGATATGTCGTCCACCTGACTGATCGAAGTAAGGATGGATTCTCTGTTTAAACCTAAGGACTGAGTTTAGAAGTGTGGACAGATGCACAGTGAACCACGTGCTTTCCTATAGGGCCACCCTGAGTTAGGGTCCTGTCTGTGGCAGACAGTAATTTGGTTCCTGGTGCCCAAATTTCCCCCGAGTCGCACAGGGCAGCATGGCCAGCGATGTGTGAGCTCGCCCTCTGTGGGTGGAGAGAAAGCACTGTCTCTGTGATGAGAGGTGTCAGGAGGGCAGGGAGGGGGAGGAGAGAGGTGGCCAGGTGGAGCAG
The DNA here is from genome assembly GCF_050624435.1 of Tenrec ecaudatus. NCBI lineage: Eukaryota > Metazoa > Chordata > Mammalia > Afrosoricida > Tenrecidae > Tenrec > Tenrec ecaudatus. The sequence continues at coordinate 9,657,597 of NC_134533.1, forward strand.
AGGAGGCTGGGATGCGGGGAGCAGGAGGGATGTAACTAGAAGGTTATTGGGGGAGGAGGGAGCCAGAGAGTGTCCCCTTCTCTGGGATCTGTGGTTCAGGAAGAAGTGGGCGGAACAGAGACCATCTCTCTGCTTTGTTCTCAGCAGGGGTCTCTCCCCTCTGCTGCTGCCCTCTTCCCACAGCTGGAGGGATCAGAGCAGGGACAAGGCCAGCAGCCTTTGAAATGCACTTTCAACTGAAGGCTCTGTGTGAGTTGAGCTGCTTTCAGCCTGTTGCCTCTGGGACCTGGTGTCCATCAGTCCTTCCTCATAGTTTCTGGCAGCTCCTTCCAGCTTCCCAGCAGGCCTGGGTGAATCCAGCATCCACTCCGTGGAGAATCGAAGACTCTGAGCTGGAGAGAGCATGGATTTCATCTGGTCCACCTCCCTCAACTTGTCAATGTTAGAACTAGGGCTCGGAGAGGACCGGCTTGCATGAGCCTGAACTAGAACCTGGGCCTCGGTTGCACACAGCTGTCGTTTGTCCCCAACTGTCTCAAGATGTCACCTTAGCCTGCGGGGCTCCTCTGCCCTGGCTCAGGGATGTTAAGCAAGTTAGCAAGTTTTGAGGTCACAGCTAGTGAGGGGGAAACTGGGCCTAGCCCCTGGATGTGCCCTGCCCCTTCTCTGCCTGCCACTTTCTGCCCTCCCTTCTGATGCTTTCAGAGACAATGAACTCCCACAATCCTCTGGGGAAACCCACATCCTCCACTTTAGGAAGGGAGGAACCTGAGTCTAGGGAATTCCAGTGCGCCCTCCCATCACACAGTCCAGGGTCTCATCTGTTCTCCTTGAACTTGAGACAAGATAGGACAACAAAGCGGTCCCTCTGAAATTCACTACAATCCAGTGAATTCTGACTCTGGGTGACTCTATGGTGCAGAGTAGAACCACACGTGTGGGTTTCCAAGACAGTAACTCTTTATGGGAGTTGAAAGTCTCATCTCTCTTTCATGGAGAGGCTGGTAGTTCTGAGCTGCTGACCTTGCATTTAGCAGTCCAACACATAAGCACTACACCATGAGGGGACCTAAGCCTTCCTTCAAAAACCTCACTGCCATCGCATCGATCCTGACAAGGTAGAGGTGTCCCTGTGGCTTTCTGAGACTGTAACTCTTTACAGGCGATCGCCCCATCTCTCTCCCACTGAGCAGCTCCTTTTAAAACTGCTAATCTTGCAGTTCTTAGCCCCACCCCTAACCAATAGCCACCAATTCTTCCCTCTCCTTCCCTCTCACTGACTGACTTCAAGTCAATGCTGACTCATAGTGACCCCTAAGGGCTCCCAAGACGGTAACCATTTAAAGGAGTAGAAAGCCCAGTGTTTCTCCCACTGAGCTTCTGGTGGTTTTGACCTGCCAAGAATGAGGATTGAAGCCCAATGCTTAACCACTCCACCACCAGGGCTCCATGGTGCTTCTGGTGCCAAGGACAACAAAGGGACCTGCCTTGGGGCCAGCTCATTCCCTCCGGCCATTCCCAGGACCAAGGTTTTTTCTTCTTTTTCTTCTTTATCAATCTATAGGTCTATTTAATGCAAGGACTTTAGCTGGTATCGGGCCAGTCACAGAAGGTAAGGCCACGGTGAAGAAGGAATTGCTGTCCATGATTGCTGGGCAAAAGGAATATCAGATCAATAACAAGGATGATGCCAAGTTCACCCACCTGCCTGCGCACATAATTGTTCAGAATGCTGAACGGTTGGTGGGCCAGGAGCTGGTCTATGACATGATCAGTCAGAACAGCAAACACTTTGCAAAGAATCTTCGCTACGGATTCTGCTGCCCTGACTCGGTATGTTCGACCTGTGTCCCCGTTTGCAGGCACCAGACCTTTCCCTCAGCTCACAGGGGCTGGGCTTCTGCTGGGGCTTGGCCAGGGTGGAGAGAGAGGCAGACACAAGGCCAGAACAGCAGAGATGGAAGCCCTGCCCTTGAGGATGTCACAGCCACTGTCACAGTCAGGGGAGCCGTGAGCATGAGGAGACAGGCAAGTCGGCCACGAAGGGCAGTGTGGTGAAGGACCACAGCCACAGGAATCCCCCTGTTGTGGAACGTTCCCTGAGACAGGCCTTCCCTACAGCCCAATGCAGTGGTTCTCAACCTTCCTAATGCCATGACCTTTTCATACAATTCCTCATGTGGTGGTGACCCCCACTCCCACCCCTAAGATTATTTATGTTGGTACGTCATAACTATAATTTTGCTACCATTCTGAATCATGCAACCCCTGGGAGAGGGATCTGTGCCTCTGGTCAGTGTCAGACGGGCTAGCACAGAGAGCCCCAGGAAAGGGCACTGTCTGCCTGGGCTGGACTCCTGGGGAGTTCAGGTGTACGTCCAGGTACAGGCCAGTCTGGAGGAGTCCAGGTCCCTGGACAGGGAGGATATTCCTACCTTGTCTGCCTTTGGAATTGGTCGGAGTTTATTCCCTTCGCTGGTCAAACAGCTCTCCGCACCCCTCTGTCTCCTAGATACTTGTCCTTTGAAAGTCCATTTTCATTTCAGCCTCTGATCTCTGAAGTGTCCCCTCTCAGTTGTCCTAATTTCATGGACCAGAAATTGTCCAGGAAAAGTAGACCCGGCTTAGGGGTGGCTGACTGGAAAAGAGCAAGCCTGGCTCAAACAACTGTGCAGGCATGGAGTCCCCGGTACATAAGACACACACTGGCTTTCTTTTCTTTACTTACCAATCTGTCGAGAATAATGTCACATGAGGCTCCTGTGCATGTGTCCACGTGTACCTTCTCAAGGATCAGTAGTGAACAATCGGTGTGAGCAGGTGTGAAATGGCTCTCTACAGATCACTAAATGTATCGCTAGGTTTATTGTGCCAACTAGCCCAATAGAAACATATCAGCAGAGTCTAATCAGGTTGCAGCTTGATTGGAGGATGACCAAAAGTAAAGACAGCCGGCATCCCATCTCCCTCTTGCTCTCTGGTGATCAGACCATTGTGCTGCCGCTTTAGCTAGTTCTCTTCCTCGACCTGTATGCTGTACTACTCGTGCGCCAAGCCAACCAGTGCATCGTGTTGCTAGAGCTGGAGGCTGCTTCAAGACCTGCTTCGCCAAGTGGCTGGTGCTTGCATTGCTTGCACTCGATGCTGGTGGATCCTGTTGCCTCACTTGAGCTCCAGATCCCATGGGACCTGCTCCACTAAGCTCCGGAGCTTCTGACTGCTGTTGACCCACCCTGCTGTCTATCGCTGTGGGCAGACTCTGCCTGCCTGCCTTGCCTGAGGGAAGACTCCACTGCCTGCTTCCTTGATCTTGGACCCAGCAGCCCAGGACTTCCAGTATATTAACTGTTCCACGAAAGTGAGTTGAACTGAGCCCTCTGTACTGCTGTGGACTCATTAGCTGTGATATTCCTTTCCTCTGTGTAAATTTATCCTCTTTTATATGTATTTAATTATAAGCATCCGAGTTTTGCTTCTCTAGAGAATCCTGGCAAACTCACGAAGTAAACACAGGCAAACCGGAGCATACCCTGTTCTCTGGGTAAACACTCCCTGTCAGGGACATTCACTTTGAAAGGAGACTTTGATTCTGTAGGAAGGTGTTGGTCACTTGGGAGAAAGGTGTCAGCTACACTCAAGAGCAGAATCTTTAATGTGGTAAAAAATGTGAAGTTGCTCAAACAAATGATCTAGGAAGTGAGACAACCATTACACTAAGCCAGCCCTGTCTACTAGATTTGCTACCCCTGCAATTGTGGGGATTAAAACACTTACAAGGAGTCGAATTCCTATTTCAGGGAAAGGAAGGGCAGGTGGGAAGGTTCTGGAAGGACATGAGCCCACCATGGTGCTTCCTGGTGAGTGCCCATTCCCTGGTCAAAGCAGGGGAACAAGCTGAGGTACTGATGTCTCGCTGATCGCTGTCTGACTTAGAATGTGTGAACAGAGTCCAAAATCCTCCCCTCCTGAAAAGTCAAGGCATCTTTTGTCCTGCCAAGTCTATTGGCCTGGGGCACCTAGAGCAGGAACTGGGAGGGGTGCTGGCACCACTGACCCTCCCATATACCTATGCAGCTTTCCCTTGCTCCATGGCACGCCAGGTCTTCCCTGGATCCTGCTGATGAGGGAGAGAGGGAGGTCAAGGCACATGTGGAATTGGTTACTACAGATTAGTAAATGTACACAAGCTAATTGGGAATCCGTGGCCAACGTCCTACACACACAGGATAGGCCCTCACCTGGCATCTTCCCCACACATGTGAAGGTGTGCACTTTCCCACAACCAGCCTGTGGGGGGCTCAGCATTTCTGGGTGTCCCCACTCTCAACCACGTGGGCAGTGCTTACACAGCTCACCCCCTGTGTTAGACAGGGTTCTCTAGAGAAACAAAACTAGAATATGAATAATTTTATATATATTTATACATGGAGATACATAACATAAGAAATAAACAGTTAATTAAATAATAAAACAGTACAAATGGCTCAGAGAAACTCACTCCCGTGAGAGAGCTGTGAGACATTGGCAGTCCTTAAAGTCTTGAGGGCCGCCAAGTAGTCCTCCGTAGAGCAATTCAGCCTATCCGGGCACAGGCAGCAAACAGCAAGGCAGGTCACCAACAGTCAGCCAGATGACAGGGTCCAACAGTCACCAGCTCAAGAGATGTAAATTCCAACGGTGTGGCGAAGCAGGTCTTGAAGGAACCTCAAATTACAGCAACACAGTCCATGGGTTAGGTATCCCACAGGTAGTGTAGCTTGCAAAGTGAGGCAAAGGACAAGCAAGGCAGCCGCACACTGGTCCGATGATCAAAGAGCAAGAGACAGAATAGGCGAGGCTCGCCGAGCCATTTATCTCTCTGCCCTTCAATTAATTCTTCATGTGTTTATTGGCCAGGTTGGCACAATAAACTAACTACCTCAGCCCCATTGTATTTGGGTTTGGGTTGGTTGTCCTTAATTGAGTTCTCCAAGGGTAGTTTATTTAGGAAATACTTAAGCCTTTTCCTCGATTAACCAGCTTTTAGTAGAATATGACACATCCTTGGCATCATCCAGGAATTTAAAAAATGAGCAATATTCATGGGTGCTCACATGTTTAATGGATTAGCGCCCAACACATTTGATGTATTTCAAATGTTAGATCATTTTTGCCGAGTCAATAAAATTTTTATTCACACACATTTCTTTGTCAAAGTCTGTACAAAGCAAAACATGCCTGTGTTTAAAAGTGTTCATTATTACAATCATACCAAGAAACCAAAGGTGTTACCAAAAGTCACATACTCAGGTTCATGGCAAAACATGTCATAACCTTTAGGAAGCAAATTTCATGACTGAGTCCCCTTCTTTCCATTTTTGGGGATTTTTGAAGGTTATAAAATGTGTGAATTTGCTTTATATTGAATGCCAATAAGTTAGAAAAAGATTAGATAACTAAGAGTATGTTCATATTGTCATATTTCATGTAATTTTTTCAGGTTTTGAAACTAAAAAACAAAACATGGCTATCATTTCACAAAATTTACACACACACACACACACACATCTGCACTCAAAAGCAATCTGAAAAATATTATCCGTCTCAGAAGAATTCTAATGGAAGATGAAACATGGCTTTACAACATGGCTTTACAAACATGGACAAAACAGAAAACAAGGCATGGAAGCGGTCCAGTCGAAACAAAAGTGGACTAATCAGGAGCAAAGTCATGATACTAGTTTTGGGGGATACTGAAGGCATTTTGCTTCTTGGCTTCTTGGAAGGTCAAAGAACAACATCTGCTTTTTATGAGACTGTTTTCAAAGTCAGTTAGTCAAAGTTTTAGGAGAAAAATGCCTGGGAAAGTTTTACCCGAGAATCTCTCCTCTCGAAGACAATACTCCTGTTCAAGCCTCTCGTCAACAAGGACAACGTTTAAAAAGTTTCCATGAGAAATCATTAGGCATCCACCTCCAGTCCTAATTTGGCTCCTTCTGACTTCCTTTGTTCCCTAATCTTAAAAAAAAATGAAAAATTCTTTAATTAGTTAGAAGTATGAAAACTACTGTACTGACGCTGACGTGGTTAATTAAACAAAACGGTTAGCTCTGCAGGGTGAGCTAAACAACTCATCTTACCTGCAAGTGTCTTCACCTTCATGGAGTATATGCTAAGAAATAAAGTTTATGTTTAAAAAAATATTATCCCACAGCTGATCGTGACTTAACAGTTTCTCAGTCAAAAGATTACAAAACGATTGAACGCTGCTGTCTCCCTAGCTTAGAAGGGAAATGTACATGCCCTACTGGGGAGACATAAGAGCATCATGGCCCATTGTTCCTCTTCTCAACTGCAGCCGTCCACTTCCGCACGCACCGCTGTCCAGGCTTCCACGTGTGCGGTCGCCATCCGAAAGGACGGAGCAGTTTGGTTCTAGGAAATGCGGAGCAAGTGACACTCACTGCTACAATCTGGAGGCTGAGGCCCAAGTCACCTGCCTGCAGCATTACTGCTCGCTCTAGTCACCTCCTCGGTTAATGACTCCAGGGCAGTGGGGTTTGCAGGCGTGTTGGGCCAATTCTTTCAGCAACAGTCACATAGAGACCCTGAGTACTTGTCTGGAAACGCACATATGTCCTCTCTTCTGGACGAGCAGGTTCCCGGGCATGGTTGACCAAGGTCAAGGAGGGAAGACCGGGACACAGACAGTAGAACCCCAGACTTCAACGCTAATCCGTTCTAGAACAAGCATCGAGATGGGATGCAGTCGAGTTCCGAGTCAATATTTCCCATAAGAAAAACATGAAAATGGATTAATCCGTACTCGACCACCAAATTTTTACCCTAACCTCGCCTTTTATACAATATGTGACACAGATATTTCAAAGTAAATAAGTTCAGAGTTAAATAATATAATTTAAATAAGAAACACACCATTGGAAATGTTTTTAATAACTACAGTATGGCCCATGCCTGGAGACTGAGGAGGACCTGGATCTGTGGGCACGGATGTGGAGAGGAGGGACGGAGAGAGAGTCACTGTTGGAAGAAGAAGCCCCTTCCAGATAATCTACTGCCAGCTGCTCTTCAGGGTTTTTTTTTCTCTTTTCACAAAGACCTGGCTGGTTTTCTCTAAAAAATTTAAATCTGTCTAATGCGTTCTGCTGTTGGCATTTCATTCACTGTTTTCTAAAAGGGTTTCCTAAATTATCATAAAAAATATCGATAACACAGTTAACCACTTCCTGAGCATGGTGATTCTTTTCAAAAATCTCTTTTTTGGACCCATGTGTTTTTTTAATCTAAAAACATTACAAAAATCCGTAAGAACTAAGAAAATTACAGCAAACGCTTGGAACCCAGCTGCAGAAGGTTTACACAACGCATACTGACAACTAACGCCCAGTGACCGAAACATGAACTGCTTTTGTTTACAAAAATCACGTGCATCGGGTTGGATTCTGATGTTTTGTTCGAGTTCAGATGCAAAATGTTCTCGACATTTCGCTTTGAAATCCAGTTTTTGTCGAGTCCTGATGGGGTCAAGAACCATGGGTTCTAAAGGCACTTCTGGCCGAGGTCAAACTGTGCCTGAGATGCACCTGCTTGCAGTACATTTCCATGAAGAGGAGGAAGTGTGGAGCCCGGGGTGTGGGGGACATGGGGAGAAGGTTAGTGTGAGCATTTAATTTCTGTCAGATTTACTCAAGAGTCCATACTGAGCACCTCCTCTGCACCCCAGAACTGCTCAATAGTTCAAACATGATTCCATTTTCAACCTGCTCAGATGATAAATAAATAGATACTCTGTAAATTGCCCAGTGAGACGAGCGACATAAGCAAGTCTTTTGTTCTAAGGAAGCCGTCGTGTGAGAATTTAACATCAGCCACATGAAGTGGTCAGGAAAGGGGTTGGGGGAATGTCCAGGTCAACCTGGACAGCCTTCCCTTCTGTCCTTATTTTAAAAGACAGACTGTTCGGATCTTTGCTCCCTCCCTGAAATATCCCCTTCAATCCTCTTCCACGAGACCCTCCTAGAGGCACTTGACTTCATACTTAAGGACCGAATGGTTCCACCTGAACAGTCAGGTTTTTAGACTCCACGGTGACAAGAAAGAGACGGGGTTCTGAGGAAAAGCGGGAGAGCAGGCTGCTGCTTCAAGGGGCATGGCTTTCACGAGAAGAACTGGCCAGGCCACTATGTTCCTTTATCAGGAAGAAGTTTCATTTTTTAAAAATGAAAACGTCTGCTATACAGAGGACAGAGTCCACACATAATATACCTGGGGAATAAAACCAAGAGTGTACCCTGAGGTCAAAGGTTGCTTGGAGAGGCCAGGCCTCTTCCACTTCACAAGTCTTCCACGGGCAGTTTCAGAAGTTCAGAGGGTCGCAGGGCCAGGTAATCGATGCCTCACTGTTTGCTCCTGGGGATGGCAGGATAGGACGATGGGGGACATTATTCTGCACATAACACTGAGCAGGGATTGCCACAAAAACCCAAACCAAGAACAAACAAACACACAAAACAGTGAGTAGTGCCCCCGAGAGGGGGGAGAGCGGGAAAGGAGAGATTCAAACCCCGAACACTCAGGCTTGCAGCCCATACAGAGCATAAACCAAGTGTTTCCACTCAGTCCATCACTGCACTGCACAAAGAAAACAAAGTAAAAAAATTGAGATTGCTTAAGAAAGCTTACAATTCCCAGACACCAGAGGGCTCTCCCACAGGTAACCGAGCACTCCATGTGCTGCTGCTGGATGGCCTCCTGGTGGGCTCTCAGGGAGAAGTTGTGGCTCCCAATTTCTCAAACTTCCTGCTTTTGGACAGGCAGTGGTCTGCTGCAGAAATTCTCAGTTTGGGGCCTGCAGTTGTTCTGTGACTTCTGTGGGTTTGTGCCTTCTGGTTCATTTTGGCTGTAATCTGAGAGTCCTGGTTACTGACAATCCACCTTCAACTCAGTAATCTTCTCTTTCTCTAAAAGCATTTGATCCTTTGGTTGCCGCCTCTTCTCCAGAGTGGCCACTTCTTCCTTGAGTCGGGCAATGATGACAGAGTGGACAGGGCCCGGTGAACCCAGAGCCAGGTCTGGGGAAAAGCTCTCTCCATTGGTTGTGATTGGGTCAAACTTGGCCTTGTTCTTTGGGATTTCATTTGTACTGAAGATGTAGAAAGTGTTTTCTGGCTGGTGGAATGGCTCCCACTCTGTCCAGTACACTGCTCCTTCTCCTGGTGGCCGGCACGGGAGGAGCTGCTCAGGGGCATCCTCTGCTCTTTGGCCTTTGGAAGGAGTCCTTTGTTGACAGCGCAGGGAAAACACAGCCATTTCCCATCGGCCTTCTCTCCATCATCTTTCCTGCCTGCACGGTTCCCAAGGGCAGGGAAGTCCATATGTTGTCTCTGAAGTTGGACGGCACTGACATTTATTGCCAATGAATGCAGCAATGAGGTGGCAACGCTGACAAGGCTGGCACGATCTGAGCACATTTCTGGCACACTGCATCAGTTTTACTCTCCTCCTGGTCCTCCCCACTGCAGTAGGTTCCATAGGATGGGCAATCCGCCATCCCCTGCACAGCAGCTGCTCCTGAGATAAAGCCTCGAAGGGGAGGCGCGGGCGGCATTTGGTGCAAACACAGAGCACCGCCATGTGCAGCTCAGGCTTTGCTCAGGGCTGGTTTCTTTATGTGGCAGCTTGAAGCACAATCTGGAGGCAGAAGCAGCAGGGACAGGCTGTGGGGTGCTACAGTGGGCAGACACCGGCAGGTCAGGAGGGCTCAGAGATGGTGGATGCTGTTTCACTTTACTGGGTCATTTCAAATTTGTGAGCAGAAAGAGTTTGGAACTTACCGCTTTGGAGGATTCTCATTCGGTTTTAAAGGTATTATTTTTATGACCCCAAATCATCCCTTCTTTGGTTGAATGGACTCCTAAGTCCCAGCCAGACTTGGCTGCTAACCATGTGTCCTTAGCAGGTTTCCAAAGCTACTGACGATGTCAACCACTCCCGCCATAGCTCAACTGCCCTGGTCAGGCCACCCTGCTCCATCCGACCCAGCCCATCTCAGTCAGGAGGAGCATGGCTCGTGGTTGGCCTCAGAGCCTTACTGGTGAAATCCGTGTGCTTAGAGCATGTACCATCCAGCTGGGGCTGGCCAATGTGCCCCCCACTCATGTGAATTCCAGGAAGGCACAGCCCCACCCCCAACTCCCAACTCCACCCTGAGATGGCTTGCCTAAAGCTAGACATGCAGCTGACCCAGCCCTGCCTGCGATCATTTAGGGCCCAAATGTTAGAAACTGTCAGACTTAGATTTCAAACCAGCTCTCCTACTCTCTGGATAAGGATCACTGGCCAGGGACTTCACCCTCCTGAGACCCCTCATGGTCAAAGGGGTGCTGGGTGATGTGGATCAAGTGCTCGGCATCCTGTTGGGAATGTTGGGCTTTGCAAACCAGGACAGTGAAGCTCCAGCCTCACTCAGGCTGCATGAACACAGCTGAGGTTTCCAGGGAAGCAAACCAATGGCTCTCATATGTATAAGACAGACCTTAATGTCTAGGAAGAATTGTATGTCAAGAACGCAGCCCATCCCTGCCCAGCTCAAGTCCATGAGTCTGCTGCTAGCTGGAGTCCCCTTCAGACTCATGCAGCTGTTGGAAGGTGAAGCAGGAAGGTCAACAGGATATCAAGAGGTCACATCCCAGTTGGTGCAGGGTCACGTGGCTCCAAGGTCCACAGAGACATGACATGGAGCCAACAGATCCCTGGGAAAGCAAGTCACATCTGCTCCCCCAAAGTTGGATGCAGAATCCAAGCAAGCAGGAAGACAAAGAGGAGAAGAGAGAAATCGTCCTCCTGGGTTTCTCTCTTATTAAGAGAACACAACCAAATCCTATGACCTGATTGACAGGTGAGACTCGACCCCTACCTTCACCCAGGTACATCAAGTTGGCAGACAACCTAACCACCACACCCATTACATGACTAGCGGCCACTGTGGGGCAATAGATGTGCTTGGGAATAATACATTTCCCGACAGGCACAAACATGTTCTATATAAACAAGCAACACATATCTAGCAATGCATGCTAATGTCACAGACCCCCCAGATCTCCTCTCCATTTCCTAATCCCCCACCCCACTTCCCTGTAGACCACATTTCCAGCCCCACCAATCCTAGTAGAGGGGAGGGGCCTCTACCTCTGTGAAGAGAGTTCCTCTCCCTGTTTCTGCTGTGACTCCCAGGCTGAGGGAGCTCTTGGCTGCTCCCTGGGAGGGCTCAGCTCCTCCTGACCCTGGTGTTTCTGTTACAGGACAAACCAAGACCTGGAGACTTGATCGAGATTTCTCGTCCTCTCTATAACCACTGGGCCATCTATGTGGGAGATGGTTATGTCGTCCACCTGTCTAATCCAAGTAAGGACAGAGCCTCTGTTGAAACTGATCCAAGTAAGGACTGAATGTAGAAGTGTGGACAGATGCACAGTGACCTCGTGCTTGTGTTCCCCTCACTGCCTGGCACACGGTAGGCCCTCAGGAGCATTTCCAGGCTGAGTCAGGCTTTTCCGTGCTGAGATCATCAGCGGCTGTCCTCTCGACCATAAGTCTATGGCCTGTTGAACTTCATTCCATGAGAGGTTCCAGCCCCTTTCGCTGTGTTCTGTAAGCTTCCCTCCATGTGTCTCCTCACCTGAGCATTCAGTCCTTGTTAAGGATGTGTAAGAAAGGAGTTTCCTTTAAATACATCACAATTGGTGTTCACACCAAGGATTTCTGGTGTTGTTCACAGCTACATGATGAACTGCTAACTGCAAGGTTGATGGTTCAATTCCACCAGCTGTTCCAACGGATGGAAACATTGGGTTCTACTCTGTCTTATAGGGGCACTGAGTCGGAATCATCTCCGTGGCAGTGAGTGCTTTTGTTGTTGTTGGAAAACTCTTTCAGGAGCCCCACAGCACAGTATGCCCAACCCCCGCCCCCACCTGATATGTGAGCTCGCCCTCTGTGGGTGGAGAGAAAGCACTGCCTCTGTGATGAGAGGCCTCAGGAGAGCAGGGAGGGGGAGGGGAGAGGAGGACAAGGTGGAGCAGAGGAGGCTGGGGTGTGGGGAGCATATGGGATGTAACAAGAGAGTGAGGGGGAGGAGAGAATCTAGGGACTGAGAGACATGGGACAGGCAGTGAGAAACAGAGAAGCCTGACTCAGGGTTGGGAGACTGAAGGGCAAAGATGCAGAAGTAAATGCTTGGTGGTACCTTATATCTATAGTCAGCTTGCTCCCCAGTTTCTCCTTCTCTGGAATCTGCAGTCCAGTAGGAGGGGTGAGGGGTGTGGAGAGACCCCCTCTCTCCTTTGTTCTTAGCAGCATCTCCCCTCTCTGCTCCTGCCCTGTCCCCACAGCTGGAGGGATCAGAGCAGGGACAAAGTCAGCATCCTTTGACATGCACTTTGAAAGGGAAACAGAAAGGTGTCAACTATACTGTAACAAACCCAAAAATCCCCAGCGTGTGAATTGGCTTGTTTTCAGCCTGTCCTTCTGAGACCTGATGCCATCAGTCCCTCCCTGGTGCTTCCTGGCACTTCCACCAGCTTCCCAGCAGGCCTGGGTGGATCCAGCACCCACTTAGAGGAGAATCCGAGACTTTGAGCTGGAGAGAGCATGGATTTCATCTGGAGCATCCCCCTCAACATGTCAATGTTAGAACTGGGGCTCAGAGAGGACAGACTTGCATGAGCCTGAGCTAGAACCTGCGCCTCGGTTGCACACAGCTGTCGTTTGTCCCCGAGTGTCTCAAGATGTCACCTTAGCCTGTGCGGCTCCTCTGGCCTGGCTCAGGGAGGTTAAGCAAGTTTTGAGGTCACAGCTAGTGAGGGGAAAACTGGGCCTAGAACCTGGATGTGCCCTGCCTCTTCTCTGCTGCCCCTCTCTGCCCTCCCTCCTGATGCTTTCAGAACAATGGACTCCCACAATCCTCTGGGAAAACCCACATCCTCCACTTTAGGAAGGGAGGAACCAGAGTCCAGGGAATTCCAGTGGGGCCTCCCATCACACAGTCCAGGGTCTCATCTGTTCTCCTTGAACTTGAGACATGGTGGGATAGCCAAGCAGTCCCTCCAAAACCCACTGCCATCCAGTCAATTCTGACTCTTTGTGACTCCATAGGATAATGTAGAACTGCCCGTGTGGGTTTCCAAGACAGTAACTCTTTATGGGAGTTAAAAGCCTCGTCTTTCTCCTGTGGAGAGGCTGGGGACTTTGAGCTGCTGACCTTGCAGTTCACAGCCCAACACATAACCACTAAGCCACCAGGGCACCTAAACCTCCCCTAAAAATCTCACCACCATTAAATCTGTAAGGACAAAAGGACAGGGTAGACGTGCCCTCTGTGGTTTTCTGAGACTCTTTTTTTAATCATTTGATTAGGGGGTCATACAACTCTTATCACAATCCATACACACATCAATTGTGTAAAGCACATTTGTGCATTCATTGCCCTCATTATTCTCAAAACATTTGCTCTCCTCTTAAGCCCCTGGCATCAGGTCCTCATTTTTGCCCCCTCCCTACCCGCTCCCCCCTCCCCACTCACTAATGAACCTTTAATAATTTATAACTTATTATTTGGTCATCGCTTGCCATGTCCGTCTCCCTTCACCACTTTTCTGTTGTCCGTCCCCCAGGGAAGAGGTCAAATGTAGATCCTTGTGATCAATTCCCCTAAGACTAACCATTTATCGGAGTAGAGAGCTCTGTCTTTCTCCAAATTAGCAGCTGGGTTTCAAACGGTTAACCTTGCAGTTAGTAGCCCTACTTGTCACCACTAAGCCATCAAACCTTCCCTCTCACTTACTGCAATTGAGTCCTTGCTAATTCACAGCCACCCCCTGTGGGCTTCCAAGACTGTAACCACTTACAAGAATAGAAAGGCCAGTCTTTCTCCATGGAGTTACTGGTGGTTTTGAACTGCCAACCATGAGGATTGTACCCCATCCCCTTTGCCATGACAAACAAGGTCTTTTTTCTTGGGATCTATAGGTGGACTTTCTGGAGTGAACTCAGCCAGCATTGGGTCAAGCAAAACAGACAAGGCCAAGGTGAAGATGGAATTGCTGTACGTGGTGGCTTGGGGATACAAGTATCAGATCAATAACAAAGATGATGCCAAGTACACACCACTGCCTCCCAACATGATCGTTCGCCAGGCAAAAGAGATGGTGGGGCAGGAACTGGTCTATGACCTGATCAGCCATAACTGTGAACACTTTGTGAAGAATCTTCGCTACAGAATCCCCCACGGTAACCAGGTATGCTCGCCCTGTGTCCCTGTTCACAGGACCAGCCAGTACATCTTGGAGGTCTGCCCAGCAGCTAGTCCTTTGGCCCTGATCTGCTCAGCCCCCAAAGCAGCCCCAGGCAGTAGGTACAGGTTGGGCCTTCTGTGACAATAAAAGGGTTTGGTCATTGTTCTGTACAAGAATAGGGGCCACTCCTGCTCTCAAGAAAGTAGACAGACTGAGCACCCCCTCATTCATATTAGCTGACACCGATGTTTCCAATTAGTAAATGTGAACCATTGGCAAAAGGTAAGATTTCTGACACCATGTGTCTTGCCTGTACGTCCATGTGTCCCTCCAACCTGGGAGCTTCAGAGTGAGCGCATTCCGCGAGGGGACCCTGTCTGCCTCATCCTGCCAAGGACAAAGGCAGGCGTTATCATCGATGTAATCAGCCTGAGCGTTCATTTCTTTTAGAACACCCCCCCTCCACCAGGCTTCATATTTAAATTCAAATACACAGTTGAAGGTATATTTCAATGTCAACCACCTCCCTGTAGAAGCTTAATTCTGAGGGAGCCCATAGACCAGGCATGGACCTTCCCTCCATGGGCTGCATGTTTCTGTGAAAGTGCCCTCTGTTTAGGAGCAGGGCACCAGGAGAAGCAACCTGCTTCAGGTTCAGTGGTGTTTGCCCTCAGGTTAGGCACCGGAGATCCAGGAGGGGGCAGGATCTCCCATCAAGAGGGACGTCAAAGTTGAAGTCAGGACAGCAGTTGGGGCAGGAGGGATTTAGGTGCAAAGAGCAAAGACCCAATGGGGCTTTATGAGCTGAGGACTCTTGGTGTGTGTCTGTTGTCTAATCCTTGAGGGTAAGTCTGTCCCACCGTCTCCTGTGTTGCAGGTAACTGATGCCATGGCAGTAGGCATGAGAGTCTTAGCCCTGGGAGCCATGAACATCGTTGACAACTTGCTGCTCCCAAAGTAGTGGCAAAAACAGTAAACCCAACAACTTAGAGGTCTCTAACCTACACAGGATATTCAGGTCTTGCTTTACCGATTTTACTGATTTCTACTCACTGCAGCTTATTTTATCAGAGCTCAATAAAAGAACTGCTGTTGATGTTCTTGTTATTCTTCCTGTTGTAAGGTGCCCCTGAGTCTGTCCCTACTCAACACAACTCTATGTACAACACAACACAACCTCGTCTGGTCCTGCACCATCCTCACACGCGTCATTCTTCTGCCCATTATTGTAGCCACTGCGTCAATCCCTCTCATTTTTCGCCGCTGCCCCTGGACTTTCCAAGCATGATGTCCATCTCCAGGGACTGGTCTCTCCTGACATGTGAGATGACGTGTCACCGTCCTTGCCTCTAAGGAGCACGCTGGCCATGCTTCCAGGACAGACTTGTCCTCTTTGCAGCCCGTTGTGCTTCAAATAGTCTTCTCTCGCTCTACCATTCAAACCCATTGACCCTTCTTCGGTCTTCCTTACCCAAGGTCCAGCTTTCACAAGCAAATGAGGCGATCGAAAAGAACACGGTGCCAAGGGTCAGGCACACCTGACTTCCAAGTCATATCCTTGTGTTTCCTGAAGAATAGAAAGATTTCCTTTGGGGGAAACACAGCCCAGTGTGACGTCCGTCGTGTGGGGGAGGGCAGGGGACAGGGCACTCTGGCCTGCTGACAGAGAGGTCGCTCTGGCCATTCTAGTTCTCCTGTTCCCTCTCTGAGAGCTGTGCTCTTAGTGGAGTGAGGATAAGGCATGGCAGGCAAGGAGACAGGTTTGAGTGCTGGACACGCTAAGAGCCTTCCACCTGACCACTGAGGGAATGAGCCGCTGGGCGCAGATGGAGGTTCTCCGTAGTGAATGGGACTCAGCTCCGGGACTGCCGGCTCCCCTCCCTCTTGATGCTCCCTGAGGCTCTGCACTGAGGATGATGGCTGATTGAGCTGTTGGGGCCGCACTCACAGCGACCCCACACAGCAGGATGACATGCTGCTCGCTCCGCCACCAACTGCACCACCGGGACCCGCACAGTTGTCATTGGCTGGTATTGGAAGTAACTCGCCAGGCCTTTCCGCCTCGTCTTAGTCCGGAAGCTTGCTGAAACCTGCCCCACATCGCAGCGACATGCAAGCGTCCGCTTACAGGTGGGAGATTGGGGGGGAGGTGGCTTCGCTTGCAGTGCGTTGGCCTCAACCAGATGCAGGCGTCCAGCAGGGCGGCGGGCACTCTGCCAGAGGACCCTTGATGGGCTCTCAACGCCTTGGTCGGCCTTGCAGCTTCCACCTCCTCAGCGCACCTGCTCGCTCACCTCCCTGCTTCCCACAAGCCCCCTCGTCTGGTGCCACAAGGATTCCCTTGTGACCTCAGCTCCGCTCACCTGCCCCGACTCCCACTGCCCGAATCCTGCCACTTCCGGTGCTCCTGATGCAGTTCCGGAGGGGCTCTGATTGGCTCAGTTCTCCACCACGGGGTTCCGTCTGTTGATTGGCTTCCCGTGGGTCACGTGGCCTCTCAATAAGGCCAATCAGCGCTGCCTGACGGAGCTGGCTCACATGATCCCAACATGGCTGTAGATGCGGTGCAGACACCCTTGTACCTGTGCCCACGTGAGGGGGCGGACGTGCGCGAGCCGCCACACACACACACACACACACACACACACACACACACACACACACACACACACTGGATCTTGCAGCACTATTTGAGTCTCCCAGGTGAGATTATTAACCTAAATTAAAAGCAGGCTTTCATAGCTCCCCTAAGTCTTACTTCCCAATCTACCATTACTGTGTGCAAGGTGAAATATTTACACCCAACCCCTTTTCCCTCCACATCTGAAATGCCCTTTTTCTTGGAAAGCATGAGTAGTGAGAGACACATTCATCCATACCCCTCACCTGGCCAGCAGCAGTCCGCAGCCACCCCCTCCACTGCTTAGCCCCCCTCCCCCCACCACATCTGCTCAGGGCACAAGTGTAAACCGGCTTCAACCCCATCTGAGGTGCTCGCTGAAGGGAGACTGGGCCCAGAGAAGCCGACCCACTTAGCCAAGGACACGCGGCCAGTGCGCACACACTCGGGGTTTCCCTCCAAGCCCAATTGGCCCAGACGCCTGAGCTTTTGAGTCAAACCTCTTAGTTCTTTCTGAGGAGGTTTGTACGGCCACCAGCCATCCCCACCTTGGCTAAATGCGCTTTGATAGTTGCCTGGTTCTCCCCACTGGGGTTTTATAAACGTGAATTGTTATCTTACATGGGAAAGACCTGTGTTCAATTCCCAGGTGGGGCACCTCCAATGCAGCCACCACGCAACTCTCAGCGAAGGCTTCTGTGTTGCCCTGATGCTCTGCGGGTTGTGTGTGTAGGGGTGGGGTGGGCTGGGGGTGGGGGGGGGTGGATTCCAGAGTACGATGGCCGAGGAGGAAAGCTTGGTAGATGCTTTCAGAAAATCAGTCCACGAAAACCTGGGGGACCGTGGGTCTGGACTCTCAGGGTAGCGCTGTGGTCTTTTTCCATGGGGTCTCCAGGAGTTGGGCTAGACTCAGTGGCTTCCACCATCAAAAATAAAGCCGTGGCAGGGACAGAACGGGGGCTGCTGCCCTGCCTGCTAAGTGAATGAAAAAGGACCCTGTGGAACAAGTCATGCACAAAGGACTCTGGAGGAACTGACTTGGTAAGCACTTTGCCTGGAAGCCAGCCAAGCCCTTGTGGAAATCCTGAGACAGGCAGTACTCAGAGAGAATCCTGAGACATTCTGAGAGGACCCGCCACAGCCACAACCTAGATAAATGGCAAAGAAACGATGTATGAGACCCAAGGACTGGTAGAGCGCCTGACCACAACGCCGCTGGACCATCTGCAGAGCGGCAGCCCAGTCCCATTTGAAGGTACCATTTAAAAACCAGAAGTGTTCCTCTAACAACGTCCCTTCTCGACTTGAGAGGGGGGACTCACTTAGCTCATGGAGTGAAGAGTACAAGAGGGGACCCCCCCAAAAAAAAACCCCAGAATTTCCCTCGACTGAGCAGAGCAGAGTGGCCCGTTCGTAGTACAATTTTCCTTGTAGGTGATCATTGAGCAACTCGCTGTGAGTGCGCCCAGTGGTGTCATCCAGGAAGGTTCTCTCAGTCACAGTTCTGGAAAAATGCCTTAAACGACTGCGATGTTGAACACAGCTTACCAGGGCGGCGCTATGGGAAAAACTCAAGTGTATGAGTAGTTTTCTCTTTTCAACAAAGGTGAAGTGTTGATGGATGGCAAACCTCGATCTGGACATCGTCAACTTCCCTAATAGATGAACATGTCGACTGCTAGTGAATTTGGAGTTCGTATCACCAGGTCAGACTGTTAATTAAGCTTTCTATTCAGAAGTTCTGAAAAGATTGTGTAATAATATGGGATCCCTCAAAAAAGCTTGATTTGTGGCAGATGGGGGACTTGTTTTACCCCCACAACAATGCACCTGTTCAGGCAGTCATTTCAGTGTGCCAGTTTTTGGCTAAACAACCCCAGCATGCCTTTCTTTTCCCACATACCTTACTTAACTGCTCTTAATCCATGCAACTTCTTTTTGTTTTGTGAATGAAGAGGGACCTGGAAGGACAGAGCTCTGACAATGTAGAAGGTGAAGAAAAAATGAGAGAGGTGCTTTTAGCCATCCAAACAGATGAGTTTGAAAAGTGTTTCCAAGAAGGAAATCGCAGATTTGACAAATGTATTAAATGTAATGGAGAGTCCTTTGAAGGTGATAAGGTTTTTTGGGAGAAAAGAATTAAATACATAGCTTTGGGGAGCGGGGGAATCCATTGGAGGGCACCCCTTTGTATCTTATCTCTGCTTAAGTCGTTCTTAACTGGAGAGATGGACAGGCTTGATTCCTTTTGAAGCGATTCTATGATTTAATAAAACTGTGGCTCAACTCTTTGCTGACGTGTGTGTGTGTGTGTGTGTAGTGTATGTGTGTATGTGTGTGTGCGTGTATGTGTGTGCATGTGTGTATGTGCATGTATATGTGTATGTGTGTGTATATGTGTGTATGTGTATGTATGTGTGTGTATGTGTCTTTGTGTGTGTATGTGTCTTTGTGTGTGTATGTGTGTGTGTGTATTATTTCTAGATCCTAACAAACCACAAGGGTTTAGAGCTTGCTATCCCCTCTGGGGGACTGCCTGGGAGGTAAACTTCACAGTCTGGGAGCATATCACATGGAACAGACTGGAAACCATCAGCACATTGAAGGGAAGGTATTTGGCTGCTCAAGTCTCTAAGTTTCTATGAAGATGCTTGCTGGTGGGGCCACCCCTGGCCACAGTTCCTGGGAGAGACCTTGTGCGCTGTGCTTCTCAGGGTGAGGTGAACGTGTGTGTGCAATGGGCGCTGGCAGTGCTGATAAGACCAAGTGTTCCTCCCACTCTGGGGAGGGGTGACAGCTTCAGAGCTCCTTTAGAGCTCCAGGTTCACCAAGACACTCCACCAGAACATCATCAGGAGGAAAGGCCATCGCACTGCATCCAGTATGACTCCCCTTGCCTGTCCTGGTGCCTGACATTTCCATTGTTTAATAACATTTTCATTGTTGAATATTTCGTTGTAAACTAGGTGGGGGTTACATTTCAGATAATCAATTTCATATTCAGCAGTTGGAACTAATAATTGAAACCCAAATACTTCACCCAGTTCTTGGTTTTTTTCTTCTTTTTGGTGACAACTATCTTCCATTTCACCCAAGTTAACATCCATCAACAGTCAAGTCCATTGCTTTGTCTTCCCTCCCTTAGCAATCACCTGAGTCTATTCTCTTTTGTATGAATGTCTTTTAGACCCACCCCCCTTTTAACAGTGGGGCCATATAATTTTTACCTTTTGGGGATTGGCTAATTTAAATGTGTCATCTGTTTCTCAAATCTTAGTATTAATCGTTTGGGTTGCAATTTGCTGTTTTTTGTATGTTTCCAATTTTTATTTAGTTGGTGTTTTCTTGGAGCGTTTTCCTGAATATTTCTGAAATTGTGTTGTATTTTCCTTGCTTGCATCCATAGTACATCTTCCTTGTCATCCATAGAAAAATCCTAAGTATCGTGCCTTTGAATTCCTTACAAGTAGTTCCAGTGCCGTGTCTCCCTTAGAAAGGTCTTGTGACTCTGTGTTTTCGCCATTTGTTCGAGTCCCTGCCTCAGTTCTTCGTGTGAAGTGAAACTGTTGCGTCAGGAACATCATGGTGGTGTTATCTTTGTGCTCAACCGATGGTTGTGTGTTGGTGTGTTCTTAGGACTCATCCCCTGTCTCTTGGGGTGTGTGGCAGAGACTGTGAGTGCTTGGGCAGTGTGTGTAGCACGGATGAAGGCCGATTGCACAGGTATTGGCTGCTGTCTGTTGATGCTCATGTGGTTCAGCAGTGTCAGTGGCCATCACTGAGTAGGTGGAGCTTCCGGAAGTACGGCTTCACTATTAAATTTAAGGCTTGATTTTTTTCTTGTTTTATATATCATTTTACTGGGGCCCCTTACAGGTTATGTAACAATCGATACATCAATTGTATCAAACACATTTGTACAGATGTTGCCATCTTCATTTGAAAATATTTCTTTCTACTTGAGCTCCTCTTTTTTCTCTCTCTCCTCCACCCTCCCACCCTTGTGAACCCTTGATAAATTATACATTATTATAATTATCATATCTTACACCACCTGCTGTCTCTATCCACCCATGTTTCTGTTGTTCATCCCCCCCGTGGGGGTGGGTGTAATAGGTTGATCATTGTGATGGGTGCTGGTTTTAGGGCAGAGACTCCTGAAAGCGAAAGGAAAGCGGGGCTTGAATTCTGCTCTTCCACTTATTGGCTGAGATTGTGGGGCAACAACCATACCCCCCCTGTTCCTTGGTCTATAAATTGTGGAGGATGGCGGCATTCCTTTCAGGGTTGCTTGGAGGATGTGCATGGTACAATGGTTACTTTGGCATCTGGTGTAGAGGGAGTG
Organism: Tenrec ecaudatus; assembly: GCF_050624435.1. Lineage (NCBI taxonomy): Eukaryota > Metazoa > Chordata > Mammalia > Afrosoricida > Tenrecidae > Tenrec > Tenrec ecaudatus. The sequence goes on from NC_134533.1 coordinate 9,678,853, forward strand.
CTGGCCAACAGTGACCGCTTGTTCATGCTGTCTTATAGTCACCACCTGCTTGCCGAACGCGAGGAGGACATGAAGCATTGAGGCACTGTCTCTGTCTTTCATAGATTACCGAATGTCATCCTCATTCTGTGCCTGAATGTGAGCATTACCACCTTCACTTTGCAGCGCCGATACTGGACCTAGTGAGATGGAGTGTCTGAATCTACCACAGTAAGTCACGGAATCAGGATTTGAAATGGCTTTATTTTAAAAAAAAATTCCAGAAACCAGGCTTTTTTGGGGAGCCCTGACGGCTTACTGGGCTACAGGTGGGGCTGCTAACTACAAGGTCAGCACACTGAAGCTCCACTTACTCGATGGGAGAAAAAGCAGCCTTTCTACCCCCATAAAGTGTTCTCGTCTGAGAAACCCACAGCAGGCGTTCTGCCCCGTCCTACTGGGTCACTCGTAGTCAGAATTGACCCGATGGCAGGGAGTTTGTCTGTTTGTTTTTCAGCGTTTCTTCCTGGTGCACTGAGCTGATCCTTGGGAAATCCTTAGTGCAACTGTCTTGTAGTCCATGATCTGCACAGTTCTGGACGCAGAGATAGGTTTACAAAGTAGCCGATGGCATTGGAATATCACTCACAAAGAGCTCAGATGTCCGTGAGGTTATTGCCATTGTTTAATATGGAGACAGCAGCTGTACACAATACTTAAGCACGTTGTTGCTTGGTTTTGTCATCTCAAGTGTGGTGTTTATATTCCTTAGCATCCTCTTAAGGAACAAACAAACAAACAAACCCCATCCTAACCTTGGAGGTGAGGCAACAACAGAAACAGGTGCCCTTGTTGTCGCTTACAGGTGTCGGATGGACCACATCCCCATCGCCCACGTGGATAGCCGGGGCTCTCAGGGAAAAATCTGCCAGGTCCCCAGGATTGCGTTCTTGGTATGACGACAACAGCAAACAACGGAGACCCTGTGACCAGACTCTGGGAGACAGCAGATACCCTGGTGGAGAAGCTGGAGCTTGACCCCGGGACCCTTTACTGATGTGTCGAGAGCCGCAGCTGGAGAGCACTCTGTGTCCCAAGGAATCCTCAGCCTCCTCCACACCTAGGAGTTCAAAAGCACAGCTGTCACTCTGAGGACTACCTTGTCACTAAGTGTTGGGTTTTCAATCACTTCATATGCAGACATGGGACAGTGAATAAAGAAGGGCAAAGAAGAGTCGATGCTTTGAAGGATGGACTGCCAGAAGGACCAAATCTGTCTTGGGAGAAGGGCAGCCAGGCGGTTCCATAGAATTCAGGGTGGGGGGACTTCTTACACACGGAGGACATGTCATCAGGTGATAGCAGTCCCTGCAGAGCAGTGGTTCTCAACCTTACTCATGCTACGACCCTGTCATACAGTCCCTCATGTAGTGGTGACCCCCCAACCATAAAGTTATTCTTGTTGCTACTTCATCGCTGTCATTTTGTATTGTTATGAATCAGATGACCCCTGCAAAGGGAGCATTTGACTCCCAAAGGGGTCGCAACCCTCAAGTTGAGAACCCTGCTGGAGGTGGCCATCATGGTGGTAAAACAGGGACAGTGTGAAAAAGGAAGCCGAGGGCTCAAGTGGAAAGAAGAAGTTTGGACAATGATGATGGCAACAAAGGTAAAAATGCGCTTGACACACTGGATGGATGGATTGTGATCAGAGCTGTACGAGCCCCCAGTAACATGATTAAAAACAGGAAGCCCCTCAGCATGGTGGACTGACGTCTCACAGAGCACAGCCTGAACCTCACACGAGTTTCTGTGGAGGCTGCTGCTGCTGTTGGCTCCCATCAAGCTGCTTCTGATGCCCAGCGACCTGACTCCCAGTGTACTGCACAACGGAACACTGCCTGGTCGTGCGACAAGCTCACGATCTATGGGATGTTTGAGCCCATGGCTAACGTCTCCTTGCAGTCGTGCCAGCTTCCTGGATCTGAAGGTTTCCACGAAGAGACAGGGTCCACTTAGAAGCTCTTGACTGCAAAAGGAACACACTGAACTCATACAACATCACAGGGGCAGGTTAGCTAGTCAAGAACATAAGCACAAGCTTACTTGTGCTCATCGACTGTTCTGTAGTGAGCAACTCTGCTTGAGAGCCAGGGATCCCATGAGCTGGTCTATCCCTTCCTCATCTCCAGAATCAAGGAATGGAGGGCTGGGATATCACAGATCCAAGGAAATCTATGGAGAGAGATCAGGTCAGAGGGGCCAGGACTCCTGCCAGCTCTTTCACTAGTCTAGCCCATCCCATGGCAGCCTATCAGGTGGTGTCAGCATAACGATAGATGGTCTCCACCTGGGCCCCCAAGAGGACTTATCACTGTGTCCCCAGATGTCTGCACCAGGGGCCAGCAGACTTAACACAGAAGAGCCAGTTCTGTCCCTTGCAATAATTTAAAAATGATTTGAGAGCCAGAAGGATCATTTTACAAACAAATGAAGCCACCGTTCTCTGAATACCATCTTTAAAAAGAAACCAGGAAAAAAAAAGAAAAAAAAGAAAAAGAAAAGAAACCAGGATCGTTTTATTTTCATTTCCAATTTGACTTCAGGGTCACACGTACGGACACAGAGAGCCACATAATCCTCTCAAGCCACAGTTTGCAAACCCCTATTCTAAACCAGGGACAGGGCACTGTCAACACTGACCAGAGAAACCAATCTGTCCTCCTGCCTGGACAAGGTAACGGGCAGGGGAAGACCCTGGGAAGATCCATGTCTTTCCCAAACCATCCCAGATGTCTCCCTTCAGTTGTGACAGGGGCCACATCTTTAAGCAAGAATTCCATTTCCCATCATTGCAGGGGAAGATGACCCAAATTCCTATATTGCACCACGTGTCATGATGTTTCGAGTTCTGAGTGGCATCTGTCTCACTCAACACAGCTCATTCCTATTGAATCAAACCCTCTTTTCAAAGTTACAATCTGTAACAGGGACAGCTTGCCCAGTAAGCCAGGTCCCCCTATGACATGACTCCCTACAGATTAGTAAGTAAACCCAATCATACCCTGCTTACTAACGCTCTCATCCCCATCACAGTCCTGTGTAATTGCATGAGCCTCCCTTCTTCCACTTGGATCTAACTCTATTGTGCTCGGCCTGCCACTTCCTGGAAAGGGTCTGATTTCCAAATCTGAGGCTGCTCTGGAGGGACAGGTCACCGATCAGCCATGATTGACAGAACTTAAAAAGGAGGACAAATGCTGTGAAGGAAGAGGAAAAGTTTAGGCACCGACAGGAATGAACTGACTCCAGGGCAGACGAGGTGGGGATTCACTTCCTCCCAGAGAACAGGGGTTCCCCACTCCCTGACCCGCAACCAAGCCTACACTCAAGGGCCGATCAGCTGTATCTGAACTAACCAGTGCCTCTCACTCAGCATACACCGCCCCTTCTCCAGGTCTGTGGGCTCCCCAATTCTGGACCTGTCCCAGAGAGGAGGTGGACACTGCTCAGACGGACAGAGAAACACACTTTAAAAAAGACAAAGACACTGCTCAGGACTGTCTTCAGAGGGCCAGCACTGGAGTAACCTGGATTCAAGGTCGGTGACCAAAGTGAGACCTTTCTCAGCAAGGAGCTCCCGCTTAGATGGCCAGCAAGGCTTTGAATGACCTGCCAGAGTCGTCTCAGAGCAGGGGTGGGGTCTGGTGCTGTTCTGATTCTTCTAACACTTGCTTCGATATGGAGAAGTTCACTTTCAGTGTCCCGCAGGGTGGACCTCACTCAAGGTGAGCATATTCTTCCATGGTCCTGTTAGGTTTTGTTTTGTTTGGGTTTCGTTTTTGGAGAAATCAGCTCTCCTTTTCTTTCCCCCGAGAGGATTCAAAGACACCAAGCTCAGACTCATTCGGAAGTGGACAATGGGAGGGACTCGGGCAAGTAAGGCAGAGGACATGGCTCCAGGGATCTTGGACCTTGTCCTGTGGGCAGGTGGCACCTGCAGGACCCTGGGGACACCCTGCTTCATCCCTGCTGACTGCCTCTGACCGTTCCTGTCTCTATATGTCTCAGCTGCAGCTGCTGAGGTAAAGCTCCCTCAGGCCCTGTCAGCACCTCCAGATGGGGCAGCAATGGTGACAGCGGAGGCAAGGAGACCAGGAGGCAGGCCTCCGTAAGATTTTGACGTGGTGCTCACAACAAGTCTAATTACATATGGAATGACTTATGTGCTGTAGACCACAGCGCACCTACCTGCACATGTGATGGGGCTTCAGAAAGCCCTTCGAGAAATGGAATGAAAGATATGGGACTTCTTGCACAAACTTTTTGGAGCTCTGGTGGTGGAGTGTTTTGCGTTGGGCTGTGAACCGAATAGCCAGCAGTTCCAAACCACCAGTGGAATAAAGACTGGGCCCTCTGCTCCCATAAAGGGTTCCAGCCTCGGCCACCCACAGGGGCTCGCTCTGAGTCAGCGTTGATGGGATGACAGAGAGATTCTCGGATAGTCCAGCAGGAGAAATAAGGTTTTGGGGCCAGAGAGTGAATGTCTTCCTTGTGGCCAAATGAAGCAAAACCAGAATCCCATCTTAGCACTGGATCCTGGAGCCTCAGTTCTTGCTTCCAGGTGCCATTCAGTAAGAGCAAGCTGTCAAGAGAGAACACCCACAATTATGAAGCTCAAAGTACACAGGGGGGTGGGGTGGGGGACATCTGGCCCACGACCTTCCCTAGTCCAGGAAACCATCAAGGCCATCTGACAGAGCATGCCTCATCAAGGCGATGCAGCACCAGCCATCACACTCCAAACCGACCCCATTGCCACCGAGGGACGCTGACTCACAGAGACCCTACAGGACAGTCTCCAACAGCCCCTCTGAGTTTGTGAGGCGGGAGATCTTTATAGGAAGGGAAAGCCTTGTCTTTGTCCCACAGAGACGTAGGTAATTTCGGACTACTGACCCTGCAGTTAAGAGCCCGGCATGTAGCACTAAACAGCCAGGGCTCCTCTAGCCATCCCATTAGGGGTGAATTCATTAAAGTTTGACCAGTGTGGCCCACAATTGATGTTCTAATATGCAGCTAGTCCTTGGCAGAAGCAAGATTTCTCACCCATAATATTAGGAGTCCTGGGGTATAGTGGGTTATGTGTTCGGAAACCACCAGTCACTTCCCGGAAGAAAAACAAACTTTGTACTCCTGTAAAGAGTTGCAGTCTCAGCAATCCAAAGGGGCAGGTCGACATGTTTTCAGAATTTGTGTTTGGCTATTGTGAAGGGTACCACTTTTTTATCTCCTCTTCTGTGGTCTTATCTGATGTGTATAGCAGTCCAATGGAATTCTGTTTGTTGATCTTGTATCCTGCCACTCTGCCAAACTCCTCTATTGCTTCCAGCAGGCTTATTTTTTCATTGTTTGCCCTCTCCTTATCTCTTTCCTGTTCTCTCACACTCCACTGCTGACCTCCAGACCACTACCCTTAGACTAGGTCAAATACGCCTGTGCCACACCCAGCTAGGTGAACTCCACCCTGTGGACCTAGCCCAAGGCTTGGGTGTGCCCTGCCAACCTCAACCAGGGGATACTCCTTCCAACTTCTTACCAGGGAATTCCTTCCTGGTGCCTAGGGGCCTATGGCAGCTTGGCCAACACTCTTAAATGTTCAAAGCTTCTGCAGGAACCTCTGCCCAACCTCTGCAACACCAAAGCAGGCATCCCACCAGCCTTCAGGGGCACTTGCCTGAGAGGGAACCCACAGGAAGATAAGTTGGTAGGATACTTCCATAGTGAAATTAGCTGTAGGCAGTTCGAAGAAGCATTCCTACAAATATGAACATAATGGAATGCATAGAAGAAGCAGACATTGAGCTGCCACACAAAGAAATTTTCAAAATGCTTCTTAGAGTCATACAGGATATGAAGGAAACAATGCAGAAAAAGGATGAAATGATAGAGGAGATAAAGTCCACACTCCAAAGGGAAACACAAGAGCTTAGGGAGGAGATAACAAAAACCAGCAGAAGACACATGGAACTCGAGAATCGACTGGAGAAAGCAGAGAACCACACCAGTGACTCGGAGGACACCCATGCAGACTAACAAAGGTGAACAAAAAATCTAATAAGATCATTAGAGAAGCTGAAGAAAACCTAAGAGCTATGTTTGAATCTATGAAGTGGCAAATTATTAGGATTATTACGTTACCGGAAGAAGACACAAGAAATTATTCATCTGCAACAATAGTGAGAGAATTCTTGGAGGAAAACTTCCCCAGCTTAATGAATGAAAACCAGGCAAACATTCAGGAGGCTGAAGAACACCAGCTAGACTGATTCCAAGGAAGAAGTCACCAAGGCACTTAATAGTTAAACTATCCAACTTTGAGGAAAAGGGGAAAATCATGAGAGAAGCTAGGGAAAAACAAACAATAACATATAAATGTTCCCAAATAAGAATATGCTCAGACCTATCAGCAGAAACTATGAAGAAGAGGAGAGAGCAGAGTAACATATTCCAAAAATTGAAGGAAAATAACGCAAACCCACTACCCAGCCAAATTATCTATCAAGATAGATGGAGAAGTAAGAGTCTTCCCAGACAAGGAAAAACTCAAAGAATACATTAGAAGAAACCCAGCCCTACAAAATATCCTTGCTGACACAATATGGGCAGAAGAACAACACGGACCAAGCATAAATAAGAGACGTCACATAGAACAACCTCACTCAGAAGGCAACAAAGAGAAAACAGACGCCAAGATAACGTTGGCTTAAGGATGGAAAGAAGTCAAGAATGATACACACACACACGCACACACACACAACACACTAATGAGAAAGGAAGGTAGGAAAATACCCAACACAAAAGGTATAAGATGACATTACAGAGTCTGCAGATGGAGATAATAACCCTGAATATCAATGACCTGAAGGCAGAGATTAAAAGACTGAGACTAGCAGACTGGCTTAGAAAACACAACCAATTTATCTGCTGCCTACAGGAGACACATCTCAGGGCTACAGGCAAAATAGGGCTGAGAATCAAAGGCTGGAGAAAGGCATACCAAACAAACAGCAGTTCAAAACAAGCAGGGATTGCAATTCCAATATCGGATAAAATTGATCTCAAAGTGCAAACCATAAAAAGAGATGAGGGACACTATATAATGCTCAAGGGAATGGTAGACAAAGAACCTGTAAGCATTGTAAGCATATATGTCCCAAATGAGAGACCTGCTGAATCCGTCAACCAAACACTTCAAAAAATGAAAAAAGAAATCACAGCCTCAAAAATTATAGTGGGTGACTTCAAATTTCAATAGCAAGAATAGGGGATGAAAGAGGGGACATTACAGCAGACCTTAATGAAATAAAAAAGAAAATTACACGGTACTATGAAGGATTGTACTTCAAAGAATTCAACAACTTGGAAGACATGGACATTCTTGAAAAAAAGAATCCCTCCCTAGAATATCCTTGATGTATATCAATAATCCCAACAGACCCATAGCATAGCAATAGAAGAAATAAACAAGGTTATTAAGGGATTACCAACAAAAATATCCCTTGGACCAGATAGATTCACTGGAGAATTCTACCAAGCTTTTAGGGAAGAACTAACACCAATCCTACACAAACTCTTCCAGAGCATAGAAAAAGATGGCAAACCCCTGAACTCCTCCTAAGAAGCTAGTATAACTCTGATAACAAAACAAGACAAGGATCTCACAAAACTTGAGAACTACAGAACAATCTCCCTAATGAACATCGATGCAAAAATCCTTAACAAAATACTAGCCAACAGAATACAAAAGTATATAAAATAAATAATTCACCATGACCAAGTGGGATTCATACCAGGGATGCAGGGATGGTTTGACATATGGAAGACCATTAGTATTATCCATCACATTGACATGAAAAACTATAAGAACCACATAATAATATCAATAGATGCCAAAAAAAATTTCAACACCACCCAACACCAATTCCTGTTTAAAACACTTGAGAAGATAGGAATGGAAGGAAAATTCCTCAAGACAATACAAGCTATATACGAAAAACCAACAGCCAACAATGGAGTAAAGACTAACACAATCCCACTGACAAAAGGGACCAGACAAGGATGCTCCTTTTCCCCACTCTTATTTAATATTGTGCTGGAGATTTTAACTAAAAGCATAAGGCAAAGGAAAGACCTCAAAGGTATTCTTCTGGGGAAGGAAGAGGTGAAACTATAATTAATTGTAGATGACATGATTTCATATATGGAAAATCCCAAAAGCTGCACAGGGGGAGTACTGAAAGTAATAGAGGAGTTTGGCAGAGTGGCAGGATACAAGATCAACAAGTATAAGTTCATTGGACTGTTCTCACATCGGATAAGACCACAGAAGAGCTCAAAAAGGTGGTACCCTTCACAATAGCCAAACACAAATAGAAATATCTAGGGATACACCTCGCTAAAAGAACACAAGATCTATATGTGGCAAAGTACAGAACACAACTACAAGAAGCCTAGAGTGACCTCCCATGCTCGTGGATTGGAAGACTCAAAATAGTCAAGATGTCAGTTCTGCCAAAGGCACTATACAAGTTTAATGCAATTCCAATACAATTACCCTCATCTTCCTTCAAAGAAATGGAAAAACTGATTATGGAGAGGGAAGAAGCCCAGAATTAGCAGAGAACTGGTCAAGAAGAAGGACACAGTGGGAGGGCTTGCTTTACCTGACTTTAGCACCTACTATTCAGCCACAGTTGACAAAACCACATGGTATCGGTCCAATGACAATACTTAGACCAATGGAAAAGAACTGAAAACCCAGAAATTAAATCATCAGCATACAGACAACTAACCTTTGATAAGGGCCCAAAATTATCCAATGGGAAGCAGATGCCCTCTTTAACAAGTGGTGCTGGAAAAAATGGATATTTATCTGCAGAAAAATGAATCAAGACCCTTATCTCACTCCACGCACAATAATAACTCAAGGTGGTTCACAGACCTTGACGTTAACCCCAAAATATTAGGGTCATCTATGAGGGGATTGGGACCAACTTGAGAACTCTGGCATAGGGAATACACAGGCTTTCCGAAATAGGGAAGGACACAAACACACAGGAGGCACAAATTGACAAATGGGATATACTGAAGCTAAAAAACCCGTGTATATTGAAAGAATTCACCAAGAGAATAAAAAGTGAGTCCACGGACTGGGAAAACATCTTTAGCAATGACACATCAGACAAGGCCTTATTACTAAAATCGACAATACTCTGCTAGCTTCCAAAAAGAACAAACTAATTGTGCACTGAGGAGGTGGGCAAAAGACTTGAACAGAAGTTTCCCAGGGGCAGGAATCTGAATGGCCAACAAACATAAGAGAAAATGTTCCCAGTCTTTAGCCATAAGAGAAATGCAAATTAAACCAACAATGAGGTAACACCTGACACCCTCAAAGATAGCCCAATTAAAAAAATCAGAAAGCAACAAGTGTTGGAGGGGCTGTGGGGAGATAGCAACTCTCATCCACTGCTGGTGGACCTGTAAGTATGTACAGCCACTATGGAAATCGACCTGGCGATATCTAAAACAGATGGAAATCGAGTTACCACACGACCCAGCAATCCCCTTACTGGGCATATACGCAGAAGAGGCAAGAAACAAACCAAGGCCAGACATCTGTGCTCCAATGTTCATTGTGGCACAGTTCACAATTGCAAGGAGTTGGAAACAACCCAAATTTCTATCAACTGACGATTGGATTAAAAAGCTGTGGTACGTATATACAATGGAGTACTACGCATCTCTAAAAAGCAGTGATGAACGTATGAAGCACATTGCTGCATGGGAAGAACTGGAGGAGATCATGCTAAGCGAAGTAAGTCAGGCACAAAAAGACAAGTACAACATGAGTCTGCTGAGGTAAGCTTAAAAAAATGCAAAAGGGGCACAGGGAAAAAGCTATGATATATAAACATTCCTGAGGTGAGGACCAGTTAGTATGGCAGGGACCAGATCAAATACAGGGATACACATAGTGGCCAACTAAAAAGGAAGTGGGGAAAGGAAAAATACTACTAATAAAAAAGAAATGGGTAGCAGGGGCACTGACCCACCCAAGGGGAGGGTATTGTTTACATCTCCACAGGGATAGAGGAACCAGACTTCAACCCAGTGCTCCAAGATGTGAATGCAACATGCCGGCGTGGAGTAGGGAACCAGTGGGGAGGTCTGGGGGGGGCCAGCCCCAATCCCAACTACAACATGGACACCTGCTCCTCCCCCCAGAAGAATTTATTTCGAAGGAAGGCATTGAATCTGCAGCTTCTGGAGAGGGACATATCTGATCAGAGCACATGGGAACAGATGAAGGGGGAGGAAGACAGAGTGAAGCACATCCTGGCCCACCGGGCCTTGAGGACCATGTTCCCAGTTAGAGCAACCAGTCCACAGAGAGGACCACATGGCTTGTCCCAGTATGAGACATGGCATCCCTCACTGACCCATAGCTCTACAGGGGACAACACTGGAGATACAGTGTACGATTTGTGCCCGATCTGACCCCACCACACTGAGGCAAAACACTAAAGGGGTGCAACAGAACAGCAAGGGAATGAAGTGGCGAGGTCCCCAGGGAATGCTGAAAGGACTTTGGGGCCAGGGCGTGGTGCCCCAAAACACTGGACTGGAAGAGATTCCTGAAGGTCAACCAGGAGTCCTTGAACTAATTACAAGCTTTTTTCCCTTGTTGTGTTTTGTTTTGTCATTGGTTTGTTGTTGTTTTGTTGTATATTGTTGCTTGGTTTTGCTCTGTCTTGTTTTTGTGCATGTTGTCTCCATAGGTCTGTCTGGATAGGATAGACTAGATGAACAATCTGGAGGAGAAAACAATGGGACCGACAGTTCCACAGAGACATGGGAGAAGGGGAGGTGAGGGGAAAGGTAGTGGAGTTAATAAACCCAGAGACAAGGGAACAACAAGTGATCCAAGTCGGTGGTGAGGAGGGTGTAGGAGGCTTGGTAGGGCGTGATCAAGGGTAATGTAACCAGGAGGAATTACTGAAACCCAAATGAAGACTGAGCATGACAGTAAGACAAGAAGAAATCAAAGGAAACAGAGGAAAGAGCTAGGAGGCAAAGGGTATTTATAGAGGTCTTAATAAAGGCATGTACATATGCAAATATACTTATAGATGCATATCTGGAAATAGATCTATGTGCATATATTTATAGGTTTAGTATTAAGGTAACAGAAGGACATTGGGCCTCCACTCAAGTATTCCCTCAATGCAGGAATACTTTCTTCTATTAAATTGGCATTCTATGATGCTCACCTTCCTAACACAACTGCTGAAGACAAAGAGGGTGAATGGGTAAATGTGGTGAAGAAAACTGTTGGTACCCGGGTATCAGAAGATATAGCATCTGGGGTCTTAAAAGCCTGAAGGTAAAAGATCAGGCATCTAGCTCAGAAGCAACAAAGCCCACATGGAAGAAGCATAGCAGCCTGTGTGATCACGAGGTGCTGAAGGGATCAGTGAGCAGGATTCAAAGAACAAACATCATATCATTGTGTGCTCACCTCCCTGATATGATCACTGAAGACAAATACATGCATGAGCAAATGTGGCAAAGAGAGCGGATGGTGCCCGGCTATCAAAAGATATAGTGTCTGTTGCCATAAAGGCTTGAAGGTAAACAAGCGGCCACCTAGCTCAGAAGCAACAAAGTCCACATGGAAGAAGCACACCAGCCTGTGCGATCACAAGTTCTCAAAGGGTTCAGGTATTAGGCATCATCCCCCCAAAAGTCATATCATAGTGAATGAGGTGGGGAGTGTGGACTGGAGACCCAAAGCCCATCTGTAGGCCACTGGACATCCTCTTACAGAAGGGTCTCGGGGAGGAGATGAGCCAGTCAGGGTGGGACATAGCAACAATGAAACATGCAACTTTTCTTTAGTTCCTAAATGCTTCCTCCTCCCCCACTACCATAATCCCAATTCTACCTTTCAAATATGGCTAGACCAGAGGATGTACACTGGTACATGTAGGAACTGGAAACACAGGAAAGCCAGGGCGGATGATCCCCTCGGGACCGGTGGTGTGAGAGGTGATATTGGGAGGGTAGATTGGGGGTAGGCTGGAAAGGGGGAATCGATTACAAGGATCTACATGTGACCTCCTCCCTGAGGTACGGACAACAGAAGAGTGGGTGAGGGGAGACAGGGCAAGATCTGACAACAGAAAAATTCATAAAATATCAAGGGTTCATGAGGGAGGGGCCAGAGGGGAGGGAGGGGAAAATGAGCTAATACCAGGGGCTTAGGTGGAGAGCAGATGTTTTGATAATGATGAGGGCAATTAATATGCAAATGTGCTTTACAGAATTGATGCATGTATGGATTGTGTATGAGCCTCTAATAAATGATTTTTATAAAAAGGAAGACTCAGGAAGGAGCTCCGGCCCATACTAGAATAAAGACTGAGCTGCTGAACACGACACCAGCAGTTCAAACACACCGGCTGCTCTGCTGGACAAAGATGAGGCTGACTACTTCCGTAAACATTTAAAGCTTCAGAAATCCCCAAAGGAAGTTTACCCTGAGTTTAGTTTTTGGTTTTCCAGAACCAGAATGGACTAGGATGAAGGAATAGGCTGTCCACTTCTGAAAGATTAGCCACAGAAAACTTTAGGCATAGCAGGAGAATATTGTCTGATAGAGTGCCAGGATGTAGCTCCGCAGGCTGAAGAACAAAAAGACAAACCCCACTGCCAGTGAGTGATTCTAAGTCATTGTGACCCTAACCGGGGTTTCCCAGGGTGAGGATGCTCCTCCCTTTACAGCCCCTGCTCTGCCTGAGGTGGAGCCATGCCTCAAGGAGTCTGTCAGCCCTAAGTCTGCAAGCTCTACAATTTTCCCTCGTGGGACCAGCAGAACGTATATCCCGTGGCAATAAACAGATGCTCTCCTCCCAGCTGCCTTTGAACCTGAAAGCATCTCTGCTGGGAATAGGTATCCTGACCCCAGCCACCATCTGAGCCAACAGTTCCTACTTCCTGTATAGATACTATACTATTACGGGCAGCATTGTATCTCAAGCTAGATCTTGAAATGTTCTTTTTGACAGTGAATGAAAGGCCATTGCTCTGGAACTTGTTATTCCCAGTGCGGCAGTTACACAGTCTCCTAGCCAGCGTGTCCAGTTACTGATGATGCTTGCAGCTGCTGCATCTCATTTTGAATCATGCCACATGAATGAATTAAAGGAAGGTCTCCAGCCATCCTAGCATTCTTGCTGTGAATCCTGCTTGACTGGGGTATTTGAGGTTTTTTATAGACCACTGAATTCTGTTGGCTGTCATTCACTGAAAATGTTTGTATCTAGATTCATGAGGGATAGTGATCCTTTATTTTCTCTCTTTCTCCAGGATGTTCTCTGTTTCCTTGTTCCTTCAAAGAGTGTCTATCTCTCAGCTATCCTCTTTGTTTCAGGGCAGTTGTGAGAGGTGGTAAAGAGGACCCTTAGTGCTCTAATCACGTCTTCCTCAGGCAGGAGCTTGAACCTGACAGTGTCGCAGCCAGGATGCCCACGTCACTATGATTGACATTCTCTTTGTTTCCCTATGTGTGTGTGAGAGAGATTTCGTTTTTAAATATATATGGTAATTTCCATACTGAGCATTCCTTTTTAATGGAACATTCCTCCAAGACTCCCTGTGTTGATTTGGTCTTCCACAACCTCTCCCCGACCCACACTGATGACTCCCCTTTGCTGGGAGAGGTGGGAGATGCTGGGAGCCACCTTCTGATCCACATTAGACTGTCTTTGTTTGTGTTTTTGTTTCATTTGGGGCCTTCCAATGAAACCGTCAGCAGAGAAGGAATATGTGGGACAGGACATGCTTCATGCGTTCACCTGTGAGATCTGTGTACACGGTGACTGAGCTGCTCTATGGAGTCTTCTGAAGTGACCATGCGTGTCCTCAGCCTGTGTCTTCTCCCCCAGGGACCAGACAGTGATGGAGTGAGTATCTCTTATTTGCTGATCAGGTTGTGAGGGAGTTCAGAGATAAGAGACAGAGCGAGAGGATTCATCAATAAGCTTTCTTTTCTGGCAAGGGAACCTAAAGCTATATTCAAATTAAGGGGAGATCAGAGGAAGTGAGGTGAAAGGGATGAGAGTATTTTCTTCAGGGGGAGCTTAGAGAGCCAGAGGGTAAGAGTCCAACAATTCTGGGGGAGAGCGAGAGAAGGAGCCAGAGAGTGTGCAAGGCGGTGTGGGAACTGGGGAGGTGGTGCTGGTGCAGCAGAGGGAAGAGCCTCCAGGGAGGAAGGGGGAGAAAGCCTGAGGGCGGAAGGGAAGGGGCAAGGGGGCAGGATCAGGAAGTCAGAGGAGGGTCAGGGAAGGGGCTGAAAAAGAAGACAGAGACTAAGCAACCTCCCACCCTTATAAGTCTTCAGGAGAGCAATTCATCATTTAGACAGGAAGGGTCCCGCACATTGTCCTGATAGGATGTTTCAAGTCATGTGAGAAATGCAGTCCTTATTTGGGGCGTCTGAATCCTCTAGCGGACCGGGATGACATAAGCCCTCTGACCCACGGAGGCTAGAGGGGCATTGAGAATTTTGTAAACAGAGAAAGAGGCTTTTAAAAATTATTGTAAATATTCTCAATAACTACTTATTAGAGAGTTCAGTGAATTAATGAATGTCATTATTATGATATAATTTGAAAGTTTCTGTCTCTTATTAATTACTGTTCCATTTTCAACAATATTTGAATCCACCTTGTGTCCATATTACCTCTATCATTTCCCCTCACTGGCATTGATAAAAATTCAAGAACTTTTAAGTATTTTCTCTTTTTCATATATTAAGGTTAGATGATTTTTATTGAAAAAAAGAAGAAGAAGAAAGGAGGCTTTTGAAAGTGGCTGGACATGGGGGTTCCCTCTGCCGGATCCAAGACAGGTGAAGAGATACTCATGAAGAAGACCAGGACAGCAGAGAGAGGATCTCTGCTCTTCAGGAGGCCACAGTTGGGCCAGAGCCAGTGTGGGGCTACCAACGGGAAGTTGATGACACAGAGCAGCGCGGTAAGTTCAACAGTGGCAGAACACCTCAGGTACAGCCATGAGGATCACCCCGTTGTGGAGCCCTAGAGACGGGTCTTCACTACAGCCCAGAGGCAGCTTTATTATCCCTATGCTTCAGATAGAAAAATGGAGGCTCAAAATGTTGAAGCCACTTGGTGGTTGTAGTGTGCGCTGCCCCAGGGCACAGATCCAGGTGTGAACACTAGAGCGGAATTAGGTTGACCAGGTTCATCTGATGTGGGAAAATGAGAAATGAGGGACCAAGTGTCATTCAGACAAGAAGCACAGGAGACAGGAAGAAGAAAGTCCAGGTCGCATTGGGATATTGGGGACACTTTTCTCATAAATAGCAGATGGTCAACATTATTAGGTTTGTACTGTCCACACAGGACTCTGACATGATAACATATCATTGAATAGACATGTTTTCCCATGAAAAATTTTTATTGTTTTTGTTTCTTGACAAAAGTAAGTGGCCACTTCTGGTTTCAAATCATTAGAAAAACCACATGGCCAAGCACACATCTGAGTTTCACATGAGCAATGAAAACACTTGGTAGAGGATGGAATCAGCACTTGGGTGCTGATGCATGTGTTTTCCTCCAACCTGGAGTTACACCTCTAACTGAACCGACGGACGCAGCCTGTCTGCTCCGTGACTCAAACGACACAGGGAGGCATTGCCCTAAAACTAGTTGGCTGAAGCAGGCTCCATTTCTTTTAGGAAAAATCAGGCTGACCATTGACATTCACACACACATAGGAAAGCACGCCGCCACCTCAACCACCTCCCTCTGGTATTCCACGGTGACCATAGATCAGTCAGGAGCACCCTCTATGTAACTGCATGTCTCCTTTTGAGACACCCGTGTGCTTAGGAGCAAAGTATTAGAGAACCCACCTTGCTTGGGGCCCAGCCGTGTTTACCCTCAGGCTGGAGACTACAGACTCAGGAGGGGCAGGATTCAGCTCTGCCCGTGACGGGTGGGAGAAGGGTTGGGGTGAAACAGAAGTGGCCCTCTGGGATCCAATTAAAGAGGAGCCAGGTCACATGGGGGCTTTCCTTGGCTGAATGTTCTCGCTGCAGATATTTGTGGTGAAATCTCTGAGGTTGAACCTGACCCGCCCTTTGTGACTGACGCCCTACAAACCCGGAAACTGTGGCGACATGCTGCCTGTCACCACCCAGTCCACACAGCAGAGATGGGAATCGAAACCAGTCACAGTGCTTTGTCCCGATGCCAGTGATCTGAGGAAGCGGTCGGTGGGGACCCTACTAAGCCGCCTTCGCAAGCCATCAGTGGGTTGTATAGCATCGAGCAGGGGGGGTGCATGACAACGAGAAGGGATTGCGGTCATCTTTTGGAGAGAGGGGAGGTCTAGTTGCCCCAAAAGTTCTTGAAGATTTTAATGTTCCTTCTTGCTTCATGTCACAGCTCGGAGAATTCAGAGATTGTCTTTAGAATCCAGAGAGATGATCGACGATGTCACTCTGTATTTGAGAGAACAACCTGGGGGCTTAAGGGTTCCACTGAGACTATGTGGGGATTCACTTCTCTAGGTTAATTTTAACAACAGGCAAACTGGAGCAGTTAGCACCTGCTGTAGCAGTTAAATCCTCCAGACCTGTATAGCTATTTCTCATTCGACACGATGAAAGAGGGATCTTACGTTTTGAAGATGAAAAAGAGCCAGGAAAAGAGAAGTTTCCCCACAAGACCAAAAGGTCTATTAAAACGAAAGTCTTCAGGCAGAAATCGGGAGGGCCTACGCAATGCTCAACCCCCTCTCCCTAACCGAGGGATCACGGGAGCTTTTCAAGGTTTTGGAAGGAAGGGACAGAATGTTTATTTTTAGGTAAAGACTCAATGGCCATGAGTTTTTTGGCTGGATTCCCAGGAAAATGGCACATGTAAGCCCCAAAGACATTTAATGAAAGCATGTACAGTAGTCCTTTTAAGATAAGTTCTCCACCCACTCCCACTTAATTCATTAAAATGTTTTCCTTTATTTAGGGAAAAAAAGACAGATCTCGTCGCAGGGTTTCTGGTACCCATGGTAAACAATTTTTTCTGAGATGCTGCGCCTGCAGGGCTGGGACTGGTTGTCCCTGAAGGTTTGGCTGATGGATGACACCCTCTGTGCACAGACTGTCACATCGACTTTCTGGGCGTCCCAGTGTCACACGCACACCATGACTGTTACCATGTGTATACGCAGCGGCCAATGTCCTCCAAGCCACTGCCTAGACTGCAGCAAGACCCCAACAGGGTCTGAGCCCTGAGCTGGGCCTTGGGAAAGCTGCAGCCCAGCTGCCTGTTTGCTCAGGTTTGGTAGAGTGCTGGGCACAGAGAGAGGTTCCCACCGGAATTACCAGCTGAGCAAGTGAACTGCCATCCTATCTTGTGTGCACGTTTCTCATTTGCTTTTAAGGGTGGGACTCGTGGTTAATGTCCACAATAATTAAACATGCATTTTAGGGTTCAGTTTCAGAGTAACAGCTGGTGTTGACAATTATAATCCTTACAATGAAATCCTCTTAAGAAAATGTATCTAAAACCTGGAGGTAAAGTACACGTGCACACACACACACACACACACACCCCCCAAAACACTAACCTCCCTGCCTTCAAGTCGATGCCAACTCACTGGGGACCTATAAGACAGAATCCCGGGGGTTTCTCAGACTGGAACTGTTTATAGGAGTTGAAAGCCCCATTTTTCGCCCCCAGAGGAATTCGCCTGTGCTTTGGAACAGGTGACCTTGCAGGCTTGCATCCCAGTGTGCAGCCCTTGCCACCGGGGCTCTTAAAGCACAAAAAGGACCCAGCATTCTTAGATCAGGCTTATCTGACAGGTTTCCAAGGAACCACCTGGATTAAATGAGCCTCCTTCACTATTGACCTTCAATTCACATATCCACAACTCTCTCAGGGGACAGGGTAACTTGCACAGAAACGCTAAGATGGAACTGTCTTGTTCTGTAGTGGCGATAGTCGTATGACAGCCGCTTCGTCCTGTGGCCTTCCTTGCACATGCTCGGTGGAGGAGTCAACATCAAGGTTGCCGTGCCCCTGAGCAGGGGAGCACGAATGCTTTTGCATCCGATTTAGCAGGATCTTCTTCCAGCGCGTCTCCCAGTGTCACTGAGTCTACACACGCGTGTTTCCGGCATTCCTCTGGAACCGACTCTGCCATGCACTGATCAGTCCTCACGAGCCGGTGCTTGTTCTGCAGCTGCACAAGGACAAGGCTGTTAGAAATGTTGGCGCTGGTAGCCTGTGAGCGCTGCTCTGCTGAGGAGGACAAAACACATAACAGAAAGATACCCTGTTCTCTGCTCTAGTGGTTCCAAGTCAGGCTGCGAACTGCAAGGTCAGCAGTTTGAAGCTACCTGCTGCTCCTTGGGAGAAAGAACTTTCCACTCCTTCACTGGGCTACAGTCTCAAAAAAAAGTTACAGTCTCAGACTCAGAGACCCACAGGGACAATTCCGCCCTGTGACAGAGGGTCGCAGTAAGTCAGCATCTCCTCAATGGCAGTGAGCTTGGTTTGCTTTCATAAGGACATGAAAAAGGAACCTCACTTTTTTGTCTCGTTGATTTGGTGGTCGTGGGAATGCGCAGTCAGAGTCTGGGATCCTGGAGACATCCCACTCCTTTTTTCTCTAAGCACTCACGCTGTGTTCCGCACGTGTCTGGGCAGCTGAATTTACTCAGGGCACACTGCAGCAGCGCGGCTCTGCGTGTTGTGGAAATCTGCTGTGACAAGAGGACACCTGCATCTCATACCCAGCAGACTGCCTTTGTAGCCACCAGACCTAACTTCTCAGGAGCCCACCGCTAAGGCCTCAGGCCAGGTCAGGCTCAAGGGCCTTGGATTCATTAGCTCCTGTGGATGCAGCTGAACGGAATATGCAGGCCTGCTGAGAAGGCCTGGTGAGGTTTCCTGGAGCAGCCCCACCTTCAAGACCAACTGCTTGCTGACAGCAGCGGGGTGGTTTGCAGAGCAGCTTGATCTGGAAGGGCACCAGGTCTGCTGGCTGTGAAGCTGGGTCTTTCTCAAAAGTGGCCAAAAGTCAGAGCGTGCACCAGGCACGTCCACTGAGAAAGCCCCTCTGGTAACCATGAGTGGGTCCTTGAGCTCCTCCTTAGAAGGAAAGGGATCACGATCCACACTGCCTTGAATTTCGTCCGCAGAGCCCGACGGAGGGAAAGGGGGCTGTCTAGTGCAGAGTTGAGATGATTTCCGCATGGTTGGTATGGTGGCAGAGGTATTAGACCAGGGACTAAAGAGAAGACCTTTATTGGAAGCAGTGTTCCGCCCACCAGGGGGCAGCAGTGCATTGTCCAACTCACCACCGAGGCGAGTAGGTGGTGAGCCAGGGCCTCAGGCTGACCACGGAAAGGGGTTCCCAAGGATCTGATGGTGACTGCAAGCATGGGCTCCCCATAAGGACAAGTCTGAAGCTGGGGCAAGACCAGGCAGTGTTTCCCTCTTCTATCCATCGGGTCCCCAGGAGTCAAACCCAACAGCACCTCACAGCAAGGCTCTTTTTGGCCCCCCTTCCCAGTTCCCGAGATGCCAGAAAGCCTGTGAGCCCCACCGGAGACCAAGCTGGCTTGAGAGGTGCTCCTCGCTGGGTGGGAGAAGGAACCCTCCAGAGCCGCAGAGTCGGAATTGACTCACGGCGGTGAGGCTGAGGGATTTATAATTCACGTGCTCCAGTCAATGCAGCCTAGCAAAAAAGTCCTACTTGATTGGCTCTCAGAGGAGGTCTTAGGAGAAAAACTCCTCCTGCCATGTACCAATCAGTGTCCTCTTTATTGTGTGCTAAAAATAGCCCACAGGGTGGAAACTATCTGGACCACAGCGGCCTGCTTCCACATGTTTAATGAGTAAATGCCACTGAGCTATTTAAAACCAAAAGTCAGATGATCTATTTCCTGGTGCTCATTGATTCCTTTTCAGAATAGACTGAGCCATTGCCTTGATCAACAGAAGGGGCACAAGAAGTTGTCTTGGAAAACATTATTTTCACGTTTGGCCTGTGATTTGTCAACAATTGTCCAAGAAGTATCTTCCCTTGTGGGAATGGAGTGGACCCCCCGCAGTGCCAGGAGAGCACAGTCAAGGGAGAAAGCATAAAAGATGAACCGAATTTTAGACAGCTCAGCAGCAGTGGCAAGAATCTCGGCTGCCAGGGACTGATGCTTCGTTAAGAGTCCGTGTGGGCCCAGGAAGTAACCGAAATAAGACCTCCTAGGTTAATGTGGAACCAACCATACTCCTTCCAGCAGCTCCTGTCCTGTGTGTCCCCTCCCTGGTCTAGAATCACTTTCCTTCCACTAAAGACTGGTTGGGGACCATGTAGTTCATCCTGCCTCGCTGATACCGAGAAATGAACATTTTAAAATTTACTTAGCCAAGGATGTCATAAACCTCTCTGATTTTTGCCTTCGTGCCAATTATGCCCTATCACCTCGCCTTATAGGGGTCTGTACTCCTCTGGAAGCTCTTTGGAATTATGGCAAGGTCATCAGTTCGAAACTCCTCGGAAGAAAGATGGGGCTTTCTCATTCCTTTAACAGCCACAGTTTCAGAAACTCACAGGGGCAGTTCAGCCCTGTCCTCTCAGGTGACTACAAGTCTGCATCTACTTGATGGCACTTTTTTAAAGGACATGATAAAAAGGAATTTCCGTTTTCAGACATTTCTAATTGGGGCCCTGTGGTCCATGAAAAAAATTATGAGACCGCAACTGAGTTCACAAGTTGCTTTTACTTCCAATTGTGTATCTTTTTCCTTCCCTTTCTCTTATGTCAAAAGCCTATAGCATTGTTTAGATTTGTGTATTAATAAGGAAATACACTGTGATTCTATCCATAGTTATGGCTGTGGGCATTTATATTAATTCCCCCCCCCCCAGGTTAATTTTTGCTTTGTAGCACTGTGAAGTATTTAGTGTGCCTCAATCATCATTTCAGCTGTAGGCTCAACTGCCCCACACTTAGCCAAAGCCCATAGACAAGAGAAGACCCACATGTTTCCAATTGTGTTAGGTCAACCAGTCACAACCAAATCTAGAAGCTTGGGGGAAATGAGTTCATTAAGACCCGAGCTTCACATTCAATGATGCTCACCTTCCCGACATGATCGTTGAAGACAAAGTGGGTGCATAAGCAAATGTGGTGAAGAAAGCTGATGGTGCCCAGCTATCAAAATATATAGCATCTGGGGTCTTAAAGACTTGAAGGCAAACAAGCGACCATCTAGCTCAGAAACAACAAAGCCCACATGTAAGAAGGACACCAGTCCATGTGATCACGAGATTCCAAAGGGATCAGGTATCAGGCATCAAAGAACAAAAAATCATATCATTGTGTGCTCACCTTCCTGATATGATCACTGAAGACAAATGGGTGCATAAGCAAATGTGGTGAAGAAAGCTGATGGTGCCCAGTTATTAAAAGATATAACGTCTGGGGTCTTAAAGGCTTGAGGGTAAACAAACGGCCATCTAGCTCAGAAGCAACAAAGCCCACTTGGAAGAAGCACACCAGCCTGTGTGATCACAAGGTGTCAAATGGATCAGGTATCAGGCATCAAAGAACAAAAAATAAAATCATTTTGAATGAAGGGGAGTGCAGAGTGGGGACCCAAGACCTATCTGTAGGCAACTGGACATCCCCTTATTGAAGGTTCACGGGGAGGAGATGAGTCAGTCAGGGTACAGTGCAGTAACAATGAAACATTAGTTCCTAAATGCTTACTACCCCCCACCAAATCATGATTCCCCTTCTACCTTACAAATATGGCTAGACCAGAGGATGTACACTGGTACAGATAGGAACTGGAAACCCAGGAAACCCAGGGCTGATGATTCCTTCAGGACCAGTGATGAGAGTGGCAATACCGGGAGGGTGCAGGGAGAGTGGGGTAGAAAGGGGGAACAGATTACAAGGTTCTACATATAACATCGTACCTGGAGGATGGACAACAGAAAGGTGGGTGAAGGGAGATGTCAGACAGTGCAAGATATGACAAAATAATAATTTATAAATTATCAAGGGTTCATGAGGGAGGGGGAGAAAATGAGTAGCTGATACCAAGGGCTCAAGTAGAAAGCAAATGTTTTGAGAATTATGCTGGCTACAAATGTACAAATGTGCTTGACACAATGGATGGATGGATTATGATAAGAGTTGTATGAGCCCCCAATAAAATGATTAAAAAATTTTAAAAGACCTGAGCTTGAAAGAGGAGGAATATGTAACCCATGAAAACATTTTCACCAAGCACTAACCTAACTTGCTCTATGTTTTTCATTAACCGAACTCATGCCCTTTCTGCCCTGCTTCTCAGCCCAGCCTCTGTGGACCTTTTATAACTCTCTGTCTTGTTCACACTTCCACAGTGTGTGGCTATCCGAGCAATTCTGCCCAGGGGGTGGGGTATCATGCAGGTGTGGGAGAAGATTGCTTGTGTCCCACAAATGTTTAATCTGAGTGTGATGGTTGACATTTTCATCTTGTGACTTGAGTATCAGTTCCAAGCACCTGGAAAAGTCTGCAACTCCCCTAGAGTATGTGCTTCAATGTAAACACAAGTCAACCCCATGTATTCCGACGGCGACTTGGATTCTGTTTCTCGAGCCGGTGTTGACATTGGAATCGCCTTCCAATAAAGCTTCTCTTTTCTGATCGATTTTGGAATGGGTGAATTTGACCCCACTCTTTCAGGGCACGGACCCTTAGCAAGGGTAACGTTTTGGCTAGACAATAAACCACCACCACCATCCCTGCCCTTGAGTCCATTCCGACTCCCAGAGACCCTCCAGGACACCACAGAACTGCCCTTGTAGATTTCTGAGACTGAATATTAATTAGTGAGAGTAGAAAGGCTTCTCTTTCTACCTTGGAGCCATCGGTGGATTTGAACTGCCAACTTGCAGTTAGCAGCCCAATGCATGACCCACAACGCCACCAGGGCGAGGCTGTTGTTATGGTTCTGACTCATAGCAGCCCTTAACTACCATCAAAGAATGAGTGGGTGCATTGTTGTGAAGGGGAAGAGAAAATTCTTGGTACAATTTTCCTGGTTTTCTCTCCCACCGATACAGCTTCTAACTATGTAATGAGGCCCTGTGATTGTCCCGTGTCCTTTGGGGAAAAAATCAGTAAAAGTTTCCCCTTTGGAGTCTCTAAAACACATTTGCCATAATCTTCTAACCTGACCTTGGATTTAATTGGCCCAGTCGATTTCTTCCGTAGCCACTGTTTAGCTTGGACCTATTTTTGAAGGCATTCTATTGAAACCAAGAGTTACATTATTAATCGAACTTGTCTGCGATGATCCACTGACCTCAGAGACTTGTGTCAACTTGGAATAAACCCACGGGTGCATGAACTGGAATCTGAATTGCAATACTTTTTGACTCACTCTTCTCTGGCTACTGTTTATTCTATGTTTACTTGATTACTGTACTAGTGAAAGCTGGGGACCAAGCCATTGGGAGCAGGGAAAGCATTCCTAAAGGTGGCATGGGAGGAGGGGTGGCTTCTGATCTCCTCAAACTTCATGTGTGGGGAGGAGAATCACCATCACCTTCAGCCCAAGTTGATTCCTAAGCATCAAGAAATGAAGTGTGCCTCCACCCTCCAGCTTTGACTGACACCAACCACCCCTGCCCCTCTCTACTTCTCCGATGGGTTCCATAATCCATTGCCATGGCCACCAAGGATCATAGGCAAAACTCACAGTTATGTGTGGGAAATGGCGGGCCTGCAAGGGAGTGTACATGGAAGACCGGCTCTAGTGAAAGAAGACTTCCACGGTTCTGATGAAGATAAAACCCATTACATATTCTGCTGACTGAATGACGTTCCCAGAGTAGCCCTCCATAAAGGTTGTACCACAACAGCTGTCTCCTGTCTGCACCTGGCTGCTCGCTATGAGGCTGGATACTACCTAACTTTAAAAGCAATCAGTCTTTTGTCTGTCCCACCCAACGAGTGGTAATCTCCTTCTGATACTGTTCACTGATTGACTTTTTCCCAAAAGAGCTGAGTGAGGTAGTTATATAACCTGTTGTCAATTTGAGAGGATTATAAAGTGAAGGGGTTGAGTGTAGCCTGTCCATCAAGTCATAGCCAATGAGGCCTCTGTGTGGGCACGGCCTTCTCCTGAGGATTCTGGGAACTCTGGTATTCTTCCTTGGAGATGGGAGACATACTTTCTCAGCTGACTCCCTGTGAGACATCTCTGTGGAGAAGACACATTCAGAGAAGCTGATGGAGCTAGACCTCTGGAGCCAGAGAAGCCACATGGAGACCCCTGCCAGTGCTGAGATGCCTACAACGCCACTGGATCCACAAGACTTCCCACCCACTGGCCTGTGATCTTCCTGCATTTGGCGTCATTGCATGTGTTTCGGTAGAAGAGGACTGTATAAATTGGTATTAGACATATGGGCTAATATCGAACTTGTGGACTTGGTCTGGACTGGGTGGGGATGTTCTCAATATTCAATTACTCTTGTTTATAAACCTTTCTTAGACACATATGTCTATGAATTTGTTTCTCTAATCAACCCAGACTAACACACCAAGGGACATCCAAGGTTAAGCTGCTGCTCCCTCTACTATGTATGTGCCTGCAGGAGGCTTGCAAGGCTCCTGACCATATAAACTGTTGGAAAATATATTTGCTTTCTTGATTCCAACATTGGGATGAGGCCCTGTGTCTTGCTCTCGGTCATTCCCCATTTCCTTGTCTCTTCCACTCCGTCCTATAAGATCCCTGAGTCTGAATAGTCATCGGCAGTGAGGGTTTTTTATTGTTGTTATTTGGAGTTCTACTCTACCAAACCTGGTGTGCTTTTCCAGGGACTGGCCTCTCCTAATACCATGTCCAAAGTCAGTGAGATTAATCTCACCGTATTTGCTTCTAAGCATTCTGGCTGCAGTTCTTTCGAGACAAATATGTTTGTTCTTTTGGTCGTCCATGGCCCTGTGCATATCCTTCCCCAGCACCATCCCTGAAATGCATCCGTATTCATCCATCTTCTTTATTCCATAGTCAACTCTCATGGGAATATGAGGCCACTTTAAATACCATGGCTTGGGTCAGGGCACCTCAATCCTCACAGTGACATCGTTTTTAAAAAAATAAAAATCCTGGAGATCACATCCTTATATACCCTTGGCCTGTGTGGGATTATAAAGAGACTTCCCCAGCTTTGTCTCCCCAAAGACATGTCAAACATTAGAGGCTGTTTGCCAGCAGGTGGTGGGAGGTCAGATGCTTAGAGACATCTTCCATGAAGGCAGTCAGTTGCCAGACTACTGTCTGGTCCCACCACAGGTAGGGACCACTCCCTGCTGTTAAGGACAATGGGCTACTTCTCCCTAAAGGCTTGCAGCCATTAGCCTGGTCCCTGTAGGTGGGTTTACACCCTACTGATAATGGTTTCTATGGAGCTCCAGAACAGGTCAAACCAGCTCAGTGACATCCAAAGTTAGGCTGCCATCCTGAGTCTAGGGTCTGTCCTTCTTGTCACATGTGTGCCCCCAATCCCTCCTCTTGCTTTGCATGCTTACCCCTAGATTGTCCCCCTCTCATTGCTGTATAACCTATAGTGCAATCCCTTCCATATGTCTTTACCTGTAATTAGGGGGCTTGCATGCCCCCCCCAAAGGTATATATATAAGCCTTGGTTAGCTATAAAGATTCCCCTTGGTCTCATCAGTTCTCCCTCTCCCCTCACTCGCCTGTTCCCTTTCCCCTTGTTCTCTTTCCCCCACTCTCTCCTGCCCTCTGGTCTCCCATCTCCAGGTGGACCACCAAGTGAGGCTGTGGTGAGTTTGCTACCATGGAATGTGTCTGACTCTATTATTTCAGTCTCTCTTCTATCTCTCATGCTCTCTATGACTTTAATATTTATGCATCTCAACCATACAATTGCGCTTACTGAACCTGTGATTAGTTGGGGGGGGGGGAGGTGCTGGCCTTTCCCCAACAGGCCAGTGCCTTGTTTTCTCTCCCAGTTGCCCCATCTGAGAACATGGGCTTTCACTCCCAGTCCCTCGTGGAAAAAGCCAAAGCATTTGGGGGAAATAGTTGGTCAAGTGCTAGTCCAGGCCACACTTTGCAGGGGCTGATTTCCATGCCACACATGACAAGGATTGAGCAGCCGCCCCTGGGGAAGTGGTGCAGGAGCTGAAGAATTGAGCAGCTGAAAGCCCCCTTGTCCCTCCTCGACTTTTCTCCTTAGTGAAAAGGTATTTTGAAGCAAGAAAATAAGGGCGTAGTTTCTACTCCTCTCTGTTATAAAAAGAGGTGGATGGCTGGGGAATTATATTTCATCAAACAAAGGATGAGCTTCAGACTTCTGGTAAATCTACCCCAACTCCAAGGTCCAAGCCAATGAGGAGGAACTAGAGAGTGCACAGCACCAAGCTCAGCCCCTAGGCCAGGACTCGGCGGCAGGGATATACATCAGGAGGGCAGCCACACTCCTGGCTCAGTATGTCCTGTGGTCACACTTGGACCACATGGCCCCAGCTCCATCAGGGAGAGCTGAATAGCCTAATGAAGTCACCTGACCCAAGAGCAACCAATCCCCAGTCGAGGCTAAGATGTGATGAGCTGAACCAATCAGAGTCTTTTGTAGGAACTTGAAAACAGTGCACGGGGGGGGTTTAGGCTGTGGGAAAGCTCAGTTGAACAGGTGGCGAAGATAAGTTATGAGGATAGGGGTGGTGGTGGAGATGAGATGAGGGACTTCAAGGATGGTTGGTAACAGAAGTGGTAAGGGTAGGAAGAAACCACAAGGCAGGGAACAGATGTAGAGAGCCAAGAGAAATTAGCAAGGTTTTGGAAGATGGACAAGAGCATAGACTGAGTTTCCTTCATGACTGGGAATCCTTCTTTAAAATTCCACGGAACAGCTACATCCACATATTCCAGTTGGCGAAGTCCCAGGCACCATGCAGGACTGGGTTCTAGACTCAGGATCCTGGCTGTCTGCGGGTCTCTGTTTTTGGAAACCATCCTGATTTATTCTGCCCCATGTGTGTCCCCCACAAGCTGAAGTGGCCAGGGACTTGAGGTAACCGAAGGTGGAATCTGCTTCCTGAAATACAAATGAGCCCCAAGAACACAGCCTTCACCAAGCAAGGGAGAGACATTCACCCAGGGCCAGGACACAAGCTGGTATTGCCTGAAAAAGAGTCCACACAAGTCCTTTTTGCTGCAAACCCCCCCACCAGAAAAGCCTCCCCCCCCCCCGCTGAGCTTTATTTTGTTCTGTGAAAATAAGCTAATTATAAAACAGAAGGAGAGCTGTAACCAAGCCCCAACTCTCTAGCACAAGGAGTTCCCCTGAATGTAGAAAGGTACTGCTGCATCCCTTCGGATCACTGCTTTTGCCGCTTGCTTCTGCAGAACATGACGCCAATGAGGCCCAAGGCTGCCAAGCCCACTCCCGCGATGCCGACCGCCATGACAGTATCTCTGACCTGCAAAGAAAAGAGAGGGGCTCGTACTGTGTCAGGAATCCAAGCCCAGGCTTCCCACTCAACCCCAACCCACGACTCCTTGCTGGCGAGTCAAGTTCATGTCATAAAGATGCTACAGGACAGCGTAGATCTGCCCCGTATGGTTTCCAAGACTACTCTTGACCGAAGCAGGCTGCCACAGCTTGCTAGTTGCCACAGCAACTAGGAGATTCGGATCTCTGGCCTGTTGGGTTAGCAATTGATCCTTCCTCACTGCACCACCAGGGCTCCCTGTACATTCAACAGAGACGCTAAGTCCAAGTTTCCTCTGGGGTGCTTTGTCCTGCCTAGGCACCCCGGGGAGCCAACACACATTGGCAAGGGAGACTGGAGGAGAGAGCTAGAGGGAGAAGGAACCAGAAGATGGAGCCAGCTGGTCTGGAATTCATGCAAACCAAGATTTAAAAAACTACTGAACCTTGTGGGTATTTCAAGCACTTCATTCCCCATAGAATGGCTGTAGAAGGACAGAGAGGCCGCAGCAGGATGGCCAACCGGGAACCCTTGCACCGAGTGTGAAGAGACATGACAAGAAGGAATCCCCAATGAACGGTAACCTACTGGAGAGCCACGACATTCTCAATATTCCATTTCGATTGGTCATTTGAAGTATTCTCAAGTATATGGCTGGGCTGTGTGTGGCATATAAAAAGTCTTTTCCCCAGTTTGGTCTCCCCCAAAGATATGCCAAACATTAAAGGTTATTTGCCAACACATGGTAGGAGGTCAGATGCATTCAGCCTCCAGACTACTGTCTGGTCCCACCACAAGAGGGGCCCACTCCCTACCATTAAGGACAATGGATTACTTCTCACTGAAGGCCATCAGTCTGGTCCCCATCAGTGGAGTTCACACCCTACTGTTAATGGTTTCAATAGAGAGCCAGAGAACAGGCCAAACATGGCAAATTAAGCTGTACTCCCTGAATCTAGATGTCTGGCCGTCTTGTCACATGTGTACTTTCAATACTCCCCTTCCTATTGCATGTATAACCCTAGATCGTCCCCCTCTCATTAGTAGTACCTATAGCACAACCCCTTCCTGTGACCTATGTCGTTATCTGTAATTAGGGGGCTTGTACACCTCCCACAGATTTATAAGCCTGGGTGAGTAATAAATTGCTCTAGCTCGCTCCTGCAATTCCCACCTTCCACGTCTCCACGTGGACCACCAAGCGGGGCCGAGGCGATCGTGCTGCCATGAAATGTGTCTGACTCCATGACTTCAGTCTCTCTTCTATCTCTCGTGCTCTCTATGATGTCACTATAATCTTTACTTATTGTCGTCGTACAGTTGCGCCTACCGGGCCCGTGATGATGTGTTCGGGGCTGTGAATAACAGAGATGTGCCCCAACTTATTAGGATCACTTCACTGCAATGGCCGTGGTCTTAGAAACAGTGGGGTTTGTAAAGGAAGAGTAAACTTTAAGGGAAAGTATCAAACTTCACTAAGAGAGATTTTTCCAAGACTTGGTCAAAAGTAAACACCTGAACAAAACCCAAGTTTATGCTACCATCAGAAAAATTAGATCAGACTTTTCACAGATGCCTGCCTTTGGATTCATTTGGTTACAAAAACACAAATAACGAAGCAAGTGTTTTCTCTGTAAGTACATCAGGATGTGGAAGGGAGGGGGGTTTGATACATGTATTGGTATAAAATGACCCAGAGGAATATTTATTTCATAATAAAGAAGTAAAAATATTTTAAGAAGAATCCTTTAGCATCCAACTCATGATCTAACTTCTCCAAGAAATCAAGAAGGTTTATCTCGAGCAAGCAGTTTCTTTAAAAACACACACACACAAGAAAAGCTGATACCAAGGGCTCAAGTAGAAAGAAATTACTTAGAAAATGAGGATGGTAACCTATGTAAAAATGTGCTTGTTTTAATTGATGTATGGATTATTATAACAACTGTAAGAGCCCCCGGTAAAATTATTTTAACCACACCCACACACATCTTAAGATTAATTATTATCATGATTTGCAGGCCCGATATGTGAGGGAATCCAGCCCCTAACATATCATCACGGGTCCGGTGGGTGCAATGGTACAGCGATAATAAGTAAAGATTATAGTAAAGTCATAGAGAAACAGAGAGGTAGGAGAGAAGGCAAATTAAAGGAGTCAGACACATTCCATGGTAGCATGCTCACCTCAGCCTAGCTTGGTGGTCCACGTGGAGAGAGAAAGATATTTATTGCTAACCAACACTTTTAAAATTGCGGGGGACGTGCAGGCCCCCTAATTACAGGTGAAGACATATGTCATAGGAAAGGGTTGTTCTATAGGTAATAAGGGTTGTTCTATAGGTAATAAGGTAATGGGAGGGGGGTGATCTATGAGTATACACACAATAGGAAGAGGAGGGATTGGGGGTATCCATGTAACAAGATGGGCAGGTCCTAGATTCAGGATGGTGGACTAACTTTGGATGTCACAGGTTTGTCCCTGGTTTAACTATAGAGACCATTATCAGTGGGGTGAACTCCACCTACAAAACTGCAAGCCTTTAGGGAGAGGTAGCCCATTGTCCTTAGCAGCAGGGAGCTGGCCTATCCATGGTGGGACCAGACAGTAGTCCTGCAGCTGACTGCCTTCAGGGAAGTAACTGACAATTATTTACCATTAGTTGCAAGTAAGTCTGACATCTATTTGGAGGAGATGATTTGAGAAACATTTTTCTGTTTGCCACACCGATACATGTTTTACATCAAGCTAGACTTCTGTGGACAGTGACCACGGGAGAAACTCAATATCATAGGTCCAAACAAAGACAGGAATCAACTATATAATAGACCATTGGTTTCTCATCTTCAAGTTCACGTAGATGCTGAAGAGAAGTAAAACAAGCTCAACAAGAGCCAAATTATAACTTGAGGAGTTCTCACTAGAATTTAGAGGCCAAAAAAAGAAAGAAAGAAAAAAGAATTTAGAGGCCATCTCAAGGATAGATTTGACACATTGAAGCCTGATGACCAAAAGCCAGATAAGTTGTGGGATGGCCTGAAGGATATTATACATTACAAAGACATGAAAGGAAGAAAGAAAAGACCAAAATGTGATGAAGACAACGAGTGTGGAAATGTGCTTTACACAGTTGATGTAGGTATGGATTGTGATAGGAGTTGTATGATCCCCCAATAAAATGATTTTTAAAAAGAGGGGGGCTGATACCAAGGGCTCAAGCAGAAAGCAAATGTTTTGAGAATGATGATGGCAACAAATGTGCTAATGTGCTTGATACATGGATGTATATATAGATTGTGATAAGAGTTGTACGAGCCCCCAATAAAATGATTGGGGAAAAAAGAGTTAAAAATAGTCATTAAAAAAAAAACCAAAAACGAAAAGACTGAAATGGATGCCAGAAGAGACCCGGGAGCTTGCTCTTAAACACAGAGTGACTAAGTCGAATGGAGGAAATGATGACGTAAAACCGCTAAACAGATTTCAAAAAGCTGCTTGAGAGGATCAAGTATTATAATGAAATGTGCCAAGATATTTGGTTTGGGTTAGAAAACAAAAGGGAAGAACAGATTCAGGATTTCTCAAGCTGAAAGAACTGGAAGAGAAACTCGATCTCAGGTTGCAACACCGAGGAATTCTGCGGGCAAAATATTGAACAACAAAGAAGCAGCGAAAGAAAACGTAATATATATATATATATATATATATATATATATACATTATACATAAGATGCTATAATATATTATATAATACATATAGTCACTGTGGCAACACAACAAAAGTTGCTGGACATTTAACCACTTCAGGAGGTAGCATATGAGCAAGAACCAATGGTATTGATGGAAGAAATGCAACGCACACCAAAAGTACTGCCAAAACAACAACAACAACCAAAGTAAATAACAAAACAAAAGCAGAGCTCCAGGAATTGATGGAGACGTAATTGAGATGTTTCAACAAGCAGATGCAATGCTGGAAGTTTGGAAGTTTAGGCACCTGGCCAGCCACCTGGAAGAGGCTCATATTTGTGCCCATTCCAAAGAAAGATGACCATAAAAGATGACCATAAGAATGAGGAAACCGCCAAACCACATCAGTGACATCACACCCGAGTCAAAAGTTGCTGAAGATCATTTTAAAATGTCTATCGCACTACATAGGCAGGGAAATACAAGAATTCCAAGTCGGATTCAGGGGAAGACATGGAGCCAGGGATATCATTGCTGATGTCAAGTTGATCTTGAGTGGAATCAGAGAAGGCCAGAAAGAGGTTTATGTGTGTTGTATGCACTACATAAAGGCATCCTACACGTGTGGATCATACAACTCTGGATAACCTTGCGAAGAATAGGAGCTCCAGAACATTTCACAGTGCTCATGTAGAAACTCTCCACAGAGCAAGGCAACACTTGAAAATCAAGAAAGGCGTGTGTCATCTTTTCACGATCTTCATTCAATCTGTGTGGTCAGCAAATAATCTGAGAAACTGGATTATAGACAGAAAAGTACAGCATCCGGTTAGGGAAAGACTCATTCAAGAGCCTGCAATGTGCAGATGACACAGCCTTGCTCGCTGGAAGCAAAGAGGGCTGGAAGCGCGTACTAATAGAAATGACGGAGTGAGGTCTGCAGCACGGGTTAAACCTCCACAGAAAGAGTTTGAAAAGGCATCTTGATAAGCAGAGACAATAATGAAGTTACGTAGGATTTCATTTTACTGGATGCACCGCCGGCTGTGGAAGCAGGGGTCAAGGAATCAGAGTGCACATTGCATCGGGCAACTCTACTGCCAACATGCCTTTGAAGGGCAAAGATGTCACTTTGAAAATGGGGGAGGACCTTCCCCCGACATGGTCTCTTCAATCCCCCTGCATGTGGGTGAAAGCTGGACAAGGAATAAGGAGGACTAAAGAAGAACTTGCACATTTGAATTGTGGTGTCAGCAGCCAAGACTATCCAAGAGACCATTGACTGCCGGAAGAAGGGACCTATGTTTTCGAAGAATCACAACCAGAATGGGCCTTAAAGAAGTGAGGAGGACATGCTCTCGGAAGGACCACTTGCTGGAGAAGGGCATCATGCTTGAGAAGGTTCAAGGTCAGTGAAAAAACTGAGGAATCCCTTCAACAAGATGGATAGATCCAGGGGCTGCAGCATGGGCTCAAACACAGCAATGGTCCTGAGGCTGGCCCCTGGGCAGGCAGACAGTATCTCATGGTTTTGTATGTTTCATTATTTTGACCTATTTCTTTTTTTAAAAAATCATTTTATTGGGGGCTCATACAATTCTTAGCACGATCCATACATCCATCCCTTGGGTTAAGCACCTTTGCACATTTGTTGCCATCATCATTCTCAAAACATTTGCTTTCTTCTTGAGCCCTTAATATCAGCTCCTCATTTTCCCCTTCCCTCCCCCTCCCTCATGAACCCTTGATAATTTTTAAATTATTATTATTTTTGTCATATCTTACATGGTCTGACGTCTCCCTTCACCCACTTTCCTGTTGTCCACCCCCCAGGGAAGAGGTTATATGTAGATCCTTGTAATTGGTTCCCCCTTTCCACCCAAACTTCCCTCCACCCTCCCGGTATCGCCACTCACCACTGCTTCTAAAGAGATCATCTGTCCTGGATTCCCTGTGCTTCCAGTTCCTATCTGTACCGGTGTACATCCTCTGGTCTAGCCAGATTTGTAAGGTAGAATTGGGATCATGATAGTGGGGGGAGGAAGCATTTAAGAACTAGAGGAAAGTTGTATGTTTCATCGTTGATACCCTCACCCTGACTGGCTTGTCTCCTGCATGCGGCCCTTCTGTAAGGGGGTGTTCAGTTGCCTACAGTTGGGTTTTGGGTCTCCACTCTGCACTCACCGTCATTCACAATGATATGATTTTTTTTTAATTTTTGACCTATTTCAGAGGTTCATTATGAATTGGAATCAGCCTGACATCACCTGAAAACAAGAAGACATTCTTGTTTTTTCAGGAACAAATATTCTATTCATAGATTTACGCTTAAAAACAAACAAAACACATCAACCAATGTGATCCAAGAATTATTAACAGTAAAACACAAGATCAGAGGGGGAAGGTTGTATCGGAGCTTAAATCCTGAGCACCCAGTTTGTAGAAGGCTGTGGATGAGAGGGAACGTCCACAATCCATTTACAGAGACCCCACGTGGATGAAGTCTACATGGAACATCCAAGGCCATTAACCAAGGATGTAAAGAGCCTTGCCCTCAGATAGAGTTCACTGAAATGTAAATTGCTACAGGTATAGTTGAGGTAAATCTTAACATCTTACCATTTGTTTATCCTTTTTACCCATTTTCAATTTCTACTTTTTATTACCTCCTACTAGCTATTGGCTTAAGGGTCAGGAAGACATTCTTTAACCTGTACTAGAAAGTACTCCTTGCAAGCACATTTCAGCTCTGTCTGTCATCTTTGTACCAAGTCGAAGCATTTGTAAGCATTTCTATCCAATGGCAACCTTCCTTGGCTACTTTAACCCTCTCTTTTATGACCTCAATCAAAGGCGACCCACTCAAGGATTATACTGTGATTTCTTTGTTTCTTACCCTAGATCCATCCCTGCTTGGAACGCTCTCCTTGGAATCGCCATGTTTCCACTTGAGAGCTGGTGATTTCACGTTCAAATGCCTCTCTAAGCTGAACGACTCCTGAATTCTCCCTGGAGACCCGAGGGATGGTATTCCTACAGTAATGTCCCTTGGAACCCGATAACTGAAGGAAGGCGTTTGTCCGCGACATAATGACACAACAGAAGAAGACACGTTGGCAGCAAAATGTGGACGCAGTGAAATAAGAGAGAAAATAAAAACTGACTTAGCGCACACAAGGAACACTGATATAAAGGCAGCAATGGGAAAAATTCGAGCGTCCACCCTGGCCACACCACAGAACCTGTTTGCTGAACCACTGCTCTGAGAAGGGGGAATCACAGGAAGAAACGCACTGCGTCAGGACTGGAGGAAAAGTCTTTGAAACCCGGGATCTGAATCTTCCAGAAGGATCACCTACACCCGGTGAACCTCTGGGAATGGGGTGGGGGTGGGCAGGGGGTACAGTGAGAGCATTTGAGTTAGGTCTGTGAACTTTCTTCCTCAACACAACAAACATCTGAAAGCTTACTTTCAGGATTTCGGGAGAGGGTAAAACAGAGGAATTGGGGGAGAGGGGGACAAGGAGGTGGTTCTTGAAACGTAGAATTTCATGTCATGATGTGTTTATTCTATCACAAGCAAAGATCCCCTACTCCTCTCCACTCCCGGAACCGAGCCCTCCCTACAGCGGTGCCAGAAGACACTGCTGGGAATCTGAGTAGCCTCAGTGGATACCGCAAAAGACACCAATTCTGGGGCATTCCCAAACAGACAGACCACCAGACAGCTTGCAATGCAAATGCAGAATCAAGAAGTCACTGGCTCCTGCCCGCCCTGTGCCCCCACCCCCCTCACAATTGACTTAATTGAATCCAGAGCACCCGCCCCAGGATACCAGCTACCTGAAGACCTCTGAAATAGAAGACAAAAGCAGCAGGGATGTGGGGAGCTCAGGGAAATCTAGAGAAACATTCAGAACCCAGATGACAACATTTAGATGAAGCGACTGACCGCAGGCTCAACTCCCAGCCAGTCTCTAGCCCTTCCTGTCAAAGGAGGATGCAAAAATACAAGGACAGCCCACTGCCATTGAGCAGCTGGTGGTTTTGAATAAATGACCTTTCGGTTAGCACCCCAATGTGGACCCCCCTAAGTCACTTCACAGAATGTGTGGTTTAGTAAAGAAATAAAACACAATAGATCAAGAAAACAAAACAATCTAATTAAAAAGGAAATAGGCACTGTTTCTAGTGGTGGAGGTTTGGGGGGTTAACTTGCTAGGGTAATTGCATAACATCCGTCGTTACATCATCTGGTGTCAACTTGTGGGGGTGGAGTCTAGCCTGTCAATCAGGTCACAGCTTGATGACCTCAACTGGAGGCACCACGAAGATAAATAGCTCACTGGAGGCCAGGTACACTCACTTAAGGTGAGACACTACTGACCACTCTGAGCCTGATGGAGCAGCGACGCGGATGCAGCCTGAGCCCTGGAGCTGGAGGAGCCACGTGCAGACCCACACCAGCCCTGAGATGCTTCCACTACCACTGGATCTGTGAGGGAGCTAGAGGCAGAAACCAGGGGTTGTCGCTCTACATGCCAAAGTCTCCCTCCCCCATCACAGGAAGTTGGAAGCTGATCAAGACTAGAGGACATGCACAAACTCAGGCCCGTGAGAGAGGAAGCCATTACACTTGGGAGGGCCCCACTCTAGGCCAGGCGAGCTTAATTCAGCCAATGGGGTCAACCAGTACCATAGACCACGCCTCCCCGCAGAGGGCCCTGAAAAAGTCAGAACCCAGAGCCCACCCTCTCTTCCAGCTGCTCTTCAGCCTGGGCTGCGGGTCTCCCTGGCCTCCTGTTTCCACCTGTGGGTGTGCAGGGCCCTGAGAGCACCTATGTAAAACCTGGAACTTCTATCCTTTATACAAACCCACTTGCATCACAAACCACGCTTTGGTGTGAATTCTTACATGTGCGAGGGGAAGCCAAACAAGGAGGTATTTGCATCGAGGAATCTGACATACTCACAAGACTTTCCACCCACTGGCCTGCGATCTTTCTTCCTGCACTCAGCAGCACCGCACGTGCTGCGTGCATCTGAAGAAGAATTTATAGGCTGGTATCGGACATACGGGCTAATGTAGGACTTAGGAACTTGATCTGGACTGGGCTGGGATGTTTTCTCAATATTAAATTGCTCTTGTATATAAAGTTCTTTCTTACACACGAGTCTCCCTGGCTCTGTTTCTCTAGTCCACCCAGACTCACACAATGCTCCTCTTCAGCATGTTCCTTGCTCAGTTATGTCACAGGGTGGGAGGAAGGGTCCGACGATCATGGAGGAGGAACAATCCACCCCTCATTCTTCACAAACGTTCATAGTGGGCAACAGATGCTGATGCAACTGGTCCCTACAACAGTGACTTTGTCACGGCAAAGAACAAAGGCCCGTTTTCTGCGGTCAGCCGTTTGCACAGAGTCAGAGAACATGATCACATTTTTTAAAAGGTGGCCTCCACTAAATCCTTAGGATGTCACTTTGATGGGGGAAATGATCTGACCAACCGGCGGAAGGAAGTCAGTGCTACCTTCAGACAACATTGATCATTTTTAGGCTGCTGGCTCCCAGCCCAGTCACTGTGTGGTATGACTGAAGATGGGCATCACAGAGCTCAATTTAAAGTATTGAAAAAGAGGACAAATGTCCCTCATTTGAAATGCTGAGATATATATGTTTTAAGTGGGCACGTTGTTATTTTATCAGACAGTGTGCATTTAGCGATGTCTGCTACACAGGTCCTCTGAGTTAAGCTCCAGTGTACTGAAGTCTGATTTGGTTCTGGGAAAAGGGAAATTCTTCCTTCACTACGAGCAGTGTTCCAAGTGGATAAAACAGGGCGTTGGGAAGAACTGTGTTGTTCTGGAAGCCACTGAACGAGAATGGTTGTGCAGGAGAGAAGATGGACAGGACCGATATGCATCCAAATGTGGTTTCACTATCAGCCACTTAAAGAGAACCCCCACGATTTTCCCAGATTAATGCCCTGTATGATGTAATGTAGGCAATGTCCACACTGTCATTAGCCCCAGCTCCGGTCTCTACAGTTCTTAATAGAGAATCTAACACAGCCTAGACTTTGTTGAGATAATAGCTTCCAGTTCCTGCCCCCCTCCCTCTCTCTTTCTTTCTTACTTTTTCTTAAAATGTAGCTTCCTAGAAGCACTTCTCTACAAAAGTTTGCTAACTATAGTTTTAGGTTGATCCAAAGTAGAAGATGTTCAGAATCTCGCAGGCTGGTGGACCACAAACTACATCTCATTGCCAACCATTGCTTCCTTTTCTTACTGGAGGGTTAGCGGAGTCAGAGCCGTCTATTGAAGGAATATCTGATCTGTTCTTTCAAAGAACAGAACACCAGTAAAACGAAAGACTGACAATATCCCTTAGCACGAGCTGCATGTCCATTTGAGTTACAAGAAAAGAAGACTGGTTCCTTCGGTGGTTCTTCTAGAGGAAAATCCGGGACATTCACTAATTCCTACTACAGCCACCACTTCAAGATGGGACACCTGCTGAAGTTACATTTCACTTTGATTCCTAGCGTGTGTTGATCATGACATCTAGGTCAAGTGGTTCTCAGCCAGGGATGTGCTTTCCTCTAGGGGGAAATTTGGCCATCTTAGGTCCCTCCTGTGTAGCAGGAAGGGTTAAGCACTAGACGATGAGTCCAAAAGGTGGTAGTTGGAACCCACCCAGAGGGGTCCCAGAAGACAGGCCTCGGGATCCGTTTCTGAGAGGTCACAGCTTTGAAAGGACTGCTAGGCGATGTTACACAAATGGAAGATGCCACTGGGCCAACCGACGGGAAGAGATCCATATCTGTACCCATTGACTCAACAGAGTGCTCAAATTGTGAAACAACATCATTAATATCTCAGGCAAGTAAAATTTTGATGAAGATCAGCCAACAACACTTGTAACAGTACATTGACAGGGAGCTGCCAGAGGGTCAGGCCAGATTCAGAAGACTCTGAACAAGGCATATATATATCATTGCTGATGTCAAATGGATCTTGGCTCAAAGCAGAGGATAGCAGATAGAAGTTGAGTTGTCTTTTATTGACTGTAAAGGCATTTCACTGTGTGGGTCGCCACAAACTGTGGGTAGCTTTGAGAAGAATGGGCATTTCAGAACACTTCATTGTGCTCCTGCAGAACTTGTACGTGGATCAAGAGGCCCTTGCTCATGCTGGAGAGGTCGTGGAGAGAATGGAACTCGTATGCGCCGCTGGCGGACTTATAAATACATAAAACACGATAAACACTAAAACACGATAAACACTGAAAACAAATACATAAAACACTAAAACGATACGGTGATGCCTAAAGCAACTGGAAATTGAAATCCCATCTGATCCAGCAATTCCACTCTTAGGCACAAACCTCAAAGAACAACGAGACACAAGACGAGTGGAGTGGATGTCTGCTCTCCCGTGTGCAGTGCAGCACAGTTCACAATAGCAAGAAACGGGAAGCAGCCCAAACGCTCCACAGTGGAAAAAGAAACTATGGTACCTACACACAACGGAGTTACTATGCACCCCTGAAAAACCTTAGAAGGACCTGGAAAACATTATGCTGAGTGAAGTTGGTCAATGACAAAAGGATAAATATCGTATGAGTCCACCACACTAAGGAGAAACACCAATTAAATATTAGTGGCCAATCCCAATCAAAGGGGTAGAAAGTCTGCCTGTGAGGCATTAACTAACTGCACATTCCCCCCTTTACATGCACTTCATAAGAATCCCCTCTAAAGAGGGCACCTCACATCGACTGAGGTCACTCCTTCAGGAGGGTAAGGGAAAGGGAGGAGACCCTCCACAGGAAGGAGAGGAGAACTTTACTGGAAAATCAAGGCAAGACCCCGGGGGGGGGCATGTACATTTCAGTGGAGGCACTGGGAAGGGGTGCTCAGCCATAATTGTAGGGAACCTTAGGGGAGAATAAACCCAGTTCTATGGTCGTGCGTAAACACGTTGAATACATTTTTCCCCCAACCCTCTGTGAGCCATGCCATGGATTAAGCACTATGATGACCTTCGACCCTGTCCTTATAGGGAATGTGGCATCCCCCAAGGGCCCCACCAGGACTCAATGTGGAAGCCCTCTGAATGAACTGGAACTGACCTTAACATTACCCATAGCCCTTGGATTTAGGACTGAAATTCCCTGGTGGGAGGGAAAACCAAGGATGGCTACTTGAAGAAAGTGGAAATGTCAGTTGTTGGACTTTGGGTGAGAGCCCTGGCTTAGTGGGCATCCAATGAAATTGTCACATTTTTAGTACCTCAATGCTCACCTTGCATTAATAGGACAGTTATTAACCTGGATCGGAAGGATCTACCCTTGAAAGGAATGCTGCAGGAAATTTCCCTCTAGCATCAAGCCCCATGCTCAGTGTAAACAGAGCTCAATCCATTAAGAAGTCAACATACCGCGATGATGATGTTCCTGAGTAGAGCAGCCAGTCCACAGAGAGAACAACATGCTGGCCCTACTATGAGACATTATGCCCCTCAGTGACTAAGGGCGATACAGGGGACAGCACCGGAGACACAGTGTGGGAATTGCACCTGACCTGATCCCACCACACTGAGGCAAATCACTGGTGGAGTGCAGCGGAACAGCAAGGGAATGGAGTGGCAAGGTCCCCAGGGAATGCTGAAAGTGGACTTCAGGGCCAGGGCGTGGTGCCCCAACAGACTGGACTGGAAAACGCTCCTAAGGGCCAGCAAACGATCCCTGAACTAACTACAAGGTTTTCTCTTGTGAAAAAAAAAAAAAAAGTCAACATGGAAAAATAACAAAGCAGCAACTCACGGATCGCAGTTTGAAGTTGGGCTGTACCCACATACACTCCTCAGACCCACAGTACCTTAGTCTATGTCATCAGATAAATGATTGACGCTATCAGTGCAATTTCTGTACCCCAGGGGGTGATTGACAATGTTTGGGCGGGGGGTGGGGATCTTTTTGTCTGTTTGTTGTTGTTCTTGTTGTTTTGTTTTGTCATGATATGACGGCAAAAGTAAACCTGAGCCATTCATAACCCATGGACAAGCAGATGGATTCTGGGTCCCCACTTAATTCTAGGCCCAGTCAATGAACGTTTAGTTCTGACAACGTGGCCCGGCTCATGACTCATCTTCATGATGAGCGAGATGTGTGACAGCAAAGTGTGGTGACGGAAGCAGATGGTGTCCGGCTATCAATTGGAATAGTGTCTGAGGTCTTCAAGGCTTGCATTTAAAAAAGCAGTCATCTAAGTGAGGCGTCAGCTAAGTCCACATGGAAGAAGCGCACCAGCCTGTGTGATCCAAAGACGACAGTAACAGAATCACGTGCTTGCTTCCGCAGCACATACACTAAAATGAGAGCCAAATCCAAATGTGACAAAGGGAAAAGTATCAGAGCTGACATTGTGAACACCCAATTTGTAGAAGACTATGGAGGACAGTGGGAGCCCCAAACCCACCTGCAGAGTATTTAGTCAGATGAAGCCTCAGGCAACAGGTAAGGGGCTTGAACACCTTTCCTATCAGACAGAGATTGCTGTCCACTTGGTGATGTTGGATCACACTATGATGTGATATGACACTTGGTCAGTTGACTTCTCTCTTGCACTAACCTGAGTTTATTCTAGGCTGAAATAGTTCTCACTTTTTCCATGACAGAAATTTCTTCTCTGGCTTTAAAAGAGCATTGCAGGTGGTCTTTTCTTTTTCACTCGTAATTTTAATGTTATTACTATGACTTTTCCCCTCCTGTTTCATTTTGTTTTGTTTTTCCTTGAGTCTGCTAGGTTTCCCAGAAGGAGTGGCTGCATAGAGACAGTCGCTGCTGCAGTGGTTACTGGGGACAGGTGTGGGTGTGGAAGGTGAGGGGGATTAGGGAGCAAGCAAGGAATACAGGAGGGGGAAGGAGCACTGAATGGATTGTGATGATGTATATGCAATTCTTTTTAAAAACAACTGAACTATGGAAGTGTATGCTATGTGAATTTTATATCATAAAACTGTTGTAAAAATACTTTTAGTGGGGGCTCTTACCTCTCTTACCACAATCCATACATTCATCCAGTGTGTCAAGTACATTTGCACATATGCTGCCATCATCATTTTCAAAGCATTCTCTTTACTTGAGCCCCTGATATCCGCTCCCTATTTCTTCCCCCTCCCTCCCCCGCCCATCCTCCCTCACGAACACTAGATAAGTTATAGATGATT
This sequence comes from Tenrec ecaudatus, assembly GCF_050624435.1. Taxonomy (NCBI): domain Eukaryota; kingdom Metazoa; phylum Chordata; class Mammalia; order Afrosoricida; family Tenrecidae; genus Tenrec; species Tenrec ecaudatus. Next base: position 9,720,392 of record NC_134533.1, read on the forward strand.
ATTTTCATATCTTACATTGTCCTCTGTTGCCCCTCACCCACTTTTCAGTTATTTGTCCCCCTGGGAGGGGGTTATAGGTTGATCCCATACAACTGTGTTTTGAAAGAGAAGGAAAAAGAGGCAGCTATGTGTGAACAGAACAGGGGCACGCTGCACGGTTTGCAATGAAGAAAGGTGTGCTTCGGGGCTGTAGCCTCTCTCCACACTCATTCAACCTGGATACCGAGCAAGTCGTCAGAGCAGCTGGGTTGCCTGAAGAGGGATGTGGCCTCGAGATTGAAGGAAGGCTTACTCACAGCCTGCTCGCTGAAGGTACAGAGGTCTTGAAGCCTTTGCTGTTGAAGATCCAGGACTGCAGCCTTCAGTATGGATTAGAAGTCAATGTAAAGAAGACCAGAATGCTCACAACTGGACCAGGAGGTAACATCAGGAGAAATGGTGGATAGGGTGACAGCATCAAGGGTTCAAAGGATCCATTGCATTGGGTAAACCTGGGGCACAAGCCCTCATAAGTGTTGCAGAGCAGGAGTGTACCCAGGCTCACCTGACCCCAGCCATTGCATTTTCAGTTGTGAAAGTTGGACAGTGAAGCGGGAGCAATGCATTTGAATGGTGGTGCTGGCAAAGGACATGGAAAGTCCAATGGACTGCCCAAGGGACAAACGAATCTCTCTTGGAAGCAGCGCAGCCTGAATGTGCCTCAGAGGCAATGGCAACGAGACTTGTCTCATGTTCTTTGGGCATATTGTCCAGAGACACCAATCCCCGGAGAGGCACATGATGCTTGGTAAAGTGGAAGGGAAGCGAAAAAGAGGAAGGCCCTCAAGGGGATGGATGGACACAACGGCTACATCAGAGGGCTCAAGTCTTGGACCAATGGTGAGGATGGTGCAGGACAGGGCAGTGTTCCATTCTGTTGTGCAGAGGGGCACAATGGGCGGGAACAGACTCAACAGAACCTAATAACAATGACAATGATGTGAAATCTTCATCCAGTACTGGCCATGTTGCCCTTTCTTGACCTTTCCCCAGATGTACAGGTGTAATAGGTACTCAGGTTTTCTACTCAGGAGTTTGACACTGATATATAGGTAAAGAGTTGTTGAGTAAGAATAACGCATTTGATGGAAAGAAACAATGCAAGGATATGAATGGAAAGCTAGAGAATATTTCGTGCTAGAGGGGAGTAGGAATGAGTTAACCAACATGCGGCATGTGTGAAAACACAGTTGAGTATCAGCAGCATGCCGGGAACAAGAACGTGATCCTGGTAGGTCGGTGGTGGGGTTGGAGATCACTGCCTCGTCCTCTAACTGGCGCCCAAACAGGCCAGTGGGAGAAGCGACGGGTGAACCAAGACAAAATAATAAGTGAAGACGGGGACAAGTGTCATGGCTTCCAACACTACAATGGAGCACGTGCATTTCTGAGCTGGCCCCGTGCGAACCCTCCAAGATCAGTAATATCACTGGTCCTTTACCAAAGTTTGCATGTTGGAATAACAGTGGCCAAGTCATCCAGATAGCAAGAGACAGAGCCCAGCGTAGGCCCCTCACTGATTGCAGGTGCTCTTGACCATTGCCCAAGAGAGAAAAAACAGTTCTCACACATAGAAATCAATGGCATGGCAGGTTAAACCTCAACCATTCATTGAAAAACAAAGTCACACTGTTTTGCGTGAATAAACATGCTTAAGATCACGTTCAAACGGCGCCTTCACCCTGCCTGTCCTCTTGCCCCAAAGGGGTGAAAGTAAGAGCAAAAGTTACAGAAACGAGTTACTAAGGAGATAAATTCAAAGGAGAGAGGGATAAATAAAATGCTAAATAAAAGCACAAAAATCAAACTAAAGAAAAGGCACAAAGCTATACCCACTGGGTGGACCCTTCATTTCAGCAGGATAAGGACAGGGTTTTATAGAAATATTACAAGGCAGCCTCCACCCACCCTCAGACTGACACCCCAACCCTACCCACAGGAGGCAACACACTGATCTGTGATGACTCACTGTTGGGCACCCCGGATCTACATGTATACCTGCGTCAACAGCTGGTCTAACTCAGCATAGTCACCACCCAAGTCCAAGAGCATCACTTTGTTTTCAGAGTAACAAGCTTAAAGAAGCAACAAGCTTCCCTGTCTCTGTTGATATCACGGCCCTTGTTCTCCAACTCAGGGCTGCAGATGGTCCCCACAAGGAAAGGGAGAGGAGAAAAGGGCTCAGGATGAAGGGAGAAGCCCAGGAGCGGTCGCCATTCATGGAGACATGAGACCAGGGACATTCCACCCCTGCTATTCAGGCCTTGTCCATTCCACTCTCTCTACCTCGGCCCAGCCCATAGCAGAGGCCCAGGCACTGAGAGCTGGGGGAAGGTCTGGTTCCTGTAGATGGGGACACAGGCTGAGGACCCACCTGGTCACTGCGGGCGATTCCGTAGCGCAGCTCATTCACAAAGTGCTCGCAGTTCTCACTGGTCAGTTTGTAGAGCACCTCCTGCCCCACCCGCTCCTCGGCCAGCTGGATGATCTTGTTGGGAGGTAGTGGTGGGTACTTGTCATCGTGCTTGTTATTGACCCGGTACCTGTCCCGCCCGGCCACATCGTACAGCAGTTCCTTCTTCACGATGGCCTTATCCGCCAGGGCAGACATGATACTGGCGGCACCAGCTCCAGCGATTTCACCTGTGGACCCACAAAGAGGAAACAGAGCGATTGGTCCCGGGCTGCGGGGCTGAGCTGACCCAGCACCATCCACAGAGGGAGGAGCAGGATGTGGAAGGGCCCAGGGAAATGGATGAGACCCATGGCTGTGTGTCTTTAGAGACGGAGCAGTGGTCTCTGGGCCCGGGTTTCCTAATTTGAAGGGAGCAGGGTGAAGTCCCGTGATGTGTAGCAATTTTTGTTTTCCATAACCCAGGGGAGCTGGCCTTCGACATCTGTGACATCTGAGTGGTTCTCTTAATTCTGCACGCACAGGCCGAGTGCACATTCATTCAGTTTCTGAGTTGGGAATTGCACTGCACATAAACACGTGACCTTCACTGGTTCCCCCGACCCTACCCAAACCAAACTCACTGCCATCGAGTCAATGCTGACTCATAGCAACCCCTGTGGGCTTATGAGACTGTCACTGTTCAGGGGGGTAGTAAGCCCCGTCTTTCTTCCTCAGAGCTGCAGGTGGTTTAGAACTGCCAACCATGCAGAGCTTCAACCCTACAGTCCCTGGACTGGAAAGACACACAGCTGATTCCTGCAGAGAAGGTGGACAGGAAGGCACAAAGGACTCCCCTGTCCTCCTGGAAGCAAAGGGACCAAGCTCCCCACAGACGCTGGCTGAGCTGTGACATGAGTGAGCGCCAGTGGGGACGAGGGCACAGCCCCACCCGGAAGGAGCGACACAACTCCAGACAGGGGATCTGGGCTCTAACAGCGACAGGACAGCTGAGAGGCCAACACGGCAAGTGTCAACGTCATGGGGACCCTGGTTTGGAAGCTTAGCTGCCTGAGCTGTGACAGAACCGATCCCCGATCTTACAGCCAGCCTGCTGTGGCATCAATGCTACCTTCGTGCCAGGGAACAAAAACAACCAGGATGTGAGAAACCGGAGATGAGGTTTGCTTTCATTGGGGTTAGCAGGAGGTGTGTGTGTGTGTGTGTGTGTGTGTGTGTGTGTGTGTATTTTCTAGCTACAGGAGACACTGTAGATGTTCAACAGGACTGACCCAGTGGAGAGTGAAAGCCAGCAATATCAAATAGCATATTTGAGGAGCAAAAATACTTAGGTTATCCATCCACTTACATGAAACATTTCAGAAAATTCTCCTCCAAGTTAAGGATTTGGGGCCTCATTTTACAGGCAAGGAAATCGCGGCTGGAGGCTAGAACCGGATTCCCAGTCAAGCCTGTCTGCCCAGACACCTGTGTCCTTCCCAACGGCTTCATGTCTAAGAGCTGAACGGGGCGGATACAGAGTCAAAATCCAGCCACCACAGGAGAGCACAGCTTCCCGCCAGCTGCCCAGCCCAGCTCCTCTCCAGAAGCACTCAGGCGCCAGGGGTTCATTGGAAAACCATCGCCACACCATACAGTGGACACTCAAGAACGAGCTGCCAACTGGGGAGCAGAGCAAACCATGAGGGGCACCTGCTACCCACAGGCCTCCCCCACCTCCGTCCAGCACAGCCGGCCTTACTTGGGGGGGCCAGGTGGATCACATATCCATCGCCCACGTAGATGGCCCAGTGTCTGTAGAAAGGGCGGCATATCTCCACCAGGTCTCCAGGCTTGGGCTCTGGCTGCAAAAGCAAGGACAGGGCTGTTAGAGGCGTTTTGGTGACTTTACCCATGTGGTCATCTGGTCACATGCTCTTGAGCCCCAATGTCAGCCTCACCTCTGGAGCAGTAAATCTGTAGCATAGCCCCGCCCACCTGTCGTTGTCAAGGATACATGGCAAGCTAAGCGGTTTCTTCCTTAGCGGGAACACCTGCCTGATGGTTGCTGTTTCTTGTGATCTCATTTCGTGTCCTCTAGCTCCGATCCCAGTGTTCTGTGACGCGTTTGACAGGCATTAGCTCCCTAAATCCACACCACCATCCTGAGGTGGGCTCTGGTAGGCACCCAGTTTGTGGATGGGGACATCAAGGCTCATAGATGAGAAGGAAGTGGCTCAGGAGTGACATGGCCCAGATTGTACTCTAGGCTGGCTGCCCCCCTGCATCTTGACCATCACCCTGACCTTCACATGGATAGCACTGGTTCTTTGACCAGGGCTGCAACCTGAGACCCCCAGCAGGGGCTGCCAGAACCTGGCTCAAGGCCTGGTTGGTAAACGCCATTCGTCTCCGTCAGCGCTGCCCTCCCGGCTACTCGGTCTGATAAGAAGAGGCAGTGAGCAGACATGGGTGAGCATGTGTCTGGGGAACAGGGTGTGTGATGCCAGACTGTGCGTGCATAACAGAGTGGGTGTGTGAGGGTGTGTTGGGAGAGCGCCCGTGTGGAAACGTGTGTGTGAGTAAGCATGTGAAAGGGTAAACACCATGGGCGTGTGTGGGAGGACCTGGGCGTGAGTGCATACGTGAAGTGTGGGCGTGTGGGCTAGCGTGCAGGGCAGCTGAGAGTCCCCACATGTCAGTGGGCATGTGAGAACGTGTGTGTGGGAGCATGCGTACGTGCAAGTATGTGAGTGTGTGTGACAAGGTACATGTGTGAGGACATGAGTGTGCTTGAGAGAGAGGATGTGCATGTGAGTAGGGAAAGTGGATCTGAGGGAAGGAGGCTAACGATCAGTAAAGCCCTGTTAGAGGATCATGGGACCGAGTATGAGGACACGTCCCAGGTCCAAGGTCATTTCCATGCAGCTTCATCAAGGCCCTCATATCAGACATAGTGGGAAATGCCGAGGGGCGGGCCGGGTGTGCAGACTCGGACCTGGCTCATGGATGACGACCTTCTTGGATCCAAGTCATGCTTAGATTGCTTCAGTGAGCACGGAAAACAACCCTTTCCTCCACCAGGAGACACGGCCCACCAGAGGTGTGTGGCCCTGGCCCCTGGGTCCTCTCCCAGGTGCAGGACTCCAGAGTAACAGCCCACACTGCCCTCTGGTTCAGGGAACAGGTGAGGTGCGGCTCTGGACCACTCAGTCTATGCGGGCAGATCCAGGGAGTTTGCCCACATCCCATGGCCAAGTTCTGTGAGCCCAGGGGAGAGACTGAGTGTTCAAGGACAAGGAAGACAGAGGACCGTCCGTCATGCTGCCTCCACATGGGGTCCTCATGAGTCAAAATCGACAGCACGGCTAGGGACCCGTGTGGGATTTCTTTCTTTGTTTGTTTACTTTGGATGTGGAGGTGGGAGGGAGCTAGGCGGTTGGAAAAGACTATTACCACATAACAACACCCTTGAGGCCAGGTCCCTGGCAGTTCCCCTCTATTCCACAGAAGCATTTAAACTGCAAACAAACATCACAGATGACAAGGAGGGAGTGGGGTTGGCGGAGAACTTCTCACAGGGATTTTACAGACAAGCCAGGTTTTCTTGTTGTAGCGAGGTTAGCTTGTCTTCTCAGGGGCCACCCAGATCGGACTGAGACCCTACCGAGCAGCAGACAATGCCCTCAGATGGCAAAGCCCACCTGCTTCCTAGAAGGAAGGGGATGGCGTTCACCAGCTGTGTGCTGCGAGCCAGGAAATCTTCAAGTGTCCCCAGTGGGAAATCTCATCAGTGATCTCGCAAAGAGTCAAGAACCTAAGACAAGCAGGGCGCCACAGAGAAGTGGCAGGCTGGAAAAGAGATCATGTGATTATCATCCTATGTCACTGATAGCAGCCAGTGGGCACCCAGCCCCAAGGAGCTGACGGAGTCCCAGACAGATATTAAGCATAACAAAATCAAAAAATATATATTCTTAACTCACCGCCATCAAGTCAATGCCAATACACAGTGACCCCAGGACACGGTAGCCCCTTTGGATTTCCAACACTGTGAGTCTTTATCAGGGTAGAAAACCCCATCTTTTTCCCAAGGAGCGGCTGGTGGTTTTGAACTGCTAAACTTGAGGATCGCAGCCCAACTTGTAACCGCTACATCAGCAGAGCTCTTAGAAACACAGTAAAAGACTAAGGGGGACCCTTATAACTATCACCCAAACATTAAAAATACAATAATGGTTTAGGTAGACAAAAAATAATCATTTGGGTAATGACAAGACTATGATTTTATAACAGTGAACCACAAAAGCCAAGGGAGCAGCAAATGCATGATGCTAAGTTAAAAACAAACAAACAAACTTGGAAGGCTATTCCATTTATTGGACATTCCAGAATAGGCAAACCCCAGAACAGACCATGGATGTGGCGATTGCCGAAAGGGAGGGCTGAGTTAAAACACTTGGTTATAAACAAAAAGGTCAGAGGTTCCAACTGACCGGCAGCTCCTGGGGAGAAAGAGGAAGCAGTCTGCTTCTGTCCAGACTTACAAATGCCCTGGAAGCCCTGCGGGGCATTCTACTCACTGCTATGGGCCACTAGGATTGGCTGGGCCCAGAAGAGGGGTGGACTATGCAGGGGCATTTAGGATGTTTGGGGGATGGGCATTTGAACTTCTGAGCCAGTTTTATTTCTTAACTGTGGGCCTCACCCACTATGCCGCAACTCTGTGTTTACCAAAACTCGACAGAATTGAACGTGAAAAGGCGTGTCAGCCCTTCCCCTAAAAAGGAAAAGCATTTTGAAGTATAATGGTGACCTCGAGAGCTGAGAAAGAAAAGGTTTTCGTGGTTGCTGCTGTTTGTCAATATTCAGTCACGGTGACCTCCCCGGTCAGAGAAAACAGATGCAGATTTCCAGACACGCCAAAGCTCAAAACACACGATCCCTCAAGAAAGCTTCTTTCTGAAACCGAGGTCAAATGGAATAGGCTCACCTGTGGAGGCCTGTGCCCTGGTTCTAGAAGCAAGGAGCCAGGTGTCTGCCTAGCAGTGTGGGTGGGTCTCTAGATCCTGTTGTGAAAATCCGTTCTGCAACATCAGGCCACTTCCAGCTTCCAGAATACAAAAGAGCCTCGGATGGACCAGCGGTATTCGTCAGCCCCCACCCAAAGATATGTTCATTAAAAGCAACAGCAATAAAAGGCATCACACCAATCAGGTTAAACCCTTGCGGTGGGAGAGGGGAGTAAGGAAAGACAGCCAAGGGCACCATAAAGAGGGTCACGCAGAGGTCAACAAGGCATGGGGGACCAGCGGCAAGGGTCTGAGTGATTCATCCCACGGCGGCACCTCTAGGAAAAGCACTGCTTCATGACACCATGAGCCGGTTCCACGGACTCAAACTCGGGAATCCAAGACATCAAGTTATAAAAATAGAAGGTTAAAAACTATCTCCCAGGGCCAAAATAGGGCCTTTCTTTCTTTTTGCCCCGTCCTGAGGGCAAGACTGGGGACTTTGCACTTTGAAATGGTTTCAAAATAATCAAAAGAAGAACACTTCTTTTGTGACTCATAAAAATGAGACAAAATTCAGATTTCGGGGTCAGTGAAGTTTCGCGGGAACATATCAACCATGCCCGGTTATTTACATGTTGTTTACGGCCGCCTCTGCTGTGTGGTCATGTGTCCCCCAAAGCTGAGAACAGTGACTGTCCCAGTCCCCACCACCCCCTCGGGGTACAAAAGGATGGGGCCCTGGTGGCGCAGTGGCTACAGTTGAGCTGGCAACTGTAAGACCGGCAGTTCGAAACCACCAGCGTCTCCTCCGGAGACAGACGGAGCTTTCTGCTCCCGGACAGACCGAAGAAGGATCAATGCACTGAATGGTGGTGCTGGAGAAGACTGTTGAAAGTACCGTGGACCGCCGAGAGGACGACCCGCCTGTGTCGGACAAAGGACGGCCAGAGTACTCCTTAGAGGCACGATGGCAAGACTTGTCTTGTACACTTTGGACGTGTTGTCAGGAGAGAGCAGTCCCTGGAGAAGCACGTCATGTCTGCTAAGGTGGAAGGGCAGCAGGAAAGGGGAAGGCCCAGCTTGTCACGATAATCTCAGGCACAGGAACAATTGTGAAGATGGCGCAGGACTGGGCAGTGTCTCGTTCTGTTTATAGGGTTGCTATGGGTCAGAACCAACTCTATGGCACCTAACAACAACAACAACAACAAAGAGTTACAGCCTTGGAAACCCACAGGGGCAGCTCTGCTCTGTACTACAGGGTCCCTCTGAGCTGGCATTGACTCTATGCTAGTGAGCTTGGCTTTGACATAAAAGGACCCTTGTGGGAGAAGGAGCCAGCCCCCCACCACTAATCACGAGTTCAATAGACACAATTGTACAGTTGATATATATATATGTATATATATAATATATATATGCAAATTATATATCACCGCATCCCATGGCGAAAATTGTTAAAAAAAAGAGGGATGTCTGGTCACCTTAATATACACACACACACACACGCACACACATATACACACATATATATAATAAAGTCATTGAGAGCATGAGAGATAGAAGAGAGATTGAAATAGTGGAGTCAGACACATTTCATAGTAGCAAGGCTCACCTCAGCCCCGCTTGGTGGTCCACGTGGAGAGAGGGGGAAGGGAAGGAGGACCAGGGGAAAGGGAACAGGGGAGCGAGGACTGGAGAGGAGGGAAGCAGCCAGAGGCCAAGAGAGGCTCCCGAGAGAGAGCTCTTTATTGCTAACCTAGGCCTATATATCTTTGGGGGGTGTGCAAGCCCACTAATTACAGGTAAAGACATACGTCACAGGAAGGGGTCACACTACAGGTTATACAGCAATGAGAGGACAATCTAGGGGTGTACACGCAATAGGAAGAGGAGGGATTGGGGGTGTCCATGTAGCAAGATGGACAGATCCTAGATTCAGGATGGCAGCCTAACTTTGGATGTCACTGAGCCGTTTGGCCTGTTCCCTGGCTCAACTATAGAGCCCATTATCAGTAGGGTGTGAACTCCACCTACAGGGACCAAATGATGACTGCACGCCTTTAGGGAGAAGTAGCCCATTGTCCTCAGCAGCAGGGAGCAGGCCTACCCATGGTGGGAAGTCTGCTGAGGGCCTTCAGGGAAGTAATGACAATTATTTACCATTAGCTGCAAGCAGTGTCCTATTTGGGGGAGAGGACTTGGAAAAATCTTTCTGTTTCCCACAGGCCCTGCTTGAAGGATTCGATGTGGAGACCCCACTAAATGAACTGGGCTTTACCTTAAACTCACCTGTAGCTGAAACCCCCGAATGTGAGAAGCAGATGACTGCTGTCCCATGCTCCGAGGGTACCAGGACTACCAGACATTTACTATGTTCATGCTCTCCTTGCTTGTTGATGACATGTGTTAGCTGGTCGGCATCTTTCTACTTTCATTGAGTGAGAGCTATTGAATGTTTTGCCTTGTCATCCTCCCCCACTGTGCATGTAAATAGTGTCCAGTCACTTAACTGTTTCATCTGTACAAGGCAACAATTCATGCATTTCAATCTGCAAAGCTGGCTTACACAGGCTTAGTATTTTTTCCCTCAACAGCGGTTTACATTCTATACCACTGGTTAAATTAACAATACGATCAATGGAATGACCTTATGCCCCACTGGGATGATTCATAATGTTATCTATCACCAGATGATAATGATATCTAAAGTCAACCAGAGACATATATATATATATATATGTGACCTGTAGGTATATGAATGGATTTGGGGCTCACACTTCATTCTAGCCCTCATCTAAGAACAGTTCATTCTTACATCATGGCGGCGCTTGATGCCCGCCCTCACAAAGAGATCATCGACGATATGGGTGCTGTAGCAAAGCATGGTGAAGAAACCAGATGGCGCCTCGTTATCCAAAAGAGTCCAGGGTTGCCTTAAAACAAGCAGCCATCTAAGTGAAGTGTCGACCAAATCCACATGGAGAAAGCACACAGCCTGTGTGAAGATGCAAGGATCGCAAGTAATAAAATCTAAATCTGAAGTAGGGAAGGGTGTCAGAGCTTAGATTCTGAACACGGGTTTGCAGAAAGCTTGGATGACAGTAGAAGCCCACCGTTCATTTTCAGGGTCTTCACATGCTTTGACCCTGGGTGAATCCCCTCGGACCAGCCTTCCTGTCAGGCAGGGAGCCTGGTAAAGTGGATGAAGGCAGGTGTAGTTAGGTTAAAATGTCACACCGAATCCTTTGAGCTTCTTTTTGACCCATTGTAAAACAGTTTCAGTTTTTTAGTATTTTCACTTTCTTTTCTATTGAGGTTTTCCTTTGGTTTTTTGGGGTTTTTTTGTCACTGCTGTATTTTGTGTGCTTCTTATCTGTGTTTTGGATGACTTTCTGCATATCAAATCTAGGATAGCTAAATCTATAGAGAAAATAGCTGAATCGATCATTAGCCAGATGGCAGGGGAGGCTGAGGGGAATGAGGAACTAACAACAACAAGTATGAGAAAAAAGAAAGGTTCTATAATCGATTGCCGTGATGACTGCGGAATGTTTCTGAACATGATGAAATGACTAAATTGTAGGCCATGTGAAATATATGCCAGCAACACTATTTTCTAAAGGACACGGCCTGATCTAAAAGTAGATGTGTGTGCTGCCAGGGTGTGGAAGGGAAGGTGGGAGTTTCCCACAGTGGCAGTTTGCATGTGTCCTCACCTAGGCTGCAAACATATCCATGAGTGTGGCAGAGGATAAAGCGAGCAAGATGATGAGCACTTCTTAGACATTCCCAAACACCTTGAGAGAACCAGTTGCTGGACCCAGGGGACCAGGACTGTAGCCTCTGGGGCACCAAGGTCAGTGGGCATAAGAGTTCACGGAGAAGGTCTTCCACATCCTACTTGGGTGACCAGCAATTGGCGTCTTCAAAGCTTGTGAGCAGCCATATGAGATGCAGCCATTGGCCTTTCTCCAGCCAAGGAAAGAATGCTGATGGAAGTCTACAGACACATGGAAACAAGAGTCCAATGGGCCAATGGACCTTGAACACATCAGACCCTACAACCCTGAGATGGGAAGAGCTAAATGGTGCCCGGCTCCCACCACCAACTGCTCTGAAAAGGATCACATTAGAAGGTCCTACGCAGGTGGGAGAAAAATGTGGGGGGAAAAAACCCTTAAAATCATAAAAGAGATCAGGCTTATGGGGGAATTTCCAAGCATTGCCCTTAGTCATCACAACACCACCACCAACACCTCAATCCCCCACCCTGGTGTTGGAATATTCCATTGGCCATTTATGATCAAAAGAGTAGCATTTATTGAAGGGTAAATTTGACAGAATTAGGAAAGGGAGCCGGGAACCAAAAGGGCGGGTGTGCAATAGTGTGAATGGTCCCTTGAGGGGATTACAGCAGATACATGGAGACAAAATGCGTATGGACTGTTGAATGTCAGACTATGATCTGCTTGTAAACCTTCACCTGATTCACAATGGAAAAAAGTATAAATAAATAAATAAATAAATAAAAATAATCAAGGAGCAAACAAGTAAGTAAATAAGCGCTCATTGCCATCGAGTCGATGCCGACTCTCAGCGACCCGATAAGACAGGGTGGAGCTGCCCCTGTGGGTTCCTGAGACTGCAACTCTATGGGAGTAGAAAGCCTCATCTTTCTCCCGAGGAGCAGTGGGTGGTTTCAAACTGCTGGCCTTATGGTGAACAGCCCAATCAATACGTTAGCCCAAGAGCAGCTCTCTTCTGTCCTGTAGGGCCACTCTGTGTCAGAATAGTGGCAGTTATAAAGATTCCATCCTAGCTTCACTCAGCCTTGGTTGTATGTAAGGTTAGATGCCACACGGGGCTGCGCTGCCCTTCAGACCTGGTCACGAAGTGCCAGGAAAGCCCGCCTCTGAGCAGGGCTCAGGTGGGACCTCCGGGCAGCAGAGTGTCCATGGCTCTCCTAGGCACCCCGTGCCAATGAGAATGGCAAAGCCGAGACTCTGAGCCACGGGACTTCACAACAAAGAGCCTTTATCCCTCCACAAAAGCAGGGTCACAAAGAGCTGTGTTCCTGGCATTTCCCTTAGCAAGCAAATCGGAGTGCCGTCCTGGCCTCCGAAACTCATCCAGCACAAACAAGCAGCCCAGCCCGTCACCCATCAGGACCCTGACACCACCCAAGGACCCAGGGCCCCCCGGCCGTAACACGGGAACCTCCGGGTGGTGAGCATTCAGATGTCCAATACGCAAGTCGTTCCGCTTGGAATAGTTGAGAAGTCAAACTACACTTGAAAAATGTCCAAACGACAATGCTGGGAAGAAGGCCAGAAGCTTAGGCTTGCTCACTAACCTCTCGGGGAGCCATGGTGGCGAACAGGGTATTTATCAAACCTGTAACGGACTGTGAATCAATGAATGAATGAGCCTGCATCCACACAGCCAGCCAGCAGAGAGGACCAGGTGGGTTTGTATCCACAGATGCGGAAATGATAGCATTTTATTTACATTTAAGATACCTCTTTTATAAATATGTAAGTAACATAGCTGACACACTGTGCAGGATGTGAGGACAACACGTGTGTACAGTAAATGCAGTGGGGATGAGACCCCAGGGACTTGCATTATCTGGGTGTTTGACTTTCGTATAGGTCTGGATTATTTTTATCGTAAAAAACAATTGTTTTAATTTTTAAAACTGCTCATGTCAATCGTCATACAGTTTGTTTCATTGGAAAAGGTGGCTCTTGTCAGTCTCTGGAAAGCCCCTCCTACCTGGACCTTGTACACAGGCCCCCGCGGATGGTGCAGAAGCATCCTTGAACCTGACATGTCACATACAAACCACAGGCGGGGAGGGACACAGCAGCCTCGTTCTCAGAGTGTAGATCAGAGAAAGACAGTGTGCATCTGCTGGCTTTTCTGCAACCGTCGCGTGCTAGCGTGCATGGCTGAACGTCTTTTCGAACAGTTTGCCTTCGCAAACGTTCTTCGTCAGAAGGTTTGCTCCCTGAGCACCTGCAGGCCCACCATCTAGCCCTTCCCATGAGCAGGTCACTGCTGTGGCCCTCGGCCACTGGGCAGTGCAGTGGGTTGTGCTTGTCTCCCCACAAACTAAACTCATTGCCACTGAGTTGATTCTGACTCATGGTGACCCTGTAGGACAGGGTAGACCTTCTTCTGAAGCTGCGATTCTTTATGGGGCAGAAAGCCTCGTCTTTCTCCCTCGGAGCCGCTGTTGGTTTCAAACTGCTGACGTCATGCTTCACCACCCGACCTATCACCAGTACACCACCGACTAACCTAAAAAAGGCGCCCTGGCGGCACCCGAGCTGCAGCACTGCTGCCGCAGGCTCTTGGGGATAATAGAAAGGTCTGAGACCCAGCAGTCCGCTCCCATAAAGATTTCAGCGCTGGACACCCCATGGGGCAGTTCTACTCTGTTCTGCAGGGTCGCTGGGTGATGGCAGCCATTGTGACGACACACAGCCAGCACCACTCACCGGAGGGACAGCAGCTTGAGCCCACTCGGCAGTGCATCTGTGAGACTGACAGCCAGCAAGCCCTTGGGAGCTGCAGTCTGTAACACAGGGGGCTGTGCGGAGGGCGATCCAGCCCCACACTGGGTGTGGATTGGTGTTTGTGCTTACTTTATCACCAGCCTCCAGCGGGTCTTTGCAAACTTATTTATTCACTTAATTTTACAATTCAGTGCTCAGTGAGTTGTAAGTAGCAGACAATACCAAGCCCTGTTCCCACCTGGAAGGTTGAGCTGCTGCCAGACCCTGAGGGCCGGACCATGGGCAGAACCAGGGAGGAAAATGAGAGCCAGTTGCCAGCCGCTTTTCAGTCTCAAGGTTTCAATGAAGCAAAAGGAACGTTCAAGGGCATCCCAGAAGCATCCCATCCACCCACGCCTGGCCCCGTGGCTCTCCTCAGATGCTTTGAGTTACAATAAAATATTGTAGGTATCAAGAAGGACAGAAAGTGGCCGGGTGAGTGTGAACAGCTGTTTTCAAAGCAGAATGAGTTTCAGATTTTTGGAGTAACAGATTGCTTACGCTCCAGAGTCAGAAAACAGCAATAAAACTCACTGCCATCCAGTCGATGCCAACTCACAACCACCTCACAGGACCGGGTGGAACTGCTCCCGTGGGTGTCCGAGACCATCCCTCTTTTCGGGAATAGAAAGCATCCTCTTTCCCCCAGCACCAGGCCAGTGAGGTTCAAGCACTGGTTCTGCTACCTACTAATTACATCACCTTGGCCCAGGTATCCCGCTTCTCCAGGCCTCGGCTCCCTCATCTGTGAAATGGGCATGTTTTAGCACCTGACTCACGGGGTCACCCGGGGCTGCAAAGAGTTCCTAACACATATAAAGCCTTCAGGAAACAGGGCCGGGCAGGTAGGCAGCATTCCGGAAATGGCCATCATTGGTCCTGGGAGGGTTGCTGCTAGTTTCTACTCAGAAAGGCTGCAGATAGTCTGGAACCAGGTGAGAACCTGGACCAGGTTGTGAAACAAAGGAGAAGCCAGCTCTCCTCCCTGTCTCCCCCACTTTGACCACAGCCCGCTCCCCCTCCCCCAAGATCACCCCATGCCATGTGGAAATTCCTAAGATTCCCCAGGCCTGAGTCAGCCTCTGGGGAGGCTGTCCAGAGTTTCTTCCAGCAGACAAGACTGAAGGGCAGGGTTTCCTGGCAGGAGATTACCACGCTCCTGTGCCAAGGTTTGAATAAGAGAAGTGCGACCCGCGTCAACCCCATTTGTCTAAGGCTTCGTGCCCAGACGTGGAGCCTGCCCCCACCCGCCCTGCAGGGTCCCAGCTGACCTCTCTCATACACTCGATGCCCAGGGCGTTTGGGGGCAGTCTCTCTGTGCTCTATGGCTGTGTGACCTTCTGAAATCACTGCACGGCTCTGAGCTGGTCCAGACGACGAGGACCATTCAGATCCACTGCACAGAATTTGGGTGTGTGTGGGAAACAGAAAGATTCTCCCAAGTTCTCTCCCCCAAATATATCCCCAACTTAGCCGCTTGTGAATGACTATGCACAGAGGTATTCTCCCTAAGTAGATCAGGGGTTATTCTCCCTAAGGGTTACCAGCCATGCAGAGCCAGCAGTCACCACACCGTATCCCACAAGTAGGGCCCACTCCCTTCTGATAAGGATAGTAGTTGTCTGTTTGCTTGTAGGAGATGCCAGAGAAGTCAAGCCCGCCCAAGGGTGGCCAAGATGAGGCCGCCATCATGAATCTTGAGTCTGCCCCTCTTGTCACATGTGTACCTCTAGTTCCACCCCTTCCTATCATGTCTACACCCCTAGTTCATCCCCTTCCTGTGATGTGTGTGCCTATTGTACTGCCCCTTCCTGTGATGTGTGGTTACCTGCAATCATGCCCCCCGAAGTACATATCACCCTTGGTTAGCAAAAAACGGGGTGCTTGAGCATCCTGCCGGGTCCCTGCCCCACCTCACCTCGGTAAGATCATGGCCATCCAGGAGGTGAGCATGCTACCATGATATGTGTCTGACTCCACTAATTCAATCTCTCTTCGATCTCTCATGCTCTCTATGACTGTAATGGAATCTTTATGTATCTCAACCGTACAATTGTGCCTACTGAACCCGTGATTGGGGGGGGGGGCACCCCTTCCAACCACAGGTGAGGAATGAATAGCCTAACAAGAGCAGAAGGGAATAAAAGGACGTGTCTTGTGAGGGGTTGAGACGTCCCTGCTGAGGCCAGGGGGTTGGTGTCTGGGAGGACAAGGAGAGGGCCTGGTGGCTCTAGTCCAGAGAGAAGGTCGGCTGACCCATCATTCCTTGGCCTGCTGGGATCCTGGAGCTGACCACAGCCCTTGGGAAACAGATGGCCTCGCCTCTGCAGTCCAAAGGACACAGGACGAACATCCACTCTGCAGGAGTCTCTGCTGACCCTCAGGCCCCTGGCCTCTTCTTTGCTGGAGCTCTCAGCTCCCATGAATCAAATCTCTCCCCTGACACCTCCCCCCCGCCCCCCCCCCCCGGGAATAACAAGTATGATTCCACTTTGTAGTCTCACAGTGGCCCCATGACAGGCAGGAGTCTTGGATGGCCTGAGCTCTCAGCGCTCCTGAGAAGCGGCGCCCAGATTCTAGCACAGTGGGCCCCCATCGAAAGGCCAAGTTCGTTCCACTCTATCAAGAGAGTCACAACAAAGCCCCCACCCTGAGAACGACCCATTCCCTCGGCTGTCTCTGTGTCACTGAGCTCAGGACGCAGAATGCCTGTTGCTGGAGGCTCTCTGCCTCCGGTCTTCAGCCCCATGGCCGGGACTGTTGAGCTAACTCCACCCGAAGGCCTGCTCAGGGTTCATATGAAGCTCACCGATGAGATTTGAGCAGAATGTGAAGGGCCAGGACTGGCCTCGCTCACCATCATGCAACCTTCTGACACAGGTAACGTCCTGAGAAGAGATCTGTGACCCAAAGGGACAGGATACTTCCTCCTGTAGGCCACCCAGTCCCCTGCCCCTCTCAAGTGTAGAGCCCTAGGGACCTGTAGTTCAGATTGCCTTGTGAGCTGAGCAGAGACCCACCCAGCCTGCCAATCAAAGCAGGGGATCATAAAGAAGTCAGTAGGAGGAGTCTAGGGCCAGAGGGCAGGGGAAGGCCCCGAGATTTCCTCTTATTAGTGCTGAAAAACGAGGAGGTTACTCTGAGGACTAAGGTGCACCTGAGCCAAGCCATAGCATTTTCAATTACTTCATATGCGTGTGAAAGTTGAACAGTGATTAAGGAAGACTAAAGAAATATGAATGCCTTTGAACCACGGTGCTGCCGAATGAACAAACAATTCTGTCTTGAAAGAAACAGAGGCAGAATGCTTCTTAGAAGCAAAGATGGAGAGACTTGTCTCGTGTAATTTGGACATGGTATCAGGAGAAACCCGTCCCTGGAAAGAGCATTGTGCTCAGTAGAGGGGCAGTGAAAGAGAGGGTGGGCTTTTATTTCCTCCTCTTTAATACACAGGTTAGAGGCCCTGGTGGCAGGGTGGTTCTGCGTTGGGCTGCAATCCACAAGATCGGCTGTTCAAAACCACCAGCAGCTCCTCAGGAAAAAAGAGGCAGCTTTATAGCCCCAGAAACAGACTCAGAAACTCACAAGGACAGTTCAACTCTGTCCTGTAGGGTGGTTATGAGTCAGAATCGACTCATGGCAGTGAGGTTTTGTTTGTTTGCTTGTGTTTGTTTAGCCTGCCCCATGAAGTTGATTCAGACAACGCCTGGTGAGTTCTACAGTCGGCTTCTAACTCACACAGACTCAAAGTCAGTTCCTCCTGGCCCCAGCGGGTGGTGCGTAGTGTTTCACCTGGGGTACGACCACATGTTCTGTGTTTAAACAGGACTTGGGGCTCCAGGGAAAAACGAAAAGAGCGAGGTTTAAAGACCGGGGTCATTTTCACCAAGGACTTGACCTTCATTTCAAAGCAACAGATGAAATGGAAGTTGGTATTCGCTGTCACCCAGCCACGTGCACTGGCGTTTGCAGGAGGAGACAAACTGGGAGCTCCGCCAAAGAAGACGGAAATGTGTGATTGTCTGGTGAACAGATCTGAGTGGAAGTGCTTCAGATGGAGAGCTGTTCAAAGTCACTACCCACCCACTAAGGTGGCATAGTGATGACACATTCAAAACCACCAGGTGCCAGCAGGAGAGAGCCATGGCTTGCTGCTCCCCCATAAAGGGTCAGTCACAGAAACCCACAAGGCAGCTCTAGTCTGTCCTATGGGTCACTGGGAGTCAGCATCGCCTCGGGGCAGTGAGTGAGGCCCACTAAGGAGTCCTGGGGGTGCAGTGTATTAAGTACTGGTCTGCTCCACTAAAGGGTGGCTCTGATCTTTCTTTCTTTCAATACTTTTATTGGGGCTCTTACATCTCTTATCACAATCCATGCATACGTTCATCCAGCGTGTCAAGCACATCGGCACAAGGGCCGCCATCATCATTTTCAAAGCATTCTCTTCCCACTTGGACCCCTGATATCAGCTCCCCATTTCTTCCCCTTCCCTTCCCCACCCACCCTCTCTCACGAACCCTGGGTAAGTTATAGATTAATATTCCCATATCTTACATCATCCTCCGTCACCCTCACCCACTTTTCCATTATTCGACCCCCTGGAAGGGGGTTATAGATTGATCCTTGTGATCAAGACCCCCTTATTCCCCCCACCATCCCTTAATCCTACTGGTATCTCTCTTTGTTGGCCCTGAGGGGTTTATCTATCCTGGATTCCTTGTGTTGCAGGCTCTTATCTGTAGCAGTGTGCACACTCTGGTCTAATCCGATTTGTAAGGTAGAATTGAGGTCATGATAGTGGGGGTAATGAAGCACCAAAGAACTAGAGGAAAGTTGTGTTTCATTGGTGCTATACTGCACCCTGACTGGCTCACCTCTTCCCTGTGACCCCTCTGTGAGGAGATGTCCAATTGTCTACAGATAGGCATTGGGACACCACTCCATTGCCCCTCCTCCCCCTTCACCTTGGGCATGGTTTTGTTCTGGGTCTTAGATCCCTGATACCTGATCCCATTGATACCTCATAATCACACAGGCTGGTGTGCTTCTTCCATGTGGGCTTTGTTGCTTCTCAGCTAGATGGCCACTTGTTTATCTTCAAGCCTTTAAGACCCCAGACACTATATCTTTTGATAGCTGGGCACCATCAGCTTTCTTCACCACATTTGCTTAGGCACCCATTTGTCTTCAGTGACATGTCAGGAAGGTGAGCATCACAGAATGCCGGATTGTTAGAACGAAGTGTGCTTGTGTTGAGGGAGTAATTGAGTCGAGGCCCAATGTCCATCTCAACCTTAATTCTTAACATATAGATATGAGTACATAGTTCTATTCTCTGCTCATTATTTATGTATTTGCACATGTACCTGCCTGTATTTAGACCTCTACAAATATCCCTTGCTCCTGGTTCTTTCCTCTGTTTCCTTTTTACTTCCCTCTTTTCCCACCATCATGTTAGGCCTTCATTCGGGTTTAGTAATTCCTCCCTGCTACATTGCCCTTAATTAAGCCCCTCTAGGCATCCTAAGACCTTCCTTCCATTGCTTATAGTTCACTTGTTGTCCCCTTGTCCCTGGGTTGGTTAACCCCATTTCCTTTCTCCTACCCCCACTTCTTGCTTATAGTTCACTTGTTGTCCCCTTGTCCCTGGGTTGGTTAACCCCATTTCCTTTCTCCTACCCCCACTTCTTGCTTATAGTTCACTTGTTGTCCCCTTGTCCCTGGGTTGGTTAACCCCATTTCCTTTCTCCTACCCCCACTTCTTGCTTATAGTTCACTTGTTGTCCCCTTGTCCCTGGGTTGGTTAACCCCATTTCCTTTCTCCTACCCCCACTTCTTGCTTATAGTTCACTTGTTGTCCCCTTGTCCCTGGGTTGGTTAACCCCATTTCCTTTCTCCTACCCCCACTTCTTGCTTATAGTTCACTTGTTGTCCCCTTGTCCCTGGGTTGGTTAACCCCATTTCCTTTCTCCTACCCCCACTTCTCCCCTATCCCCCTGGAACCATTGGTCCTGTTCATCTCTGAATCACCATATTTATCTTCTCTAGAGAGCCATGCAGATATATTAATAAGTGCAAAAACCAGACGAAGCCAAATAAAACAAAAAATGAAGTCAAAACCAACAAAGCAATAACAGCAACAGCAAAACGCA
This sequence comes from Tenrec ecaudatus, assembly GCF_050624435.1. Taxonomy (NCBI): domain Eukaryota; kingdom Metazoa; phylum Chordata; class Mammalia; order Afrosoricida; family Tenrecidae; genus Tenrec; species Tenrec ecaudatus. The sequence continues at coordinate 9,740,553 of NC_134533.1, forward strand.
AGAACAAAATAACAAAAAGCCACCGACAAAAACGGAAAAGCCTATAAGTAGTTCAAGGTCTGTTTGTTGGCCTCCACGAATGTGTTCCGCCTTTGATCTTTTACCTAACTAATGTGACAAGTTGGTTTCAATGCACAGTGACCGTGTAGGACAGAGCAGCACTTGCCCTGAGTGTTTCCCGGTTGTACATTCTTAAGAAAGCTAAATGCTGCATCTGTTGTCTCCAGCAGAGCTCCTGGTGGGTTCAAACCACCAACCTTCCATTTTTGCCGCCAAGCACTTTAACCACTGCACCACCAGGGCTCCTTTCAAAGGCACTTGAAGTGATCTTCTTGGAACTATACACTGGCAATTTCTGGAATTTAGCATGAAATCATTTTTTTAAATACATCTCTGCCAGCCCTGTAATAAAGCCTCAGGCTTTCCCAACGATTAATGTAGCTGTTACTTTATGTGGAAGAATCTTTCCAAAGCCACACTGATGACAAATATCCCTCTCTCGTGGGTGAGAGACTGACAAATATAGCTCGATCGATGCCTGAACACGGACAAACAAACAAGATCCACTTTGATAAAGACGTGGACAATTTTTCAGACGGAAACAGAAACGATTGTGTTTGTCTTCTTTGCTGAAATCAACCTGTACGTAGACGCCTACCCTTCCCCAAAAATACGCGAATCCAATGTAAAACTATCCATCCATTGCTGTCTGTGTAGCAAAATTTAGTTTCAGTCTACTCTTTTACTGGCATGATTACATGCATGCCATGCAGTGAGGTGAAAGGCCAGCATTTCCTTTGGGGACTTTCGTAGTCTTTCCACGATTGTTACCAAAAATAAAGTTGCTGGCCAGAGCAGAGGGGTGCTTTTAAACGACCAAAGCCTCCCAGTGTCAAATACACCTTAGGCTGTCACTCGAAGCTCGGTGTTCAGCACTTTGCTGAAACAGACTAACAGTCGTGAATTGGGTCCGAGCACCGAGGTGTGCGCCCGGTGCTGTTTCCAAGCACTTTCCAAGTATTCCGTCCTAGAGCCCAGGGCAAGACGCGGTCTAGGGGTGTCAACCTCAGAAGTCCCTGCCCTGAGAGCTGGTTCAACCGAGCGCTGGGAACTTGCAGGCTGGCCCCTGGTCACGCGCGGTGTCCCTTGAGGCTGGAAACAGTCCCTACAAAGCTGAGAAAGCCGCAGGGAGCCTGCTGGGGTCAGGGACAGGGATCCGGACAGTCCAGGGGAGGCGGGGTTCGCTTCTGCTGGCTCAGCCCGGGAGGCCGGGGAGGGAGCTAGGCCGGCGCGCGCAGGCGCACTGAAGCAACTATGCTCGCAGGTGGAGTTGACTCCCACGGGACACCTGTTGTCTGGCAGTGGGTGGCGGTGTGGTCCCACGTCCTCCAGGACCCTCTCTTAGAGATGAACTCAAACTCCGCCCCCCAGCCACCCCGAAAACCGCCCCCCCCGCCCCACTTACAATGGGTGCGCGCATCTTGTCCCCAAAGCTGGGCGGCTGGTCGGAGTCGCTGGGTCAGCTGCTGAAGTGCCTGGGGCAGAGAGACAGGGATTCAGGCTGCTGCCAGCAGTAAACATCGTCTCCTGACCCCAGGGGACGATGGCTGCCGGCGGGGAGGCCCCGGCCCTGCCACCCTGCCGACACCCCCAGGAGCGGGCCGGGATCGCCCCAGACCTGCGGGGCGCCTGTGTCGGCTTCCCAGGTCCACGACTAAGCCCGGCCCCAGGGCGGGACCGCCTCCGCGCGCCTCACCTTCTCTAAGTCACCTGGGAACCGCTCGCGCACTTCGAGGTCTGGGGAGGCTGAGCCGCGCCACCGCACAGGGACTGGCTTTAATGGCCGCAGGCCCGGCCCTGGCCAGCGTGAGGTCACCCGGCCCCTCCCCACAGAGCGCCCTGCCAGGCCAACCGACAGCCTGCTCCTGCCGCTGGGCAGGGACCTGCCAGCCTGCCTGCCACGCGGCGCCCCCTGAGCAAGAAGGAGCTTCGTAAGCCATCCTTTTAAAGGCCACTCTCCCACGAAGTTGTTTTATTTTTCTTTTTACACTTTTTATTGCGAAATGGATACGGATTTGCAAAGCAGATCATCCGTTTCACTTTCCATGCACACGCAGTTTGTTTGCTCGCATTCATCCTAAGATTTTCCGAAGCCCCACTTGGGAGTTGACTCTCAGGGCAGAAGACTGGGGTCTCAGTCATGGGCTAGCCCCCCCCTGAATCCTGCACAAACCCTGGCACATTGAAGCTCTTGCATGGCTGGATGATCCAGGGAGTGAATGAGTGAACGACCAAACACAAGCTCCCCCCCCACCCCCCCCCCCACCCCCACCCCCGCAACTGCAATCCAGTGGATTCTGACTCACAGCGACCCTATAGAACAGGGCAGAACTGCCCGTGGGTTTCAGAGACAGTAGCTCTCTCCGGGGGTAGAAAGCCCTGACCTTGGTGTCTGTTCACCATGATAATGCAGTTAGTGAGCACAGGGGGGGTACAAGGTGGAGTGGTAGCAGGCGAGGAAAGCCCTTCATGCCTGACCGTTTTCCAATTGCTTATTTCTTGTATTCTGGGGGGGCTGGCGTCAGTACAGAGAAGCCATCACCTCGGATGGCAGCTTTTAAAAGTCGCCCCCCCCCCAGCAAACCCTCCCCCCCGCCCGACATTGTAATTCCTTTAACTTGTTTCCAGCATTCCCAGGTAGGCCAAGGTGTCCGACAGAAAAGCCTTGGGTTCGCCCTCCAGGGGCTCTGGCTGGTGTTCACAGAAGGGAGGGCAGAGCCGGGGCAGCTGGCTGTGGTGAGGCTGACCTGGCTGGGGTGGGACGGAGAAGTCAGCTTGTTCACACGCTCACTCCGACTGCTTGCCCTAAGCACACCCTGCCTCTCAGGATCTCTTTCTGGAGGCTTATTGATGCATGTCTGGCTCTCAATTCCAACAGTTCAATGAAGATTTAATAAAATGGTAGGTTCTACTTAAAAAAAAAAAGAGTAGGAGGCCTCATCTATCTCAAGGAACAGCTGGTGGCTTTGAACTGCTGACCTTGCACCTAGCAGCCCCAAACTTGTAACCATTACACCACCAGGGTTCCTCCTGGGAGTGCTTACTAATCTGTATATCCACGTCACTCCAGGGCCAGCTCTGTGCTTTGGAGCCAGGCTGCTTGGTCAGATGCTGGCCCAGCCCTGTACTTACTAGCTGTGTGGCCCAGAGGACACTCCCCCTTTGAGCATCTGTAAAATGGGGTGATGCTGATAGTCATAAGAATGCCACCCTCAAAGGAAGAGCAGTTAATTAGATGATGCCTACAGAGGGACGAACCCGAGACCTGGCACGTGGGAACTCCAGAGGACACACGTGGGTCAGGGAATTACTTGGCCTGGCCCTTCTAGTCACCGTTTTTTGTAACTCACCAAATGCCTGGCCAGAACCATGCAAATACGAGGCGCTTGTGGCCCACCAAGCGGATTGGATATCTTGTTAATGGTATGCATACGGTGCTTGACAGCTGGAGTCATGCAAGCATGGTGTAGGGAACCCTAACATGCAGATTGGTCAGCCTTGCCATCTCACTGGGCTTAACCTGAGCCATCGCAGAGACAAGAAGTGGGGGGAACTCTCAGGACCACCATGAAAGAAGAGCCAGAAGTGAACCCAGGGTCCCTGCACTGAGAGCCTCCTTGACCCAGGAGATGGAGAGTGGTGGCCCTGGATCAGGTCACAGGTGGTGAGAAACAACGAGACGCGGTGGCAGCAGAGCTGAGGCTGGCATGAGACAGAACAGTGAGCTTCCAGTCCACAGAGTGAGAAAGCCAAGCACCTTTGGGAAGAAGGCTTGCTGGTGGGGTGGGAGGCCTCTGAGCGCTTGGTGGGTCTGAGTTTGCCGATCTACAGAGCTAGAGCTGAGAGCTTTGGGGTCAAGGCTTCCTGGTGAAGTGGGGTGGGTGCCTCTGAGCACTTGCTGGCAGAGCTAAGAGAACATTGCCACATTTGCCCAAGCAGGGCAGAGGCCAAGGGGCCGAATGAAACCAAAGACCAGAGAGAGACATGCACTGCTTGAGTGGAAGCTTCCTGATGGAAGAACTGTAACCTGAGTGGTTTCTGATCCAAAATTGTAACCTTGAACATCCCCTAAGACCCCCATAATGATAAATCTCTTCCAGGAGTACGCTGTGCCCATTGCCCAGCGCACCAGAGAAGCCAAACGCGGTGGGAGGGATGGTGTCAAAATCAGTCCAAAGGCCAGAAAGTAGAGGAGAGGCATGCCTGACCTCTGCCTCCTGGGAACCGGCCTGGGGCTGTTTACATTGAGTCTTCCCCCTCTCCCCCAGAGGTCAGACACCTCCTCCGTGCCATTTTTTTTTACACATCAGCTGTTATTAATATGAGGAACGGCACGTGCTCATAAACATCAGGTGATATTCACCAGCTCCCCCCGCAGAGAGGCAGAAGCAATATAATCATGGAGCTTGCGTGCATGATGATGGGCCCGCTTGAGCGTGCTAAGCCATCTGTGAATTCAGACTAAGATGAAGTAGAGGGAAACAGACTGATGCCTGCCCCTCCCTCCCTCCCTCCCTCCCTCCCTCCCTCCCTCCCTTGGTTTCAGAATCGCTTGGCTCTTGGCAAATTTTTTTCCTTTTTCCTGTTGCTCATCTGGGCAGGGAGTGTGTGGGGATTGTGTTGGAGGGGAGAGGGGGAATCTTCACTAAATAAGAATATCCAAATGTGGCATAGCCTCCGTCGGGGTGTACCACTGCTGACAGTGGGTCCCATTTCCCCAACCCTCCTCCCCTTGCTCCTCGGACGTGGCCCTTCCTCTCATGTGCTTTGGACATGCTGTCGTCAGCAGAGAGCAGGCCCTGGAGAGGGACTCGAGGGTCAGTGGGAAAGAGGCAGCCCCTCAGTGAGCTAGATTGACACAGTGGCTGCAACAAGCGGCTCTGATATTGGGACGATTGTGGGCCACACAGCGTTTTGCTCGGTTGAACCCAAGGTCACATCGCTGTGAGTTGGAACTGCCTGGATTGCACGTAAGAACAACTCTTGCCCTGAGACTTTGTTAGCTAGCTAGATTTAAGGGGGGGAGGGGGCTGTCCCTCCCATGCCTGCAAAGGCCCCCAGAGAGCAGGTTGGAAAGAAATCAGGCAACCATTAGACATCTATGAAGCCCCCAAACTGAGCATGATCATATTCAAGCCCCTGGAGCCAGATGGGAGGTACACCTGGGCACCCAAACTAGGCCCAGGCTCATGATATCACCCAGGTGGGCTTAACCTAGCCAATCAGGTCAACCAATACCTTCAACCACGCCTCCCCCAGCCAGGAGTGGGCGAGAACTAAGGCAGGGGGCACGCTCTTATACGCCCTCACCCCCTGCTCTCTCAACCTCTGCGTCCCTGGGATTTCCCAGGAATTCCACACGTGTGGGTGCTCTTTTCCACGGGGTCTGGAGCACCCGAAATTTGTCCGTTCCTTCTTAAAACTCACTTGGATGACAATCGGACTTCGATGCAAAGAACCGCGTGCGGTGTGACCCACTCCAGAATCCTAACACATTCTGGACTCTTCAATTGACGCCAAGTCAAAAATGGCAGCCGTGGCATCGTCATGGGGCCAGACGCATGTTCTCTTTCAATGTTTGAGTTTAGGGAACGGAAGACGTCTAAGGGGGCATCATCGGGGCTGTCGCGTGTGAACAGGGTAAGGCTTGCCTAGGAAATGGTCATCAGAGAGCCTCAGAATGGGCGGGTGAATTGTCATCATGGGAAAAACACAGTTCTTGGTGCAACGTCCCTGACGTTTTCCTCCCGAATGTAGTTTCAGATTTCCTTGAAAACTTCCTTGTAACCCGCTGCGATCGTCTGCATCTCTCAGAAAATCGGTCACAAGATGATCCCTAAAGCAGCCCCCCCAAAACAGTTGTCCTAACCTTTGAGCTGGTTTCTCTGCCTTCAATTTGACAGGCCCCTCAGAGGCCCTTGGGGATCACTGTTTTTATTGGACATTTCGTTTGTTTTGTGGGACTAGAGTGAGAGGAAGATGGGTATGTTACTGAGAGCACTTCCCACAGGCTTTGAAGACCCTCGGCGTCAGCGCCTAAAACCAGAGGCACTGCAGCGAGAACCCTGGTTTTGTCCTAAGCCTGGAACTCATCCGTTTGTCATCTTGAGTCCCCACATTCAGTTTCTGACCCCCAATACAGCCAGGGGAAGTCTCCCGGAGCCTAGCCCTGCTGGTTCTGGAAGCCAGGGAGGAGAGGCTGCCCATGAGACAGGCAGGCAGATGCAGCCAGGAGCACACCAATGCAGAAGGAAGGCAGGCTCGGGAGGGCTCCCCTCAAGACCAGGACAGGGAAACCAAGAGCTAGCGCCGCAGTCCTCCCCAACTCTGGCCTGACGGACCAGCAAGAGAGGCCACCACTCCTCTGGAGAAAGCCCAGGCTTTCTACTCCTGTAATGTTACAGTCTCAGAAACCCACGGGGGCAGTTCTACCCTGTCCTGTAGGGTCACCACGAGGTGAAATAGACTCCCAAGGCAGTGAGCTTTTAACATTGATCATTGCAGATGTTACTGTCGATGTTTAGCTCATCTGCTGAACGGATCAAACGGACACTAACTCTGATGGCGAGTCAGCCCGTTCCCCACTTCTCTTTTATCTTTGCCACATTAAAAACCAGCAACCCCACCTCTGCCCCTGTACTGCCTTCGAGCCCCTTTCGACTCATAGTCATCCTGTAAGACAGCATAAAACGTCCCCTGTGGATTTTTGAGAGGGTAACTCCTTACGGGAGTAGAAAGCCCGGTCTTTCTCCCACAGAGCATCTAGTGGTTTCGAACTGCTGACCTGGCAGCCCAAAGCATAACCATTACACCACCAGGGCTCCTCCTTTACCTCACAGGCTGAATAAAACGCTGTTTCCCTCACGGTTAGAACTTCATGGTGATGTCTCCATAAGTCGGACCGTCAAGAACCATCAGGCATTTGAAGTGTGACCACGCTCCTTGGATGACGCTTCGTGAATAGGCCAGTTCTGACAAATAGTTCTAACCAGCAAAGCCAGGCTTTTGTGAGCAAAAGGTCAAGTGTAGCCTCCAAACATCTCCTTGGGTCGGAGTGCCCAGGTTCTGACGCAGTTAGCCTGTGGAAGGGCTCGGGCAGCAGGGAGGGGGCTGACTGCAGCGGAACCTTGCCATAAATTCAGACTGTGGGAATCACCTCATCTGGTGTCAATTGAAGGATTAAGAGTGTGGGGGCGGAGTCTAGGCTGTCAATCTCGAGAGAGCCAATGAGACTGCTGTGTGGGCCTGGCCTTCTCCTCTGAGAATTCTGGGAGATCTGGTACTTCCTCCTTGCAGGCAGAAGACACTTCTCTCTCTCTCTCTGCTACTCCCTGGGAGACACGGCAGAAGACAAGCCACATGGACGCAACCATACCTCAGAAGTCGGAGAAGCCACAGAGAGACCCCTGCCAGCACTGAGATGTTTCCAATGACACTGGATTCAAAGGCTTTCTACCCACCGGCCTGTGATCTTCTGCATTCGGCATCATTGCATATGTTTCCTGAGTGTGAAAAGGATTTTATAGCTTGATACCAGAAATAGGGGCTAATATCGGATTTATGGATTTGATCTGGGCTGGGATGTTGTCTCAATGTTCCATTGCTCCTGTATATAAACCCCTTTCTTATATGTGTGTCCATGGATTTGTTTCTCTAGTCCACCCAGACTAACACAGAGACCCTATTTCAAGTCCTTCCAATTAAGCCCCTGATGTTTGCTAAAATCAGGCGTGTGGGCGAACGATGGGGCTTTCTACTCCCGTAAAGCGTCTCAGCCTCGGGAACACACCAGGGCAGTGCTACCCTGTCCTACAGGGTCAGCTGCGTCGGCATCAACTGGATGGCAGAGTGTGTTTGTTTGTTTGAAGGCTTGCTAATCATTCCACAAGCTTAATTACACAACCAAGCAACACGTTTTTCATTGCCATCGCAGAGGTGGCAAGAGTGTCTCCCTAAAGAGGGTCTTGACACCAGACCCTCAGCAGAAATTCCCCATGTAAGCAGATGTCAGGAAAAGGTCTGCCCCAGGGCCACCGGGACATCTTGTGAGCTGGGAAAATCCTGTGTGACAACCCAGTGACCACCCTGGAATCCCCTGAAGTATGTGTACTTTTGCATTTGTGTGCTGCTCCTGGTCCCTGTCGCCCTCTATAAGCCAATCCTAGCGAAAGCCCTCTCTTGGTGATGACCTACTGCTCCGATTGTTATGACTCCAAGCAGAACATCGCCACTGGAAGTTCCCTGGAAACCCTGTAAAACCCGAGTCGCGCTGCCTCGGGGACCTTCCCTCGGTGTGTCCCTCACAGCTTCCTGGTTCACGTGACATCGAGCCTTCGTAAACCTCTTTTGCTTTCAATCATGCACGTTTCCCACCCCTAGCCCTCGGGAAAAATCCCCATTGAGAGGTCCTGCAGAGTGTCTGCTACACATGTATCTGCAAGGAAGCCATCTCCACTTCCTCTTGCAGAACACTCCACTGCCTAAGCTATCTCAGTCCACGCCTCAGGTTGGCTAACTGGCCCGATCGGGGGACAGTGCAGAGGAACGTGTCGTGGTTGGTCTGTGCTACGTCTGGTGAAAATGCCCATCACAGAACCCCATCCCCCTGGCATGTGGGGGGCACGTGGCCAAGATGTGGTTCCCTGTGGCACTGGACCAGAAGGGGCAGTTATTGAATGTGGCTGTTCTAGCCAAAGTCTCTGATGTCTTCCAAAGGGCCCTTTCCTGCTTGGGTCTGGTAAGATGGTGGGACGGGCACTGAGGGGGTACACCTGTGAGCAAATGGGATGGCGTCCCTGGAGTCGTCCCGCTGTGTATAAATGGAAGCCTTCTGCTTAGAAAGACTGCCTTTTTGTAATTTTTAAAAGTCATTTTATTGGGGTTCATATAACTCTTATCACAATCCACACATACATCAATTGTGTAAAGCACACTTATACATTCGTTGCCCTCATCATTCCCAACATTCGCTTTCTGCTTGGGTTCCTGGAATCAGCTCCTCATTTCCCTTTTTCTCTTCCCCCTCCCTCCCCGCTCCCCACTCCCTCGTGAACCCTTAACAATTTATAAGTTAGTATTTTATCTTACTTATACTGCCCAGCATCTCCCTTCACCCACTTTTCTGTTGCCCATCCCCCAGAGAGGAGGTTATAGGTAGATCCTTGGGATCGGTTCCCCCTTTCTATCCCCCCTTCCCTCCTGGTACTGCCACTCTCCCCGCTGCTCCTGAGGGGTTCATCTGTCCTGGATTAACCTGTGTTTCCAGTTCCCATCTGTACCGCTGTGCATCCTCTGGTCTAACCAGGTTTGCAAGGTAGAATTGGGATCATGATAGTTGGGGGGAGGAAGCATTTAAGAACTAGAGGAAGGTTGTGAGTTTCCTTGTTGCTACACTGCACCCTGAGTGACTCATCTCCTCCCCACTACCCCTCTGCAAGGGATGTCCAGCTGTCTACAGCTGGGCATTAGGTCCCCATCACGCGCCTCTCTCATTGACCATGATATGATTCCCCCCTCACCTTTGTTGCTTAAAACCTGGTCCCCTAGGCCCTTCATGATCACACATGTTGGTGTGCTGCTTCCATATGGGCTTTGTTGCTTCTGGGCTACATGGTCGCTTGTTTACTTTCAAGCCTTTAAGATGCCAGGTGCTATATCTCTCGATAGCCAGGCACCATCAGCCTTCTTCACCACACTTACTTATGCACACATAAATGCTCTTCAGCATTTATGTGGGGAAGGTGATCACACAATGATGGTTTTTGTTTGGGCTAGCAGGGCGTGCTGATGGGGTACGGAGGGGAGACAGATTTGAAGTCAAAGTCCACTCACATTTTTTTCCCCTGGGATGCCTGCAATCTACAAAGCAGGAAGGGTCCAAACTGTTTGGGGTCAGTCCTAAAGAGAAGGAGAGAAGCAGCAGGAAGCTGCCTCTGTGTGGGAGCCAGCCCACATCCAGATGGGTCCTAAAGGACAGTAGTATGCTTGAAGGGCATAATTAGACAGACATCAGACAAAGCATGCAATGGCTCACCTCTTCTGTGGCAGAAGGCAGTAGAGAGAGCACTAATATACTCTTTCATGGGCTTACATATTCTCAGACATGCAGACCTCATTAATTACATCATTACATCTTAACTCCCGAGGTCCCTGAGCTCATTGGGGAGAAACCTAATGCTAGCATTGGGGGCAGGCAGAGGGGAGTCGTCTGCCCCTGGAGCAGGGAGAACACAGGACACCTGTCTGCTCCTAGAGATCAAGGCCTCAGCCGCATGGTGATCGGCCGTGTGCTTGTGAGAGGAACATTAAGATAACACTATTGTGGGAGGATACTGTGGGGATAACTTTTAATTAGGATGATGTGACTGGGACTCTGCTCCAGCTCATGCATGTGAAGGCCTCCCTACACTCAGGCCTCTCAGACTTCCTCAATCATGAGCATAGGTAATTTGTCGGCATGCATGCTCTTTCCGGTCACTAGTTTCCCACACCTCAGCACCTGTCCTGGGAATGTTTAGGAGTAGGGGTGATCTGAAACGTGAAGGTCAGGGTTTAGGGAACCTCCCAAGATCCTCCACTTTCCTTCAGGCCACCTTCCCTGTGAGTCACAGTTGGCTCAGGCTTCTGCCCTCTTCCCCAGCCAGGTCCCTTTTCTGTGACAGCTAGTCAGCCACCTCATCAGCAAGGCCAACTCCTGAGACTGCTGCAGCCCCAACTCATCCCCTCTGCTCCCTCGGGGACCCAGGAACGAGGCATCAGGGAAGTTGGCTCTAGTGGACCAACTAGTTTCACTTCCAACACTCTTTGGGTTCCACATTAATGTCCAGCTGGCTGCTGGCCAGTCCTCTCCTCCTTGCTGCTGGAGGAACGGGTCCGGCCCTCTAGGTTTGCCCCACTTTCCCCCTCTCCGTCCATCACCAAGGAAACGGGTGTCTTGTTTCAGTCCCTGATTCCGATTCTTAGCTCCTCGTTCAGCTAATTGTTGACCTGTGCTTGGACCCAAACCTCCGGATCACTCTGCTCTTATAGGCACCAACACGTTTTTACCTAGTGGGAGCGTGGGAGCTAAGCAACCACCCTTGTTCTGACTAACTCAGCAGCCTTTCTTTGTGGTTCTCTGTGGCCTAGGCTTGGCTGGGATGCAGATGCCATTCTGGAACTCAGTAAACACATTGCCTAGTCCAGCGGTTCTCAACCTGGGGGTCGAGACCTTTTGGAGGCCAAACGACCCTTTCACAGGGGTTGCCTAAGACCATCGGTAAACACCTATTTTTAGTGAGCTTGTTTTAATTAAAAGATCATTTTATTGGGGACTCTTAGAACTCCTGTTACAATCCACACATCGATTGCATCAGGCATGTTTGTACATATATTGCCTTTATTCTTTTTAAGACATTTACTTACTTTTTTATAAAATCATTTTATTAGGGGCTCATACAACTCCTATCATAATCCATACATACATCAATTGTGTAAAGCACATTTGTACATTCATTGCCCTCATCCTTCTCAAAACATTTGCTCTTCACTTAAGCCCCTGGCATCAGTTCCTCATTTTCCCCCTCCCTCCCCACCCCCCTCCCTCCCCACCCCCTTCCCTCAAGAACCCTTGATAATTTATAAATGATTATTTTTTCATATCTTGCCCTGTCTGACATCTCCCTTCACCCATTTTTCTGTTGTCCGTCCCCCAGGGAGGTTATATGTAGATCCTTGTAATCAGTTCCCCCTTTAAAACTCACTCTCCTTCCACCCTCCCAGTATCGCCACTCACACCACTGGCCCTGGAGGGATCATCCTCCCTGGATTCCCTTCCGAGACACCACTTCTTTCTCCATCTCCAGGCATGTCCACCCACTTGCAGATACGCCCACATATGAGTACCTGGTATGAAGACTGTTACCCATGCTACACCATGCTTCGAAACAACTTTTCATTGATTTGCCATTTGAAATATTTCACAATATAGAATGATATATTGTTTTTTGTGATGATTACTATGCTTTAATGATGTTCCACTAAACCATGTAACCCTGTAACCATGAAAATACATCTTGCCTACCAGATATTTCCATGACAATGCATAACAGTAGCAAAATGACAGTGATGAAGTAGCAACAAAAATTAATTATGGTTGGGGGGTGGTCACCACCACATGAAAAACTGTATGAAAGGGTCACAAGCATTAGGAAGGTTGAGAACCACTGGCCTGGTTGGGTGTGGGGGCTGGGACAGTTAACAAGTGAGAAAGGAATCACCTGGCAACTTTGGGAAAGGTTTTTTTCCAGCCTAGAAATCACTCATCCCAGAGAATCCTGGACAGAGAAGGCGGGCCAGGCGCTGGGCTCCGGGTGGGAGGGATCCCGGAAGGTTCCTGCTTGGTCCCGGCAGAGGGGTGCCATGTAGGCACCCCTTAGACGGTCCCTCTTGGAAAGCAGCATTTGCTGTGTTGTTTCATTTCGCTAGGAGGCGTGCAGAGGCTGGTTGGGGCACCCTAGGATGCAGACCTTTTGCCTGCACTGGAGGGGTAGCCTGGGACACAGAGACATGAGACGTCCCTAAGTGGCAGGGACAGGAGACCGGTGGAACAGTCCGGACACCAGGCAACCCGTGGGGGCCCTGGGCTCAGTGGACTCAGTGGGGAAAGGCCCTGGGTTTATCCCACTGGGCCCTCTGCCATTCAGCCCATTTTATCTTCCAGCCACTCTGCCATGGACCCTTCTGTCCAGACTCTTTGTAACTCGCTTGACCCTGTATACAATAGAAGCACTGCCGGGTCCTGCCCTGTCCTCACAATGCTTACATTGGAAACCCCTGGAGAGGCCACTCTGTCAGTCCATCTTACTATATTCTTTTGCATGATAAATCTTTCCCCAGGGACTGGTCTTTCTTGAACACATGTCCAAAGCCCATGAGACCAGTTCTCTGCACCCTCCCTTCTAAGGACCGTTCTGGCTGTACTTCCTCCAGGGCAGGGCTGTTTGTCCTTCTGGCAGTACACGGCACTTTTGATCTTCTGGGCCATCACCGTCATTCAAGTGCATCAGTTCTTCAACGGGCTTTGTTGTCCCGTCCCTCGGGACATCAACAACGATACCTGAAAGAGGGACTGGGAATGAAGATGGGCAAGGGCGCGAGAAATGGAGGCAAGACAGGAATCTGATCAAGCCTCATTTATTGAGTTGAGAGCAGAGGTTTAAATAGCCAGCAAGGGGCGGGCACCATTACGTCACATGTAAAATAAGGTACAGTTGAATAGTCGTGCATCTCTAAATAAGGAAGAAATGGCAGGCAACTGATCAAACAGGTAAGTATGCTAAAGAAGCATTCTTGGTGAGCCTGGGGGGAGATGCCACCAGTCATGAATTGACCAATGAGCATAGCAGCTGCTAGTGAAAGAGCACCAATCCTAGCAAGGGTCAAGGCAGCCGCCCTCTGACGGGAAATGAAACAAAGGGCAGTAAAACCTCAGGGCAGTTTGAATGGCAGGAAACCGAGAGACAATCCATGGCTTAAATCCAGGGTGGGGAGACACGCAGTTCCCTACACTTTGTTATTCATTGACCAGCTGTCATGTGCTTGATAGATGATCGAAAATGCCACGGCTTGGGTCAGGTGCATCTGAGTCATCAAAGTGACAGACATCCGTGCTTTTTAGCAAACATCCCTGGTGCAGCAGATTTACGTCATATCTTATGTGGTTTGATTTTTCTTTTCTTTTTAATCATTTTATCAGGGACTCATACAACTCCTGTTACAATCCACACATCGATTGCATCAGGCATGTTTGTACATATATTGCCTTTATTCTTTTTAAGACATTTACTTACTTTCTTTTTTATAAAATCATTTTATTAGGGGCTCATACAACTCCTATCATAATCCATGCATACATTCATTGTGTAAAGCACATCTGTACATTCATTGCCCTCATCCTTCTCAAAACATTTGCTCTCCACCTAAGCCCCTGACATCAGCCCCTCGTTTTCCTCCCTCCCCGTTCCCCCCTCCCTCATAGGTGGTTTGATTTCTTGACCGCAGTTTCCATGAGCATTGATTAGGGACCCAAGTGTGATGAGGCCCTAGACAACTTCAGCTTTTCTCCATTTCCCATGATGCTGTGTGTTGTTCCAGTCGTGAGGACTTTGGTTTTCTTTACACTGAACTGCGATCCGTACGGAAGACTTTGACCTTCAGCGCTTCAAGTCCTCCTCACGTTCAGCCAGCAAGGTTGTGTTATTGGCACACCACAGGTTTTGAATAAGGCTTCCTTCCAGTCGGATGCTGCGTGCTTCTTCACAATGTCCAGCTTCTTGAATTCCTTGCTCAGCAGACAGTGTGGAAGTGGGGTGAGAGGACTCAACCCCGATTTTAAACCACGCACCATCCCCTTGTTCTGTTTGCACAGCCACCTGTTGGTGTGTGTACAGGTTCGGCATGAGCACCTCGAAGTGCTCAGGGAGTCTCACTCGTCACAACGTTATCCCTAGTTCCGCACGAGCCACACAATCCAACGACTTCGCATCATCAATAAGACACAGACAAGCCATCTTTATGGCCTTCTGTACTTTCAGCCACAATAACCCTGACACCAGCAGCAAGACCCCTGGTTTCATGACTCTTCCGATGTCAGCTGCTATGACTGGCAGCTCCTTGTCAGTGTACTGCCATAATGGTTTTGAGTTAACTTCAGCAATATTTCGCTGGACTGGGTGGGACCCAGATGAGGTGCTTTTGCCCTATCAAGGTGACTGGATCGTTTTCTAATCATGGAACTAAGGTCCCTGCTGCCTTTAGGGGAGTGGAAAACTCCAGATCGGATGTATGAAACCCCAATGTAGGGACTGGTCAGTTTTGCTAATTCCATTAGGCGTCCAATGAGCCATCTCAGTGGTGGGGGAGGAGGGTCTCGCTACCATAAAGTACGAAGAACCAAGAGAGGAACAAGGTCTGAGATCTCTGCACGGAGTTTCCTCAGTTCAGGTGACAGACGGCTGTGACCCCAGGGACAGTGAGAGATGCTGAGAAGTAGTGGCCGCAGAGACAACAGAGCTGGCATGAGACAGATCCGTGGCCTTCCCTGCCCACAGAGTGAAAAAGCTACAGCTGGGCACCTTCTGGCCGAGGCTCACTGGCAGGGTGGGCATTTACTGGCAGAGCTAGGAGAGCTCTGTAACCCTTGCCCAAGCATTTCTGATCCTGAATTCTAACCAGTTACTTTCCTAATAACCCCCCTAACTGTGGGATCTAGCGCCCACAGTCAAACGGGTCCTTAGGGGTGGTTTGTGTAATTAAGGAAAATCAGGACAACAGACAGTGAGGCACAAGGGCACATTCTGATGTTGGAATCAAGAGAGCGAATGTATTTTCTGTCAGGGGAAGCCAGCCCCTAACACATCATTATGGGTCCGGTAAGCGCAATTGTACAGCGATAATAAGTAAAGATCATAGTAAAGTTATAGAGAACATGAGAGATAGAAGTGAAGTACTGAAATAAATGGAGTCATATACAATTCATGGTAGCATGCTCACCTCAGCTCCACTCGATGGTCCATGTGGAGGGAGACAGAGACATTTAATGCTAGCCCAGGCTTTTTATCTTCTCTGGGGACATGCAAGCCCCCTAATTACAGGTGAGGACATACGTCACTGGAAGGGGCTGTACTGTAGGTAATACAGTAATGGGAGGCGTGATCTAGGGGTATCCAGGCAATAGGAAGAGGAGGGATTGGGGCACACATGTGGCAAGATGGGCGGATCCTAGGTACAGGATGGCAGCCTGACTTTGGATGTCACAGAGCAGGTTTGACTGGTTCCCTGGCTCAACTGATAGAGACCATTATCAGTGGGATGTGAACTCCACCTACAGGAACCAAGTTAATGGTCGCAGACCCCCACCCTTGTGGTGTGGGGAGACAGCAGTCTGGCAGGGACTGCCTTCAGGGAAGATGCCTGTGAGCATCTGACCTCGCCCCACAATTCTCCAAGGGGTTTATATGGTCAGGAGGCTTGCAAGCCTCCAGCAGGCACACGCATAATAGAGGGGGCAGCGGCTTAACCTTGGATGTCCCAGAACTTATTGGGGGAACAATCAATGATCGGTATCAGAAGGAAGCATTAGAGGGGGACTACTGCTCCTTGGGTGGGACAGACAAAAGACTGATTGCTTTTACAGTCAGGTAGTCTCCAGCCTCATAGCGAGTAGCCAGGTGCATGCAGGAGACATGTGTTATGGCAGCACCTGTAGGGAGGCCCATTGTGGGGCCGTCTTTCAGTCTGGAGAATGTGTATAAGGTTTTAGCTCTGTCTTGGAACTGTGGGAGTCTTCTTTCACTAGGGCCGGTCTTCCAAGTGCGGTGGTTAGGAGAGTAGAGATTAGGCCGTGGACACTCCCTTCCAGGTTCTCTGTTTCCCACACCTAACTGTGAGTTTTGCCTGTGATTCTTGGTGGCCATGGCAATGGAGCTACAGTCTCGAAAACCCACAGGGCCTCTTCCACCCTGTCCTGAATAAACTCGTTGGTAGTGAGTATGAGTTTTTTTGTTTATTGGAGTTCTGATTTACCAAACATGATGTGATTTTCCAGGAAATGGTTGCTCCTAATAACATGTCCAAGGTAGTGAGATGAATCTTGCCATATTTGCTTCTAAGGAATATTCTGGCTGCACTTCTTTCAAGACAAATAGGTTTGTTCTTTTGCCCGTCTGGTTCTTCTGTGAATATTCCTTCCCAGCACCATCATGAAATGCACCAGTTATTCACCCACCTTCCTTATCCAGTGTCCAACTTTCAGGTGCATATGAGGTCACTGAAAAACCATGGCTTGGGTCATGTGCACCCTAATCCTCAAAGTGACATCGTATTTTAAATTAAAAAGCAGGTTTAACAAAAATACATTTATTGACGAATACTTCATATATCATACAATGTGTTCATTCAGTCATAATAAGAAGAGTTATGTAATCCTCACCACAATCAATTTCAGAACATTTCCTTCACATATTTCCTGTGGCCCGTGGCCCATTTCTCTCAATCCTCCCTGCCATACCCCTATCCAGTTACTGTTTGTACAGATCTACCTACCCTGGATTTCATACACAGAAAATCATACAAAACAATAATACAAAATCATAAAAAGCAAACAAAACCCCAACATCAATGACTAGACAAAACAGGAAATTCTCAAAGAGAAAGCAGAAAGTATTAAAACCTGAAACAACCTTGAAGTTAGTCAAAGGGGAACATTTCAGACCAACAACACCTGCCATAATCGACTTTACAATGCTCTCTGTCTGGTAACAAGGCCAGTCCCACCCTCCGCTGTGCTCAGAGGGCATTTATCGGACACGTCATCCACGTGGAGGCTCTGAAAATGGAGTTTGGGCTTCCACCGTCATCCATGTCTTCAGAACACCAGGTGTTCACAGTTGACACTGGCTGGTGTGCTTGTGCCATGTGGGCTTAGATGACACCTCACTTAGGTGGCTGTTTGTTTGAAGACAAACCTTTAAGACCCTGGATAGCCAGGCACCATCGTCCAGTGACATCCTTGCTCTTCAACACGTTAAAGAGGTAGGTATAAACATACTGGCATGTAGCAGGGAACCAAGAAAGAGGTCTGCGGGGCTGGCCGCAATCCCAACTATGTGGGACACCCTCCCCCCCACCCACACACACAGAGAAGAATGCACTTCAGAGGACAGTACTGAAGCTACAGCTTGGGGAGAAGGGCATGTCTGATCAGAGCACACAGGGGAAATGAAGAGGGAAGGAGAGTAAGTGGAATACATCTTGATCCACCCATCCCTGAGGATAATATTCCTGCTCAGAGCAGCCAATGCACCAAAAGGACCATAGGACCGGCCCCACCACAAGACACGACATCCTGGACTGACCCATAGTGCTTTGGAGGACAACACTGGAGACACAGTGTGAGAATTGTGCCCAATCTGACCCCATCACACTGAGGCAAAACACTAAGGGCAGGCAACAGAGCAGCAAGGGGAGCAAAGCAATGAAGTCCCTGGGGAATACAAAAATTAGACTTTGGAAACAGAGTGTGGCATCCCATCTGACTCGACTGGAACACACTCCTAAAGGTAAAAAAAGAAAGCTGGAAGTATTTGTAGGCTTTTCCTTTTTTGTCATTCTTTTTGTTGTTATTTTTTGTTTATTTGTTTTTGTTGGTTTTGTCTTCCTTTGTCGTTTTATTTGGATTTGCCTGTTTTTTGCACTTATTAATGTCTGTTTGTCCATATAAATAAGATAGGTGAGATAAGCAATTCAGAGAAGAAAAGAATGGGACTGATGGTTCCCAGGGGACCTGGGAGAAGGGGAGTTTGGAGGAAGGAGGTGTGTCAACCAACCCAGGGACAAGGGAACAACAAGTGAACTAAACGATGGAGAGAAGGGCATACGATGTCTAGTGGGGCTTAATCAAGGGCAATGTAGCAGCAAGGAATTACTGAAACCCAAATGATGGCTGAACATGATAGTGAGACTAGAGGAAATAGAGGAAAGAACTAGGAGGCAAAGGACATTTATAGAGGTCTAAATACAGGCATGTACATATGTAAATATATTTATATCTAGTAATAAGGAAATAGAATTATGTACTTATATTTATATGCTAAATATAAATATTTAGCAGATGGTTATTGGGCCTCTGCTTAAGTACTCCCTCAATGCAAGAACATTTTGTTCTAATAACCTGGCATTCTGTGATGCTCAACTTCCTGACACAGTCGCTGAAGACAAAATGGGTGCATAAGCAAATGTGGTGAAGAAAGCTGATGGCGTCCATCTATCAAAAGATATAGTATCTGGGGTCTTAAAGGCTTGAAGATTAACAAGTGGCCTTCTAGCTGAGAAGCAACAAAGCCCACATGGAAGAAGCACACCAGCCTGTGTGATCATGAGGTGTTGATGGGATCAGGTATCATTCATCTAAGACCCAGAACAAAATCATACCAATGTGAATGGGGTTGTGTGTGTGTGTGTGTGTGTGTGTGTGTGTAGTGGAGACCCAAAGTCCATCTGTAGACAATTGGACCTCCCTTTACAGAAGGGTTACAAGGAAGAGACAAGCCGTTCAGGGTGCAGTATAGCACCAATGAAACATACACCTTTCCTTGCACCCCCACCCCAACTATCATGACCTCCATTCTACCTTACAAATCTGACTAGACCAGAACATGTCCACTGCTACAGATAAAAGCCTGAAACATGGGAAATCCAGGACAGACAAACCCCTCGGGACCAAGAATGAGAATAGAGATACCAGGAGGGTAAGGGGGAATCAATCACAATGATCAACATATAACCTCCTCCCAGGGGGACAAACAACAGATAAGTGGGTGAAGGGAGACAGCAGATGATGTAAGATATGAAAATCATAAGTTATAATTTATAATTATCAAAGGTTCATGATGGAAGGAGGGGAGG
Source organism: Tenrec ecaudatus (assembly GCF_050624435.1). Taxonomy (NCBI): domain Eukaryota; kingdom Metazoa; phylum Chordata; class Mammalia; order Afrosoricida; family Tenrecidae; genus Tenrec; species Tenrec ecaudatus. The sequence continues at coordinate 9,760,056 of NC_134533.1, forward strand.
GGAGGGAGAGAAAATGAGGAGCTGATATCAAGGGCTCAAGTAGAAAGAAAATGCTTTGAAAATGATGATGGCAACATATGTACAAATGTGCTTGACACAATGGATGAATGTATGGATTGTGATAAGATCTGTAAGAGCCCCCAATAAAAGTATTTAATAATTAAGAAAAGAGGTAGGTATAACTGAAAATAAGAGCTCTGTAAAGAGTTCATGGCCAACTGCCCAATAGAACAATGTGCTCCATCTCCCAGAGAATTTGGAAGGGGTATGGTAATGTTTCACAGTGTTACATAGTAAACATCAACCTAGTGGGGAGCTTAATGTGAATACCAGCATATCTGACTATTGATAGAATCACAGTGTATTTGCATATTAACACTCAAATGTAGGCAATATGATAGGCATTTGAGAAAAGAGATAAGAGAAGCAATAAGAGAAAACATATACAATTCTAGGTATTAGTAACTTGTGATTCCTGAAATCAGTAGAGGTCTCATAATTTTTTTAACATGGACCACAGGGCCCGAATGATAAATGTCTGAATATTGAAATTCCTTTTTTCACGTCCTTAAAACAACCAGACCAAGCCAAACACACTGCCAGCTTATAGGGCGGGATAGAATTGCCCCTGTGAGGCTCTAAGACTGTAACTCTCAGCAGGAGAAGAAACCCATCTTTTTTCTGAGAAGTGACTATTGGTGTCAAATTGATGGCCTTGCCATAATTCCAAACAGCTTCAAGAGGGGTACAGACCCCTAAGAGGGGAGATTATAGGGCAGAATTTATATGAAAGTTACCTTATAAGCAAAAATATATGTTGAGGACATCCCAGACTAAGTATATCTTAAAATGTTCGTTTCTCAATATCAGCAAGGCGGGATGGACAACACTGTCCCAACTAGTATATGGTGCAGTGGGTGTAAAACATGAAGAAGAAAAAAAGATAAATTATCAAGCGTTCATGAGAGAGGGTGGAGAAGGGGAAAAGGATGGGCTCAAAGAAAAAAAACTATTTTGAAAAAGATGGCGGCAACCAATGTACAAATGTGCTTGAAACAATGGATGAATGAATGCATTGTGATAAGAGCTATAAGAGCCCCCAATAAAATGATTTTTTTTTTAAAGAAAGTGATTCTAAACCAGGGAGGGGGCACATAGGACAGGAACTGGAAGGAGTGTGGTTAGTTCCACATTAACCTAGGAGGTCTTATTGCGGTTACTTCCTGGGCCCACACGGACCCTTAACGAAGCATCGGTCCCTGGCAGCCGAGATTCTTGTCACTGCTGCTGAGCTGTCTAAGGTTCGGATCATCTTTATGCTTTCTTCCTTGTCTGCAGTCTCCTGGCACCGCAGGGGGTCCACTCCATTCCCACAAAGAAAGATACTTATTGGAAAATTGCTGAGAAAATCACAGGCCAAACTTGAAAATAATGTTTTCCAAGACAACTTCTTGTGCCCCTTCTGTTGATCAAGGCAATGGCTCAGTCTATTCTGAAAAAGAATCAATGAGTACCAGGAAATATGTCATCTGACTTTTGGTTTTAAATAGCTCAGTGGCATTTACTCGTTAGACATGTGGAAGCAGGCCACTGTGGTCCAGATAGTTTCACCCTGTGCACTGTGGGCTATTTTAGCACACAACTAAGAGGACACCACCTGCTCTGAGAGCCAATCAAATAGGACGTTTTGGGGTTTTTTTTTGCCAGACTGCATTGACTGGAGCACGTGAATTACAAATCCCTCAGCCTCACCGCCATGAGTCAATTCCGACTCTGAGGCTCTGGAGGGTTCCTTCTCCCACCCAGCGAGGAGCACCTCTCAAGCCAGCTTGGTCTCCGGTGGGGCTCACAGGCTTTCTGGCATCTCGGGAACTGGTAAGGGGGGCCAGAAAGAGCCTTGCTGTGAGGTGCTGTCGGGTTTGACTCCTGGGGACCCGCTGGATAAAAGAGGGAAACACTGCCTGGTCTTGCCCCAGCTTCAGACTTGTCCTTATGGGGAGCCCATGCTTGCAGTCACCATCAGATCCTTGGGAACCCCTTTCCGTGGTCAGCCTGAGGCCCTGGCTCACCACCTGCTCCCCTCGGTGGTGAGTTGGACAATGCACTGCTGCCCCCTGGTGGGCAGAACACTGCTTCCAATAAAGGTCTTCTCTTTAGTCCCTGGTCTAATACCTCTGCCACCATACCAACCATGCGAAATCATCTCAACTCTGCACTAGACAGCCCCCTTTCCCTCCGTCGGGCTCTGCGGACGAAATTCAAGGCAGTGTAGATCGTGATCCCTTTCCTTCTAAGGAGGAGCTCAAGGACCCACTCATGGTTACCAGAGGGGCTTTCTCAGTGGACGTGCCTGGTGCACGCTCTGACTTTTGGCCACTTTTGAGAAAGACCCAGCTTCACAGCCAGCAGACCTGGTGCCCTTCCAGATCAAGCTGCTCTGCAAACCACCCCGCTGCTGTCAGCAAGCAGTTGGTCTTGAAGGTGGGGCTGCTCCAGGAAACCTCACCAGGCCTTCTCAGCAGGCCTGCATATTCCGTTCAGCTGCATCCACAGGAGCTAATGAATCCAAGGCCCTTGAGCCTGACCTGGCCTGAGGCCTTAGCGGTGGGCTCCTGAGAAGTTAGGTCTGGTGGCTACAAAGGCAGTCTGCTGGGTATGAGACGCAAGTGTCCTCTTGTCACAGCAGATTTCCACAGCACGCAGAGCCGCGCTGCTGCAGTGTGCCCTGAGTAAATTCAGCTGCCCAGACATGTGCGGAACACAGCATGAGTGCTTAGAGAAAAAAGGAGTGGGATGTCTCCAGGATCCCAGACTCTGAGTGCGCATTCCCACGAGCACCAAATCAAGGAGACAAAAAAGTGAAGTTCCTTTTTCATGTCCTTATGAAAGCAAACCAAGCTCACTGCCATTGAGGAGATGCTGACTTACTGCGACCCTCTGTCACAGGGCGGAATTGCCCCTGTGGGTCTGTGAGTCTGAGACTGTAACTTTTTTTTTTGAGACTGTAGCCCATTGAAGGAGTGGAAAGTTCTTTCTCCCAAGGAGCAGCAAGTGGCTTCAAACTGCTGACCTTGCAGTTCGCAGCCCGACTTGGAACCACTAGGGTAGAGAACAGGGTATCTTTCTGTTATGTGTTTTGTCCTCCTCAGCAGAGCAGCGTTCACAGGCTACCAGCGCCAACATTTCTAACAGCCTTGTCCTTGTGCAGCTGCAGAACAAGCACCGGCTCGTGAGGACTGATCAGTGCATGGCAGAGGCGGTTCCAGGGGAATGGCGGAAGCACGCGTGTGTAGACTCAGTGACACTGGGATACGCGCTGGAAGAAGATCCTGCTAAATCGGATGCAAAAGCATTCGTGCTCCCCTGCTCAGGGGCACGGCAACCTTGATGTTGACTCCTCCACTGAGCATGTGCAAGGAAGGCCACAGGACGAAGCGGCTGTCATACGACTATCACCACTACAGAACTAGACAGTTCCATCTTAGCGTTTCTGTGCAAGTTACCCTGTCCCCTGAGAGAGTTGTGCGGATATGTGAACTGAAGGTCAATAGTGAGGGAGGCTCATTTCCAAGGTGGTTCCTTGGAAATCTGTCAGATAAGCCTGATCTAAGAATGCTGGGTCCTTTTTGTGCTTTAAGAGCCCCGGTGGCCGAGGGACTACACATTGGGATGCGAGCCTGCAAGGTCACTTGTTCAAAACCACAGGCGAGCTCCTCTGGGGGCAAAAAGGGGGCTTTCTAATCCTATAAACAGTTCCAGTCTGAGAAACCCCCGGGATCCTGTCTTACAGGTCCCCAGTGAGTTGGCATCGACTTGAAGGCAGGGAGGTTAGTGTTTTGGGGTGTGTGTGTGTGTGTGTGTGTGTGTGTGTGTGTGTGTGTGCACGTGTACTTTACCTCCAGGTTTTAGATACATTTTTCTTAAGAGGATTTCATTGTAAGGATTCCAATTGTCAACACCAGCTGTTACTCTGAAACTGAACCCTAAAATGCATGTTTAATTATTGTGGACATTAACCACGAGTCCCACCCTTAAAAGCAAATGAGAAACGTGCACACAAGATAGGATGGCAGTTCACTTGCTCAGCTGGTAGTTCCGGTGGGAACCTCTCTCTGTGCCCAGCACTCTGCCAGACCTGAGCAAACAGGCAGCTGGGCTGCAGCTTTCCCAAGGCCCAGCTCAGGGCTCAGACCTTGTTGGGGTCTTGCTGCAGTCTAGGCAGTGGCTTGGAGGACATTGGCCACTGTGTATACACATGGTAACAGCCGTGGTGTGCGTGTGACACTGGACGCCCAGAAAGTCGATGTGACAGTCTGTGCACAGAGGGTGCCGTCCATCAGCCCAACCTTCAGGGACAACCAGTCCCAGCCCCGCAGGCGCAGCATCTCAGAAGACATTGTTTACCATGGGTACCAGAAACCCTACGATGAGATCTGTCTTTTTTTTCCCTAAATAAAGGAAAATATTTTAATGAATTAAGTGGGAGTGGGTGGAGAACTTATCTTAAAAGGACTACTGTACATGCTTTCATTAAATGTCTTTGGGGCTTACATGTGCCATTTTCCTGGGAATCCAGCCAAAAAACTCATGGCCATTGAGTCTTTACCTAAAAATAAACATTCTGTCCCTTCCTTCCAAAACCTTGAAAAGCCCCCGTGATCCCTCGGTTGGGGAGAGGGGGTTGAGCATTGCGTAGGGCCTCCCGATTTCTGCCTGAAGACTTTCGTTTTAATAGACCTTTTGGTCTTGTGGGGAAACTTCTCTTTTCCTGGCTCTTTTTCATCTTCAAAACGTAAGATCCCTCTTTCATCGTGTCGAATGAGAAATAGCTATACAGGTCTGGAGGATTTAACTGCTACAGCAGGTGCTAACTGCTCCAGTTTGCCTGTTGTTAAAATTAACCTAGAGAAGTGAATCCCCACATAGTCTCAATGGAACCCTAAAGCCCCCAGGTTGTTCTCTCAAATACAGAGCGACATCGTCGATCATCTCTCTGGATTCTAAAGACAACCTCTGAATTCTCCGAGCTGTGACATGAAGCAAGAAGGAATATTAAAATCTTCAAGAACTTTTGGGGCAACTAGACCTCCCCTCTCTCCAAAAGATGACCGCAATCCCTTCTCGTTGTCATGCACCCCCCCGGCTCAATGCTATACAACCCACTGATGGCTTGCGAAGGCGGCTTAGTAGGGTCCCCACCGACCGCTTCCTCAGATCACTGGCATCTGGACTAAGCACTGTGACTGGTTTCGATTCCCATCTCCGCTGTGTGGACTGGGTCGTGACAGGCAGCATGTCGCCACAGTTTCCGGGTTTGTAGGGCGTCAGTCACAAAGGGCGGGTCAGGTTCAACCTCAGAGATTTCACCACAAATATCTGCAGCGAGAACATTCAGCCCAGGAAAGCCCCCATGTGACCTGGCTCCTCTTTAATTGGATCCCAGAGGGCCACTTCTGTTTCACCCCAACCCTTCTCCCACCCGTCACGGGCAGAGCTGAATCCTGCCCCTCCTGAGTCTGTAGTCTCCAGCCTGAGGGTAAACACGGCTGGGCCCCAAGCAAGGTGGGTTCTCTAATACTTTGCTCCTAAGCACACGGGTGTCTCAAAAGGAGACATGCAGTTACATAGAGGGTGCTCCTGACTGATCTATGGTCACCGTGGAATACCACAGGGAGGTGGTTGACGTGGCGGCGTGCTTTCCTATGTGTGTGTGAATGTCAATGGTCAGCCTGATTTTTCCTAAAAGAAATGGAGCCTGCTTCAGCCGACTGGTTTTAGGGCAATGCCTCCTTGTGTTGTTTGAGTTACGGAGCAGACAGGCTGCGTCCGTTGGTTGAGTTAGAGGTGTAACTCCAGGTTGGAGGAAAACACATGCATCAGCACCCAAGTGCTGATTCCATCCTCTGCCAAGTGTTTTCATTGCTCATGTGAAACTCAGTCTGGGGCCACCTCGGATGTGTGGTTGGCCATTTGGTTTTTCTAATGATTTGAAACCAGAAGTGGCCACTTACTTTTGTCAAGAAACAAAAACAATAAAAATTTTTCATGGGAACACGTGTCCATTCATTGACATGTTATCATTTCAGAGTCCTGTGTCGACATTACAAACCTAATAATGTTGACCATCTGCTATTTACGGGATAAGTGTCCCCAATATCCCAATGCGACATGGACTTTCTTCTTCCTGTCTCCTGTGCTTCCTGTCTGAATGACCCTTGGTCCCTCATTTCTCATTTTCCCACATCAGATGAACCTGTTCAACCTAATTCCGCTCTAGTGTTCACACCTGGATCTGTGCCCTGGGGCAGCGCACACTACAACACCAAGTGGCTTCAACATTTTGAGCCTCCATTTTTCTATCTGAAGTATTGGGATCATAAACCTGCCTCTGGGCTGTAGTGAAGACCCGTCTCTAGGGCTCCACAACGGGGTGATCCTCATGGCTGTACCTGAGGTGTTCTGCCATTGTTGAACTTACTGCTCTGCTCTGTGTCATCAACTTCCCGTTGGTAGCCCCACTCTGGCTCTGGCCCAACTGTGGCCTCCTGAAGAGCAGAGATCCTCTCTCTGCTGTCCTGGTCTTCTTCATGAGTATCTCTTCACCTGTCTTGGATCCGGCAGAGGGAACCCCCGTGTCCAGCCACTTTCAAAAGCCTCCTTTCTTCTTCTTCTTTGTTTCAATAAAAATCATCTAACCTTAATATATGAAAAAGAGAAAATAGTTAAAAGTTCTTGAATTTTTATCAATGCCAGTGAGGGGAAATGATAGAGGTAATATGGAGACAAGGTGGATTCAAATCTTGTTGGAAATGGAACAGTAATTAATAGGAGACAGAAGCTTTCAAATTATATCATAATAATGACATTCATTAATTCACTGAACTCTCTAATAAGTAGTTATTGAGAATATTTACAATAATTTTTAAAAGCCTCTTTCTCTGTTTACAAAATTCTCAATGCCCCTCTAGCCTCCGTGGGTCAGAGGGCTTATGTCATCCCGGTCCGCTAGAGGATTCAGACACCCCAAATAAGGACTGCATTTCTCACATGACTTGAAACATCCTATCAGGACAATGTGCGGGCCCCTTCCTGTCTAAATGATGAATTTCTCTCCTGAAGACTTATAAGGGTGGGAGGTTGCTTAGTCTCTGTCTTCTTTTTCAGCCCCTTCCCTGACCCTCCTCTGACTTCCTGATCCTGCCCCCTTACCCCTTCCCTTCGCAAGCCATCAGTGGGTTGTAGCTTTAGGTTCCCTTCCCAGAAAATAAAGCTTATTGATGAATCCTCTCGCTCTGTCTCTTATCTCTGAACTCCCTCACAACCTGATCAGCAAATAAGAGATACTCACTCCATCACTGTCTGGTTCCTGGGGGAGAAGACACAGGCTGAGGACACGCATGGTCACTTCAGAAGACTCCATAGAGCAGCTCAGTCACCGTGTACACAGTTCTCACAGGCGAACGCATGAAGCATGTCCTGTCCCACATATTCCTTCTCTGCTGACGGTTTCATTGGAAGGCCCCAAATGAAACAAAAGCACAAACAAAGACAGTCTAATGTGGATCAGAAGGTGGCTCCCAGCATCTCCCACCTCTCCCAGCAAAGGGGAGTCATCAGTGTGGGTCGGGGAGAGGTTGTGGAAGACCAAATCAACACAGGGAGTCTTGGAGGAATGTTCCATTAAAAAGGAATGCTCAGTATGGAAATTACCATATATATTTAAAAACTAAATCTCTCTCTCACACACAGATAGGGAAACAAAGAGAATGTCACTCATAGTGACGTCGGCATCCTGGCTGCGACACTGTCAGGTTCAAGCTCTTGCCTGACGAAGACGTGATTAGAGCACTAAGGGTCCTCTTTACCACCTCTCACAACTGCCCTGGAACAAAGAGGATAACCGAAAGATAGACACTCTTTGAAGGAACAAGGAAACAGAGGACATCACGGAGAAAGAGAAAATAAAGGATCACTATCCCTCATGAATCTAGATACAGACATTTTCAGTGAACTGACAGCCAACAGAATTCAGTGGTCTATAAAAAACCTCAAATACCCCAGTCAAGCAGGATTCACAGCAAGAATGCTAGGATGGCTGGAGACCTTCCTTTAATTCATTCATGTGGCATGATTCAAAATGAGACACAGCAGCTGCAAGCATCATCAGTAACTGGACACGCTGGCTAGGAGACTGTGTAACTGCCACACCAGGAATGACAAATTCCAGAGCAATGGCCTTTCATTCACTGTCAAAAAGAACATTTCAAGACCCAGCTTGAGATCCAATGTTGCCCGTAATAGTACAGTATCGATACAGGAAGTGGGAACTGTCGACTCAGATGGTGGCTGGGGTCAGGATGCCTATTCCCAGCAGAGATGCTTTCAGGTTCAAAGGCAGCTGGGAGGAGAGCATCTGTTTATTGCCACAGGATATGGGTTCTGCTGGTCCCATGAGGGAATATTGGAGAGCTTGCAGACTTAGGGCTGACAGACTCCGTGAGGCATGGCTCCACTTCAGGCAGAGCAGGGGCTGTAAAGGGAGGAGCATCCTCACCCTGGGAAACCCTGGTTAGGGTCACAATGGCTTAGAATCACTCACTGGCATTGGGGTTTGTCTTTTTGTTCTTCTTCCTGTGGAGCTACATCCTGGCACTCTATCAGACAATATTCTCCTGCTATGCCTAAAGTTTTCTGTGGCTAATCTTTCAGAAGTAGACAGCCTATTCCTTCATCCTAGTCCATTCTGGTTCTGGAAAACCAAAAACTAAACTCAGGGTAAACTTCCTTTGGGGATTTCTGAAGCTTTAAATGTATACGGAAGTAGTCAGCCTCATCTTTGTCCAGCAGAGCAGCCGGTGTGTTTGAACTGCTGGTGTCGTGTTCAGCAGCTCAGTCTTTATTCTAGTATGGGCCGGAGCTCCTTCCTGAGTCTTCCTTTTTATAAAAATCATTTTATTAGAGGCTCGTATACAATCCATACATGCATCAATTCTGTAAAGCACATTTGTATATTAATTGCCCTCATCATTATCAAAACATCTGCTCTCCACCTAAGCCCCTGGTATTAGCTCATTTTTCCCCTCCCTCCCCTCTGACCCCTCCCTCATGAACCCTTGATATTTTATGAATTTTTCTGTTATCAGATCCTGCCCTGTCCGACGTCTCCCCTCACCCACTCTTCTGTTGTCCGTATCCCAGGGAGGAGGTAACATGTAGATCCTTGTAATTGATTCCCCCTTTCCAGCCTACCCTCCATCTACCCTCCCAATATCACCTCTCACACCGCAAGTCCTGAGGGGATCATGCGCCCTGGCTTTCCTGTGTTTCCAGTTCCTACATGTACCAGTGTACATCCTCTGGTCTAGCCATATTTGAAAGGTAGAATTGGGATTATGGTAGTGGGGGAGGAGGAAGCATTTAGGAACTAAACAAAAGTTGCTATGTTTCATTGTTGCTATGTCCCACCCTGACTGGCTCATCTCCTCCCCGAGACCCTTCTGTAAGAGGATGTTCAGTGGCCTACAGATGGGCTTTGGGTCTCCAGTCCACACTCCCCGCCTCATTCACTATGATATGACTTTTGGGGGGATGATGCCTAATACCTGATCCCTTTGACACTTGTGATCGCACAGGCTGGTGTGCTTCTTCCATGTGGGCTTTGTTGCTTTTGAGCTAGGTGGCCGCTTGTTTACCTTCAAGCCTTTATAGCAACAGACACTATATCTTTTGATAGCCGGGCACCATCCGCTCTCTTTGCCACATTTGCTCATGCATGTATTTGTCTTCAGTGATCATATCAGGGAGGTGAGCACACAATGATATGATTTTTGTTCTTTGAATCCTGATCACTGATCTCTTCAACACCTCGTGATCTCACAGGCTGCTATGCTTCTTCCATGTGGGCTTTGTTGCTTCTGAGCTAGATGGCCGCTCTTTTACCTTCAGGCTTTTAAGACCCCAGATGCTATATCTTTTGATAGCCGGGTACCAACAGTTTTCTTCACCACATTTACCCATTCACCCTCTTTGTCTTCAGCAGTTGTGTTAGGAAGGTGAGCATCATAGAATGCCAATTTAATAGAAGAAAGTATTCCTGCATTGAGGGAATACTTGAGTGGAGGCCCAATGTCCTTCTGTTACCTTAATACTAAACCTATAAATATATGCACATACATCTATTTCCCGATATGCATCTATAAGTATATTTGCATATGTACATGCCTTTATTTAGACCTCTATAAATACCCTTTGCCTCCTAGCTCTTTCCTCTGTTTCCATTGATTTCTTCTTGTCCTACTATCATGCTCAGTCTTCATTTGGGTTTCAGTAATTCCTCCTGGTTACATTACCCTTGATCATGCCCTACCAAGCCTCCTACACCCTCCTCACCACGGATTTGGATCACTTGTTGTTCCCTTGTCTCTGGGTTTATTAACTCCACTACCTTTCCCCTCACCTCCCCTTCTCCCATGTCTCCGTGGAACTGTCGGTCCCATTGTTTTCTCCTCCAAATTGTTCATCTAGTCTATCCTATCCAGACAGACCTGTGGAGAATACATGCACAAAAACAAGACAGAGCAAAACCAAGCAACAATGTACAACAAAACAACAACAATCCAATGACAAAACAAACAAACAAAACAAAACACAACAAGGGAAAAAAACTTGTAATTAGTTCAAGGACTCCTGGTTGACCTTCAGGAATCTCTTCCAGTCCAGTGTTTTGGGGCACCACGCCCTGGCCCCAAAGTCCACTTTCAGCATTCCCTGGGGACCTCGCCACTTCATTCCCTTGCTGTTCTGTTGCACCCCTTTAGTGTTTTGACTCAGTGTGGTGGGGTCAGATCGGGCCAAATCGTACACTGTATCTCCAGTGTTGTCCCCTGTAGAGCTATGGGTCAGTGAGGGATGCCATGTCTCATACTGGGGCAAGCCATGTGGTCCTCTCTGTGGACTGGTTGCTCTAATTGGGAACATGGTCCTCAAGGCCCGGTGGGCCAGGATGTGCTTCACTCTGTCCTCCTCCCCCTTCATCTGTTCCCATGTGCTCTGATCAGATATGTCCCTCTCCAGAGGCTGCAGATTCAATGCCTTCCTTCCAAATAAATTCTTCTGGGGGGAGGAGCAGGTGTCCATGTTGTAGTTGGGATTGGGGCTGGCCCCCCCAGACCTCCCCACTGGTTCCCTACTCCACGCCGGCATGTTGCATTCACATCTTGGAGCACTGGGTTGAAGTCTGGTTCCTCTATCCCTGTGGAGATGTAAACAATACCCTCCCCTTGGGTGGGTCAGTGCCCCTGCTACCCATTTCTTTTTTATTAGTAGTATTTTTCCTTTCCCCACCTCCTTTTTAGTTGGCCACTATGTGTATCCCTGTATTTGATCTGGTCCCTGCCATACTAACTGGTCCTCACCTCAGGAATGTTTGTATATAGTAGCTTTTTCCCTGTGTCTCTTTTGCATTTTTTTAAGCTTACCTCAGCAGACTCATGTTGTACTTGTCTTTTTGTGCCTGACTTACTTCGCTTAGCATGATCTCCTCCAGTTCTTCCCATGCAGCAATGTGCTTCATAGGTTCATCACTGCTTTTTAGAGATGCGTAGTACTCCATTGTATATACGTACCACAGCTTTTTAATCCAATCGTCAGTTGATAGAAATTTGGGTTGTTTCCAACTCCTTGCAATTGTGAACTGTGCCGCAATGAACATTGGAGCACAGATGTCTGGCCTTGGTTTGTTTCTTGCCTCTTCTGCGTATATGCCCAGTAAGCGGATTGCTGGGTCGTGTGGTAACTCGATTTCCATCTGTTTTAGATATTGCCAGGTCGATTTCCATAGTGGCTGTACATACTTACAGGTCCACCAGCAGTGGATGAGAGTTGCTATCTCTCCACAGCCCCTCCAACACTTGTTGCTTTCTGATTTTTTTATTGGGCTATCTTTGAGGGTGTCAGGTGTTACCTCATTGTTGGTTTAATTTGCATTTCTCTTATGGCTAAAGACTGGGAACATTTTCTCTTATGTTTGTTGGCCATTCAGATTCCTGCCCCTGGGAAACTTCTGTTCAAGTCTTTTGCCCACCTCCTCAGTGCGCAATTAGTTTGTTGTTTTTGGAAGCTAGCAGAGTATTATCGATTTTAGTAATAAGGCCTTTGTCTGATGTGTCATTGCTAAAGATATTTTCCCAGTCCCTGGACTCACTTTTTATTCTCTTGGTGAATTCTTTCAATATACACGGGTTTTTTAGCTTCAGTATATCCCATTTGTCAATTTGTGCCTCCTGTGTGTTTGTGTCCTTTCCTATTTCGGAAAGCCTGTGTATTCCCTATGCCAGAGTTCTCAAGTTGGTCCCAATCCCCTCATAGATGACCCTAATATTTTGGGGTTAACGTCAAGGTCTGTGATCCACCTTGAGCTTATTATTGTGCGTGGAGTGAGATAAGGGTCTCGATTCATTTTTCTGCAGATAAATATCCATTTTTTCCAGCACCACTTGTTAAAGAGGGCATCTGCTTCCCATTGGAAAATTTTGGGCCCTTATCAAAGGTTAGTTGTCTGTATGCTGATGATTTAATTTCTGGGTTTTCAGTTCTTTTCCATTGGTCTAAGTATTGTCATTGGACAGGTACCATGTGGTTTTGTCAACTGTGGCTGAATAGTAGGTGCTAAAGTCAGGTAAAGCAAGCCCTCCCACTGTGTCCTTCTTCTTGACCAGTTCTCTGCTAATTCTGGGCTTCTTCCCTCTCCATAATCAGTTTTTCCATTTCTTTGAAGGAAGATGAGGGTAATTGTATTGGGATTGCATTAAACTTGTATAGTGCCTTTGGCAGAACTGACATCTTGATTATTTTGAGTCTTCCAATCCACGAGCATGGGAGGTCACTCTAGGCTTCTTGGAGTTGTGTTCTGTACTTTGCCACATATAGATCTTGTGTTCTTTTAGCGAGGTGTATCCCTAGATATTTCTATTTTGTTTGGCTTTTGTGAAGGGTACCACCTTTTTGAGCTCTTCTGTGGTCTTATCGGGGCAGAACGCCTGCTGTGGGTTTCTCAGACGAGAACACTTTATGGGGGTAGAAAGGCTGCTTTTTCTTCCACGGAGTAACTGGTACTTCAGTGTGCTGACCTTGTAGTTAGCAGCCCCACCTGTAGCCCAGTAGGCCATCAGGGCTCCCCAAAAGAGCCTGGTTTCTGGAATTAAAAAAAAAAAAATCCGTTTCAAATCCTGATTCCGTGACTTACTGTAGTGGATTCCGACACTCCATCTCCCTAGGTCCAGTATCGTCACTGCAAAGTGAAGGTGTTAATGCTCACATTCAGGCACAGAATGAGGATGACATTCGGTAATCTATGAAAGACAGAGACAGTGCCTCAATGCTTCATGTCCTCCTCGCATTCGGCAAGCAGGTGGTGACTATAAGACAGCATGAACAAGCGGTCAGTGTTGGCCAGCACTCCCTCTACACCAGATGCCAAAGTAACCATTGTACCACGCACATCCTCCAAGCAACCCTGAAAGGAATGCCTCCATCCTCCACAATTTATAGACCAAGGAACAGGGGGGGTATGGTTGTTGCCCCACAGTCTCAGCCAATAAGTGGAAGAGCAGAATTCAAGCCCCGCTTTCCTTTCCCTTTCAGGAGTCTCTGCCCTTAACCCAGCACCGATCACAATGATCAACCTATTACACCCACCCCCACGGGGGGGATGAACAACAGAAACATGGGTGGAGAGAGACTGCAGGTGGTGTAAGATATGATAATGATAATAATGTATAATTTATCAAGGGTTCACAAGGGTGGGAGGGTGGAGGAGAGAGAGAAAAAAGAGGAGCTCAAGTAGAAAGAAATAGTTTCAAAATGATGATGGCAACATCTGTACAAATGTGTTTGATACAATTGATGTATCAATTGTTACATAACCTGTAAGAGGCCCCAGTAAAATGATTTATAGAACAAGAAAAAAATCAAGCCTTAAATTTAATAGTGAAGCCGTACTTCCTGAAGCTCCACCTACTGAGTGATGGCCACTGACACTGCTGAACCACATGAGCATCAACAGACAGCAGCCAATACCTGTGCAATCGGCCTTCATCCGTGCTACACACACTGCCCAAGCCCTCACAGTCTCTGCCACACCACCCAGGAGACAGGGGATGAGTCCCTAAGAACACACCAACACACAACCATCGGTTGAGCACAAAGATAACACCACCATGATGTTCCTGACGCAACAGTTTCACTTCACACGAAGAACTGAGGCAGGGACTCGACCAAACGGTGAAAACTCAGAGTCACAAGACCTTTCTAAGGGAGACACGGCACTGGAACTACTTGTAAGGAATTCAAAGGAGCGATACTTAGGATTTTTCTATGGATGACAAGGAAGATGTACTATGGATGCAAGCAAGGAAAATACAACACAATTTCAGAAATATTCAGGAAAACACTCCAAGAAAACACCGACTAAATAAAAATTGGAGACATACAAAAAACAGCAAATTGCAACCCAAACGATTAATACTAAGATTTGAGAAACAGATGACACATTTAAATTAGCCAATCCCCAAAAGGTAAAAAATTATATGACCCCACTGTTAAAAGGGGGGTGGGTCTAAAAGACATTTATACAAAAGAGAATAGACTTAGGTGACTGCTAAGGGAGGGAAGACAAAGCAATGGACTTGACTGTTGATGGATGTTAACTTGGGTGAAATGGAAGATAGTTGTCCACAAAAAGAAGAAGAAAAAACCAAGAACTGGGTGAAGTATAAAAAAAGGAGTGGGTGAAGTATTTGGGTTTCAATTAGTAGTTCAAACTGTTGAATATGAAATTGATGATCTGAAATGTAACCCCCACCTAATTTACAATGAAATATTCAACAATGAAAATGTTATTAAACAATGGAAATGTCAGGCACCAGGACAGGAAGTGGAGTCATATTGGATGGTCTGGTGGAGTGTCTTGGTGTCTTGGTGAACCTGGAGCTCTGAAGGAGCTCTGAAGCTGTCACCCCGCCCCAGAGTGGGAGGAACACTTGGTATTATCAGCACTGCCATCACCCATTGCACACACTTGTTCCCCTCACCTTGAGAAGCACAGTGCGCAAGGTCTCTCCCAAGAACTGTGGTCCATGTGAGGCCCCACCAGCAAGCATCTTCATAGAAACTTAGAGACTCGAGCAGCCAAATACCTTCCCTTCAATGTGCTGATGGTTTCCAGCCTGTTCCATGTGATATGCTCCCAGACTGTGAAGTTCACCTCTCAGGCTGTCCCCCAGAGGGGATAGCGAGCTCTAAACCCTTGTGGTTTGTTAGGATCTAGAAATAATACACACACACACACATACACACACACACATCAGCATTGAGTTAAGGCACAGTTTTAACAAATCATAGTCAAGCCTGTCCCTCTCTCCAGTTAAGAACACCTTAAGCATAGATAAGATACAAGGGGGGGGGGTGCCCTCCAATGGATTCCCCCGGCCCCCAAAGCTATGTATTTAATTCTTTTCTCCCAAACAACCGTATAACCTGCAAAGGACTCTCCATTACACTTAATACATTTGTCAAATCTGCGATTTCCTTCTTGGAAACACTTTTCAAACTCATCTGTTTGGATGGCTAAAAGCACCTCCCTCATTTTTTCTTCACCTTCTACATTGTCAGAGCTCTGTCCTTCCAGGTCCCTCTTCATTCACAAAACAAAAAGAAGTTGCATGGATTAAAAGCAGGTCAGTAAGGTGTGTGGGACAAGAAAGGCATGCTGGGGTTGTTTTGCCAAAAACTGGCACACTGAGATGACTGCCTGAGCAGGTACATTGTTGTAGGGGTAAAACAAGTCCCCCATCTGCCACAATTAAGACATTTATTTTTGGTTCTATACTGTTAAATAATCTTTTCAGAGCATCTAAATAGAAAGCTTGATTAACAGTCTGACCTGGTGGAATGAACTCAAATGCACTAGCAGTTGACATGTTCATCTATTAGGGAAGTTGACGATGTCCAGAACGAGGTTTGCCATCAATCAACACTTCACCTTTGTTGAAAAGAGAAAACCACTCATACGCTTGAGTTTTCCCCATAGCGTCGTCCTGGTAAGCTGTGTTCAACATCACAGTCGTTTGAGGCATTTTTCCAGAACTGTTACCCGAGAGAACCTTCCTGGACGACACCGCTGGGCGCACTCACAGCGAGTTGCTCAATGCTCACCTACAAGGAAAATTGTACTATGAATGGTCCACTCTGCTCTGCTCAGTCCAGGGTAATTCTGTTTTTGTTTTGGAAGGGGTCCCCTCTTGTACTCTTCACTCCATGAGCTAAGTGGGTCCCCCCTCTGAAGTCGAGAAGGGACGTTGTTAGAGGAACACTTCTGGTTTTTATATGATACCTTCAAATGGGACCGGGCTGCCGCCCTGCAGACGGTCCAGCGGCGTTGTGATCAGGTGCTCCATCAGTCCTTTTGGGTCTCATACATCGTTTCTTTGCCATTTATCTAGGATGTGGCTGTGGCGGGTCCTCTCAGAATGTCTCAGGATTCTCTCTGCGTAATGCCTGTCTCCGGATTTCCACAAGGGCTTGGCTGGCTTGCAGGCAAAGTGCTTACCCAGTCAGTTCCTCCAGAGTCCTTTGTGCATGACTTGTTCCACAGGGTCCTTTTTCATTCACTTAGCAGGCAGGGCAGCAGCCCCCGTTCTGTCCCTGCCACGGCTTTATTTTTGATGTTGGATGCCACTGAGTCTAGCCCAATTCCTGGAGACCCCATGGAAAAGGACCACAGCGCTACCCTGGTGCTGTCCCGGCCCCATCACCACTGAGAGTCCAGACCCACGGTCCCCCGGGGTTTTGTGGACTGATTTTCTGAAAGCATCTACCAAGCTTTCCTCCTCGGCCATCGTAGTCTGGAAGCCCCCCCCCCCCCCCCACACACACACACAACCCGCCGAGCATCCTGGCAACACAAAAGCCTTTGGTGACAGTTGGGTGGTGGCAGCATTTGAGGTGCCCCGCCTGAGAATGGAACAAAGGTCTTTCCCATGGAAGATAACAATTCACTTTTTAAAAACTCCAGTGGGGAGAACCAGGCAACTATCAAAGCGCATTTAGCCAAGGTGGGGATGGCTGGTGGCCATACAAAGCTTCTCAGAAAGAACTAAGAGGTTTGACTCAAAACTTAGGCGTCTGGGCCAATTGGGCTTGCAGGGAAGCCCTGAGTGTCTGCGCACAGGCCGCGTGTCCTTCGCTAAGTGGGTCGGCTTCTCTGGGCCCAGTCTCCCTTTAGCGAGCACCTGAGATGGGGTTGAAGCCAGTTTACACTTGTGCCCTGAGCAGATGTGGTGGGGGGAGGGGGGGTAAGCAGTGGAGGGGGTGGCTGCGGACTGCTGCTGGCCAGGTGAGGGGTATGGATGAATGTGTCACTACTCATGCTTTCCAAGAAAAAGGGCATTTCAGATGTGGAGGGAAAAGGGGTTGGGTGTAAATATTTCACCTTGCACACAGTAATGGTAGATTGGGAAGTAAGACTTAGGGGAGCTATGAAAGCCTGCTTTTAATTTAGGTTAATAATCTCACCTGGGAGACTCAAATAGTGCTGCAAGATCCAGTGTGTGTGTGTGTGTGTGTGTGTGTGTGTGTGTGTGTGTGTGTGTGTGTGTGTGTGTGGCGGCTCGCGGACGTCCGCCCCCTCACGTGGGCACAGGTACAAGGGTGTCTGCACCGCATCTACAGCCATGTTGGGATCATGTGAGCCAGCTCCGTCAGGCAGCGCTGATTGGCCTTATTGAGAGGCCACGTGACCCACGGGAAGCCAATCAACAGACGGAACCCCGTGGTGGAGAACTGAGCCAATCAGAGCCCCTCCGGAACTTCATCAGGAGCACCGGAAGTGGCAGGATTCGGGCAGTGGGAGTCGGGGCAGGTGAGCGGAGCTGAGGTCACAAGGGAATCCTTGTGGCACCAGACGAGGGGGCTTGTGGGAAGCAGGGAGGTGAGCGAGCAGGTGCGCTGAGGAGGTGGAAGCTGCAAGGCCGACCAAGGCGTTGAGAGCCCATCAAGGGTCCTCTGGCAGAGTGCCCGCCGCCCTGCTGGACGCCTGCATCTGGTTGAGGCCAACGCACTGCAAGCGAAGCCACCACCACCCTATCTCCCACCTGTAAGCGGACGCTTGCTTGTCGCTGCGATGTGGGGCAGGTTTCAGCAGAGCTTCCAGACTAAGAAGAGGCGGAAAGGCCTGGCAAGTTACTTCCAATACCAGCCAATGACAACTGTGCGGGTCCCGGTGGTGCAGTTGGTGGCGGAGCGAGCAGCATGTCATCCTGCTGTGTGGGGTCGCTGTGAGTGCGGCCCCAACAGCTGAATCAGCCATCATCCTCAGTGCAGAGCCTCAGGGAGCATCAAGAGGGAGGGGAGCCGGCAGTCCTGGAGCTGAGTCCCATTCACTACGGAGAACCTCCATCTGCGCCCAGCGGCTCATGCCCTCAGTGGTCAGGTGGAAGGCTCTTAGCGTGTCCAGCACTCAAACCTGTCTCCTTGCCTGCCATGCCTTATCCTCACTCCACTAAGAGCACAGCTCTCAGAGAGGGAACAGGAGAACTAGAATGGCCAGAGCGACCTCTCTGTCAGCAAGCCAGAGTGTCCTGTCCCCTGCCCTCCCCCACATGACTTCACACTGGGCTGCGTTTCCCCCAAAACTTGCTGTTCTTAAGGAAACACAAGGATGTGACTTGGAAGTCAGGTGTGCCTGACCCTTGGCACCGTGTTCTTTTCAATCGCCTTATCTGCTTGTGAAAGCTGGACCTTGGGTAAGGAAGACCGAAGGAGGGTCAATGGGTTTGAATGGTAGAGCGAGAGAAAACTATTTGAAGCACAACGGGTTGCAAAGAGGACAAGTCTGTCCTGGAAGCATGGCCAGCATGCTCCTTAGAGGCAAGGATGGTGACACGTCATCTCACATGTCAGGAGAGACCAGTCCCTGGAGATAGACATCATGCTTGGAAAGTCCAGCGGCAGCGGCGAAAAAAAGAGAGAGATTGACGCAGTGGCTACAATAATGGGCTGAGGCATGACGCGTGTGAGGATGGTGCAGGACCAGACGAGGTTGTGTTGTGTTGTACATAGAGTTGTGTTGAGTAGGGACAGACTCAGGGGCACCTTATAACAGCAAGAATAACAAGAACATCAACAGCAGTTCTTTTATTGAGCTCTGATACATTAAGGTGCAGTGAGTAGAAACCAGTAAAATCAGTAAAGCAGGCCCGGAATGTTCCTGGTTAGGCTAGAGGCCCCTAAGCTGTTGAAGTTACTCTTCTGGACACTAGGTTTTGGACAGCAAGCTGCCAATGACGCCTATGGCTCCCACGACTAAGGCCCCAACGCCTAAAATCATGACTGCATCATCGACCTGCAACAGAGGAGAGGGTGGGACAGATTTACCTGCAGGTTATCAAAACACATTGCCACACAAAAGTCTTCAGCTCAGAAAGGCCCATTGGGCTTTTGTTCTTGTGACCCAAGTCCCAGACAGCTGCCCCCACTTCATCTTTGACCTCCCTCCTTATGAGACAAGCCCTGAATCCTGCTCCCTCTAAATCTGGGGTGCACAGCCTGATGACCCCAAGGAGGTTGACTCTCCAGTGCCCTGCTCCTAAACAGAGGGCGTTTCCATAAGAAACTTGCAGCCCATGTTGGGAAGGCCCCTGCCTTGTTTGGGGGCAACTTTAGGATTAACATTCTAGAGTGGGGAGGTTTACATGGAAATTAACTTCACGTGTGTAGTTGAATTTAAATATGAAGGCAGGATATTTTGTTTGTTTTCTAAAAGAAATGAACACTCAGGCTGATTGCATCGATGATAACGCCTGCCTTTGTCCTCGGCAGGATGAGGCAGACAGGGTCCCCTCATGGAATGCGCTCACTCTGCAGCTCTCAGGTTGGAGGTACACATGGACGTACAGGCAAGACACATGGTGTCAGAAATTCTAGCTTTTGCCAATGGTTCACATTTACTATTTGGAAACATGCGGTCTCAGCTAAAATGAATGAGGGGGTGCTCAGTCTGTCTACTTCCTTGAGAGCAGGAGTGGCCCCTATTTTTGTACAGAACAACGACCCAAACCCTTTTATTGTCACAGAAGGCCAACCTGTATCTACTGCCTGGGGCTGCTTTGGGGGCTGAGCAGAGCAGGGCCACAGGACTAGCTGCTGGGCAGACCTCCAGCATGTACTGGCTGGTCCTTTAGAGGGAATACCAACCCCCCCCCCACACACACCACCCCGTGATGTGGCGTTGGCTCCTGCAGACCCGCGCTGGCCCCCCTGCCTGCACTCATCCCCATGCCACTCTCCCTCTTCACCTCTGCCTCAGCCCCAGCTTCAGCTTAACTGAAAGGCTTAAGTCAGACTCAGCTCAGGGGATACCTCTTCTAGGAAGTCTTCCTTGACCACAGGCTTGGAGCAGAACGCTTGTGGGTTCAAATCCCACTCCCCCCGCCCCGCAATCATGGCTCATGCCTATGAGAGCCTCAGTTGCTAATGTTCTAATTCCTTAAGTCGGGCACTACAACCTGCTTAGCTGTTGGGAGGACTTGTCTCAGGGAAGGTTCCACAACAGGGGGATTCCTGTGGCTGTGGTCCTTCACCACACTGCCCTGCGTGGCCGAATTGCCTGTCTCCTCATGCTCACGGCTCCCCTGACTGTGACAGTGGCTGTGACATCCTCAAGGGCAGGGCTTCCATCTCTGCTGTTCTGGCCTTGTGCCTACCTCTCTCTCCACCCTGGCCAAGCCCCCAGCGGACACCCAGCCTCTGAGAGTTGAAGGGAAGTTTTGGTTCCTATAAACAGGGACACAGGGCGAGCATACCTGCTCACTTTGGGGGATTCTGTAGCGAAGATTCTTCACAAAGTGTTCACAGTTATGGCTGAACAGGTCATACGCCAGCTCCCGCCCTACCATCTCTTTTGCCTGGCGAATGATCATGTTGGGAGGCAGTGGTGTGTACTTGGCATCATCTTTGTTATTGATCTGATACTTGTGTTCCCCAGCCACCACGGACAGCAATTCCATCTTCACCTTGGCCTTGCTTGTTTTGCTTGACCCAATGCTGGCTGAGTTCACTCCAGAATGTCCACCTATAGATCCCAAGAAAAAAGACCTTGTTCATGGGCATGGCCAAGGAAATGGGCTACAATCCTCATGGTTGGCAGTTCAAAACCACCAGTAACTCCATGGAGAAAGACTGGCCTTTCTATTCTTGTAAGTGGCTACAGTCTTGGAAGCCCACAGGGGGTGGCTGTGAATCAGCAAGGACTCAACAGCAGTGAGTGAGAGGGAAGGCTTGATGGCTTAGTGGTGACAAGTAGGGTTACTAACTGCAAGGTTAACAGTTCAAAACACAGGTGCTAATCAGAAGAAGGACAGGGCTCTCTACTCCTATAAAGAGTGAGTCTCAGAAAACCACAGGGGACACTTCTTCCCTGTCCTTTTGTCATTACAGATTCAATTGTGGTGAGATTTTTAGGGAAGGTTTAGGTGCCCTGGTGGCTTAGTGCTTATGTGTTGGGCTGTGCACTGCAAGGTCAGCAGCTCAAAGCCCCCAGGCTCTCCATAGGGGAAAGACGAGGCTTTCAACTCCCATAAAGAATTACTGTCTTGGAAACCCACATGGGCAGTTCTATGTTGCCCTATGGAGTCACCAAGAGTCAGAAATGACTGGATGGCAGTGGGTTTTTGAGGACCGCTTGGTTACCCTACCTTGTCTCAAGTTCAAGGAGAACAGATGAGACACTTGACTGTGTGATGGGAGGGCCCACTGGAATTCTCTGGACTCAGGTTCCTCCCTTCCTAAAGTGGAGGATGTGGGTTCTCCCAGAGGATTGTGGGAGTCCATTGTCTCGGAAAATATCAGAA
Organism: Tenrec ecaudatus; assembly: GCF_050624435.1. Lineage (NCBI taxonomy): Eukaryota > Metazoa > Chordata > Mammalia > Afrosoricida > Tenrecidae > Tenrec > Tenrec ecaudatus. The sequence continues at coordinate 9,781,961 of NC_134533.1, forward strand.
GGGAGGGCAGAGAGGGGCAGCAGAGAAGAGGCAGGGTAATTCCAGGTGCTAGGCCCAGTTTCCCCCTCACTAGCTGTGACCTCAAAACTTGCTTAATCTCCCTGAGCCAGGCCAGAGGAGCCACACAGGCTAAAGTGACGTCTTGAGACAGTTGGGGACAAACGACAGCTGTGTGCAACCGAGGGGCAGGTTCTAGCTCAGGCTCATGCAAGTCTGTCCTCTCCGAGCCCCAGTTCTAACATTGACATGTTGAGGGGGATGCTCCAGATGAAATCCATGCTCTCTTCAGCTCAAAACTCTCTGGATCTCCTCTAAGTGGGTGCTAGATCTACCTAGGCCTGCTAGGAAGCCCTTGGGAGTGCCAGGAAGCACCAGGGAGGGACTGATGGCATCAGGTCTCAGAAGGACAGGCTGAAAACAAGCCAATTCACACGCTGGGGATTTTTGGGTTTGTTACAGTATAGTTGACACCTTTCTGTTTCCCTTTCAAAGTGCATGTCAAAGGATGCTGACTGTGTCCCTGCTCTGATCCCTCCAGCTGTGGGGACAGGGCAGGGGCAGAGAGGGGAGATGCTGCTAAGAACAAAGGAGAGAGGGGGTCTCTCCACACCCCTCACCCCTCCTGCTGGACTGCAGATTCCAGAGAAGGAGAAACTGGGGAAGCAAGCTGACTATAGATATAAGGTACCACCAAGCATTTACTTCTGCATCTTTGCCCTTCAGTCTCCCCATTCCTGAGTCAGGCTTCTCTGTTTCTCACTGCCTCTCCCATGTCTCTCAGTCCCTAGATTCTCTCCTCCCCCTCACTCTCTAGTTACATCCCATATGCTCCCCACACCCCAGCCTCCTCTGCTCCACCTTGTCCTCCTCTCCCCTCCCCCTCCCTGCTCTCCTGAGGCCTCTCATCACAGAGGCAGTGCTTTCTCTCCACCCACAGAGAGGGAACTCACATAGCAGGTGGGGGCGGGGGTTGGGCATACTGTGCTGTGGGGCTCCAGAAAGAGTTTTCCAACAACAAAAGCACTCACTGCCACGGAGATGATTCCGACTCAGTGCCCCTATAAGACAGAGTAGAACCCAATGTTTCCATCCTTTGGAGCAGCTGGTGGGATTGAACCATCAACCTTGCAGTTAGCAGTCCATCATGAAGCCCTGAACAACACCAGAAATCCTTGGTGTGAACACCACTTGTGATGTATTTAAAGGAAACTCCTTTCTTACACATCCTGAACAAGGACTGAATGCTCAGGTGAGGAGACATGTGGAGGGAAGCTTACAGAACACAGCGAAAGGGCTGGAACCTCTCATGGAATGAAAGTCAACAGTCCATAGACTTATGGTCGAGAGGACAGCCGCTGATGATCTCAGCACGGAAAAGCCTGACTCAGCCTGCAAATGTTCCTGAGGGCCTACCGTGTGCCAGGCAGTGAGGGGAACACAAGCACGAGGTCACTGTGCATCTGTCCACAATTCTAAACTCAGTCCCTACTTGGATCAATTTCAACAGAGGCTCTGTCCTTACTTGGATTAGACAGGTGGACGACATAACCACCTCCCACATAGATGGCCCAGTGGTCATAGAGAGGACGAGAAATCTGGATCAGGTCTCCAGGTCTTGGTTTGTCCTGTAACAGAAACACCAGGGTCAGGAGGAGCTGAGCCCTCCCAGGGAGCAGCCAAGAGCTCCCTCAGCCTGGGATTCACAGCAGAAACAGGGAGGGAGCTCTCTTCACACAGGTGGGGGCCCCTCCATTCACTAGCGTTGCTGGTGCTTGAAATGTGTCTACATAGCAGAAGGGGCAGGAAATGGAGAGGAGATTTGGGGCCCATGAAATCAGTGTGCATCGTGAGATATGAGGTTGTTGTTTTACAGAACATGTTTGTGCCGGTGAGAAAATGTGTTATTCCCAAGCACAGCTTAAATGCCCCACAATGGACACTAGTCATGTAATGGGTGTGGTGGTTAGGTTGTCTGCCAACCTGATGTACCTGGGTGAAGGTAAGGGTCGAGTCTCACCTGTCAATCAGGTCATAGGATGTGGGTGTGTTCTCTTAATAAGAGAGACACCCAGGAGGACGGATCTCTCTCTTCACCTCTTTGTCTTCCTGCTTGCTTGGATTCTGCATCTGATTTTAGGGGGAAAAGATGTGACTTGCTGTTCCGGGGAGCTGTTGGCTCTGTGTCATGTCTCTGTGGACCTTGGAGCCATGTGACCCTGCACCAACTGGGCTGTGACCTCTTGACATCCTGCTGACCTTCCTGCTTCACCTTCCAACAGCTGCATGAGTCTGAAGGGGACTCCAGCTAGCAGCAGACTCATGGACTTGAGCTGGGCAGGGATGGGCTGCGTTCTTGACATACAATTCTTCCTAGACATACAGGTCTGTCTTATACATATGAGAGCCATTGGTTTGCTTCCCTGGAAACCTCAGCTGTGGTCATGCAGCCTGAGTGAGGCTGGAGCTTCACTGTCCTGGTGTGCAAAGCACAACCAGCCCAAAGGATGCCGAGCACTTGACCCACATCACGCAACACCCCTTTGACCATGAGGGGTCTCAGGAGGGTGAAGTCCCTGGCCAGTGATCCTTATCTAGAGAGTAGGAGAGCTGGTTTGAAATCTAAGTCTGACAGTTTCTAACATTTGGGCCCTAAATGATCGCAGGCAGGGCTGGGTCAGCTGCATGTCTAGCTTTAGGCAAGCCACCTCAGGGTGGAGTTAGGAGTTGGGGGTGGGGCTGTGCCTTCCTGGAATTCACATGAGTGGGGGGCACATTGGCCAGCCCCAGCTGGATGGTACATGCTCTAAGCACACGGATTTCACCAGCAAGGCTCTGAGGCCAACCACGAGCCATGCTCCTCCTGACTGAGATGGGCTGGGTCGGATGAAGCAGGGTGGCCTGACCAGGGCAGTTGAGCTATGGCGGGAGTGGTTGACATCGTCAGTAGCTTTGGAAACCTGCTAGGGAGACATGGTTAGCAGCCAAATCTGGCTGGAACTTTGGAGTCCATTCAACCAAAGAAGGGATGATTTGGGGTCATAAAAATAATACCTTTAAAACTGAATGAGAATCCTCCAAAGCGGTAAGTTCCAACCTCTTTCTGCTCGATCAACTTTGAAATGACCCAGTAAAGTGAACCAGCATCCACCATCTCTGAGCCCTCCCTGACCTGCCAGTGTCTGCCCACTGTAGCACCCCACAGCCTGTCCCTGCTGCTTCTGCCTCCAGATTGTGCTTCAAGCTGCCACATAAAGAAACCAGCCCTGAGCAAAGCCTGAGCTGCACATGGTGGTGCTCTGTGTTTGCACCAAATGCCGCCCGCTCTTCCCCTTCGAGGCTCTATCTCAGGAGCAGCTGCTGTGCAGGGGATGGCGGATTGCCCATCCTATTGAACCTACTGCAGTGGGGAGGACCAGGAGGAAAGTAAAACTGATGCAGTGTGCCAGAAATGTGCTGAGATCGTGCCAGCCTTGTCAGCATTGCCACCTCATTGCTGCATTCATTGGCAATAAATGTCAGTGCCGTCCAACTTCAGAGACAACGTATGGACTTCCCTGCTCTCGGGAACTGTGCAGGCAGGAAAGATGATGGAAAGAAGGCCGATGGGAAACGGCTGTGTTTTCCCTGCGCTGTCTACAAAGGACTCCTTCCAAAGGCCAAAGAGCAGAAGAAGGCCCTGAACAGCTCCTCCCGTGACGGCCACCAGGAGAAGGAGCAGTGTCGTGGACTGAGTGGTGGGAGACATTCCACCAGCCAGAAAACACTTTCTACATCTTCAATACAAAATTAAATCCCAAAGAACAAAGCCAAGTTTGACCCAGTCACAACCAATGGAGAGGGGGCTTTTCCCCAGACCTGGCTCTGGGTTCACTGGGCCCTGTCCACTCTGTCATCACTGCCCGACTCAAGGAAGAAGTGGCCACTCTGGAGAAGAGGCTGCATCCAGAGGATCCAATGCTTTTAGAGAAAGAGAAGATTGCTGAGTGGAAGGCGGATTGCCAGTAACCAGGACTCAGATTACAGCCCAAATGAGTCAGAGGGCGCAAAACACAGAAGTTACAGAACAACTGCAGGCCCCAAACCGAGAACCTGTGAAGCAGACTGCTGCCTGTCCAAGATCAGGAAGTCCGAGAAATTGGGAGCCACAACTTCTCCCTGAGAGCCCACCAGGAGGCCACCCAGCAGCAGCACATGGGGTTCTTGGTTTCCTGTGGGAGAGCCCTCTGGTGTCTGGGAATTGTAAGCTTTCTTAAGCAATCTCAATTTTTTTACTTTGTTTTCTTTGTGCAGTGCAGTGATGGACTGAGTGGAAACACTTGGTTTATGCTCTGTATGGGCTGCAAGCCTGAGTGTTCGGGGTTTGAATCTCTCCTTTCCCGCTCTCCCCCCTCTCGGGGGCACTACTCACTGCTTTGTGTGTTTGTTTGTTCTTGGTTTGGGTTTTTGTGGCGATCCCTGCTCAGTGTTATGTGCAGAATAATGTCCCCCATCGTCCTATCCTGCCATCCCCAGGAGCAAACAGTGAGGCATCAATTACCTGGCCCTGCGACCCTCTGAACTTCTGAAACTGCCCGTGGAAGACTTGTGAAGTGGAAGAGGCCTGGCCTCTCCAAGCAACCTTTGACCTCAGGGTACACTCTTGGTTTTATTCCCCAGGTATATTATGTGTGGACTCTGTCCTCTGTATAGCAGACGTTTTCATTTTTAAAAAACGAAACTTCTTCCTGATAAAGGAACATGGTGGCCTGGCCAGTTCTTCTCGTGAAAGCCATGCCCCTTGAAGCAGCAGCCTGCTCTCCCGCTTTTCCTCAGAACCCCGTCTCTTTCTTGTCACCGTGGAGTCAGAAAACCTGACTGCTCAGGTGGAACCATTCGGTCCTTAAGTATGAAGTCAATGGCCTCTAGGGGGGTCTCGTGGAAGAGGATTGAAGGGGATATTTCAGGGAGAGAGCAAAGATCCGAACAGTCTGTCTTTTTAAATAAGGACAGAATGGAAGGCTGTCCAGGTTGACCTGGACATTCCCCCAACCCCTTTCCTGACCACTTCATGTGGCTGATGTTAAATTCTCACACGACGGCTTCCTTAGAACAAAAGACTTGCTTATGTCGCTCGTCTCACTGGGCAATTGACAGAGTATCTATTTATTTATCATCTGAGCAGGTTGAAAATGGAATCGTGTTTGAACTATTGAGCAGTTCTGGGGTGCAGAGGAGCTGCTCAGTATGGACTCTTGAGTAAATCTGGCAGAAATGAAATGCTTACACTAACCTTCTCCCCATGTCCCCCGCACCCTGGGCTCCACACTCCCTGCTCTTCATGGAAATATACTGCAAGCAGGTGCATCTCAGGCACAGGTTGATCTCTGTCAGAAGTGCCATTAGAACCCATGGTTCTTGACCCCATCAGGACTCGACAAAACCAGATTTCAAAGCGAAATGTCGAGAACATTTTGCATCTGAACTCGAACAAAACATCAGAATCCAAGCCGATGTACATGATTTTTGTAAACAAAACCAGTTCATGTTTCGGTCACTGGGCGTTAGTTGTCAGTATGTGTTGTGTAAACCTTCTATAGCTGGGTTCCAAACGTTTGCTGTAATTTTCTTAGTTCTTGTGGCTTTTTGTAATGTTTTTAGATAAAAAAAATGGGTCCAAAAAACAGATTTTTGAAAAGAATCATCATGTTAAGGAAGTGGTTAATCTTGTTATCCATATTGTTGATGATAATTTAAGAAACCCTTTTCGAAAACAGTTAATAAAATGCCAACAGCAGAACCAATTAGACAGATTTAAATTTTTTGGAGAAAACCAGCCAGGTCTTTGTGAAAAGAAAAACCCTGAAGAGCAGCTGGCAGTTGATTATCTGGAAGGGGCTTCTTCTTCCAACAGTGACTCTCTCCGTCCCTCCTCTCCACATCCGTGCCCACAGATCCAGGTCCTCCTCAGTCTCCAGGCATGGGCCATACTGTAGTTATTAAAAACGTTTCCAATGGTGTGTTTCTTATTTAAATTATATTATTTAACTCTGAACTTATTTACTTTGAAATATCTGTGTCACATATTGTATAAAAGGCGAGGTTAGGGTAAAAATTTGGTGGTCGAGTACGGATTAATCCATTTTCAAGTTTTTCTTATGGGAAATATTACCTCAGAACTCGACTGCATCCCATCTCGATGCTTGTTCTAGAACGGATTAGCGTTGAAGTCTGGGATTCTACTGTCTGTGTGTCCCGGTCTTCCCTCCTTGACCTTTGCCAACTAGACCCGGGAACCTGCTCGTCCAGAAAAGAGGACAGATGTGCGTTTCCAGACAAGCGCTCAGGGTCTCTATGCGACTGTTGCTGAAAGAATTGGCCCAACACGCCTGCAAACCCCACTGCCCTGGAGTCATTAACCGAGGAGGTGACTAGAGCGAGCAGTAATGCTGCAGTCAGGTGACTTGGGCCTCAGCCTCCAGATTGTAGCAGTGAGTGTTACTTGCTCCGCATTTCCTAGAACCAAACTGCCCCGTCCTTTCAGAAGGCTACCTCACGCGTGGAACCCTGGGCTGCGGTGTGTGCAGAAGTGGACGGCTGCAGTTGAGAAGAGAAAAAATGGACCATGATGCTCTTATGTCTCCCCAGTAGGGAATGTACATTTCCCTTTGAAGCTAGGGAGACAGCAACATTCAATCCTTTTGTAACTTTTTGACTGAGAAACTGTTAAGTCACGATCAGCTGTGGGATAATATTTTTCAGATTGCTTTTGAGTCAGGTGTGTGTGTATGTGTGTGTGTATGTGTGTGTGTGTGTGTGTTATGGAAAATGATAGTCATGTTTTGTTCTTTAGTTTCAAAACCTGAAAAAATCACTTTACATGAAATATGACAATATGAACATACTCTTAGTTATCTAATGTTTTTCTAACTTATCGGCATTCCATATAAAGCAAATTCACACATTTTATTACCTTCCCAAATCCCCAAAATGGAAAGAAGGGGACTCAGTCATGAATCTTTCTTCCGAAAAGTTATGACACATTTTACTATGAAATTAGGTATGTAACTTTTGGTAACACCTTTGGTTTCTTGGTATGTTTGTAATAATGAACATTTTTAAACACAGGCATGTTTTGCTTTGTAAAGACTTTGACAAAGAAATGTGTGTGAATAAAAATTTTATTGACTTGGCAAAAATGATCTAACATTTGAAATACATCAAATGTGTTGGGCGCTAATCCATCAAACATGTGAGCACCCATGAATATTGCTCATTTTAAAAATTCCTGGATGATGTCAAGGATGTGTCATTTTCTACTAAAAGCTGGTTAATCAAGGAAAAGGCTTAAGTATTTCCTAAATAAACTACCCTTGGAGAATTCAATTAAGGACAACCAACCCAAACCCAAATACAATGGGGCTGAGGTAGTTAGTTTCTTGTGCCAACCTGGCCAATAAACACATGTGGAATTAATTGAAGGGCAGAAAGATAAATGGCTCAGTGAGCCTCGCCTATTCTGTCTCTTGCTCTTTTATCATCGGACCAGTGTGCGGCTGCCTTGCTTGTCCTTTGCCTCACTTTGCAAGCTAACTGCCTGTGGGATACCTAACCCATGGACTGTGTTGCTGTAATTTGAGGTTCCTTCAAGATCTGCTTCACCACACCATTGGAATTTACATCTCTTGAGCTGGGGACTGTCAGACCCTGTCATCTGGCTGACTGTTGGTGACCTGCCTTGCTGTTTGCTGCCTGTGCCTGGATAGCCTGAATTGCTCTACGGAGGACTACCTGGCGGCCCTCAAAACTTTAAGGACTGCCAATGTCTCACAGCTCTCTCATGGGAGTGAGTTTCTCTGAGCCATTTGTACTGTTTTATTATTTAATTAACTGTTTATTTCTTATGTTATGTATCTCCATGTATAAATATATATAAAATTATTCATATTCTAGTTTTGTTTCTCTAGAGAACCCGGTCTAACACAGGGGGTGAGCTGTGTAAGCACTGCCCACGTGGTTGAGAGTGGGGACACCCAGAAATGCTGAGCCCCCCACAGGCTGGTTGTGGGAAAGTGCACACCTTCACATGTGTGGGGAAGATGCCAGGTGAGGGCCTATCCTGTGCGTAGGACGTTGGCCACGGATTCCCAATTAGCTTGTGTACATTTACTAATCTGTAGTAACCAATTCCACATATGCCTGGACCTCCCTCTCTCCCTCATCAGCAGGATCCAGGGAAGACCCGGCGTGCCATGGAGCAAGGGAAAGCTGCATAGGTATACGGGAGGGTCAGTGGTGCCAGGACCCCTCCCAGTTCTTGCTCTAGCTGCCCCAGGCCAATGGACTTGGCAGGAAAAATGATGCCTTGACTTTGCAGGAGGGGAGAATTTTGGACTCTGTTCACACATTCTAAGTCAGACAGCGATCAGCGAGGCATCAGCACCTCAGCTTGTTCCCCTGCTTTGACCAGGGAATGGGCACTGAGCCAGGAAGCACCATGGTGGGCTCATGTCCTTCCAGAACCTTCCCACCTGCCCTTCCTTTCCCTGAAATAGGAATACGACTCCTTGTAAGTGTTTTAATCCCCACAATTGCAAGGGTAGCAAATCTAGTAGACAGGGCTGGCTTAGTGTAATGTTTGTCTCACTTCCTAGATTATTCGTTTGAGCAACTTCACTTTCTTTTTTTCCACATTAAAGATTCTGCTCTTGAGTGTGGCTCACACCTTTGTCCCAAGTGACCATCACCTTCCTGCAGAATCAAAGCCTCCTTTCAAAGTGAATGTCCCTGACAGCGAGCATTTACCCAGAGAACAAGGTATGCTCCGGCTTGCTTGTGCTAACCTAGTGAGTTTGCCAGGATTCTCTAGAGAAACAAAACTCGGATGCTTATAATTAAATACATATAAAAGAGGATAAATTTATACAGAGAAAAGGAATATCACAGCTAATGAGTCCACAGCAGCACAGAGGGCTCAGTTCAACTCACTTTCGTGGAACAGTTAATATACTGGAAGTCCTGGGCTGCTGGGTCCAAGATCAAGGAAGCAGGCAGTGGAGTCTTCCCTCAGGCAAGGCAGGCAGGCAGGCAGAGTCTACCCACAGCGATAGACAGCAGGGTGGGTCAACAGCAGTCAGAAGCTCCGGAGCTTAGTGGAGCAGGTCCCATGGGATCTGGAGCTCAAGTGAGGCAACAGGACCCACCAGCATCGAGTGCAAGCAATGCAAGCACCAGCCGCTTGGCGAAGCAGGTCTTAAAGCAGCCTCCAGCTCTAGCAACATGATGCACCTGTTGGCTTGGCGCACGAGTAGTACAGCATACAGGTCGAGGAAGAGAACTAGCTAAAGCAGCAGCACAATGGTCTGATCACCAGAGAGCAAGAGGGAGATGGGATGCCGGCTGTCTTTACTTTTGGTCATCCTCCAATCAAGCTGCAATCTGATTAGACTCTGCTGATATGTTCCTATTGGGCTAGTTGGCACAATAAACCTAGCGACACATTTAGTGATCTATAGAGAGCCATTTCACACCTGCTCACACCGATTGTTCACTACTGATTCTTGAGAAGGTACACGTGGACACATGCACAGGAGCCTCATGTGACATTATTCTCGACAGATTGGCAAGTAAAGAAAAGAAAAAGCCAGTGTGTGTCTTGCGTACCGGGGACTCCATGCCTGCACAGTTGTTTGAGCCAGGCTTGCTCTTTTCCAGTCAGCCACCCCTAAGCCGGGTCTACCTTTTCCTGGACAATTTCTGGTCCATGAAATTAGGACAACTGAGAGGGGACACTTAAGAGATCAGAGGCTGAAATGAAAATGGACTTTCAAAGGACAAGTATCTAGGAGACAGAGGAGTGCGGAGAGCTGTTTGACCAGCGAAGGGAATAAACTCCGACCAATTCCAAAGGCAGACAAGGTGGGAATATCCTCCCTGCCCAGGGACCTGGACTCCTCCAGACTGGCCTGTACCTGGACGTACACCTGGACTCCCCAGGAGTCCAGCCCAGGCAGACAGTGCCCTTTCCTGGGGCTCTCTGTGCTAGCCCGTCTGACACTGACCAGAGGGACAGAGATGTCGACTCCAAGAAGAGGAAAACACTGTCCTTGAGAATTTTCAATGGACAAGTCCTGCTGTTGGCTGTACCCAAGAGCTGCTACCAGACTGAAGTCTTTCCAGGAGTGGAACCTCCTGCTCAGAACCATCGAGAGAAATCTTCCATTGACTTACCGCAGCCATTTCAGGACAGAGGTGGTGTTTTCTTGGACTGACTGTGCCTGCCGTCTGCTCTCTGGCGCTGGGCTGCTTTGGGACTAACTTTTACACCTGTGCTGAGCATGTCACTTTCAGTTTCCTGCTGACTGTACAATGTCATGTAGAGTTCACTAGGTCAACATATAATTCCATTTATATTTCCATCATCTCAAAAAGTTTGCCGTTTTAAGTGAAAGACGGTCTCCTTTTGTTTATTGTTCTTGTTAGGAGCCATGTGTTAGTCTAGGTACTTTAGAGAAACAAATCCACAGAAACTCATATGTGTAAGAGAGGATTTTTTTTAATGTAAAGGTTAAGTGCATATCAAGAAAACATCCCAACTCAGTGCTGCCCAAGCCCACCAGACCAACATTAACCCACATGTCTGACACCAATCCACAAAGTCCTCCTCCATTTTACAAAAAACACATGCAATGATGCCGACTGCAGGAGGAAAACCGAGTCAGTGAGTGTGTAAGCATCTCAGCACTGGCAGGGGTCTGTCTCCACATGACTGCTCCAGCACCCAGGGCTGCATCAGGGTAGGTCCATGTGGCTTCTCCTTGAGGATGTCTTACAGGAAGTGAGCCTTGCCAGCTGAAGCAGGGAACTGGTTAAGGCAGCTGCATCCTGGTCCGACCATCAGAAAGCAAGAGACATGGGAGGGATTTTTATTGTTAAAAGGCAAACAGGCTGGAAGTGGCTGTCACCTAAAAGGGGTAGATGACTTCTACTTACTTCTTAGTGATTAAACAGCTAGGCCCAGCTATCTCGACATGCGGAGACTTCACATTCTGGGACTTGGCATTCCCAAGACTGGCCTCAGAGTACCTATTGTTCCATTTGCTTGCTCATGGTCAACAATGGTTTCCTGTGGTTACCATGAAAACTGAATTGATGTAAAACATCCATATGTGTCTCCCGAAGGTGTAAATGCCAAGGGCAAAGCTATCTAGATCTTCATAATGAATTCTGATCTCAAACAGGACGCCACCAAGACAGCCCGCTTGCTGTCAGTCTCCTCGCGGGTGTGCCTTCTAGTAAATTTCCATTTCTTCCTCTCACTTGGAGGAAGTCGATTGGGTTCCTCATTCCAGGCTATTCACCTGCACTTGAGGTTACAAGGCGGCAGGTTTCTGTCTTGTCTATCAGTCTGGCCTGTCCCTCTGTCTGCCCCTCTGTATCCTCACATCTCCTAGAGAACATTAGCCTCGGGAAGGACACTGGAGAAGGGCACAGAAAGACTAGGATATATCTCACTGCTAACAAGATGGAGGATCCTGCCCCTGCACAACAGACCCGGCTGGTCTGCAGTTCCCCAAATAAATATTGACAGGCTTCGATTTGGCTCGTAACGAGCTGAAATGAGCATGAAACAGCGAAGCCAATAAATGAAGCCAACACTGTTGGCTAATGCCTCTGAGTCCTTGGAATTATTGCTTTTCCCACTTGCTTCTGGCCAGCGGGCACCCAGAGCCCCTCAACTGCCAGGACCGCTGCTCCAATGCCTATTATCATGGCAGTGTTGGTGACCTGGAACAGAGGACACGCTGGGCCAGACCACCGACACACAGGGATCTAACCACAGATGCGCACACCAAGGGTCTTCAGCTCAGAAAAACCCCATCCAGCCTTAGTTCTTTCCACCCAAATCCCAGACTGCCCCCTCCCCCTAACCCTATCCCACCACTTCACCACAGGCCTTCTCCCACTTTATTAGCAAAGAGCTGAATCCCGCTCCCTCGGAATCTGGGGCGCACAGCCAGAGGACCCCAAGTAGGTTGGTTCTCTAGTGCCCTGCTCCTTAACAGAATGTTTTAACAGAAAAGTATGCAGCTCATGGAGGGAAGGTCTCTGTCTCATCCTTGGTCCATCTCAGGATTAGGATTTTACAGGGGGGGGCTGACATGGAACTATCCCTTCACATGTGTATTTAGGTTTAAATATGAAGCCAGTTTTTGCCCCTAAAAGAAATGAACGCTTAGGCTGATTGCATCGTGATTGGTATTAATCTGGTATTTGTCTCCCACAGTCAACACGGCAACTCCTTCCTCACTGTGGCCTTCTCCGCTTCAAGGGACATCATGCTAGCTCAGGGTTCTCAACCTGTGGGTCGTACATCTTTGAGGGTCAAACAACCCTTTCACAGGGTCGCCAGATTCATCACAGTTGCAAAATGACAGTGATGAAGTAGCAACGAAAATAATGTTATGGTTGGAGGTCACCACGACACGAGGAACTGTCTGAAAGGGTTGAGGCATTAGGAAGGCTGAGAACCACTGAGCTAGATGAACTAGCCCCAACAACTGTATCTGTGGATCCACAAAGAGGAACCAGACAGATTAGCCCTGGGCAAGGTCACAGGGGCTGAGCTGGCCCCAAGGTGGACAGCCTCATTGTCCTTGGCACCAGGAATAAGGGTGAGCTAGGATATGACTGGCCTTCCTACCTTCCTTTAAGCTCGAAGAAAACAGGTGAGACCCTGACCATGTGACAGGATAGGTCATGGGCATTCCCTGGGCCCTGGCTCCCTTAGCCTTAAAGCAAAGGTGTGAATTCTTTCAAAGGATTGCGGGAGTTCCTTGTCTCTTAAAGTGTTGGCAATCAGGGCAGAAAGGGACAGGACAGAGAGGAGATGGGGCAAGCTCAGGTCCTGGCCCCAGCTTCCCCTTCACTGGCTCTGGTATCAAAAATTGCTTAACCTTCCTCAGCCAGAGCCGAGGAGCACCATCTGGCTGGGGTATTGTCTTGAGATGTTAGGGGGAAAAAAACAGTTGAGGGAGATCAAGGCCCTGCTCCTAGCCCAGGTTCCCTCGCTGTGTGTGGTTCATCAAGTCTGTTCTGTCTGAGCCCCAGCCTTATCATTTATAAATAGAGGGGTGGGCTGGATGAAGTCCAGGCTCTTCCAGCTCTAAATGATCTGACTCTCCTCTCCGTGGACACATGATCCACCCAGGCCTGCTGGGAAGCCGGAAAGAATGGCCAGGAATCATCCAAGAGAGACCGCTCCGAAGGACCGGGTGAAGCTGCCTATCCACACAGAGCCTATTGGGGCCACGTCGGTCTCTGAAAGCAAATTCACTGAGTGACTGGTTCCTACATTTCTTCATGCCTTTTCGTTTTGTCACACTCAGTTGACCAGTTTTTACTTTCCTTTAAAAAATATGTGTGTGATAGATATATATAACACAATCAGAGTCAGTTATTGCAATGTACACTCACATAATCATTGCAGAGGAAAATTTATATTTTTTCAAACTCTTGCTCCAGAAAGGTGTCTTCCACCCCTGGAAACATTAAAAGTATATTCTAAAGAATGTTAGAACATATAATAACTGGCTGCAGCTGTGGCAGCAGGGACAAGGCAGAGAGGAGAGACCTCTGCTGAGAACAAGGCAGAGACAAGGGTCCGCACCATCCTTGCAGGACTGCGGACCCAGAGGCACGGAGGCTGGGGAGCAAGGTGACTATCAAATGTTCCCTTCTAACTGCCTCTCTCTCTCTCTCTCTCTCTCAGCCTTCCGATCGCTTCTCCTAGGCCATTCACCTCTCTCTCTCTCTCTCTCTCTCTCTCTCTCTCTCTCTCTCTCTCTCTCTCTCTCTCCTGCTCCTCACCCCCCAGCTGCACCGGCTTCACCTTGCCTCCTTTCCCACTCTCCCATCCTCACCCTGGAAGCACACATCCCATCTGGGATGCATGGCTTTTTCCCCACAACAGGGGCTCCTCAAACAGGGCATGTTGCTCCTCAGCCTCAGTGAGCCAAACACCTCCCAGCCATGGAGGCACAGAAGCCACCAGGCTCCAAGCCGAGGCCTGTGGCTCCTTTCACCCACTGTGAGAACCAGACCTCAGACCTCCTCAGCTTGCATCCCGTGTCCCCTCTCTGCCAGCAATGCCGATCTATGCAGGAAAGAAGAGTTTTAAAAATCTATTTTGAGGCACTTACTGAAGCCATTCTTCAGTAATGTGGGAAACAGAGGAACGGAAAGAGAGTGTATGTGGACAAATTCTTTCTTCTCATATTTTAAGAAGCCGGGCAGGCCAGGATTCTGGGTGCAGGGAGGCCTTTGCACTTGTGGGATTAGAGATGAGTCCCAATCACATTCTCATAATTAAAATGAATCTATATTATATCCTCCCATAATAGCAATGCCTTAAAGTTACCTCTTACAAACACATGGCTGATTGCTATCTAACCAGAAACTTTAGCTAAATTCCTCTCACTGCTCAGGGGAGAGTTCCCCCCACCCCCACCCCCTGCCCTCTGACCTGCCCCCAGCACTGGTGTTAGGTTACTCCTCCAGTGAACTCAGGAACCTTTAGGGTTAGGGTACAACTCACTTTATACTGCATGTGGTTACCTGTAATTAGGGGGGCTTGCATGCCTCAAGAGTGTATAAGCTGGTGATGAGAATGCATTCTCTCTCTCTCTCTCTCTCTCTCTCACTCTGTGAGAACCTGGCTTCTGAAGTCATGGCGAGGTGAACACCCCAAAACTTTTTTTCTGTCTCTTAATTTCTTCCCTTCAATTGCACAACCCCCTAGGACCCATCCAGATGTGATGCTGGATCTCCCACAGTCTGATGGTACCTTGTGCATTGGCCCAGCCTCCTTTCTATAGGTTTCGGTTTCCCTCTGGCCCTACCCAGGAATTCTTAGGAATCTGGATCAAGGTTTCATGAACACCGCCCTATCTGGAAACATGCCTAAGGCACACCTGCAGATAGCAAGTAACCTTTGAACTCAGCATGAATGAAGAGAAGCCAGCGTTGGCGATGTAGATTGAGATGGAAAGCCTAGTCTCACTGCTTTCTGGGTGTGTGGCGTGGGCTGCTCTGTAGAGACCAGCGTGCGAGCCCTTCCCAAACCCCAGACAAGTATCTCCCTGCTGGCATCCACTCAGAGACTTCAGCATCCTTGGAAAATAGGTCCAGGCAGGGGTTGGTGTTGGGGAGGGGGCTTGGCCTCCTCACCTTGGGGCGCGTGCATGTGCTGCCTATAAGGGCTAGAGATTCACCTTCCACGGGTGCTTCGAACAGAAGAGCTTGATATGAGAAACCAAGTGGACCAGAACTGGAACATTCTCCAGGACTCTGAGCATCGCAGCAGAACCAGCTACTTGCAGGACCTATGTGCTCTTGCTCCCAGGAGGAGGCAGCCTCTCTCAACATACCTACTCCACTCTTCAGTGGGATGATCCTGATGGAATTCCCACCCCTTTGTTCTGGAAGGAGAGAGTGGGGTTGTCTTAGGTAACTGCTTCCTGGAGCTGCTGGTCAGATTATCTTCATGCTGATAAAATACAAAAACTATGAGTGGGGGGCTGTAGTGAACAGAAAGTTATTCTCTCACAGGTGAGGGGGCTCGAAGTCCCAAGTGAGGGACTGAGTTCCTGGGGAAGACATTCTCTGTCTGCTCCGAGGGTCCGCATCTCTTTTCTGCTCCTGTCCCTCAATTCTGACAGCATCTTGATGCGCCATGCCATCTTCACATCTGTGTTAGTCCGGGTAAACTAGAGAAACAAATCCAGGGAGACTTAAATGTGTATACAAAGGACGTTTATAGACAAGAGCAATTGAAGATTGAGAAAACATCCCAGCCCAGTCCAGATCAAGTCCATTAATTCTTTTTTAGCCCATATGTCCAATACCAATCTATGAAGTCCTCTTGAGACTCATGAAACACATGCAATGACACTGAATGCAGGAAGATCACAGACCAGTGGGTGGGAAGTCTTGTGAATCCAGTAGTGTTGTATGCATCTCAGAACTGGCAGGGGTCTCCATGTAATTCCATGAGCTCTGAAACTCTGACTGCCTCAGGTAGTTTCATGTGACTTCTCCTCAGAAATGTCTCAAAGGGAGTGATCCTTGGCAGTAGAGAGTCTCCAAGGGGGTGAGTAGAGAGAGAATGTCTCCCACCTCCAAAGAGGAAAATCCTGGAGTTCCCAGAATCCTCAGGAGAAGACCATGCTCACACAGAGGCCTCATTGGATAGACTAGACTCCATCCCTTCACTCTGAATCCTCTCAAGTCCCAATTTGACACCAGATTATGCAACTATCACACCATCCATTTGAGCCTGCTTCTTAGTGCTTCACCTGCTCTTTGTGTATCTGACAGGTGACTGGCTTTAAAGCCCTCCTTCAGTGACATGGCCTTGCTAACAAGACAAAGAAGGCACTCGTCCCCGGTGGGATTGCAGCCACAGTGTAGGGGTTAGGTTTCAGGAGACATGATTTTTTAGGGCACACAATTTAATCCAGAACGGTAACTAAGATTGATTTTGAACAGCTGGCAAAGAGGGAAGTTTATTCTTCTAGCACCAATGAGTTCAACGTCAGCACACTGTTTTACACTAGTCTCGTGTCCTGTTCTCATGGGCAGCCATGAGGATGGTGAGTTTTAGGTAACAACCTGGCTGGCTATGACTCTATAGACAACTCAGTGTCACAGAGTCATTCTGACTAATAACGACCCTATTGGACAGGACAGAACTGCTGCTTTTGGGTTTTGAGGTTACAAGCGTAGAAAGCCTCGTCTTTCTCCCGTTGACCGGCTTGGCTGGTGGTTTGGAATTGCTGTCCTTGCAACTGGTAGCCCAACTTGTAACCACTACACCACCAGGCAATGCCAGGAGGCCACAGAGAAAGGTTGCTGAGTTAGGTGGCACAAGGATCACTGCTTAGATGCCAATCTCATCACCAGGTAAAATCGTATTGGTGTCTAATAAGTTCTAACTAATATTGACCTTGTTAGGTAAGAGCAGTGATTAGGCAGCTTGGTCCTGAACTCAGGTCAAGGGTCATTAGGTAGATGGGAACCATCGAGGTTGAATTCCTCAAGGAATGGAAGAAAGGAAGATTCCAGGATGACCTAAAACTCCAAGGTTCACCTTAGCGGAGCCAGGTATCAGAATCTGGGGATGAATTAAGGAAGTAGTTTCCATAGAGATCCACTGATAAAGGAGGAGTGGCCCAGGTCGAGAGGTTGGGACACAGTCTTCCAATGGCAGGGAGGAGAAGGGTGACCAGTGACCAGCGGGACATTAATGGGAGAACCAGACAGTACTGGAGTCAACTGGTGAGGCAGAGGTCTGCCAGCTCAATGGTACCAACTTCCCGGAAGTTTCACTCCTGGCTCCCTCTAGGGAGGAATGCCCATGCAGAGGGAGAAGCCTCCAAAGGGAGCTTGGCTGACCAGGTTGCTTGTCTGTTCAGATTTCCAGGGAAAGGGAGCTGACTGGCTGTAGAAGGTGAGCCAAACGCACACTCAGCTGGAGCTTACAGGAAATTGGGGGTGGGGGTGGGGGCGGGGAGGGAATGTCTAAGAATAGCTTCCCCAAACCTTGATCTTCACTCTCGAGGTCACCTGACTCCCAAACAATCTCACTCTGAGGGGTCTTCTGCCTTCTGCCTTCACTTAAGACCTCTCAGCACGAGGCGGGAGCCCTCCAACCGTGCCTATGGAAAGAATCCCCAGGAAAATTGTCCGTCGACTGTTTTCAAGTCTTCCTTCTCCCACTGCCCCCATCTGCATCTAGGGTTCTGTTGGCCAGACAAACACAAAACCCTGATATGATCACCGAAGACAAATGGGTGAATAACCAAATGTGGTGAAGAAAGCTGATGGTGCCTGGCTATCAAAAGATATAGCATCTGGGGTCTTAAAGACTTGAAGGCAAACAAGCAGCCATCTCCCTCAGAAGCAACAAAGCCCACATAGAAGAAGCTCACCAGCCTGTGTGATCATGAAGTGTCAAAGGGATCAGGTATCAGGCATCAAAGAACAAAATATCATATCACTGTGAATGAGAGGGAGTGCGGGGTGGGAATCCACAGCCCATCTGTAGGCAACTGGACATCCCCTTATGGAAGGGCTGCAGGGAGGAGAAGAGCAAGTCAGGATGCCGTGTAGCAATGATGAAACATACAACTTTCCTCTAGTTCCTAAATGCTTCCTCCCCACCCACTATCATGATCCCAATTCTACCTTACAAATCTGGTTAGACCAGAGGATGTGCACTGGTACAGATAGGAACTGGAAACACAGGGAATTCAGGATGCACGATCCCTTCAGGACCAGTGGTGAGAGTGGCGATACCGGGAGGGTAGAGGGAGGGTAGGGTAGAGAGTGGGAACCAATTATAAGGATGTACATATAACCCCCCTCCCTGGGGGACAGACAGCAGAAAAGTGGGTGAAGGGAGGCGCCAGATGGTGCAAGATATGACAAAATAATAATTTATAAATTACCAAGGGTTCATGAGGGAGTGGGGAGTGGGGAGGGAGGGGAAAATGTGGAGCTGATGCCAGGGGCTTACATGGAGAGCAAATGTTTTGAGAATGATGAGGGTAACGAATGTACAAATGTGCTTGATACAATGGATGTATGTATGGATTGTAATAAGAGCTGTATGAGCCCCCAATAAAATTATTTAAAAAAAAACCCAAAACCAAACTTACTGCCATTGAGTCAGCGCTGACCCATACGGACTCTGCAGGCCCCCCAGGAGTCTCTGAGACTGTGACTCTTTGCGGGAGAAGAAGGCCTCTCTCTCTCCCACAGAGCAGCCAGTGGTTTCAAACTTCTGACCTAGCAGACACCAGCAAACGCGTCATCACTGCACTGCCAGACGTCCTTTGTCCACCCGGTCTCTGTGTAAATTAAAAAAATAGCAGTTCATCTTCAGGTTTGGCCAAGTGATGGGGGTTCTTCCTATAAACACTCTATGCATCGCAGCCCGTTCCCGAACCCTGGGCTTGGGATGCAGACCGAGCAGAATTTCAGGCCCTTTGTCTTTGTGCAGGAAGCAGCACGAGCCACCCCGTGAGAGGCCCTTTCCGTGTGGTCCTCACCGCTCCGGAACCCCTGCCTCCCACGCCGCCTCCACGTGCGCCTCTGCAGCCTGAACTTTGGCTCCAGGTCTGCGCACGCGCCAACACGCACACCCGTTTACCTGAGTGTCTAGTTCTCACTTTTTACACCGCCTGACTGTGTGTCATCTGACAGTTTGGACGAACAGGCATCCGTCAGGTGCCGTCAAGTCGGCTCTGACTCCGAGGGCCTCTCTACGCAGGACAACGTGAAGCACTGAGGCGCCTGCGCCGGCCTCACAGCGGTTCTCCTGCTGCAAGCAACTGCTGCAGCCACCGTGTCCATCCGTCCTGTCGACGGTCTTCCTGCTTTCGCCGGCAGTAAGAGCCTACATCTACAGGACGCTTGGGAGACACCGTAAGGGATTCCAGGGAAATGCCTGCCATGGTTGTGAAGGGGTGAGCAGAATGGCTGATGGCCCCTGCAGAGTGCGGGGCTGGGAACATGGAACGATTCCTCGTGCTCACCAGGTGGTAGGACTCACGTGCGCCTTGAAGTTGCAGTTTGGCTGTATGCTTTTCCCACGCCTGCGACGGGAAGCCAAGTACAGGCCTTTGTGGGCCCTTTGGACTAGTGAAGGGTGTGTAGACTCCATAAACTGGTGTTTTTTTTAAATTAAAAAAAGAATGCCTCTTGAGACTGGGGCAAAAAACAGCGGCACACTTTTGAGAAAGCAAAGGTGTTGGTTGTACGAGGGTGAGACATGGGGACACGGACATCTGAGGCCTGGTTGCCTCTAGATTCGATGTCAACGGCACCAAGAGTTGCTTTTACTGGAGTCTGTGGCAAGAACAGGATGGAACTGTAACCCCCCTACAGTTCATTTATTTATTTGTTCCAAGTGTGGAGGGAGGCGGAGAATCCGTACAGTCCCACAGAGAAACAATGGTTGTGGCCTAGAATGCTCTTCACCATGTGGGGAGGGAGCAACAGTGCTTCGTCCATCACTAGATGGACCAATGGGCTGTTTCTGGAGCCATCAGCAGGTCTCACTCAGACAACTGTGTTGGCCAAATGGCATCCATCCCTGTAGCACACCATTGTCCTGACAGCGGTTCCTTGTCCCAATGATCCCAGGTTGGTCTTGGTCCGGCGACATATCAAGAGGGCAAACTCCCAACAAGTGCACTGTGAGTGTCAATCTTTCGCTCAATAAGTACAGGGGAGGCCCAGGATCAGCAAAATCTCACACCCAGATGGCTCTGTCCAAGGCCTGTCACCACCTGTGGTTAGTAATGCCGTCTGGTCTGAAACTGGCTCAAAGGAAAACCGTCCATGGGCCAAACTGAGGGCTGGACAGACGGTCATCACCCTCAAGCGCTGGCCCTTAATCCTTTGTACAGACACTTGGTGGCATTTTGTGGGCTAATTAGGAGGATTGACCATTAGCATAAGGAGGAGTGGACGGCAATGGGAGTCCTGAGACCAGACTCTGGGATCACCTCCAAACCTTGGACAATGATCTGTTTTCCGTCTAGCAATCCACTTCTTTCCGCACAGGAAACCAAGGATCAAACACCGTACACGTTAGAATGGTGCAGCCAGAAGGAGAAACGCACACACCAGAGTGGCCATGTTGGTTGAAAAATAGCTGCAGAGACATGTATGGCACTAATCTGTACCAAACTGCACTAGGTGCTCACACCAACGCCCATGGCACCTGCCCCCGATTATGAACACAAACGGAAGGGAGCATAATCAGGAATGGACTGGCAGGTGGATTATATAGGCCCCGTTCCCTCCTGCCTCCACAGAGATTAGAGTATGCCCTTATGGGTATGAATGTAGTTACTAGCTTAACCCAAATAGCCCCATGTACATGAGCACGTCAGGCTGTTACAACAAAGGCATTACACAGGATTGAGTGTTATGGATGGGCTACGCTGCGGGATCGATAGTAACTCAGGTCGCAGTCACTTGGTGTATAACTAGGCAGCTGAGAATGAGGCACAATGGCACCACCACGACTGTGGGCTTGGTGGAAAGAAGGAACAATGGCCTGAAACAATGGATACGCACCTTACAGCCAAGGCCATCTCGGGAGGGCACCATAAGGTGCTGTCTGAGGCTTTGAGGGTGATAAATTTTACTACAAGTGTTTTAGGGCAGGAGAAAGATGGGACTTCCTGTTCCAGTAAAGAGCTAGTTTCAGAAACTCACCGGGGGCAGCTCGATCCTTTCAAATAGTGTTGCTATGAGTTGGCATCAGCCTGATGGCTGTGAGTTTGGTTTTGGGTTTTGAGGAGACCTGCTTGATTCTATAACTACCATCCAAGTGACATCACAGACCTGGAAGTGTATCCAGCCAGGCTGTTGCCAGGAGAACAGCAGCAACATCTTCTGAACCTGGTGCCAGGAAGTGAAACCATCTTGTGGTGCATGGTGTGGGTCACCCCCCCGGCGTGGAATGGATACTTGGTCTCTCTGGAAGTGGCTGAACTAACTGGCCTAACATGGGAACCCACCACCCATTACATGGTGGGTCTTCGCAGTCTTGTTTAACCTGGACTACATGCAAGACGGCCATCACATGCGGGATGCGGGAGCATATCCTTTTCTAGCCTTCAGAAGGATGGGTGACTTTCTTCACAATGTCTCGAATGACTTTCCCGGGGTAGCACATATGGTGTGCATGGCAGCTGCTGTCTTCATCACTGGAAGGAGAGCCAGGAGCTTGATCATAACGGAATGAGGAGAGTTATTCCTGGTGGTACCCACTAAACATCTGTCTTTCCAAGTATGGGCGTGTCCTACTCTACTTTCTTCCCTTCGGAGCTGCCAAGGTCTTCCTCATGTGGGTTCATAGCCGCACCACAGCGCACACCAAAAGCAGCGTCAGGGTCTATGGACAGCTCTTCCGCCCAAGTGCTGAGGCATACATTGGAACCTCTAGCCGGAACCAAATGACTAGCCGAGAGAAACACATGGGGGCGTATTCAAATCTCTGTGACTAAATGGGGGACAGTAGAAAAGGGGGACATAAGCTTACCCTTTCCAGGATGCAGAGTGTTGTAGAAACCTGGGTCTTGGTCACTACCGACTGATGTGGCCATGAGAAGATATGTATTACCCCTGGGATGGTTTAGGCTGGTAGGACCCTGACCAGGCTGTGCTGGGGAAACCCTTCTCTGTCTGCTTTGAGTTGAGCAAAACTCTGAGAGTTCCCTGGTCTCTCTGAAAGTGGGCCGGACCCCTGTATGCCACTGCCAACAGGGGGGAGTGCCAGGAACCACTGGTTGGTTATAATACAAAAACCTGCACATGACTGTGCTAGCGTACCTTGCTCCGAAAGGGACCCTGTGATGTCTGACTGCTGCTTATGGCTTTGGTGACTGCACAATGGAATGGGGAGTTGCACCTGGTGGTTGTCCCATGCTGCAGGGACCATCAGGGAATCTATACCAGAACCCTGGAATTACCGCCTTGGTAAAAGCCAGGTGATGCAAGCACAGTGTTCTCCACTGGTATGATTGCCTTTCTGATGGTTTTTGCTCTTCCCCTTGTTGTTTGTGATGATGCCATGGAGTCAGTTGTGACCCACAGTGACCCCATGCCCAACAAAGAAAAACACTCCCGGTCCCGTGCCATTCCACAGTTGTCCTGACTCTTGAGCCCATTGTCACGGCCACTGTGAGGTCAGAAGCCCCGGTGGGGAGCCATTTTTGCTCATCGGGAACCTCAAAGTCTCTGCCTCCCCCGGGAGGGCACTGAGTCTTAAGTCAGCCCTGTTGCCACTCAGGGATCACTGTGTAAGTAAGCTTCTTACTAAACCCTTTTACTGTCATCCAGAAGGTGCCAGCTTTGTTCTTTGGCCTCTTGCATGCCCCCATCCCCGCCCTTTTGGGGATGCAAATTTAGAGTAACTGATTCATGTCTACACAGGACCATGGCCATGGAGGCAGAGATGACCACTGGTCAACACAAGCCAAGGAAGCTTGGAAGCCACCTGAAATGAGGTGTCTCTGCTCTCTCCTCATTTGGGAATGATTCAGTTAAATGTATTCAATTCTTTCTAAAAAAAAAAAAACTATAATGAACATATCTTGCAATTCAATAGTTCAATCATATCAGGAGGGTTGTATAATAATTGCCACAATCGATTTGGAACCTTTTCTTCCTTCTTGTACTTATTGATGATGCTGACTCCCATTTACTATGTTCCCCCTTTCTGTGCCCCCAGGCAATCATCAATCCTGCTACTATCTTCATAATTCCATCCATTCCAGTTTTCTCATGTAGATAAATACTCAAAGCAAGCACAAATAACGAACAAGGACCCACAACAGTGACCATACACCACAGGCAAAGACCTCAGAAAACAGAGAATATTAAAATTTTAGAATAAGTTTACATTGGGGCCAGAGGGAGTTCTAATTACATGGTGTCACAATCCAGTCTAAGCACAGCTGCTAAAATCCACTTTCCAGTGTTTTCGTCTGGTATGTGTATTGGGGATTCACCTGGGACTCCATCCATGCAGGGACCCTGCAAATGTATTTTGGGCGACCACTATCATCTATATCTTGATACAACATTTCTAACTAAATTCTCAGTGGCTTTGAACTTAGCTACTAGTTGCATTTTCTTCTCCAAGTTTGGATCTTATTTGCAGTCTTTGGCTCACACGGGCAGCTGTGCTTCTTCCTTGTGAACTCAGCTGACTCCTCCCTTGGAGGGTTGCTTGTTTTGCGAAAACCTTTTTAGACCCCAGAAGCTATTTTCCATCATAGTCAGGCACCAAATAGCAGAGGGTTTTGTTTATTTATTAACTCCATTGAACAATGCATCGACGGGCTCTAAGCTGCTGAGGTCCCAGGAGCCATGTTGGGTCTAGCTCTGCACTGAGGGCCTGGCTAGCTGAGGCGCATTGTTTCTTCTCTCTTACTTTTGAACCTTTATTTTTTATTGATTTAATTATTAATTGATTGATTGATTAATTAATTAATTATCTTTTAAGCTTTTAATTCTAAATTAGGTGAAGGTGTCATACTCATTTTGTTTCGTGCCCTGGATTGTAGTCCCACTCACCCCACGTTCGCCCCGTGTTTCCTGTTGCCATTCCCCATTTCACGCATTTCTAACGCTTCGGAACTTTGTGTATGAAGGCCGCCCTCTTGGCCTCAAATGTTTGATTATTTGAAGGGGTGCAGACCATCCCAGGGTTATTGTTCTTTTAAGATCTGTCTACAACTTGGCTGAAATGTGAGCCGTGGGGTGAGTCAAATCCAGGTCAGAAGACTATCGAGGGTCCCTGTCCTTGTACATCCATCTGACTTATCCTGCTCCACGTGGATCCCCCACAACGAGATAAGTGAAGTGACCCCGATTTCCTTTGGTTCCCATAATTAGTTCAACTAACTCTGGTTCTTCTCAGTATAAGAGTGCCAAGAACACAGCCCTCAAAGAGCAAGTGAGACAAAATCACACTGGACCAGGTGTGAGCAGAAACAGAATTCACATCAGGCCATTCTTACCACCATTCCCTGATAAAATCTCCCCTTATCGTGCTTTATTTTATTTTGTGAAAATTAGTCTAACTCTAGCACAGAGTGAAAACCATAGGCTACACCTATGAAGCCAATCCCTTTGCCAAAAGAAGATCCCCATCCCTTAGAAAGGCACTGCTGCTTCTCTTCGGATTATTGCTTTTGCCTCTTGTTTCTGGAGAACAACATGACTACAATGTGGTATATGATGAACGAGCTCACTCCCGCGAGGACATATACACAGACTATCAAGGCTGCATCTCTGACCTGCAAGAAAAAGAGAGGGGCTCAGACTCCATGTCTGGAAATGAGCACAGTTTGTACATATCGCCAAAACCTATTACTCCAGGCTAGGGACTTGATTCCAACTCATAATGGCTCTGCAGGACAGAGTAGGACTGCCCCATATGGTTTTCCAAGTCTGTACTCTTGACCGAAGCAGGCTGCCACATCTTTCTTCTGCACAACCAGTATGGGTTCAAACCTCTGGCCTTTTGGGTTGGTAGCTGAGCCCTTAACCACGGTACCACCAGGGATCCTTGCACACTCAGCAGAGACATCAGGTTTAGGCCATCTCCCATGTCCCTTAGCTTGCCAAGGTACACTGGTGAGGCAACCAAGATTGTCAGAGTGGATGGGGCAAAGGTCAGCGGGTGGAGGCAGCTGGCATGAAATTCTTATGAACCGAAGTGGGTGATACTTTACTGTCCCTGGGGGTATTTGAAGCCCATGAATCCCCCCACAGAATGGCCATATAAAAGCAAGGGAGGCAGTCTAGGATGGCCGATTGAGAACTCTTGAAGTCAGTGTGAAGTAGAGGGCAATTGTAGACATGAAGACACAATGAATTGTGACCTCCAGGAGAGCAGTGGGCCTCATTTGTCTTGACTGTGACCATGCTTAGTCCTTCCAGGCACAGAGGTGCACTTGACATCTTCTCAGGAAATCGACTCAGCAAGGAACAGTGGTGAAGCACTTAAGGCTATTAGGAGTCCTGGTGGTGTAGTGGCTAGGCATTGGGCTGCTAACTGTTTGAAGTCATCACAGAAGAAAGACCAGGATTTCCACTTCCATAAAGTCAGTCTCAGAAACTCACTGGCAGAGTTCTGTTCTATAGAGTCACTATGAGCCATAATCAACTCAATGGCAGTGAGTTTAAAAGGAATTTTTGTTTTTGTATTTTGGCATAGGACAGTGGCTTGATTCACACTCTTAAAAAAGTAAAACAAAATGTTTATGTTGCATCGCAGAGCATATCATTAATTTTACATTTAACAACATAGAACCAGACAGTGTTTTTTTGTTCTGTTGTAAGTCAGATCTCAATGAACAGGGGCCAACGTGACATACTTAACAACAATGAGTAAGAAGACATCTCTGCAGAGGTGTACTAGGTAGATTTTAGGTAGATCTAAAGTAGAAGTTTGAAAAAGAATACTGAGAATCTGAAATGCAAGTCACATTTTAAATTAAATCTGCTTCCTTTTCATACTAGGAAGTTAGATGATTCACACGGATCCCAGTGAAGAGAGACGTACGCTATTGTTTTAAAGAAGCTAGCCAAAATAAAAACGAAGAGTGACAAGGCTCTTTCAAATGAGCTAAATGTCCTCACGAGTTAAACGGCAAAGAGAACTGCTGCTTTGAACGTTCTTGCAGAGAACACCTTCAGTGAACACATGCTAAGTTCTACTAACGTCACCACCTTGAATGAGCTGGGACACACGGAGAAGTTCTATTTCAATTAGGCTCACAGTGTGTGGTGTGATCATAACCTAGGCCATGGTTTTCAACCATGTAGGGTTTTTCCCTTTTGGGGTAAATTTGTCAATGCCTAGAGACATCTTCTCAAGTCTAGAGACATCTAGACTGTATACATGGACCTCGCCATTTGAAATACAGAGAAATCGAATATGCAGGATGAGGCCACGAGGAAGTATATTAGCAGCCAAAATGAGTCCAAGGGCTGACTGTGGAACAGCCCATCGATTGCTCATCTGTAAGTTCTGGTACAAGTTGAAGAAGATTCAAACAAGTCCATGAGAACCAAAATAAGACCTTGAGTGTATCCCATCTGAAGGTTGAGATCATCTCAAGAGCCGATTGAGCACACAGAGCACTAATGACAACGAGCCCTGGGATACCATCAGGAACATCCCACACGAAGAAAGCAAATGGTCATGGAAAAGACCACGAAGAAAGAAGAGAGCAAAGTGGATGTCAGAAGAGACTCTGAAACCTGCTCTGAAATGTGGAGTCGCTCAAGCAAAGGGAAGAAAGGAGGAAGTAAAAGAGCTGAACAGAAAATTTCAAAAGGAAATTTCACGATGGCAAAGTATTCTGATGAAATGTGTGAAGACCTGGCGGTACCAGCCAAAGAGGAAGAATATGCTCAGTATACATAGAGCTGAAGGAACTGAAGAAAAAAACCCAAGCCTCCAGTTGGTATATTGAAAGATTCTGTGGGCAAATTACAGATTGTGCAGTGCAGGAATCACTGAAAGAGGATGAAAGAAACACACACAGTCACTGTGTCACAAAGAACTAGCTAACCTTCAACCATTTCAAGAGAGAGTATAAGACCAAGTATCAATAGTATTGAAAGAAAAAGTCCAAGCTGCACTGAAGGCATTAGCAAAAACAAGACTCCAAGAACTGATGGGATGCCAACTGAACTGTTTCAATAAGCTAATGAAGTACTGGAAGCACTCACCGACCTATGCCAAGCAATTTGGAAGATGGCTCCCTGGCTAACTGATTGGAAGAGATCCGTATTTGTGCCTATTCCAAAGACAAGTGAGCCAAGAGAATGAGGAAGAAGTAACAAGCTTACCTGCCTCTGTTGATATCATGGCCCTTTCCCCCCACCCACTCAGGGCTGCAGATGGTCCCCACAAGGAAAGGGAGAGGAGAAAAGGGCTCAGGATGAAGGGAGAAGCCCAGGAGAGGTCGCCATTCATGGAGACATGAGACCAGGGACATTCCACCCCTGCTATTCAGGCCTTGTCCATTCCGCTCTCTCTACCTTGTCCCAGCCCATAGCAGAGGCCCAGGCACTGAGAGCTGGGGGAAGGTCTGGTTCCTGTAGATGGGGACACAGGCTGAGGACCCACCTGGTCACTGCGGGCGATTCCATAGCGCAGCTCATTCACAAAGTGCTCGCAGTTATTGCTGGTCAGATTGTAGAGCACCTCCTGCCCCACCCGCTCCTCGGCACGCTGGATGATCTTGCTGGGAGGTAGTGGTGGGTACTTGTCATCATGCTTGTTATTGACCCGGTACCTGTCCCGCCCGACCACATCGTACAGCAGTTCCTTCTTCACGATGGCCTTATCCGCCAGGGCAGACATGATACTGGCGGCACCAGCTCCAGCGAATTCACCTGTGGACGCACAAAGAGGAAACAGAGCGATTGGTCCCGGGCTGCAGGGCTGAGCTGACCCAGCACCATCCACAAGGAGGTAAAGGGAAAGGGATAGGACCCATGGCTGGGCGGTTTCAAGCAAGGTGTCTGTAATCTCTGGGCCCTGGTTTCCTAATCGGAAATGCGCTGTGTGAGCTCCACGACGGATGTTGTGATTACGTTCATCACCCAGAGAAGCTGGCCTTCGACCACCTGTGACGCTTGAGGAGCCCTCTGGATCGATGCCACGTGCATATCCAAAATTCCGAGGGAACAGATCTGACCCTCTCCTGATTCTGCCAAGGCTGCAGCTCATTGACCGACACACAACGATTCCTGCAGAGAGGGCGGATGGGAGCACACAAGGATTCTCCACCCTTCTGGAAGCAAAGGGATCCAACCTCACAGCTGCTGGCTGAGATGTGACATGTGTGAGCCCAGCAGGGATGAGGGCACAGCCCCAGCTGGGAGAGCAACAGAGCTCCCGAAGTGAAACCACCTTGACCTAAGGGAGCCGGGGTTCTAAGGAGGACAGGATGGCTGTGAGGGGGAGCGGATGCACCCTCCTGACCCAGCCAACCTGGTACAGTGAGAGGAGGGAACCATGCTTTCAACTGAGAAGTTGGCTGTGAATTCAAGAGGTGCAGCCCTGGAGCCCTGGCTTACATATCAGGAGAGAAGCTCAGTTTTATCCAATGAGCAGCAGTAAGTGTACCTGTTGACTTGGGCAGAACCAAGCTTCAGCTGTGGCACCACGTGGCAGCAACAAGCAGTGGCAGGAGGGATGGAGCAGACTCTAGGGCCTGCTGTGTTTGGCCTTCCAAAGAGGGTGGACCGCTTTGCTCTGGATAGAACTCTTTTTTTACCACTTCTTTCTTTCTTTTTTAAATTGTTTTATTAGGGCCTCATACAACTTTTATCACAATCCATACATACATCAATTGTGTAAAGCACATTTGTACATTCATTGCCCTCATCATTCTCAAAACATTTGCTCTCCACTTAAGCCCCTAGCATCAGCTCCTCATTTCCCCCCTCCCTTCCTGCTTCCCCCTCCCTCGTGTTCCCTTGATAATTTATAAATTATTATTTTGTCATTTCTTGCCCTGTCCGACATCTACTTTCACCCACTTTTCTGTTGTCTGTCCCCCAGGGAGGAGGTCATATGTAGATCCTTGTCATCGGTTCTCCCTTTCTAACCCACCCTCCTTCTACTGGGAGCAGTATCGCCACTCACACCACTGGTCCTGAAGGGATCACCTGCCCTGGATTCCCTGTTTTTCCAGTTCTTATCTGTACCAGTGTCCATCCTCTGGTCTAGCCAGACTTACAGGGTAGAATTTGGATTATGATAGTGGGCGTTGTGGGGGAGGAAGCATTTAGGAACTAGAGGAAAGTTGTATTTTTCATCATTGCTACATCGCACCCCGACTAACTCATCTCCTCCCCAAGACACTTCTATAAGGGGATGTCCAGTGGCCTACAAATGGGCTTTGGGTCTCCACTCTGCAACTACCCCCATCATTCACTATGGTAAGATTTTTTTGTTCTGATGATGCCTGACACCTGATCTCTTAGACACCTCATCATCGCACAGGCTGGTGTGCTTCTTCCATGTGGGCCTTGTTGCTTCTGAGCTAGATGGCCGCTTGTTTAGCTTCAAGCCTTTAAGACCCCAGACGCTATATCTTTTGATAGCCAGACACCATCATCTTTCGTCACCACATTTGCTTATGCACCCATTTGTCTTCAGTGATCATATCAATGATATGATATTTTGTTGTTTGCTGCCTGATAACTGATCCCTTCAGCACCTCGTGATCACACAGGCTGGTGTGCTTCTTCCACGTGGGCTTTGTTGCTTCTGAGCTAGATGGCCGCTTGTTTACCTTCAAGCCGTTAAGACCCCAGATGCTATATCTTTTGATAGCCGGGCACCATCAGCTTTCTTCACCACATTTGCTTATTCTCCCACTTTGTCTTCAGCAGTTGTCTTGGGAAGGTGAGCATAATAGAATGCCAATTTAATAGAAGAAAGTATTCCTTGCATTGAGGGAGTACTTAAGTGGAGGCCCAGTGACCTTCTGCTGCCTTAATACTAAACCTATAAATATATGCACATAGCTCTATTTCCCCATCCTGATATATAAATATATTTACATATGTACATATCTTTATCTAGACCTCTATAAATGCCCTTTGCCTCCCAGCTCTTTCCTCTATTTCCTTTTACTTTCCTACTGTCCTACTATCATGCTCAGTCCCCACCAGGGTTTCAGCAATTCCTCTTGGTTACATTACCTGTGATCATGCCTTACCAGGCCTCCCTCACCCTCCTCTCCACCGATTTGGATCACTTGTTGTTCTCTTGTCCCCGGGTTTGTTAACACCACTACCTTTCCCCTCACCTCCCCCTCTCCCATGTCCCCCGAACTGTCGGTCCCATTGTTTTCTCCTCCAGATTGTTCATCCAGCTTACCTTATTTAGACAGACCTGCGGAGATAATAACATGCACAAAAACAAGGCAGAGCAAAAACAAGCAATAGTATGCAACAAAACAACAACAACAAACCAATGACAAAAACAAAACAAAATACAGCAAGAAAGAAAAGCTTGTAGTTAGTTCAAGGATGCTTGGTTAGCCTTTAGGAGTGTTTTCCAGTCCAGTCTGTTGAGGCACCATGCCCTGGCCCCAAAGTCCACCTTCAACATTCTCTGGGGACCTTGCCACTCCATTCCCTTGCTGTTCTGTTGCACCCCCTTAGTGTTTTGCCTCAGAATGGTGGGATCAGATCGGGTGCAATTCCCACACTGTCTCTGGTGTTGTTCTCTCTAGGGGTATGGGTCAGTGAAGGGCGTCATGTCTCATAGCGGAGCCGGCCATGTGGCCCTCTCTGTGGACTGGCTGCTCTAATTGGGAACATCGTCCTCACGGCCCGGTAGGCCAGGATGTGCTCCACTCTCTTCTCCTCCCCCTTCATCTGCTCCCGTGTGCTCCAATCAGATATGTCCCTCTCCCGGAGCTGGAGATTCAATGCCGTCCTTTGAAATAAAATCTTCTGGGGGGGGAGGGGCAGGTGTCCACTTAGTAGTTGGGATTGGGGCCGGCCCCCTAGACCTCTCCACTATTCCACGCCGGCATGTTGCATTCACATCTTAGAGCACTGGGTTGAAGTCTGGTCCCTCTTTCTCTGTGGAGAATTCTAAAACTCTGGAAAATCTAGCAGACTCAGACTTGTTACAAAGAGGCCTGGCAGTGCATGAGAAATTAATTGAGAAAAATAAGAGATGGTGTGGCAGTGATTGAGCTCTGGGCTCGTGGATGAAGTCAGTGTGATTATCCAAAGAATGGGACCACGTGGGCTCTGCAAGGGAGGCCCCATGAGGTTCAACCTCCATGTAGGCCCAGGTGGCAGAGCCTGGACAAGGAAGGACCCACACCTGAGAAGGAGGGTCTTCTTAAATCGTCTACCTCGTGTGCTATCCTAGTGAGTGGTACAGGGGTACACAGGCAAAAGATCAGAAACTCCTGGTTCTGATTCTGCCCAAAGGCTCTTGACCTGTTAATTAACCTTGGTACACCAATGCTGTGGAAGGATCCAAGCACACACTCAGATTGATTACATTGACGCACATCAGTGTAATCCTTTAAAAAATAATTATCTAGTAAAAAAGTTATCCCATCGAAGAAATTGCTAAGCAAACAGTGATAGAAATGGCATGTGGATATGCATCCTCCCCCCCAAAAAAATCAGAATCGTGTGATGCTACTAAAGTAACCACCAAACCCAACTCACTGCTGTGGAGTCCATTCTGACTCATAAGGACCCTACAGGACAGGGTAGAACTGCCCCTGGGGTGTCTAAGTTCGAACTCTTCACAGTAGTAGAGCGTCTCTGGGAGATGCTACTCAAGCAACAACTGAATGTTGGGAACAGTCCATGTGGACACCAGAGCATCCTGGTCCAAGGCACAGAGTCAAGAGTGGCGCAGCCAGCACTTGAGTAGCACCATCCTCATATACGAGTGGTGTGTCTTTGGGAAAGTTACAGTGGTCACAAAAGCGATCATTGTTTTTGGCAAGGTGTGAAAGGTAAGGGGCTGAGCTTACTAAGAGCGACCCGGTGCAAAGCAACTAAAAGCCTGGGTGCATGGAGAGAACAGCGTTTCTCACAATTGAATTGTGTCTTCCCAAAGAATGTGTTGAATTCCCGGTCCTGATAACCGTGGATCAGATCCTGTTGGGATTATGTCCTTTGGTTATGCTTGTGACCCACAGAGACCAGAATGGACACGGAGACACATTTGGAGGCAGACATGTGGGAAACAGAAAGATTTCTCCCAAGTTGTCTCCCCCAAATATATGCCTAACTTAATTGCTTGCTACAAGTGATTAATGACTGCACTTGGAGGTCAACAGAAGTAGGTCAGGGGTTATTCTCCCTAAGGGTTATCAGTCATCCAGAGCAAGAAGTCACCACTGTTTATCCCACAACAAGTACGGCCCACTCCCTTCTGATAAGGATAGTAGATTGTTTCCCTGAAGGAGAGCCCAGGGATGTCAAGCCCACTCAAGGGAGACCAAGTTTAGGCCGCCATATTGAGTCTAGGGTCTGCCCTTCTTGTCACATGTATTCCCCCAGTGCCTCCCCTTCCTATGTGCACACCCCTAGCTCTTCCCCTTCCTGTCACACTTATGCCTATCGTACAACTCCTTCCTATGATGCGTATGCCTATTGTACTGCCCCTTCCTGTGACGTGTGGTTACCTGTAATCACGCCCCCCTAAGTAGTTAAAAACCTTGGTTAGCAAGAAACGTGGCTCTCTCTCACTCACTCTCCTTCCCTCTCTGCCTGTGCCATGCGCAGACCTGGCTGTTGAGATCATGGCCATCCAGGAGGCAAGCATGCTACCATGAAACGTGTCTGACTTCTTTATTTTACTCTCTGTCCTATCTCTCTCACACTGTATAACTTTATTGTAATCTTTATGTATCTCAGCTGTATAATTGCACTTACTGAGTCCGTGATTACTTGTGGGGACTGGCCTTTTCCCCCCACACAGACACATACCACGTGAGGGCCATCATCAACTCAAGGCACACCAAGGAACCAAAGAAGCACTGGGCTACCACCAGGGTAATGCCAACGTGGTTGAGATTCTGATTTGGACTTTTAGCCTCTTGAACTGTGGCAGTGGTTGCACATGGGACTGCCAACAGCAAGGTCAGCAGTTCAGAACTACCAGCCATTCTGTGGGAGAAAGCCAGGAGACTCAGGAGCCGTTCTCGTCTGTCCTCTAGGATCATGATGAGTTGGACCCAACTGGATGGCCGTGAGTGAGTTCTTGAAAGACATCAAGCTGTGGTCTTTATACTTATGCAGCCTCAGGGAATGAAGAGGGTACTGAAGGCTGTGATGAGCTTTGCTCGAGAAAGGTGTGAGGTCCGGAGGTGTGAGCTTAATTTCTCTTCCCGAGATGTTAGAGGTGTTAGGGTTGTTATTAGGTGCTGTGAAGTTCATGCCTACTCTTAGTGACCCTCCGGACAGCCAAAGGACCCTTCCTGGTTCTGTGTGAGTTTCATAATCATCGTTATGTTTGCATCCATTGTTGCAGGTGCTGTGTCAGTCCAGCCTCCTCCTTTTCATCGATCCTCTACAAGGTCAAAGATCCGTGGGAAGGGGAAGACAGTCAAGGCGCTGGATCGGCACAATGACTGCATCAATGGACTCAAACATAACAATTGTGAGGATGGTGTGGGACCGACCGGGGAGTGTTTCCTTCTGTCATACAGAGCTGCTATGAGTCAGAACTGACCGGAAGGTCTAATGGCTAGTTTGCCTACCATGATATCATTTTTCCAGGGACTGGTCTCTCCTGCTAACATGCCCCAAGTCCATGAGATGATGTGGTAGTTACATAATCTGGTGTCAATTTGAGGATTAAGAGTGTAGGGGTGGAGTCCAGCCTGTCAATTGGGAGATAGCCAATGAGACCTCTGTGTGGGCATGGCCTTCTCCTGAGAATTCTGGGAACTTCACTGTTTCCTCCCTGGAGGCAGGAGTCACACACTCTGTCTCGGTTCACTCCCTTAGAGACTCTCTACTGACCAGATACTTGGCACTATGCTGAGAGACCCCGCGCCCTGGGAACTGAAGAAGCCATGTGGAGACCCCTGCCAGAGCTGAGATGCTTGCAATGCCACTGTATCCACAAGACTTTCTACCCACTGGCTTGTGATCATCCTGCATTCAACATCATTACATCATTGCATGTGTTTCCCGAGTCTGAAGAGGACTTTACAGATTGGTAATGGACATATGGGTTAATATCAGACTTATGAGCTTGGACTGCACTGGCTTTCTTAATGTACAATTACCCTTTATATAAAACTCTCTTTTAAACCCATGTGAGTATTTATGAATTTGTTTCTCTAGTTTCTGAAGTCCTGCCCTCCTAACTTCTAAGAAACATACTGGCTGTACTTGTCCTCAGACAGGCTTGTTTGTCCCCCTGGAGGTCAATTGTCCTTTCAACATTCCTCACCAGCAGCACAAGCAATTGCATTAATTTTTTTGTTTGGTCTTCCTTATTCATTCTCCAGTTTGCACATCCCTATGAGGCAATTCAAAAGACCATGGCTCAGGTCAGACACACGTTAGTCCTCAAAGTGAAATCTCCAGCCTTTAACAGCTGGGAGAGGTCTTGTGCAGAAGAATTTTGCAATGGAATGCGTCATTTGATTTCGTGACCCCTTCCTTGAGTACTGACTGTGACCCAAAGTCCAACTGAATTCTTGACAATTTCAATCTTCTTTCCATTCATGTTATCTGTTGGTTCAGTTGTGAGAATTTTCAATTTCCTCACATTGAGTTGTAATCTACCCTGAAGGTTGAAGTCCTTGATCTTCATCAGCAAGTGCCTAGTCTTCTTTGCTTTTAGCAAGCTTGATTGTGTCACCTGCCTGTCATAGGTTGTTAATGTCTTCCTCCAATCCCAAGGCCACATTCTTCTTCATATAATCTGCTTCATAGATTATTTGATCAGAGTAGAAATTGAATATGTATGGTCTAAGGATGCATCCTGGATTCATGCTTCTCCCGATTAAAAAAAAAATGTAGCATTCATTTACCCTTTTGGAATAATTGTCTCTTGGTGTATGCACAGGTTTTGCATGTGCACCATGAAGTGTCTTAGAATCCCCAGGCTTCTCAAGGTTGCCCACAGTTTGTAAGAATCCACACAGTTGAAAGTATGGATTTTCATAGTCATTAAAACACAAGTAAACACCTTTCTGGTTTACTTTTCTGTCTTTACCAAGAGCTTCCTGATGTCAGAAATGAAACCCTTGTTCCATGTCCTCCTATGAACCCAGTTTGAGCTTCAAGAAACTCCCTATTGATGTGTTGATGCAACCCCTTCATGAATGTTAATTGATCATTTCCATATTCTATTCCATGACCACTCTTTGGGATGGGCACAGATACTGTGAGTTGGCCAAATGGCTTTCCCCAAAATATCTTGGCATAGACTAGTGAGTGCTTCCAGTGCTGGATTGGCTCACTGAAACATTTCCATTGGTATTCTGCCAGTTTCACCGCCAGTCTGCTAGCTTTGTCCTACTTTGTAGGCATGCATGTTGCCGTGCTGCCGGAAGAGTCCTCAGTAGTTAAAATACCATCAGGGTCACTTGTTGTGACCACGTTTCCGAGGAGCTTCCAGAAGAACAACAGACTAGGAAGAAGAAACAGGCTCTCTGCTTCTGAAGAAGGAGCTGCCGTCAGCCTTCTGAAGAGTATTAAAGATGGTCTTATGCAAAGAAGAACCATCCAATAGAGAGGAAGCAGAGGACAATATAAAAAACATGGAGTATCCAAAAAGCACAGTGTCTGTGAAAGTGGAAGGAACAAGTCCAGGGCCCACTGCCCAGGGCTGGCTTTTTGGAGAAAGGCAGGGGCACTTTTTCCACTTTAAGGATAAAAGGCAGATTCTGTGGTTAACTGGGGCTGCGTCCATCTGGTTACTCTAGTCGTGGATGAGGCTCAAAGTACAAGGTGGGCGAAAGACCTTTTCAGGAATGTGTGTCATGACTATTCAAAGTAAGCCCTAATTGGAAGGAATCTGATGTCCATCAGCAGAAGTATGGTGACAAACAGGGTTAGACATTTAAAGGGCTAAAGTATTAAAACCACTGCAATGGAAAAGAACTACTGGCAGGTCCAATATGGAGGCGTCCGGTGGCAGTGGGAGTGGTGAAGAGTTCGCCAAGCTCCAGGAATAAATCAAGGTGATGAGGGTGATGGATAACAGAACAGCACGTGAATAAAAACTACAGTTCCAACCGCTTTTTCGAAGGGAAAATGCACGTCAAACCTGTAAACAACTCTATGAGTCTTTGATGGCAGCTCATCCCAGTAGGATAGAATCATTAAAAAAAAAAGTATAGCTCAGACCTCCGCCATACTAATAAATCTTCAAGATGATAGAGAAAAGAATCAGGATGATTTAATGTTATTAAGACCACTTGGGGAAAAAAAGAGACAAGGTCGAAATGGATGCAGTCAGAACTGAATGTTGAAGAAGTAGTCAGTGACAGAAGCCGGATGGTGCTTAATGAATGCTGCCGAATTCACTTCAAGCCTCAAAAGAATGAAGCAAGAAAGAGAGAGACTTTTCTTTACAGGACCAGGTCATCTCATAAGAGCTAATTGTGGCAGACATCAGTGGGGGGTGGGGGTGGGGAGCGGGTGCTTCCTAGAATGCTTTCTGCACCAATAGTCCAAGACCTTTTGTTGATTTCAGACCCACAGAGCCAAGACCTCAAACTTAAATAATTCTGAAAATTATGGAGATCTCAACTATTATTTTATACCGATTCTGTAAAAAAATGTTTTCTAATGTAATTTGTCTGGGGAGTGGGGTGGGATAAGAGCTAATGTTAGATGCAATGATACAGACGATTCGCAGGGATGATGTCAAGTGAGAGACACAGAAAAAATTATCAGGCTGTGTGAGTCCTCTGATATTGAGTTGTAGAAAAGGCAAACGTAATCTACAGTGCGAGAAACCAGCATTCTGGCGGCCTTTGGGGGCAGAATGGACCATTGAAGATGAAGGCATGAGGGATCCTTTTTGGGGGGTTGGTACCTAATTCTGGATACTCCTATGAATGCATGCATTTTTAGACATGTACTGGCTGCACAAGTTATTATAGCTCTTCGCTTTACGATGTTTATGTGAAGAAAAAAATCTCCAAGTATTTTCAGCCTTCTTTTACAGGTAAAAGCTATATTCAGAACCACATCTGTCTGCCCAAATACCTGTGTCCTTTCCTGGAGTTGAACCTGTGTTTCAAAGAGTCATAATTTGAAAAGAATGGAAAAGCAGAGAGACTCTACTGGCCACACATCTCAAGTCCTCCATAGAATCCTGGAAGTCCCAAGAGATCCTTTTGAAAAGTAGTGCCAGACAATTGGTGAAATTTCGTTTTGTTTTAGCACTCCGGAATCAGCCATCAGTTAAGGAGCAGAAAGGATGTTAGACTCACGTGCTACCCACAAGCCTCCCCATCTTCACCCAGCACACACAGCAGCCCTTACTTGGGGGGACCAGGTGGATCACATATCCATCGCCAACGTAGATGGCCCAGTGTCTGTAGGCAGGGCGGAAAATCTCCACTAGGTCTCCAGGCTTGAGCTGTAAAATCAAGGACGGGGTTGTTAATGGTGGTTTGTTGATTTTGGAAGTAGGAGTGGGGCTCAGTTAAGAAGGTGTAACAGCTTAGCGGCTGCTCAACTATCTGGTCATTTGGACGTAGGTCCCAACACTACCATTCTGATACTGGTCCAACTCCATGAACCTGGGCCACAGACCTGCAAACACCATGGCCCTGCCCACCTGTTATTTCTTGTTCTTTCTTTTATAAAGATCATTTTATTGGGGGCTTATACAACTCTTACCAAAATCCATATATCCATCCATTGTATCAAGCATGTTTGTACATATGTTGCTATCATCATTCTCAGAACACTTGCTTTCTACTTGAGCCCTTGGTGTCAGCTCCTAACTTTCCCCCTCCTTCCCTCATGAACCCTTTATAATTTATAAATTATTTTTTTCAAGTCTTGCACTGTCCAATGTCTCCCTTTACCCGCTTGTCTGTTGTCAAACCCCTGGGAGGGGGTGATAGATAGGTTCTAATAATCTGGCACTCTGAGACGCTCACCTTCCCAACAGGATCAATGAAGACAATGTGGGTGCATAAGCAAATGTGGTGAAGAAAGCTGATGGTGCTTGGCTATCAAAAGATATAGCATCTGGGGTCTTAAAGGTTTGAAGATAAATCAGTGGCCATCTAGATGAGAAGCAACAAAGCCCACATGGAAGAAGCACACGAGCCTGTGTGATCATGCATTGTCAGGTATCAGGCATCAGGCATCAAAGACCCAGAGCGAAAAAATCATAATGGGAATGAGGTGAGGAGTGTGGAGCGGAGGCCCAAAGCCGATCTGTAAGCAATTGGACATCCCCCTTAGAGAAGGGTTGTGGGGAGAAGAGGGGCCAGTCAGGGTGCAATATAGCATCGATGAAACATACAGCTTTCCGCTGGTTCTTTAATGCTTCCTCCTCCCATAGTATCATGATCCTAATTCTACCTTACAAATCTGGCTAGACCAGAGCATGTACATGGATACAGATAAGAGCTGGTAACACAGGGATTACAGGACAGATAAACTCCTCAGGACCAATATTGAGAGTAGCCATACCAGGAGGGGAAGGTGAAGGTGAGGGGAGATAGAGGGAACTGATCACAATGACCCACGTGTTCTTTCTATTTTAAAAATCATTTTATTGGGGGCTCGTACAACTCTTATCACAATCCATATATCCATCCATTGTGTCAAGCACATTTATTTGTACATGTTGCCATCATCATTCTTAAAACATTTGCTTTCTACCTGAGCCCTTGGTATCAGTTCCTCATTTTCCCCTCCCTCCCTGCTCCCCCTCACCCCATGAACCCTTGATAATTTATAAATTATTATTATTTTGTCATATCTTGCACCATCCGACGTCTCCCTTCACCCACTTCTCCGCTGTCCGTCCCCCAGGGAGGAGGTTTTATGTAGGTCCTTGTAATCTGTTCTCCCTTTCTCCCTCACCTTCCCTCCACCCTCCTGGTGTCGCCACTCTCACCACTGGTCCTGAGGGGTTCATTAATCCTGGATTCCCTGTGTTTCCAGTTCCTATCTGTGCCAGTGTACGTCTGTGGGTCCAGCCAGATTTGTAAGGTAGAATTGGGATCATGATAGTAGATGGGAGGAAGCACTCAAGAGCTAGAGGAAGATTGTATATTTCATCGTTGCTATACTGCACCCTGACTGACTCGTCTCCTCCCCACAACTCTTCTACAAGGGGATGCCCAATTTCCCACAGATGAGCCCTGGGTCCCCACTCCGCACTCCCCTTCATTCACACTGCTATATGTTATTTCTAGTGGCAAGTTAAGAGGTTTTCCCATTAGCTGGAACTTCTGTCTTACTCTTACTGTTATTTGTAATATCACATATTGCCTTCTTACTCTGACTCATAGAAGTCCTGGTGACATAAAGGTTATGAGTTGGGCTGCTAACCCAAAGGTCAAGAGTTTGAAACTACCAGATGCTCAAAGGGAGAAGGTGGGGCTTTCTACTCCTGTAAAGAGTTACAGTCTTGGAAACTCACAGAGGCAGTTCTATCTTGTTTGATAGGGTTTCTATGAGTCATCATCGACTCAATGACAGTGAGTTTGTTTGTTCAGTTTTTGAATATTCTGATCCAAGCACTTAGTGAAACGTTTGACAAGCATTGGCTCCATAAATCCACACACCCATCCCTTGAGGTGAGCACTGGTAGGCACCTGTTTTGTAGATGGAAAAATCAAGGCTCAGAGATGAGAAGGAAGTGCCTCATGAGTGCTATGGCCAAGATTTCACTCTAGGCTTGCTGACCCCCTACCATCTTGACCATCACCCTGACCTTCACATAAATAGCAGTTTTTTTGACTAGGGTTGCAACTTGAGATCCCAAGTAGGGGCTGCCAAATTGGGAGGGTGTCCCCATAGAAACCCCAGAACCTGGCTCAGGGCCTGGTTGGTAAACACCATTCGTCTCCATCAGCACTGCCCTCCTGGCTGCTCGGCCTGATAAGAGGCTGTGAGCGGACATGGGTGAGAATGTGTCTGTGGAACTACGTGTATCTAAGAGTGAATGCATGAGGGTGTGTTGTGTCAAAGCATGTGTGTAAGTGAGTATGTGATAAGATGTGTATGAGAAAACATGTATGTGAGAGTGTATAAATGTACATGTGAATACACGTCTGAAAGAGTATGTGTGAGTGAGTATGATGGATTTTGTGTCAACTTGGCTGGGCCAAGATTCTCAGTCTGACAGTTGAAGCTTCCTCCATGATGCGAGCTAACATAATGTAATCAATTCCCTGATGGGCTCTGCGTGAGCAGCCAAGCAGTTGTGGGATGATTAGGATGGAACGCTAGCTCTTGGTCCACTTGGAAGGAAGTTGCCCTGCGGATGTGAACGACTCTGGTAATAAGTTAATGTTGTGCTGAAGGCAGCTCCTTCTGGCTGGTCCAGATCTCACATCTGGCTCATCAAACTGGACCGCCATACTGCCTGCTGACCCTGGGAGCTACCAAGGGCCCGCCACATTGCTTGTCAACCTTGGATTCATTTGACTCTGCAGCCATGAGGTTGACTTGCCAGCCATGGATTCATATGCCGCTGCCCTCACCAGCCTGTGAAGCAGACACCTTCCTGTTTGTTCCTGTGTCTTCTTGCCTTTTGGCTCATCAGCCCCAGCTGCTACTCCAGTCAGGAAAGGCTCTGGTTTAGCATTCGACCGAGAGACTTGAACTGAGTGTAATTTCTTTTACGACCGTGTGAGCTACTATTACTGTTAGGTGTCATTGAGTCAGTTCCGATCCATAGTGAATGACCTTATGCATAATGGAAGGAAACACTGCCCCATCCTGTGCCATCCTCACAATTGTTCTGTTAGACAGATAGGCAGGAATGGGTTGTCCATTAATGCCCACCCATGCCCATTGTGGGAAAACCTCCATTGACGCATGCCCAAGACAGCCAAGCATGAGAACAAAGGGCGGCGCACTGCACATGCTCAGAGGCCTAGGTTTTCCCACCCCTGCCTATCTGCCTAGCAGTTCCTCTGCTTGAGCCCCTTGTTGCAGCCACTGTGTCTCTCCATCTCCTCGAGGGCCTTCTTTTTCACCGCCCCCTACTTTACCACGCACAATGCCCTTCTCCAAGGACCTGTCCAAAGTACAAGAGATGAGGCCTCGCTCTCCTTGCCTCTAAGGAGCACGGTGGTCACGCTTCGTGACATAAAGTTATATATCTCACAGGTTTGTAAGAGTGCACATGTGAAAGCAGATGTTAATGAGCATGTGAGAGTGTATGTGAGAGCGGATGTGTGTGAGTGCCTGTGTGAAATCACATGTGTCACTGACAGTCTATTTTAGAGATGTGTGCGAGAGAGTGCACACGTGTATAGGAGAGTATGTGAGAGCGAACGCTTTCAATACATCTCCAGCTAGTTGAAACATTTCAATTGGTATTCCATCCATTCCCGGAGCCTTGGTCTAGGCTAACTTTCAGTGTGTTTGAAGTTCTTCCTGCAGCACCACTGATTCTTGCCCATATACTACCTCCTGACATGGTGAAGTACCAACTACATCTTTTTGTTTGTTTGTTTGCCTCATACATAGTCTTTGAAACTTAAATTTTAAAAAAAGATTTAAGTTCAGTCAAATTAAAGTGCTCAGTGTCCTGAAGCACAGGGAAAATACGCTTGCGAGTCACAGGCAGGACGGAGACCTTTCCCCGCTGTCAGACCCTGAGCACTGGGCCCTGGGGAGAACCCAAGGAAAGCCAAAGTGATTTGAGAACCATGCTCAATTTAAGGGTTACACTGAAGCAAAAAGAATGCTCAAGGCCATTCCAGAAACATCCCACCCCACCCATGCCCGGCCCTGGATGTCTCATCGGATGTCTTCTATGTCCACAAAGTAATTTAGGCATGAAGACAGAAAGTGGGGCGGTGAGTGTGAACAGCTCTTTGAAAACCAGAACGGGTTTCATAGTTCTGAAGCCACATGCTACTTATGCTCTTGATGCTCCTGAGCCGGGAAAAACCCAGACTCACTGCCCTGGGGTCGATGGCGACTCAGAGGGACCCTACAGGACAGGGTGGAATTGTCCCTGCGGATTTCTGAGGCTGTAACTTTTTTTTTTTTTTTAAACAAAGCCTCCCCTTTCTTCCAGATCCAGGCAAGCTAGGTTCCAATTCTATTTACTAATGATGGCACCTTGGCCAGGTTACTCGGCTTCGCCCAGCCTCCTTTCCATCATCTGTAAAATGAGCATGTTTTAGCACCTGACTCATGGGGTCTTCCCCAGAGAGAGCTTCAGGAAATAGGGCCTGGCGGGCAAGCAGCGTTCCAGAACCGGCCACCCCTCTTCCTGGGAGGGTGGCTGTTAGTTCCCAGTTCCAAAGGCAGCAGGTAGTTGAGACTCCAGCTGGAAACCCGGAGATGGTTGTGAAGCAAAACCAGAAACCAGCTCTCCCCTCTCTCTCCCTCAGCCCCGACACCCCTCCCCCCTTTTCCTCCTCAATCTCATGCTGTGGTGAGTGTGGGAATCCCTAAGTTTTTCCCCTAGGCTCGAGCAGCCTCTGGGTAGGATGTCTGGAGGCTTTTTAGAAAGCACAA
Organism: Tenrec ecaudatus; assembly: GCF_050624435.1. Taxonomy (NCBI): domain Eukaryota; kingdom Metazoa; phylum Chordata; class Mammalia; order Afrosoricida; family Tenrecidae; genus Tenrec; species Tenrec ecaudatus. Next base: position 9,824,744 of record NC_134533.1, read on the forward strand.
GGCTGAAGGGCAGGACTTGCTAGCAGGGAATTACCAGGAGTTTCTATGCCAAGGCTTTAAGAAGACAAATGTGACCAGTGTCAACCCCATTTATCTAAGGCGATGTCCCCGGAAGTGGAGCCTGCCCCTGAGCTCCCTGCAGGGTCACAGGGGTCCTCTCTCACCTTCCCAGGGTGTTTGGGGGGCAGCCTCTCTGTGTTCTACAGCTGCGCGACCTTCGGGAATCCCTGCACGTCTCTGAGTTTGTCTAGAAAAGGAGGACTCTTCAGACCCACTGCACAGAGCTTGCTTGAGGAATAGACAAGATAGCAGGGTGGAAGAGAAGACAAGTTGTAAATTACTTATATGCCCTTGAGAGGGAGAAAAGCAAGGTTCGCTACTGCCGCAAAGACTTACAGTCTCAGAAGCCCACTAGCAGAGCTTTGTATGAGGGGATCTGTCAGGGTACTCCAGCCCCTAACACATCATCACGGGTCTGGTAGGCGCAATTGTACAGCAATAATAAGTAAAAATTAGAGTAAAGTCATAGGGAGCATGGGTGATAGAAGAGAGATTGAAATAATGGAGTCGGACACATTTCATAGTAGCATACTCACCTCAGCCTCACTTGGTGGTCCACGTGGAGAGAGAAAGAGAGAGATTTATTGCTAACCAAGGCTTTTATATTCTCAGGGGACATGCAAGCCCCTAATTACAGGTGAAGACATACGTCACAGGAAGGGGTTGTGCTATAGGTAATACAGTAATGGGAGGTGGGTGATCTAGGGGTATCCATGTAATAGGAAGGGGAGGTGATGGGGTACACATGTGACAATATGGGCGGATCCTAGATTCAGGATGGCAGCCTAACTTTGGATGTCACTGAGCCGGTTTGACCTGTTCTCTGGTGCCCTATAGAAACCATTAGCAGGAGGGTGTAAACCCCACCTACAGGGACCAGACTAATGGTCCACAAACCTTTGGGGAGAAGTAACACATTGTCCTTAACACAGGGAGTGGGCCCTACCTGTGGTGGGCACTGAGAGTAGTCTGGCAACTGACTGCCTTCAGGGAGGTAACTTGACAATCATTTACCATGAGCTGCAAGCAGTGTCGTAAGTCTAACATATATTTGGGGGAGACAACTTGGGAGAAACCTTTCTGCTTCCCACAGGGATTAAAACCCTGTGCCAAGGCTAGGTGGGTGCCAGGCAAGAAGAACAGGAAGAGGGCTGTGTGCGGTGTAGGTAACTATTTAATATGGTCCTCTAGCCATGTAATTTGTCACTTTCACCAAATGGTGGGTGGAGCTATGCAAACAACCAAGAACAGCCAAGCAAGGGTATTGAATAGCTTGCTAATCATGTAAATCAGGTACTTGGCATCCTTGGGAGGAGTACCAGAAATCACACTGACTGCCACAGAGCTGATGCTGAGTCATTCGGACAGGGAAGAACTACCCCTGTGGGTTTCGGAGACGGTAACACCTTATGGGAACAGAAAGACTTGCCTTTCTCCTGAGGAGGCGCTGGTGGTTTCGAACAGCTGACCTTGTGGTTAGCAACCCAATGCATTGCCACTCTGCCACCAGGGCTCCATTTGGAAGGAGTGGGACCCAACAAATGAGGTGCATGCAATAGTGGGTTAAAATAACTTAACTGTTTCAATACCCTAATAACTTCTATAAGTTTCATAAAATGATACATGAAAGGCAGCTTATTATTTCATGCAGTTAATACTTAAAATAAGAACAATAAAAGAAGTACACAAAACTAGATTATGTTCTGTGGAGTATTTAGTCAGATTAAGCCTCTGCCAGATCCCCTCTGGCCACAGGTGAAGGACTCAAACGGCTTTACTATCAGACAGAGATTATTGAAAACTTGATTACAGTGGATTGAACTATGGTATAATATGATACTTGGTCAGTTGCCTCCCTCTTGACCCAATCTGAATTTGCTCTAGGATTAAATGTTTCCCACTTGTTCCATGACAGAAACTTCTTCTCTGGTGTTTTAAATATTGCTGGTGGTCTTTTATTTCTCTTTCATTTTTATGTTTACATTATGACTATTTTTCTTCCTTCTGTTTCATTTCATTTTGTTTTGGTTTTTATTGTTTCTGTTTCTTTCCCCAGTTTATGAAGCATAGAAAGAGTGGATGCATAGAGACGATAAACAGTGCAATAGTTTATGGGAGGGAGGGGGAATGAGGAGAGGGAGGGGAACTGGGGAGCAAAAATGAATGCAGGAGGGGGGAGGGAGCACTAAAACTGATTGTGATGATGTATATAGAACTCTTTAAAAGCGATTTAACTACGGAAGTATGATATGGGAATAGTATGTTAAGAAAACTACTAAAAAGAGAGAGAAACCAATGGTGCCCACGGGTAAAGGAGAAGTGTCTTTGCTTAGGGGAGGAGAAATTTGGAGAAGGTTATCAATAATGGTTGCACAACATGAAGAGTATCATCAATGGCACTGGATGATACATGTAGAGGTTGTTGAATTAGAGAACGTTTCATTGTTAATATTTTGCCACAATTTTTAAAATTACCAATAATAATGAGTACAAGGAAGAAGAAAATGTTCTAAAATTGATTGTGGTAATTATTGTCCAACTCCTCCAGATATAATTAAACTATTAAATTGTATGATACATGGATGAAGTGCCAATAAAATTGTTTTGTTTTTTGGGAAAAAAATGCAAAAACTAGAGTATAAAATTTAAAAAAACAAATAAAATATTAACTAATACCTGACAAAAAACAATGAAACTAAAAAAGAACAACCAAGAAACCTGTTAAGATATTTCCATATTGCTCCTTGATTGGTATCCTCACTTGGGGTATTCTTCACATTTAGCAGAGTATCCTTGGCTGTGTGATTTATCCTTACCCATCTTTTCACTGTAGGAGTAGGGTCCCATTCCTTTAGAGGTAGGGCCAGTTAGACAATCATCACTATGTTTTATATGTTAGAAGCAGGCAGGAGACTTCCCAGAACCACTTTGTTCGTCTTTGAAAAACCACTTCCAGCTTCTGATGAACCTACATGCCATTTTCACAGCGGGTGTCAGAGATGGCGTTTGCTGCAATGGCTCTAGACTCATGAAAGCATTGGACTCTGTAAAACAAATCGTGATGGGATGTGGGGAGTAGAACTTTTGAATCGTGCATGCTATTTTTGTTGTTGTTTCTGTAAGATTTGAAAAAGAAAATAAGAAATGCAACGCAGGAAAAGCAGGTAAGTAAGAAGAGGGAGGCCAACAGAATCTTCAAGCCAATTGTCCTATGCATAGACCACTGGGGGCTTTGGATGAAAACCCGAGACCCACCCAGGACATTTGACTTTGGACACAGTACTTTGGGTGTGTTGTCAGAAGAGACCAGTCCCAGGAAGAGGACACCACCATGAAGACTTTACACCACAGTAAAGCATGGGGGCGGCAAAAAGAAGAGGCCCCTGTGGTAGTTACATAATCTGGTGTCAATTTGAGGATTAAGAGTGAGGGGGTGGAGTCTATGCTGTCAATTGGATCATAGCCAATGAGGTCTCTGTGTGAGCATGGCCTTCTCCTGAGGATTCTGGGAACTCCTGTATTTCTTTCTTGCAGGTGGGAGACACTCTCTCTCTTGGCTCACTCCCAGAGGGACATTGTAGCTGACAAGACATATGGAACTACAATAGTGCCCTGAGGTGAAGAAGCCACGTGGAGACCCCTGACAGCACTGAGATGCCTCTACCCACACTGGATGCACTGGCCTGTGATCTTCCTGCATTCAGCATCATTGCTTGTGCTTCATGAGTCTGAAGAGGACTTTATAGATTATTATTGGACATATGGGCTAATATCAGCCTTATGGACTTGATCTGGACTCAGCTGGGATGTCTTCTCACAATTCAATTGCTCTTGTATATAAAGCTCTTTCTTATACACATGAGTGTCTATGAATTTGTTTCTCCAGTCAACCCAGACTAACACAGCCCTTCAACAAGATGGATTGACACCATGGCGGCAACAATGGGGTCCAATATAAGAACCATTGTGAGGATGGCATAGAACTGGGCAATGGTCCCCTCTGTTGTACATCAGGTTGCTATGAGTCGGAACCAAATCAAAGGCACCTAACAACTGCAGTCCCAACCAGAACTGCTGAGAGAACAGAGTTGTATTTGAAGGAAATACCTTCAGAAGAAGAAAAATATATATGATGATGAAGATTTATAGTCTCTGAAACCCTTTATAATGTTGCTATGAATCTGAGTCGACTCAGTGGCCATAGATTTGGTCTGGCTTTTAAAATTTCAGGGAAGCAGTTTGCCTGTGGGTGCCTCCGGGCAAGAAAAGCCAGTGTTCATCAGAACTCCCTTCTCCAAACTCCAGCCAAACTCACTCTCAGGAGTCCATTCCATTTGGTGGACTTACATTTGCCCTCATTTTCCACCCCAAAAGGTTTGTTCAGGTTGATTGACATCCCCCGGGCTCTCTTATAAACAGCTTTTTGTCTGGGTCTGGGCTGCAACCTGCCCTATGGCGGATGTAGACCTTGCAAGCATTGGCCAATAGACTATGCAAATGAAGTGATTATGAGCTTTGGCGTTAATGATAGCCTACGATACTTTACAGTGTTGTGCAAAGTAAGGGCCTGTGGCCTGCCAGGGTGGCGGAAATCGTGAGTTTATGGCCCCTGGCTGGGTGGGCTGGGCTATGAAATTGACAACGACTTAAGTATATAAGCAGCCAGCTCCAGGGAGGTTTTGGAGCCAGAAGGAAGCCACAGGAGAAACAGAAGGGTTAGAGAGGAACAATCAGAGAAAAAGCGGAGAGAGGCCCTCTGGACGGTGCACACCCTTTGGGCAGCACACAGGCCTTTTGCAACTGGTCTTCTTTGACTCTTCCTCTCCCTCACCCTCGTGTGCGCTGCCCTGTAGACCAACAGTTAGAGGACCGACCCCCTAACCAGAGCCCTCTCTTATCTGCACATCTGGTTCACCGTATCACCAACCACAGTCCTGATCCTTGTTCTCTACTCTCCTCCGCATCAGACACATTTTCCCAGGAGCAGCTTTCCCTGCCTGGCCCAGCCTGGCCCACCTTACCTCTTAGAAGTCCCCACACACCCCAGCATGCGTACCTCTCCCGACACAAAGTGCCTGTGCAGTACCTGCCTGTACCTGTCCGTACTTCCCTCTGGGCTCTGAGCTCCATCAGGCAGTCATCCTGTGTGCTTGTCCCTCCCTCCCTCTTCTCCAGAATCCAGGGAAGGCTGGAATGTTGTGGGATAAAAGAACTTTACATAGATAGGGAAAGATGGACAGTGGTGCCAGGACTCCCCCCCAGTCCTCCTCTAGCCCATCCCAAGGCAGCTCATCAGACAGGGCTCTGAAAGGAGACTTTTCACTCTGCTCCCAAATGTCTAAATCTACCGCCAGGGCATTGTCAATGGTGATCAGTGAGAGGGAGGACTTCAGTTTGTCCCCCTGCCTCAACAAAGTAATATACTGGGCAGGCATGGGGAGAACACCATCCCGGATACCTCCACTTCTGCTGGGACAGGAGACCCGTCTTCCTGCAAATGTCGCATTTCACCAAATTCCATGAGCCCAGCATGTTTCCTTTCAGCCCAACACGACTAAACTGGGTTCACCAGTTCCTGGCCATGTCTGCTTCAGGAAACTGGGTGGAGAGACTTTCCAGATCAGAAGCCAGATAAATGAAAATGGAGGAGACAAGAGAGGACAGGCATTGTGGAAGAAAGAAAGGAGGAGGTGACTGGACTGAGAAGGCACTGAACCCCAGCTGACTCCAGCAACAAGTGAGCTGGGAATTGACTCCCATTCCAGAAACCCAGGTCCCCTACTCCATCTCCAAGCCCACCCTGAGGTGTCTTCCCAACTGTTTCTGAGTTAGTGGGTGGGTGCCTCTCACCCAGGAAACACAGCCCCTGCCATAAGATCCTTGTCTCCTTACTCTGTGCCAGGCAGGGACAGCAGGTTAACATAGCAAAGAGGGACAGTGATACAGACTTTAAAAAGACAAAGACACTATCCATCAGAGTCTTCAACAAATGGGTACTGGAGTTCCAGGTGCCCAAGGTCTGCATCCAGACTGAGGACTTTCCTGGAAGCGAAGCCCCCCACTGAGAGAGGTTTTAATGGACTTACCATAGTCACCTTGGAGCAAAGGCAGGCTGTCTGGTGCTGGGATGCTCTTTGGATCTACTTATATTTTTCTGTGGAGAGTTTCACTTTCAATTTCCTTTAAAAAGCCCAACTGGTTTTTGATTTTTTTTTGAAGATGAAAACTACTGATAAAATTAACATTTTCTCTAAATGGAAAGGTGGAAAATTACCTCTATCAAAACCTGGTTCATGACTTCTCTCAATCCATTTTCGATGCAGCCAGGGGGAGAAAGAAGGGCTTTCTCTGTCTTCCCCGGCTGGAGAAATCCCAAGGTCTCTTCTAACAAAAGTCCTGGCGTGTTTTGATCTCCAAAAGGAAAGCGTTTAAGTTTAATTCTTTCTTCATTTTAGAAGGAATCAGTAAGACCGAAGAAGAACTGATGGGTGCATTTGAGTTAGGGTATGGGTGAAGAATCTTGACAATACCATGGACCGCCCAAAGAACCAAGAGATCGGCGATGGAGGAAGTACAGCGGGATGCTCCTTAGAGGCCAGGATGGTGAGACTTCATCTCACGTCTTTGGACAAGCTGTTAGGAGAGACCAGTCCCTGGACCAGTGGTTAGAAGGGCACCCTGTTGGGTAAGGTAGAGAGGCAACAAAAAGTGGAAGACCTTTGACAAACTGAATGGACATAGTGGCTACATGAATAGGTTTGAGCCAAACAGCAACTGAGAGGGTGGCGCAGGACCGGACAGTGTTCAGTTCCGTTGTGCATGACCCTCGGTGAGTGGGAACTGACTGGACCACATGAACAACAACGATGACCCAACCTTTAAAAGAAGCGAGATGCCAATCACTGGTTGCACACTGAAGATGCTGTCTTATAATAACCTTCAGAAAACGTTGGGTGTCTGGAGTGGGTGACACCTCACAAAAATTGGTCGGTGAGCATGGGAACAGACTGGAGGGAGCCTTGTACCTCCTGGAAAAAGACCTGCAGGTGGTGGGCGATGTATATATACTTTGCACACCCAAGCGCTCATTGCATCATGAGCATGCATTCCGCTCCAAGAAGCAGAACTAGACAAGAGGTGACATTAAGAATCTGGATTTCATGTTATTCAGTAAGGGCTATGAGAGGAAGCAGGCGATCCTGCTTGGGTTGAGCAGCTCACCAAGGCCACCAAGGACCCAGTCTCTTTCCTTCTATCATGTGTGTCCCATGTCTGCAGTGGTGGGGGAACAGGCTTTTGCGAGGCAGAATATGGCCACACTCTTGCTTGCTGCTGGCTCATTTCCATTTGCCAAGTCACTTATATGTTATGCTTTACAGGGGGCCTTGGAGTACCAGGCCTGGACACTATGCTACATTGTGCACTAAAGTCATAACCCCCCTACCTCCAGAGAAGGGCCATGCAGATTCAAACCTGTCCTGCTGCCACACGGGGCTTTGCTGAAGTAAGCAAGCCCTTAATAAAACTCTTAAATTACCCTTCTGGAGTTGCCAGACCACTTATTTGGTCTTTCAGAACCTTAGAGCAAATTTCAAGTCATTGGTCCATGCCTAGACCATTGACAAGTCTGCCAGCATAGAGTCACTGAGTTTTAGTAGTGACTCTCTGGGGTGTTTGGCGATGCTGTGTAACCTGGAATGCTGAGACAATGTTTTCCCACATTCTGAGATGCCCTGAGTACGATGAGGAAGATAAGATGAGTCCCAAGGAATTGTGCTTAGAGAAATTTTATCAGAACGTTATTGTTACACTATGTGCACTGTGCGCTCTTGCCTCATTGATATAGAAAGCTGTACTTTGGAAATAAAATTTGCCTTTGTAGCATCAGTCTCCTGGTCACTCTTTTTCTTCATCATCACTCACTGCAGGTCCACACCACTAGACGGTAACATGCCAGTAGGCTGAAGATAGGCCTGATCATAAACAGGCATTCCTGGGGGTCAACCCCTGCACCCACTTTAGCCAATCCACTTAGGGTAAGCTGAGGGACAGCAACCCCACGTAAGAAGGTGTGACCCATATCCATCTACTGGACTGTGAGTAGGGGGATGCCCTGAACATGCTGAGAAGCACACACAACCCGGTTGTGGAAAAGTGCGCACTTTCATAAGTGTGCAGAAGAGGCTACGTGATGTTCACGAATACTGTGTGAGGTGTTCGGTTGGTCACCGATGCCCAGTTATCTTGAACAATGCATGAAAGAGTACTGCAGGAGGAGTGACACTAAGGAATGGACAACTGTCATGTGTGGGGTGACAGCAGACGTTCTCAACAGCTCCTCCCCACAGAGGGTGAAAGGCTCGGTTTTCAAACATGGAGGTGGAGGAGGAGGTGGTTTGAAGCAGGCAAGTGGAGAGCTAGAGTGTGGAGTGCAGGAGAAGGGGCCCAGCCATCTACCTGGCAGCTACCACCCAAGCTGCTGTCTCTCTACAGCTGGAAGCCTCTCTCTTGCTCAGGTCATGAGGGCAGAAGAACAAGCCCTGGGGAAGGAGAGCGAGCAACAGGATTGGATCTGGCTGCATATTGAACATGCAAAAATAAAAAGTTTTCTTTAAAAAGCAAAACAAGACAATCAGGGGATTTATTCTCTAACATACCAGATGTCCAGGGGTAGGGGCAGAGTAACACAGTAAGAATATGGCCGGGCTACAGCTTGACTTCCTGGGGAGTCTCTTACTCCTGTCTTTTTGCATGTCTTGGGTCATCGTCACGGTGACAACTTCACAGCCAATTAGATCCCAGTTCAGAGAAGGAAGAGGGACTCTTATTCTGCCCCTTTCTTGGGTTTGTGGAAATCTCTTCCAGGAGTTCCACAGAAGACATTTACTCACCTCTCACGGGTCCAAATCATGACGTCACCTGTCCATTTCTAAACCAATCATCGACAAGGAGAATGAGATTGCCAGTTGACTTAAACAAGCAAACACTTTTTATTGTTCATGGGGTAAAGATGTGCAGAGCAGATTCATTTTCCATTCAACAATTCACACAGGTTTTGTTTTATGTCATTGATTGCAATCCCTACAACGTAATAATATGTGTCCCATTTCTTCCCTGTGTTTCCTACTTCCCATCCTTCTTTCCTAACCCTTCTGAGTCTTTTCCTTGGGTTAATGCTGATCTTTTGATCTCAAAGCATCGACTATTTTTTTTTTTTTTTCCAAGTGTAAAGTGCACTTTTCTGTTGCCCATCTAAGGTGCTCGCACCTTCTTGGTAATATTGTTCTCCTTATTCATCTGTCTATTGTTGGAGCCTGAAAATTAAGCCATGAGGGTGAGTGTGTTTTCAGACCTGAAGGTTGATTAAGGGCCATCTTGGGGATTCTCCCAGTCTATATTCCATCAGTCTCATCCCTGTCTCTTTTTATGATTTTTGAGTTTTGTTCCCATTTTCTCTCACTCTATCCAAGATCTTCTAATGTGATCCTTTTCAGAGAAGTTGGCAGTGGTAACCAGACACCATGCTGGTCTCCAGGATATTTGCATGATTAATTAACTAATCTGTTAATAGTTCATTAAATTAGACTGATAAAAACCAGAGCTCTTAGAGGTTCCTCACTCCCACTCTGGCAGCACTGGCAGGCAGCTCACAGGGTAGAACAGCTGCCCTAGAGGAAATGGAGAGGACTAGAGAGAAGAGGGTGAGCTTTGGGGAAAGATAAAAAAAAGGATGGAAGAACCCTGCTGAACAGCTGCCCAGAGTTCCTCCAACAGTAACCGGAGAGCAAGTTGCCAGGATGACAGGAGAGAAACAACCAGCGAGAGTTTGGACAACCTTAAAAGAAGTCACAGCAGAAGCAACACCACTACCCTTTGGGTCCTGCTGTCCACTCCGGCCACATAGGTCATGTCCCTTGTCTATGGGTGGGTGACCCTGGGCTCCCTGAACATGCACCTCATGTGCAGCCATGACCCAACTGTCACAGGGTACTTTTGTGTAACTGTGATACTGAATACAGACCCTGGTGGAAGAGTGGGGTTTCTGTTGAGCTGCTAACTGCAAGGTCATCAACTAGGGAGAAGTTCTACTCCATCCTACAGGGTCACTCTGAATCAGAATTGACTCAGTGCGAGTGGGTGGAAGATGCTGAATAGATTATATCGGCTCTTCCAGATTATGAGGGACTGGGAAGAAAGGCTTGGCAGATTCCTTCTGGTAACCGGTCGATGAAAACCTTGTGGATCATGAGGAAGAGCATTTTTAAAACCAAGATTCCTCACCTGCCTAGGATCTAGGCCAAAGGGCTCCATGTCCTAAGTAACTGCATTTTCTGTCTTTTAAGATAGCTTCTGGCAGACAGTGCAGCTAGACATCTTTTTAAAAAAAGAAAAAACAACAATCGTAACCTTAATTTAGATGCAAACAGCTTCTACCAAGAAAAACAATGTTTTGTTCACCCTGTTCTGCTTGTTTCAAATTTGTGCTTAGAAGTAGCTGATGTTAAGAGGAGGCTATTCAAGAAAAAGAAAGAGAGAGAGAGAGAGAGAGAGAGAGAGAGAGAGAGAGAGAGAGAGAGAGAGAGGATTATATAGCACGAACAGGTGTTAAATACAGTGTGAAATTATTAACTTTAGTAATACTATATCCTTACCAGAAATCCACTGCCACTGAACCAGATCCAACTCATAGTGATCCTATGAGTCAGAAATTATAGTTTTTAGACCTTCTTTATTTTTTAATCTCTATGCTTTTTACTTAAGGCAAACAAGAAATTTCTTAAATTTTGGCCAGAGGGGAATGGTTCCATTGAACTTCGTCCTTACTGGATGGCAATGTTCTCTTTATCCAGCTCCCTGCCTGGCACTCGATGCTTGCTCCCCTGACAAGTGTCTGCTCTCTGGCCAGGGGCATGGCTTCAGGTCATGAGGAACAAGGAGGGTATGTGCTCTGCAGTTCAAACAGGATGTGGAAGGAACACATCCCAAGGGCGGGGTGTTTTTTTTTTAAGCACAGCTGAATTGGTGTTAAATGGCCTTAAGAGTTATTGTGCTTTATACAATTGATGTATGTATATGTATGAACTGTGATAAGAATTGTATGAGCCCCAATAAATTGTTTAAAAAAAAGAGTTATTGTGTTAGTGAGAAGTATATAGAAATAAAGTCTACAGAAAGATCTTCAACTGCCCACCATTTACATAAAATTTTCTAGGCCTTAAAGAAGGTTTCACTTAACCAAACATTTTCTAAAGAAAGGGTTTTGTTGCTCTGTCTTATTACCAGTTTTGATCTGGAAGAATGTTCCCATCCACTTCAGACATTTTGAAACTTGTTCTGAAAAATATGTAGTTGTTCTTGTTAGGTGTTGTTAGCATCACATGTGAGTTAGTTTATTGTGCCAACCTGACCAATAAACACAGCTGGGGTTAATTGAAGGGCAGAGGGATAAATGGCTCGGTGAGCCTCACCTTTTGAGTTCTTGGGTCTCTTGCTTTGTGATGGTCAGACTAAGGTGCAGCTGCCTTAGCCAGTTCCCTGCTTCAGCTTGCAAGTTTCACTTCCTGCAAGACATCCCCAAGGAGAAGTTACATGGACCTACCTCGATGCAGCCCTGGGTGCTGGAGCAGCCGTGTGGAGACCCTGCCAGCGCTGAGATGCTTACACATTCACTGATTCGGCTTTCCTCCTGCAGTCGGTGTCATTGTGTGTGTTTTGTGAGATGGAGGAGGACTTTGTGGATTGATGTCGGACATAAGGGTTCATGTTGGACTTGTGGGCTTGAGCAGCACTGGGTTGGGATGTTTTCTTGATGTGCACTTAGCCTTTGTATAAAACTCTCTCATATATATGAATTTCTGAGGATTTGTTTCTCTAAAGTACCCAGACTAAGGCAGTCACAATGAGTCGGAAATGGCCCATGGCCCTGCGTAAGTCGTTAGCCCCTGGAAGCACTCATCAAAAGCTTCTTGACTCTCTGCTTCTCTGTTCTGCAAAATGCTCTTTGACTGAAATAAGCAGCGTGTTTTGAACTTTAAACAGACTCTGTTGTAGTTTGCCCGTGGGGCTGTATCCAATCTAATTTTCTCGTCCTTTATGTAATAGCGGCTCTCGGGCTTTATACCTTTTAAGTTAGATAATTCTCTGGCTTTAGACAAAGGGGCAGCTCTAACCTGTCTTTATCTTACTATCCTAAACCTCTTTTGAAAGATTGGAGATGGAGGCGCAGAAGGAGGCAAGGCTCAGTCAGGAATGATAAGTATAGAGAGGCTTTATTAAGGCAAGGAAAAATTCCTGGACAAGTTCCGCAACCCAACGAGTTAGGTCAGGGAAGTCTTGCCTGGCAGTGAGGCAGTGGGACATATATGGGGCCTGAGCCAAGGACATATAAGGGACAGGAAGGCCTTCCAGTGCTGCAATTGCAGGGTCTGAGTCAGGGTGTAGTCTGTGAGTAAGTCATCCCGGAGCACTGTGGGAAGGGGCTGTAGAGACCCAGCCCAGAGAGAGAAGCTCCTTGGAATGCTGGAGGCACTGACTGCACAGTCCAGCTCCGGCCTTGAGGGGCTGGGGAAAGGGGCCGCACAGTCGAGAAGACTATCTTTTGCGTGAGCTGGGGGAAGCGGCTGCATGGTCGGATCTGCCCCAAACACTTTTCACCTCATTTCCTTTGATTTCCTGTTCCCTACAGACCTCATCTCCCTCAATAAATCTATAAATTAAAGGTCTCATTCTGTCTCTTGTCTCTGTTAGACCTGACACTTGGGGGTCCAGGAATCAGCAAAGAGAAATGGCAAGACAAAGGACCTCTTGCATAATTTCTGAGATTCATATTATAAAGTGTGCCAAGCCAGCAAAGATGATCATCCGAGGGTTGGAAAGTTCCATCTTGGCTTCTTGGCTCTTGACTCTATTTGTCTCAAATGTGTGCTTCCTCCCCCACTATCATGACCTCAATTCTTCCTTGCAACTCGGATTAGACCAGAGCATGTACACTGCTACAGATAAGAGCCTGAAACACAGGGAATCCAGGATATATAAACCCCTCAAGGCCAACAAGGAGAGTAGAGCTACCAGGAGGATTAGAGGAGGGTGCAGGAAGAAAGTGAGAATCGATCACAAGGATCGACCTAGAACCCCCTCCCAGGGGGACAAATAACGGAAAAGTGGGTGAAGGGCGATGGAGGATGATGTAAGATATGGAAAAATAATCTATAACGTATCCAGGGTTCATGAGGGAGTGCAGACAAGGGGAGGAGAGGGAAGAAATGGAGAGCTGATATCAGGGGTTCAAGCGGAAAGAGAATTTGTTCGGCAGCTTAGCCTAGGGAATTGGGAAGTCCATTTATGCATGCCCAGGAGAGCCAGCATAGGACAAAGCTGGATTTTCCCGCCGGTGGGCTCGGATGGGCGTTACACCTGGAGCAGCCCACCTGGGCCAGGTGATTGCAATTCAGCTAATGGGATTGACCTGGGGTTGTTCACCACACCTCCCCGTGGAACCCTTGAAAAGGCAGGGACCTGAAGGGAGAGGGGCTGGTCTGGTCGTCTTCGTGGGAGGAGAGAGATGTTTGCGTGACCTGGGGCAGTCTCTGCCAGGCTGCATGGTCAAAGGAATCCTATGGGTGCCGCGTAAAACCTGAAACTTCTTCTAACTCTCATTAAATTCACTCGGATCACGAGCCCGGCTTCGGCGTGAAATCTTTCTCACGTGGAGCCAAGGACTGAGGTTGCAATCTAGTCCCGGAGAGAGAGACCTAACAAATTCTTTGAAAATTATGATGATGGCATATGTGCAAATGTGCTGGACACATCGACAGAATATATTGATTGTGATAAAAGATGTAAGAGCCCCCAATAAAAGCATTCAAAAACAGGGAGTTGGGGGGAAATGACGACCTGATAGGACTCACTGGTCCGGAACTCCTGCTGCCAGATCAGAAAATAGGGAGGTAAGGCGAAGGAAATGGGGAGACGGAATCCTGAAACTAGAACTAGGGTACCAGGGTCTCTCCTGAACCTCTTTTTGGGTGGGATTTCCACTCACAAACCAAGAACGCTCTAAAGCGCTCTAGCTTTGGCGAGCCCTTGGGTGCTGGCTGCACCTGTGCCGGGAACAGTGATTTCTGCAGGTGGACGCCCGAGAGGGGACAGAATTCGAAGACACGAGGGGAACCCCACGCTGGAGCTCTCTGCATGGTTGACTGCCTTGAGCTCACATCCTGGGGAGTGGTGGCATAATTTAGAGTAGAAGAAAAAGCAGGTATTTACCTCAGGTAGATCATGGTATGGGAGAGAATAGGTGGAAAGTAGAGAGTCCAGGGAGCAAATTTAGTTCCAATTGGCCGAGAAAGAAACAACCGCCCTGATAAGCTGGATCTCCCCCTCTGGGGGGTCAGCCTGACAGCCCCAAAATGGGAGCACATCACAAGCAAAACAAAAAAGGGTGAAATATATATTATTGGTTTAAAACTGAAACCCAAGTCTGGTTACTCAGCTCCAAGGAGCACAAAGGTGGGAGTCCCTTAACATAAATCAGCATAAGAAGAAACCTAGCTAAGGAATGCCAGAACTCAGCTACAGGGCCTGGTGGCTTTTTGCATAACAAAGACCCTCTGTAGCAAGTGTCAGCTTTAAACAGCAGGGAGCTGCAGCCCAGAGACTGTGGGAGACAATTTCAGTTGATTTTATTCTAGCTGGCCAGGGGATAAAAAATAAAATCCTCTGATCTAGTAAGCACCAGCAGGCTAGATAGGACAATGAGCCCAGCTTCCTTCTAAGTGATTTTACACATAGCTGGGGAGGCCCTGCCTGTCCTGGGGCCCTAGACAGGGCTGTGGGAACACCCCAGTGCCCCCCTCCCCCAACCCCTGCGGCAGTGCTACATACAGCACAAGGCAGGTACACCAGCGAACTCCAGCACTCAACTGATGCCTGGACATGGGTGTGATCTTGCCTTTGAAGTAATCCCACACAGCATCTGTGGAACCCTACATCAAACGGGCACACCACCCCACTACCTTGAAAAAGAGTTGGAACTCCTCCAGCCTCATGGACAGGTGATCAAATCTCAGTTATCTCCTTACCTACTACTCTATCTCTTCTATTGCTATTCACTAGCCCTTCTATCTTTCCCACCGCAGTCAGTCTCAACGAGTTCAGGTTCGTGTTGGGGTTTTATTATTTCTCTTTCTTCTTTAGCCCTGGCCCCCCTTTTTCCTTCTTTATCCTCTTCTCTCCCACTCTCTCCTATCATATGCCACTACAGGCTTCCAGGTCACTATGCTCCACTTAGGGAAAATCAACCCAAATAGCAGGAGAAACTCCAGCCTGCCCTCCGTGGGAGTGCTGTACACCGCACAAGGCAGCTGGGACAACCTCTCTCAGATCTCTAAGGTGATCTCATCAACTAGGGCAATTCTGCCTAGCACCACTGGGTCCTGGCATTAAAAGGGAACACCAACCTGCCATTGTGGGGCAGGGTCTAAACCCCTCTGGCCCCACATTCAAGCAACCAGGGATCACTTACCTCTTTATTCTTTATTTCCTCCTCCTTCTCTCTCCTCCCTCATTACCATCACAGCCAATATTATTGAACTCAGTTGGGGTTTTCCCCTCTTCTTTCACTTTATTCTCTTATTTTTCTTTCCTCTTTCTGTCCTTGCTCTCTTCACTTCTCTCTCTGTTTGCATGATTCTCTCTGCCCCCTCTCATTCCTTTCACATGCCACTGCTGGTTCCCAGACCCCTACACTCTGCCTAGAGCAACCCTGTCCTCCCAGTGGGCAGCCTGACCCCTAAGACAGTGCTGCACACAGGACAAGACAGTGCTACACACAGCACAGCATGGGGTCAGCTATTTCTTTAATTATTAAAAAAATTCTCTCTCTTCTCCTTCCTTTTCTCTCCTCTTTTTCCTTTCTTTGTGTTCTTCTTTCACGTTTTCTTCTTTTACCCTCTTCTTCTATCTCTTCTCTATTTCCTACTACAGCCCCAGCAGATTTAGTTCTGCTTTTTGGTTGTTTTCTTTTCTTTTTACTGTTTTCACTTTTGTTTACTCTGTGCATTTTAGTTGTGTGTGTGTGTGGGGGGGTGTCAGTTTGCTTGGCATTACTTCTTTAGTCTGTGTCTTCCTCTTTCTCTCTTTTTCCTCTCATTTCACTCTCTTTCCTGTCACAAGCCATCGGCGGCCTCCAGGCCACTCCCCTCTGCCTGGGAAAACTCCGAAGGCCCAACTGGGGGATCTCTCAAATGAATTTATTGGCTTGGCATGCAGCTGGAGAATCCATGACGGTTATCTTCCACACACCAAGAAGCACGGGGTTCTCCCCTATAAAAAGTGGGGGTTTCCCCAATCTAAATCCTGAGGCCCTACAAGTGACTGGGTGAAATGCCTGATCACCACTTGTGGGGCTCCACACTACTGTGGGAACATCCACCCAACCTCCAAGGTGATCTCTCTGTCTACGGTAATTCCCCTGCCAACTACAGAGCTCTCCACCAAGGAGGATATACCCGTACACTCTCCTCAGCACTACAGTTGAAGAGAAAATACCACAGGCCAGCCGAGGTGCTCCAAGAATTGTGACGCCTACTTAGAGATCAGCCAAGGAAACGATGCCCTCGTGGGCCCACAACAACCTGACCAGTGTCACGTGAGAGGAATATCCAACACACATTCCAAGTAACAGAATACTGGATGGCTAGGATAAGAGTGAAACTATAGGAAGATATAGAGATAGCCTGACCCCTCAGTACAGCTACCAGCAGGGCTCTTTGACTCAGGAAGATGGCTCCAGGCTCCTCTAAAACAACATGTAAACAGCAACCAGTTCTAACAGCTTCAACAAAAAATCAGGAGAAACAGACGACAATGTTGGAAGAAGTCATGAACCTAATGATGGGCATAGAAGAAGCACACAAAATGAAAATTTCGAAATGCTGCTTGAAGTCATAAAGGATATGAGGAAAGCAATGCAGAAAAAAGATGAAACGATAGAGGAGATAAAGGAAACACACCAAAGGGAAATACAAGAGTTAAGTGATGAAATAACAAAATCCAGTGACAAATTGACAGATCTTGCAAATAGCTTGAAGAGGCAGAGAATCGCACCAGTGACCTAGAGGATAACCAAGCAGACCTCAGCAAACGGGAAAAGCAATCAAATAAGACAATCACAGAAGCTGAAGAAAACCTGAGAGCCATGTCTGATGCTCTGAAAAGGAACGATATTAGAATAATTGGACTACCGGAACAAGACACAACAAAGAAGTCAACAGCGAAAATAGCAAGGGAATTCTTAGAGGAAAACTTCCCCCGCTTAATAAATGAAAATCAGGCAACCATTCAAGAGGCTGAATGAACACCAGCCAGACTGAATGCCAAGAAGAAGTCACCAAGACATAATTGTCAAATTATCCAACTATGAGGAAAAGGAGAAGATCATAAAAGCAGCTAGGGAAAAGCAAACAGTCACGTATAAAGGTACCAAATAAGAGTATGTTCAGATATATCAGCGGAAATGATGAAGAAGAGGAGGAAATGGAGTAACCTATTTCAACAATTGAAGGAAAACAACGCAAACCCAAAAATACTTTATCCAGCCAAATGATCTATTAAGATAGATAGAGAAGTAAAAGTCTTCCCAGACAGAGACAACCTCAAATCATGCATAAAAAGAAACCCAGCCCTACAAAAGATCCTTGCTGATCCAGTATGGGCAGAAGATCAACACTCACCGAGGGCAAGGAAGAGACCATAACACAGAATAACTCCACCCATAGGGCGACCAAGAGGAAACAACCCCCAGGATAGCATCAGCTCAATAGTGGAATGAAGGCAAACATAAACCACACAAAAACATGCGGATAAGATAGGTGGATAGGAACATATCCAACGCAAAAGGTACAAGATGACATCACAGAGTCCATAGATGTCTATAATAGCACTGAATATCAATGGCCTGAAGTCAGGCATTAAAAGGCAGAGGCTAACAGACTGGCTCAGGAAACAGAACTCATTGATCTGCTGCCTCCAGGACACTCATCTCAAGCTTACAGACAAAAACAGGTTGAGAATTAAGGGCTGGAGAAAAATATACCAAGCAAATGGTAATGCAAAAAGATCAGGGGTAGCAATCTTAATATCTGACCAAATTGACCTCAAGATACAGGCCATAACATGGAGGGGCACTATATAATGCTCAAGGGAACAATAGACCAAGAAACAGTGAGCATAATAAACATATATGCACATGCTGGGACACAATTCAAACTTGAGTAAATTCAAATGCATAGAGGTAATAAAGACACCTCTCTCTTATCATTGCGCCACAAAGCTGGAAATTAACAGAAGGACAGTGAAGAAAACAAGGGTAAACAATTGGAGGATAAACAATTTCCTATTGCAAAAGGAGTTGGTATTGACCCAGATCAGAGATTAAATCAGAAAGTTTCTAGAAACCAATGAAAATGAAAATACGATGTACCAAAACCAGTGGGACACAGCAAAGCCATTTATTGGAGGAAGGCCGATAGCAATAAATTCACACATTAAAAAAGAAGAGATACTCGTGGATGATATGCTGGCACAAAACTTGAACAGAGTCAACAGAACAATCCTGCTAATAGCAAGAGGATAGATATAATAAAAATCAGAGCCAAGATGCAGGGGAGGGAAAACAAAAAAAAGACTATGGAAAAAATTAATGCTGCTAAAAGTTGGTTCTTTGAAAGAATGAACAGAATTGATAGATCTCTGGCAAAACTAACCAAAGAAAGGAAGGAACAAACGACATTTGCAAGGATGAGGGATGAAACAGGGGACATTACAACACACCCCAATGAAATCAAAAGGATAATTGCACAGTACTATGAAGGTCTACATTCTAACGAATTCAACAATTTGGAAGACATGGACAAATATTTGGAAACACAATCCCTCCCTAGACTATCGCAGATGGATGTTAGCAACCTCAACAGACCCATAGCAATGGAAGAAATAGACAACGTAATCAAGGATTACCAACAAAACATCCCCCAGGCCAGATGGCTTCACAGGAGAATTCTACCAAGCATTCAGGGAAGAACTGACATCAATCCTATACAAACTCTTCCAGAACATAGAAAAAGATGGAAAACTCTCAAACTCTTTCTATGAAGCTAGTATAACTTTGATATATAAAGCTGGCAAAGATGCCACAAGAATTGAGAACTATAGGACCATTATTCCTAGTGAACATCGATGCAAAAATCCTTAATAAAATACTGGCCAATAGATTACAACAGCATATTAAAAAAATAATTCACCGTGACCAAGTGGGATTCATACCAGGGATGCAGGGATGGCTCAACATACTAAAAACCATCAACATTATTCACCACATTGGCAGGAATAATGATAAGAACCACATGATAATATCGATAGACGCGGAAAAAGCATTCGACAACATCCAACACCCATTCCTGTTTAAGACACTTAAGAAGATAGGAATAGGAAAATTCCTCAATATTATACAAGCCATATATGAAACCCCAACAGCTAATGTGGTAGTTAATGAAGAAAAGACGGAAACAATTCCACTGAAAAAGGGGATCTTTGTCCTCACTCCTATTTAATATCGTACTTGAGGTCCTAGCTAACAACATAAGACAAAGGAAAGATATTAAAGGTATTCAGCTGGGGAAGGAAGAGGCAAAACTATCATTATTTGCAGATGATATGATTCTATATAATGAAGATCCCTTAAACTCCACAAGTGGAGTGTTGGAAACTATAGAGGAATAAGGCAGAGTGGCAGGATACAAAATCAACAAACAGAAGTCTATTGGACTGCTCTACACATCAGACAAGACCACAGAAGAGATGATTGAAAAGGTAATACGCTTTACAATAGCCAAGCACAAATTGAAATACCTAGGGATATACCTGACTAAAAACCCGAAAGATTTGTATGAGGAAAATTATAAAACACTACTTCAAGAAATCAAGAGTGACATCAACAAATGGGAGAATATCCCATGCTTGTGGATTGGCAGATTGAATATTAAAGATGTCAGTCTGCCTAAGACACTATATAAGTTCAATGCTATCCTGATACGAATACCACCATCCTTCAAAGAATTGGAAAAACAGATTACCAACTTCATATGGAGGGGGAAGAAGCCCAGCATTAGCAGAGAACTCTTCAAGAAGAAGGACAATGTGGGAGGGCTTGCTCTACCTGATTTTAGCACATACTATACAGCCACAATAGTCAAAACAGTGTGGTACCGGCATAATGACAGATATTCAGACCAATGGAAAAGAGCTGAAGACCCAGAAATAAAAACATCAGCATACAGGCAACTTATCTTTTATAAGGGCCCAAAAAGTATTAACTGGGAAGCAGATGCCATCTTCAATAAATGGTGCTGGGAAAAAATGGATATCTACCTTTAGAAATATGAAACAAGACCCTTACCTCACTCAATGCACAAGAATAAACTCAAGGTGGATCACAGACCTTGAGATAAAGCCCCAAATAATTAAGGCCATTAATGAAGGAATTGGGACAAACTTGAGAATCTTGGTACAGGGGATACATAGGCTATCAGAAATAGGGAAGGATACAAATACAGAGGAGTCACAAATAGACAAGTGGGATATACTGAAGATAAGACACCTGTGTATATTGAAAGAATTCACCAAGAGAGTAATAACAGAGTCCACCAACTGGGAAAACATCTTTAGCAATGACACATCAGACAAAGGCCTTATTACTAAAATCTACAATACTTTGCAAGCTTACAATAAGAGAAAAACTAATTGCCCACTGAGGAGGTGGGCAAAGGATCTGAACAGAAGTTTCACAGAATCTGAATGGCCAATAAATATATGAGAAAATATTCCAGATCATTAGCCATAAGAGAAATGCAAATCAAAACAACTACGAGATACCACCTAACACCCTCAAAGATAGCCCAATTAAAAAAATCAGAAAGCAACAAGTGTTGGAGGGTCTTTGGTGAGATAGGAACTCTCATCCACTGCTGGTGTACCTGTAAGTATATACAGCCACTATGGAAATAGACCTGGCGATATCTAAAACAGATGGAAATCGAGTTACCATACGACCCAGCAATCCCTTTACTGGGCATATACCCAGAAGAGGCAAGAAACAAACCAAGGCCAGACATCTGTGCTCCAATGTTCATTGCGGCACAGTTCACAATCGCAAGGAGTTGGAAACAACCCAAACTTCCATTAACAGACGAATGGATTAAAACACTGTGGTACATACATACAATGGAGTACTATGCATCACTAAAAAGCAGTGATGAATGCAAAATCATATTGCAGCATAGGAAGAACTGGAGGAAGTTATGCTAAGTGAAGTAAGCCAAGCACAAAAGGACAAGTATAATATGAGTCTGCTAATGTAAGTATATATATATATATACACACACAGAAAGGTAAGTGCAAAAGGGGCACAGGGAAAAAGCTACTGTATACAAACACTCCAGGGGTGAGGTCCAGATAGTATGACAGGGGCCAGACCAAACCCAGGGGTACATACGGTAGCCAACTAAAAAGGGGGTGGAGGGAGTAAAGGGGAAAGAAAAACAAAAGATGTGTGATGGGGGAATAGGGTACTGCCAACCCAAGGGGAGGGTAGTGGTTGTGTCTCCACAGGGAAAAAGGGACCAGATATAAAGCCAGTGCCAGACGACTGCAGTGTGCTGGCAAGGAGTGGGGAGCTAGTGGAGGGTCCTGAGGGATCAGCCCCCATACCAGCTATGTGGACAACCACCCCTCACCCCAGAAGAATTGACTTGAGAGGATGGCACTGAAGCTGCAGCTAGGGGAGAGGGGCATGTCTGATCAGAGCACAAGGGAGCAAATGAAGGGGGAGGAAGAGAGTGGAGCACATCCTGGCCCATCAGACCTGGAGGACGATATCCCCGCGCTGAACAGAGTGGACAGTATGACTGATCCCACTATGAGACACGCTGTCCCTTGATGGTCCAGGGCCCTAAGGGGGACAACACTGGAGATTCAGTGTCGGGACTGGACCAGACTGACCCTGTGACACCGAGGCAAACCACTAAAAGTGTACTGCAGAGCAACTGTGGGAGCAGAGCAGGGAGCCCCCGAGGGAGTACAAAGGACAGACTCTGGGGCCAGAGCATGGTACCCCAAGGGACATAATTGAAGGACATGCCTAGAGATCAAAAATCAGACCTTGATCTATTTATAAGTTTTTCTTTCTTCTTAAATTTTTTTCTTTTAATTAATTTACTCTTCTATGGGTAACAAAAACTAATGGTGCTGAAGGAAGAAACTCAAGCTGCACTGAAAGCATTAGCAAAACCCAAAGCTCCAGGAATTGATGGAGTACCAATAGAAATCTTTCAAGAAGCTATTGAACCACCGGAGCCGCTTGTCCATGCCAGGACATTTGGAAGACAGCTATTTGGCCAATTGACTGGAAGAGATCCATATTTGTGCCCATTCCAAGGAAAGATGACCCAAAAGATTGCTACAGAATGTTACAGAGATTATGATTAGAAGAACCACATTAAATCATTCACTGCACTGCATTATGAAGACATCAACATATAATGCACACTTAAATAAGCATCATATTAAAGCATAATACCTTCTTTAATATGTGTAGACCTAATCAAGTCCTTAAAAGGTCTTAAAGGCAAAGTTGAGATTTCTCAAGGAGAGGGTTTAGTTCAATGACTATAAATCATTTTTACCATTCTGCTTGGCTTGCTGGTTTGGAACCAAGACTGCTAGAATTTCCAGTTTGTCACCTGAGTTCCAGATCTTAGGCTTCATAGCCCTACAATCTCTGTGAGTCATGTCCTTAAAATAAATCTCCTCCTGAAAGAGCTCATTGGCTTTGTTAATCTGAAGAACCTGAAGACAGCAAGAAAATAATAACCAGTCAAAACAATCAGAAGAATTTTAAAAAGTAAGGAGGTGGCTTCTGACCTCCTCTAATTTCAGGCGTGAGAGAGTAAACCACAGTCCGCATCTGCCCAAGGCTTATTCTTATGAGCAAGTCAGGCAGACCTCTGACCTCGAACCTTTTTAGAGTTCTGACACCAATCATCCCTGCCAGGGCACTCTCTACTTCTTTGCTGGGTTTGACACTGTATTGCTATGGCCACACAGAAATCATGGCCAACTGCCATCATGATGGGGTTTCTTAGGCAAGTAACTGGCTACTTCGTCTTTCTTGATGGTAGTGAGATTCTCCTTCCCTCCTCCGGAATGAATCTTTCTAAACCTAATGGGATGGCAAGACTCACCAATCCCCTTGCTTGGGTTCCTTACACCTTATTTGTACTCTATCACCCACAAGGGATCCATATACTTATTTATATTTTTAGCAAGCTATCAGTCCCCTTGGTAAGCTACACCTTACATTTGCATAGCCTGACTTAGCCATTTGGCAGTAGTTACGGAGACCATGGGTGGAAGAGCCATACTGACTGACTCAGCACTGCAGGAGAGCTCTATTCAAAACTACAGCTGGAAGATTCAAGAGGCCTGATTAGCAGGAACCTGGGGGGACTGGAGCAGATGTGCTGAGACAACCTGAGAGGAAGAAGAGCGAGTCCTGAGGGGGTGGGGATGATGACCTTGAGAGGAATGGGAATTCCGGAACACTTCATTGTGCGCATGCGGACTTGTGCACGGATCAAGCGGCAGGCATGGGAACAAACAAGGGCCTACTGCTTGGTTTAAAATCAGGAAAGGTGTGCATCAGGGCTGGATCCTCTCACCATCCTTGTTCCATCTAAATGCTGAGCAAATCATCAGAGAAGTCTGATTATACGAAGAAGAGTGTGGCATCAGGATTGGAGGGTGGCTTCTTCACACTCTGTGATATGCAGATGGCACAACCTTGCACGCTGAAAGTGTGGAGGACGCGAGGCACTTGCTGATGAAGATCCAGGATTGCAGCCTTCAGTGTGGATTAATTACCACCCAATGTCAAGAAGACCCAAATCCTCACAATTGGACCAATAAGTAACCTTATGATAAATGGGGAAAAGATTGAGGTTGTCAAGGAATTGATCTTGCTCTTGGATCCACAACCAATGGCCATGGAAGCAGCAGTCAAGCCATCAAATGATGGGTGACATGGGGTAAATCTCCTGCACAGCACCTCTTTAAAGTGTTGGAAGCAAGGATGCTACTTTGAGGAACCAAGCGATTGGATTTTCAATTACCTCATATGCATGCCAGAGCTGAACATGGACTAGGGAAGACTGAAGAATCCTTGCATTTGCATTGCGGAGAAGAAATTTGGAAACAGCATGGCCTCCAAAAGGACAAACCCACCTGAACAGATAGAAGTCCTACCAAGGTGCAAGGATGGTGAGCCTTGGTCTCACATACTTTGGACATGTTGTCAGCAGAGAGCAGGCCCTGAAGACTGATATCATGCTTGATAAAGGGGTGGGTAGAGAAAGAGAGGAAGACCCTCGACCAGATGGATCGATACAGCGGCTGCAAAAATGGGCTAAGCACAGTGTCTCTCAATGGTGAGACGGCTTCAGGACCGGGGAGTGTTTTGTTGTGTGGTGCACAGGGCTGCTATGAGATGCAACTGATTTTGATAGCACCTAACAAGATCCAAAATTTTTAAAAGGAGACCTTCTTTCTCTTAAAACAACAACATTGGGATGACTCGGGAAAGATAAGTGGTTTGGGGTGTTACCCTAGTGTATTTTAAGTAACATGGTAAAGGCAAAAGGAAACTGAAAGTCAAATGCCCAGCAGTTATAAAGGTGGTCTAAAGATAGCCCTGCACCAAAAAGCAGGTGGCAGACACATCAGCCTCCCAGCAGCAGCACCGTTGTCCTGCAATGGCTATGGTAAGTGGATGCAAACTTTCTCTTAGTGGCTCTCAGCGGACTCTCTTGCAGACTTCAGACCGGGAGCAGCTCCTGGGTGCAGCTAACTGGCGGACTTGTCTAAAAACTCTCAAGGGCAGTTCCTTCCTCTTGTTAAAGTCTGTATCTCTATCCCTCTGGTCAGTGTCAGACCCAGAGAGAGGAGCACAGAGAGACCCAGGAAAGAGCACTGTCTTCCTGGGCTGGATTCCTGGGGATGGGGAGCAGGCCAGTCTGGAGGACTCCAGGTCTCTGGGAAGGGAGATTATTCCACCTCGTCTGTCCTTGGAACCAGCTGGAGTCTATTCCCGCCCCTGTCCAAACCCCTCTCCTCACTCCTGTCTTCTAGATACTTGTCCTCCTTGGAACGTCCATTTTCATTTCAGCCTCTGATCTCTGAAATGTCCCTTCCCGGTAGTCCTAATTGATGGCATCTGAAAATCTCCAGGAAGGGCTAGACCCGGCTTAGTGGTGGCAGACTGAACAAAGAGCAAGCCTGA
This sequence comes from Tenrec ecaudatus, assembly GCF_050624435.1. Classification (NCBI taxonomy): domain Eukaryota; kingdom Metazoa; phylum Chordata; class Mammalia; order Afrosoricida; family Tenrecidae; genus Tenrec; species Tenrec ecaudatus. The sequence goes on from NC_134533.1 coordinate 9,850,194, forward strand.
CACCTACAATTGTGCAGGGCATGGAGTCCCCAGCAAGCAAGGCACACACAGGCTTACTTATGTTTACTTGCCAATCGGTCATGACAATGTCCCATGAAACTCCTGTGCCAGTATTCACTTGTACTTTCTCAATGAACGATGCATGTAAGCATGTGTGAGATGGCTCTCTGCAGATTACTAGGTGTTGGGTTTTATCAGGGACGAGAGATGGAGCGAGATACTTCAATTCATAGGTGTGTATTTGGGAAATGCAGTTTACAGGGAAAGGATTAGGAAAGGGGGTTGGTAAAAAGAATTTCGGATAGAGGAAGGTCAGGGCCAGGCGAAAGAAACAGAGAGCGCTGACTTGAAAGGGCCAGAGGCTGTGCAGGCTGTTGATATGGAAAAGAAGAGGGGTTAGGTTTTCCATCAGCTTTCTGCAATCGGACTTGGCACAGAAAGAGTGAAGGGACAGCTGCTGGGAATAGCTCCCTGGGGCACCTGCAGGCAGGAGAGCCCGTGGAGTGAGAAGCAGCCAGACAGAGAAGAGCAAGCAGGAGGGAGAAGGGGGAAAAGGGAGAGTGAACAGGAAGTGGAACAAAGGCATCCCAATCGTACATAGGTTTGGGGGAGAGTAATGTTTCCTATAGACAGGAGGGTCCCCGTGCATCGTTCTGATTGGAAGGTGGAGTCAGAGAAGAATCACAGTCCTGATCAGGGCACAGGGATGGGCTTGCGAGGGCAGGCAGAGATGACATCAAGCCCTGGCATGGGTCTCCTGGGAGGTGGCCAGGACCAGCAATCTGTAAACAAGAGAGCTGGTTGTGGCTGTGCACTAGAGCTTCTGCTAGACCCGTTATTAAGTAAGCAGAAGCAAAACTTGCTTCCTGGGTAACCTCTCTCTGTCCGGGACTTTCACTTCGGGAAGAGGCTTTGATTCTGTAGTAAGGTGATGTTGACTCGGGATAAAGATAGGTTCCAGGCATATTTGGAAACCAGAATCTTTAATGCGGTGAGAAATGTGAAATCATTCACTACACATGGTCTAGTAAGTGAAGCAAACACGATGTTTCCTTGTCTATTAAATATGCTGACCCTGCATTGTGAGGAATAAAACACTTACTAAGAGACGTATTTCCTATCCCAGAAGGGAGTGCAGGAGGGAAGGTTCTGGAAGGACATGGGCCTTTTCAGTGCCAGCCCTGTGCCCATTCCCTCACTAAATCAGGAGAACAAGCTGAGCTGCTGTTTTCTCACTGATCACTCTCTGACTCAACTGTGGGGACAGAATAAAAAATGCCCGCCTCCTGCCAAGTGGGGGAAACTTCTGTCCTGACAAGTCCAAGTTGGCCTGTGTCCCTGGGGTGACCAGAGCAGGAACTGGCAGGAGTCCTGGCACCACTGATCTTCCCGAATACCTATGCAGCTTTTCTTTGCTCCATGGCACGCCGGGCCTTCCCTGGATCCTGGCGATGAGGGAGGGTCAGGTACACAGGATCGCTGGAACTCATGTGGAATTGGCCACTACAGGTTAGTAAATGATCACAAGCTCACTGGGCATCCATAGCCAACCTCCCCCACTCACAGGCTAGGACCTCACTCAGCCTCTTCCCCACACTTGTGAAGGTGTGCACTTTCCCACCACCAGGATTTGGCGGCTCAGCATTTTCAGGGTGTCCCCACTCCCACCCACCTGGGGATGCTGACCCCCATAGGTATTATTTTTATGGGTTTTGGTTTGGTTCTCCAATGGAAGTTCATTTAGGAAATCCCTGAGTCTTTCCCTTGACTTACCTGTTTTTAGAATAATGGGATAACTCCTTGCCATCATCCAGGAATTTAAAAAATAAATTATATTCATGGGTGCTAGCATATTCGATGTGTTAACACCAGACACATTTGATGTATTTCAATAAATGTAAAGGGGTTTTTTTCTGAGTCAAAAGAATTTTTATTAACACATTAATTCATCAAAGTCTATAGTCCAAAATATCCCTGCATTTTAAAATGTTCATTGTTATAAACATACGAAGAAACCAAAGGTGTTACCAAAAGTTATATACTCAGTTTCATAGTAAACTATATCATAATTTTTAGAAACTAAAATGTCATGACTGTAGTCTCTTTTCCTTTTTGGAACTTATGGACAGTAAGAAAATGTTTGAATTTGCTTATATTGAATGCCAAAATGGTAATAGATAGATAGGTAGATAGATAGATAGATAGAAGAGTGTGTTTAATTGTCATATTTGGTCTAACAGAATTTCTCAGGTTTTGAAATTAAAAATCAAAAGACATGCCTATCAGTTTTCATAAACCTTTCCCCAAACTCTGAAGCTCATCTGAAAAATATTATCTGACAGTTGATCATGGCTTTAAATTTTCTCCATCAAAAGGTTATATAAAGAGCGAGCACTGCTAGGGAGCTATAAAAGCATCATGGTCCTTTGTTCCTCTTCGCAAATGAAGCCATCCACTTCCACGCCGCTGCCCAGTTCCCACTTGTGAGGTCGCCGACAGAAAGGGTGGAGCAGTTCCATTTTGAATCTACTCAGATTTTCTTTAAATGCATCTGTCAATTGCCCAGCAAGCTAAGTGACATAAGCAAATCTTTTGTTCTAAAGGAAGTGTGAGAATTTAACATCAATCACGTGGAATGGTCAGGAAGGGGGTTGGGGGAGTGTCTAGTACAACCTGGACAACCATCCCTTCTTCACTTGCTTAAAAAGACAGACTGTTCGAATCTTTGCTCCCTCCCTGAGATACCTCTTTAAAGACTCTTCCAAGACACCCTCCAAAAGGCACTTAGCTTCATACATATGCACTGAATTGTTCCACCAGAGCAATCAGGGCGGTTGTTTTTTAAGCTCTTTTGTGTTTATTATTTTTTCAATCATTTTATTAGGGGCGCATACAACTCTTATCACAACCCATACGTACGTACATCAGTTGTGTAAAGCACATCTGTACATTCATTGCCTTCATCTTTCCCATAACGTTTGCTGTCTTTGAGTTTCTTAAGAACAATTCTGGAACATTGTTAAGTGCATTCCTCCAACTTTTTGAAGTATCCCATAGGCAGAAATCCGATCCTTTTTTGTTTTGTTTAATCATTTTATTGGGGGCTCTTTCAACTCTTGTTACAAACCATACATCAATTATAGCAAACATATTTGTACATATATTCCATCGTTATTTTCTAAACATTTACTTTCAATAGAGCCATTGGGATCAGCTAAACCTAGTTTTTGTTTGTTTTTTAAATCATTTGATAGGGGGCTTGTACAACTCTTTTATTTGGACTAAGCTGAAGCAGGTCAGGGCCCTGCATGTGCTTCCCTGCACATCCCAAAGGGCAGCAGCAGACCGCGCCAGATAAGATAACCACCAGATAAGATAACTGGACCCCCCCATCACCCTCACCAAACCTACAGTATTGCTCAAGGTATTGGGCCAGTAAATTTCCTACTTACACAGAAACTGTCTTTTCTGGCCTGCCCTCATTTTCAGGGCTCGGCAGTCCTTCCTCAATCTCAGTCATGGACATTGATGGCAAGCCTGCCTGCCCCAGGGGTACTAGCCCTTCACTCATTCCTTCCTTATAATCCCTTATAAGAGACATTTAAAATAAGTTAGGAGACTCATTACACCTTACTTTTGGTCTCACGGGACCTCTGCTCCTTCCCCTTCTTTCACCCGACATGAAAGAACTGGCCCTGCAGACCTCATTGCTACCCGATGTTAGCCCATCACACAATGCCTCCTTTCTGACCACCTCATTACTGCTACCCACTCTCCCTGCAACACTTCAGTCTCACCAGGAAGAAACCAAATGGTACTTATCGCTTGGTCCAGGACGTGCACCTCATTAATGAAGCTGGTATCCCCATATTCCCAGTAGTTCCCGACACCTAACTCTTTTGTCCCACATATCCCCCTCCACTACACCTTTTTCACCAACCCCCTTAACGCCGATTGTCAGCATTTGTTTGCCTTTACCTGCAGCCCCTCCTGAAACAGTTCTAAAGCAAATGCAGCCCAACTTCTCTCTCCCTTCAAGGCACCATTATCTCATTCCAAGATTGTATATTCGGGCCTGTGCCTCACCCCACCACTCAGGGTTTACTCTAGATAGATGCTGGGTCAGAAAGGACCTCCACGCACCGACTTTGGCTGAGCAAATAACTAAATGTGTAAACTTTTCCACAGAAGGACCTTGTTTTCCAGTATGCAGTTCCTCAGCTCATCCTACATGGTCAGAATGAATTAGCATAGTTACTCCCCACCCAAAGTCAAGAAGAGCAGCATTCCTAATCCATCCTGTCTCTCTAGCCTCCCTGCAGCGACAGTCCAAGGGTGCTGCTGTTAACATGATAATAAATCAGCGCTAGTAAGGGAAAACATACTTGTATCCCTACCTGTCCCAGTAAACCTTGGTTTTACCTCCTCCCTGGCAGCAACAACAATTTCCAGGAGAGAATTAGAGCTCAGCATGCTCCAAACACAGAACTTTAACAAACAACTACAGCTAGTCATAAACTCCACCTCAGAGTTTCTCACCTCCTTACAGCGACAGCTTACATCCCTGCGCAGGAGACCCTTCAGAACCGTTGTGCATTAGACCTGTTAACAGCTGACAAAGAAGGCACATGCATGTTTCTAGGAGAAGAGTGACGCTGCTGTATTAATGAGTTGGGACTGGTTGAGCAAAATGTAAAAACCATGGCCGAAGAAATCAGAAGTCGCTGCTGGGGCAACACAGCAACCACCTCCTGATTCCAAAACCCCATTATGTCCTGGGTCATGGCCCTGGTACAACACAGAGTAATAATTTGCTTGCTGTTACTTTTAAGCCCTTGTCCTTTTAAGTTCCTTCAAGAAAAAAATGAAAGACATATCCAATCTAATGCTAACCAACTCTTGTTACATCCTTATAGCCCTCTACCTGCCAGTGTTGGTCTAGTCCATAGCCCTGACCCATCACCCCATATCAGCAGGAGGGAGTCGGATCTGATATCAATGCCCCTTTATCACTAAAAACGCTGGATTGTTTGGACTAAGCTGAAGCAAGTCAGGGCCCTGCATGTGCTTCTCTGTACATCCCAAAGGTCAGCAGCAGATGGTGCCAGACAAGATAACTCCCAGATAAGATAGCCAGTGAAACCAGATGCTCTGGGTACAAAGGAAGTCCCAAGGAGTAAGCAAGCAATTCTCAGCGTGTCCAGACCCCATATGGTAATTGCCATCATTGCCATACAGGCCTCACCACTGCTTTAAAAACCTCGTCGCCAGCTGCTAAGCATGACTTCCCTCACCTGTTGGCCTAGGTCATGGAACCTCGTCCGGGAGCTTCCACCCTAATAAAGCTATTTCTGTTTCTTCTCTCCCTTGTCCTGTCAGTTATGCCTGTCTGGATCTCTGTACCTCAGTTTCACCTTTACACTTATCACAATCCATACGTCCATCCATTGTGTCAAGCACATTTTTACATTTGTTGCCATCATCATTTTCAAAAGCTTTGCTTTTTGCTTGAGCCCTTGGTATCAGCTCCTCATTTTTCCCCCTCCTCCCTATTCCCTCATGAAACCTTGATAATTCATAAATTACTATTTTTTGTCATATCTTACATTGTCTGACATTTACCTTCACCCACTTTTATGTTGTGTATCTCCCAGGGAGGAAATTATATGTAGATCCATGTAATCGGTTCCCCCTTTGCACCCCATCCTACCTCAACCCTCCCAGTACTGCCACGCTCGGCACTGGTCCTGAAGGGATCATCTGTCCTGGATTCCCTGTGTTTCCATTTCCTATCTGTACTAGTGTACATCCTCTGGTCTAGCCAGATTTGTAAGGTAGAACTGGGAACATGACATTGTGGGTGGGCGGGGGAGGAAAGCATTTAGAGGAAAGTTGTATGTTTCATTGTTGCTACACTGCACTGACTGGCTCCTCTCCTTCCTGTGGCCCTTCTATAAGGGCATGTCCTGTTGCCTACAGATGGGCCTTGAGTCCCCACTCTACACCCCCCCTCATTCACAATGATTTGGATTTTTGTTGTTTGATGCCTGATACCTGATCCCTTCAACATTTTGTGATCACACAGGCTGGTGTGCTTCTTCCATGTGGGCTTTGATGCTTCTCAGCTAGATGGCTGCTTGCTTACTTTCAAGCCTTTAAGACCCCAGACGCTATATCTTTGATAGCGGGGTACCATCAGCTTTCTTCACCACATTTGCTTATGCACCCATTAGTCTTCAGCAGTTGTATTGGAGAGGTGAGCACACAATATGATTTTTTTATTGTTTAATACCTGATAACTGATCCTTTTGGCACCTCGTGATCACACAGGCTGGTGTGCAAGTTAACAAGAAAGAAAAGTTGGGATTCTCAGGAAAAGCTGGAGAGCAGGCCTGTTTCTTGAAGAGGCATCCTGTTTACAAGAAGAACTAGTTAGGCTACCGTTAGTCCTTTATGAGGAAGACGGTTCTTTTAAAAATAAGTAAATAAAACTCTGCTATATATAGTACAAAGTTCATACATAATACACCTGGGGGGAAACCAAAAATATATCCTGAAATAAAAGGTTGGTTGGAGAGGCTGGGCTTCTTCCACTTTACATTCTTCCTACTGGCAGTTTCAGGATTTCAGAGGGTATCAGTGCCAGGTAAGGAATGCTTCACTATTTGCTCATGGATGTGGCAGGATATGACAAGGGAGGAAATTATTCTGCACATAACACTGAGCAGTGATTGCCACAAAAAATGAAAGAGTAGTGCCCAAGAGAGGGGAGAGAGAGAGAAAAGAGAGATTCCAACCCCAAATACTCAAGCACGCAGTCTGTACGGAGCACAAACCAACTATTTCCACTCAGTCCATCCACTGAAATTGCAAGAAAAAGACAAAAGTAAGAAAATGAAGATTTCTCAAGAAAGCTTGCAATTCCCAGAGACCAGAGGGCTCTCCCACGGGGAACGGAGCACTCCATGCGCTGCTGCTGGGTGGCTTCCTGGTGGGCTCTCAGGGAGAAGTTGTGGCTCCCAATTTCTCGGACTTCCTGCTCTTGGACAAGGCAGTGGTCTGCTTCAGAAGTTCTTAGTTTGGGGCCTGCAGTTGTTCTGTGACTTTTGTGGGTTTGCGCCCTCTGGCTCATTTTGGCTGTAATCTGAGAGTCCTGGTTACTGGCAATCCGCCTTCAACTCATCAATCTTCTCTTTCTCTAAAAGCATTTGATCCTTTGGTTGCAGCCTCTTCTCCAGAGTGGCCACTTCTTCCTTGAGTCGGGCAATGACAGAGTGGACAGGGCCCGGTGAACCCAGAGCCAGGTCTGGGGAAAAGCTCTCTCCATTGGTTGTGACTGGGTCAAATTTGGCTTTGTTCTTTGGGGTTTAATTTTGTATTGAAGATGTAGAAAGTGTTTTCTGGCTGGTGGAATGGCTCCCACCACTCAGTCCATGACACTACTCCTTCTCCTGGTGGCCGGCACGGGAGGAGCTGTTCAGGGCCTTCCTCTGCTCTTGGGCCTTTGGAAGGAGTCCTTTGTAGACAGTGCAGGGCCAACACAGCCATTTTCCATCGGCCTTCTTTCCATCATCTTTCTTGTCAAAGGCACACTGATGCCTGCACTGTTCAAGAGAATAGGGGGTTCATACGTTTTCTCTGAGTTTGCAAAGCGCTGTCATTTATTGCCAATGAATGCAGCAATTATGTTGCAACACTGACTCAGTTTGGGTGTTCTGTACAAGAGCACATTCTGAACACATTTCTGGCCGGTTGTATTGGCTTTATTCTCTTCCGGTCCTCAGTACTACAACAAGTGCACTTTACAACAGGATGGGAAATCCGACATTCCCAGCACAGCTGCTGCCCATGAGATAGAGCCTTGAAAGGGAATCGCTAGTGGTACTTGGTGCAAATGTAGAACACCGCCATGTGCAGCCCAGAATTTGCTCAGGGGTGATTTCTTTATCAGATAGGCTGAAATACAATCTGGAGGCAGAAGCAGCAGGGACAGGCTGTGGGCTGCTACAGTGGGCAGGCATTGGCAGACTAGGGAGGGCTTAGAGACAGTGGATGTTGGTTCACTTTACTGGGTCATTTCAAGGTTGATTGAGCAGAAAGTGGTTGGAACTCACAGCTTCAGAGGATTCTGATTCCGACTTAAAGATATTATTATTATGACTCCCAAATATGCGCCTTAGCCCCAACCCCATTTGACTATTAATCATGTCTCCCTAGCAGGCTTCCAAAGCAACTGAAAACATCACTACTCCCACCTTAGCTCAACTGCTCTGATCTAGCTATCCTGCTTCATCTGACCCAGCCCATCTTAATCAGGGAGTGGGTGCATGACAGTTGTTGGCTCAGAGCCATGCTGATAAAATTTGTATGCTTAGAGCATGTACCATCCAGCTGGGGCTGGCCAATGTGCCTCCCACTCATGTGAATTCCAGGAAGGTACAGACTCACCGTCAACTCCCAACTCCACCCTGAGATGGCTTGACTAAATCTAGACATGCAGCTGACTCAGCTCTGCCTGCAATCATTAAGGCTCAAATGTTCGAAACTTTCAGACTTAGGTTTCAAACCAGCTCTCCTACTCTCTGGATAAGGATCACTGGCCAGGGACTTCACCTTCCTGAGACCCCTCATGGTCAAAGGGGTGCTGGGTGATGTGGGTCAAGTGCTCGGCATCCTGTTGGGCATGTTGGGCTTTGCAATCCAGGACAGTGAAGCTGCAGCCTCACTCAGGCTACATGAACACCGATGAGGTTTCCAGGGAAGCCAAACTAATCATGCTCACATATGTATAAGAAAGAATTTTATAACAAGTAAGAATTGTATGTCAAGAACGCAGCCCATCCCTGCCCAGCTCAAGTCCATGAGTCCACTGCTAGCTGGAGTCCCCTTCAGACTCATGCAGCTGTTGGAATGTGAAGCAGGAAGGACAGCAGGATGTCAAGAGGTCACAGCCCAGTTGGTGCAGGTCACGTGGCCCCAAGGTCCACAGAGACACAACACGGAGACAATAGCTCCCAGGGACCCCAAGTCACATCCCCTCCCCCAAATCAGATGCAGAATCCTAGCAAGCAGGAAGGCAAAGAGGTTGAGAGAGAGATCCATCCTCCTGGGTGTCTCTCTTATTAATAGACCACACCCACATCCTCGGGCTATGACTTGATTGATAGGTTATACTTCACCCCTTCCTTTACCCACGTACATCAGGTTGGCAGAGAATCTAACCATCCATGCATTACAGGACGTGTGGCCATTGTGGGGCATCACACGTGCTTGGGAATAATACATTTCCTGACAGGCACCAAGATGTGTGCAAACAACAAACCCATATCTAGTGATGCACCCTGACTTCATGAACCCACAGAGCTCCTCTCCACCTCCTCCCCCTCCTTCACTCTGGAGCACAGTTCCAGCCCCTGCTATCCTAGTGAATGGAGGGGCCTCCACCTGTTTCTGCTGCGACCCCTAGGCTGAGGGAGCTCTTGGCTGCTCCCTGGGAGGGCTCAGCAATTCCTGACCTGATTTTTCTGTTGCAGGACAAACCAAGACGTGGCGACCTGATTGAGTTTTGTTACCCTCGCCATAGCCACTGGGCCGTCTATGTGGGAGACGACTATGTTGTCCACCTGACTGATCAAAGTAAGGACAGATTCTCTGTTTAAACCTAAGGACTGAGTTTAGAAGTGTGGACAGATGCACAGTGACCACGTGCTTGTGTTCCCTTCACTGCCCGGCACACAGTAGGCCCTCAGGGAGCATTTGCTGACTGAGTCAGGCTGTTCTGTGCTGTCATCATCACCTGCTGTCCTCTAGGTGGAAAGTCTGTGGACTGTTGACCTTTATTCCGTTAGTGCTTCCCGCCCCTCCACTGCGCTGGGTGATCATCTCTCCACATGTTCTGTGGTCTGAGCATTCATGTCTTGTTTGGGATCTCTAAGAAAGAAGTAAGAAACAAGCTTCCTTCAAATACTTCACACCTGGTGTTCACACCAGAGAGTTTAGGTGGTGAAGAGGGTTACGTGTCTGACCACTAGCCACAGGGTCGATGGCTCAATTTTTCCAGCTGCTCCCAAGGATGGAACCCACAAGGCAGTTCCACTCTGTCCTATAGGGTCACTCTGAGTCAGGGTCCTCTCTGTGGCAGACAGTGGTTTGGTTCCTGGTGCCCAAAATTTTCCCCAGTCCCACAGGGCAGCATGGCCAATGATACGTGAGCACACCCTCTGTGGGTGGAGAGGTAGCACTACCTCTGTGATAGGAGGTGTCAGATGGGCAGGGAGGGGGAGGGGGAAGGAGGGCAAGGTGAAGCAGAACAGGCTGGGATGTGGGGAGCAGGAGGGATGTAACTAGAGAGTGAGGGGATGAGGCAGAGAGACCAGGGACTGAGAGACAGAGAAGGGGCAGGTAGAAACATAGAAGGCCTGATTCAGAGTTGGGGAGACCGAGGGGGAAAGTACAGGAGTAAATGTATGGTGGCATTCCCTTAAATCTATAGTCATCTTGCACCCCCAGTTTCTCCTCTGTGACCTGCAGTCCAGTAAGGAGGAGTGAGGGGTGTGGGGAGTCCCTTCTCTCTCCTTTGTTCTTAGCAGCATTTCCCCCTCTACCCCCTGCCCTCTTCCCACAGCTGGAGGGATCAGAGCAGGAACAAAGCCAGCATCCTTTGAAATGCACTTTGAAAGGGAAATTAAAATGTGTAAACTACAGTGTAAGAAACCCCAAAAGCCCAGGATGAACTTAGGCTCCATGTGATTTGAGTTGTTTTCAGCCTGTCCTGCTGATGCCATCAGTCCCTCCCTGCTGCTTCCTGGTACTTCTATGGGCTTCCTAGCAAACCCGGGGAGGCCCACCATCCACGTAGAGGAGAATCAGAGAGTTTTGAGCTATAAAGAGCATGGATGTCATCTGAACCACCCACCTCAACTTGGAAATGTTAGAACTGGGCTCAGAGATGACAGATTTGCATGAACTTGAGCCAGAACCTGGGTCTCAGTTGCACACAGCTGTTGTTTCTTCCCTATTGTTTCAAGATGTCACATTAGCCTGCTGGGGTTCCTCTGCCCTGGCTCAGGGAGGTTAAGCAAGTTTTAAAGTCACAACTAGTGAGGGGGAAACTCGGTCTAGCACCTGGATTTGCCCTGCCTCTTCTCTGCTGCCCCTCTCTGCCCTCCCTTCTGATGCTGTCAGAGACAATGAACTCCCACAATCCTCTTGGAGAGCTCACATTCTCTACTTTAGGAAGGAAGGAAACAGAGCCCAGGGAATTCCAGTGGGCCCTCCCATCACACAGTCCAGGGTCTCATTTGTGCTCTTTGAACTTGAGACAAGGTAGGACAACAAAGCCTGCCCTCCAAAACCCAGTGCCATCCAGTCAATTCTGACTCCTGGTGATTCCATAGGGCAACGTAGAACTGCCCGTGTTGGTTTCCAAGACAGTAACTCTTTATGGGAGTTGAAAGCCTCGTCTTTCTCCTGTGGAGAGGCTGGGGACTTTGAGCTGCTGACCTTGCAGTTCGCAGCCCAACACATAACCACTAAGCCACCAGGGAACCTAAACCTTCCCTAAAAATCTCACCACCATTGAATCCGTAATGACAAAAGGACAGGGTAGTTTTCTGAGACTAACTCTTTATAGGAGTAGAGAGCCCTGTCTTTCTCCCAATTAGCAGCCAGGTTTCCAACTGCTAATCTTGCAGCTAGTAGCCCTACTTGTCACCACTAAGCCATCAAGCCTTCTCTCTCACTCGCTGCCATTGAGTCATTGCTGACTCACAGTCACCCCCTGTGGGCTATCAAGATTACAACCTTTTAAAAGAATAGAAGGGGCAGTCTTTCTCCATGGAGTTACTGGTGGTTTTGAACTGCAGACCATGAGGATTGTAGCCCATCCCCTTGGCCATGCCCATGAACAAGGTCTTTTTTCTTGGGATCTATAGGTGGACTTTCTGGAGTGAACTCAGCCAGCATTGGGCCAAGCAAAACAAACAAGGCCAAGGTGAAGATGGAATTGCTGTCCGTGGTGGCTGGGGGACACAAGTATCAGATCAATAACAAAGATGATGCCAAGTACACACCACTGCCTCCCAACATGATCGTTCGCCAGGCAAAGAAGATGGTGGGGCGGGAGCTGGCCTATGACCTGATGAGACACAACTGCAAACACTTTGTGAAGAATCTTCGCTACAGAATAACCCACAGTGACCAGGTATGCTCGCCCTGTGTCCCTGTTGAGAGTAACCAGACCTTTCCCTCAGCTCACAGGGGCTGGTCCTTTCCTGGGGGCTTGGCTAGGGATGGCGGGGGGGGGGGTAGAGAGGTAGACACAAGGCCAGGACAGCAGAGATGGAAGCCCTGCCCTTGAGGATGTCACAGCCACTGTCACAGTCAGGGGAGCCGTGAGCATGAGGAGACAGGCAATTCGGCCATACAGGGCAGTGTGGTGAAGGACCACAGCCACAGGAATCCTCCTGTTGTGGAACCTTCCCTGAGACAAGTCCTCCCAACAGCTAAGCAGGTTGTAGTGCCCGACTTAAGGAATTAGAACATTAGCAACTGAGTCTCTCATAGGCATCATCCATAATGTGGGGGAGTGGGATTTGAACCCACAAGCGTTCTGCTCAAGGCTGTGGTCAAGGAAGACTTCCTAGAAGAGGTATCCCCTGAGCTGAGTCTGACTTAAGCCTTTCAGTTCAGCTGAAGCTGGGGATGAGGCAGAGGTGAGGAGGGAGAGTGGCGTGGGGATGAGTGCAGGCAGGGGGGCCAGCGTGGGTCTGCAGGAGCCAAAGCCACGTCACGGGGTGGTGTGTGTGTGTGTGTGGGGGGGGGTAGGTTTTCCCTCTAAAGGACCAGCCAGTACATGCTGGAGGTCTGCCCAGCAGCTAGTCCTGTGGCCCTGCTCTGCTCAGCCCCCAAAGCAGCCCCAGGCAGTAGGTACAGGTTGGCCTTCTGTGACAATAAAAGGGCTTGGGTCATTGTTCTTCACAAAAATAGGGGCCACTCCTGCTCTCAAGGAAGTAGACAAACTGAGCACCCCCTCATTCATTTTAGCTGACACCGATGTTTCCAAATAGTAAATGTGAACCATTGGCAAAAGGTAGGATTTCTGACACCACGTGTCTTGCCTGTACATCCATGTGTCCCTCCAACCTGGGAGCTGCACAGTGAGGGCATTCCGCGAGGGGACCCTGTCTGCCTCATCCTGCCGAGGACAAAGGCAGGCGTTATCATCGATGCAATCAACCTAAGCGTTCATTTCTTTTACAAAAAAAACCCCCAAAACTTTGCCTTCATGTATAAATTCAACTACACACGTGAAGGTATATTTCTATGTCAACCAAGCCACTGTAGAATTCTAATCCTAAGGTAGCCCCCAAAATGAGGCAGGTACCTTCCTACCATGGACTGCATGTTTCTTATGGAAACGCCCTCTGTTTAGGAGCAGGAGAAGCAACCTACTTGGGGTCCTCAGTCTGTGCACTCCAGATTCCGAGGGATCAGGATTCAGCCCTTCTTTTGTAAGGAGGGAGGTCAAATATGAAGTGGGGACAGCAGTCTGGGATTTGTCTGGAAAGAACAAAGGCCCAGTGGGTCTTTCTGAGCTGAAGACTCTTGTGTGTATCTGCTGTGATCCCACCCTCTCCCCTGTTGCAGGTCGCTGGTGCCACCATGGCAGTAGGATTTGGGACCTTACTCCTGGGATTCATGGGCATCATTGGCAGCTTGCTGTTCAAACACTAGTGGCAAGAAGAGTAACTCCAACAACTTAGGGGCCTCTAACCTAACCAGAAAATTCTGGGCTTGATTTACTGATTTTACTGGTTTCATACTTACTACAGCTTATTGTATCAGAGCTCAATAAAAGAATTGTTGTTGTTGTTGTTCTTGTTGTAAGGTGCCCCTGAGTCTGTCCCTACTCAATACAACCCTATGTACAACAGAACAAAACACTGTCTGGTCCTGCACCATCCTCACAAGTATTATGTTTCAGCCCATTATTGTAGCCACTGTGTCAATCCCTCTCATTGGGACCTTTCTTTTTATCCACTTCCCTTGGACACTCCAAGCATGATGTCCATCTCCAGGGACTGGTCTCTCCCGATATGTGAGATGAAGTGTCAACATCCTTGCCTCTAAGCACACTGGCCCTGCTTCCAGGACAGACTTGTCCTCTTTGCAGTCCGTTGTGCTTCCAATATTCTTCTCTCGCTCTACCATTCAAACTCATTGACCCTTCTTCGGTCTTCCTTACCCAAGGTCCAGCTTTCACAAGCAGATGAGGCGATCAAAAAGAACATGGTGCTAAGGGTCAGGCACACCTAAGTCTTCCGAATCACATCCTGTGTTTCATTAAGAATAGCAAGGTTTATTTTGCGGGGAATCACTCATCACGAGGACTCTTGGTGGGCTCTCAACACCTCTGTCGGCTTTGTAACTTCCACCTCCTCAGGGCACCGGCTCACTGACATCCCTGCTTCCCACAAGCCCCCTAGTCTGATGCCACTGCCCTCTCAAGGATTCCCTTCTGACCTCAGCTCTGCTCGCCTCCCCCAACTCCCACTGCCCGAATCCTGAAAGTCCCCATGCTCCCGATGAAGGTCCAAGAGAGGCTCTGATTGGATCTGTTCTCCACCACTGGGCTCAGTCTGCTGATTGGCTGCCCGTGGGTACTCTGGCCTCTCCATAAAGCCAATCAGCGCTGCTTCGTGGAGCTGGATCACGTGATACAAACATGGCTGTAGAGACAGAGAAGGGATTCATGGTGCTGACACTTCTTGTACCTTGTGTTAGTGTGGGTAAAATAGAGAAACAAATCCACAGAAACTCATATGTATACAAGAGAGAGTTTAATACAAATGGTAATTGTAACATTAAGCATCCCATCCCAATCCAGTCTAAGCCCATAAGTCTGACATTAGCCCATATGTCCACCATCTATCTACAAAGTCTTCCTCAGACTCAAACCACAGACAATGATGCCAAATGCAGGAGGAAAGCTGAATCAGTGAGCGTGTGAGCATCTCAGCGCTGTTAGGACTCTCCACACGGCTTCTCTAGCACCCAGAGCTGTATCGGGGTAGATCCATGTGGCTTCTCCTCAGGGATGTCTTACAGGAAGTGAGCCTTTCCAGTTGAGGCAGAGAACTAGCTAAGGCAGCAGCACCCTAGCCTGACCATCAGAGAGTAGGAGACCAGAGAACAAGAAAGGCCAGGCTCACCAGGCATTTATCTCTCCATGCTTCAATTAATCCCACAGGTGTTTATAAGCCAGCTTGGCAAAATAAACCCCAACTGTCACATACATGTACCCATGTGAGGGGGTGGATCTTGCACAACCTCCAATTGGATCTTGAAGGGCCATTTGAATTTCCCAGGAGAGATTATTGACATAAATTAAAGGCAGGCTCTCATAGCTCCCATAGGTCTTATTTCCCAATCTACCATTACTATCTGCAAGGTAAAATATCTGCATCTAACCTTTTCTTTCCTCCACATCTTAAATGCCCTTTTTATTGGAAAACAGGAGCTGTGAGAGGTAGACTCATCCATACCCCTCACTGGGCCAGCAGCAGCCCCTAACCTCCCCCACCACCCCCACCAACAACACCATGTGTGCTCAGAGAACAAGTGTAAACAGGATTCAGCACCTCTAAGGTGCTCGCTGAATGGGGACTGGGCTCAGAGAAGCCAACCCACTTAGCCAAGGACACGTGGCCAGTGTGCAGACATTCAGGATTTCCCTCCAAGCCCAATTGGCTCAGAAGCCTGAACTTTTGTGTCTAACCCCTTGGTTCTTTCTGAGGTTTGTATGGGGACCAGCCATCCCGTCGTTAGCTAAATGCTCATTGATAGTACCTGGTTCTGTCCCTTGGAGTTTTATAAAAGTGGAAATGTTGTCTTCTATGGAAAAGGCCTGAGTTCAGTTCCCAGGAGGGGCACCTCAAATGCAGCCACCACCCAACTGTCAGCGAAGGCTTTTGTGCTTCCAAGATGCTCAATGGGGTGTGTGGGAGCAACTTAGACTTCCAGGAAAATGGCGCAAGGTAAGGATGACCACGTGGGGAGCTCCATTGGAGATTGCTGGGTTTGGGGATCTGGAGGCTGAGTGGAGTGTCTGGGACACACGATTCTGCCTCACGGTCCCCCCAGGCTCTATCCTGGCATGTGGCCATCCTTTCTCGTGGCTCTGGTCCATGTTGCCCCACTGCCCCACCAGCTGCTGTGGCTCATATCTGGATACCCCAGCCACCCAAGCCTGCACCCTCAAGATCTCTGACTGTGGAGTGCTCCCACCCCAAAGCCCACACTTCCAGCAGAACCCTTGTGGAGTCATGGATCTGGCCGGTCCTGCCGCTCCCCAAGGCATGGAAAAATACCAGGAAAAAAATCCCTCCCCAGTGATCTCAGATGGATGTCAAGAATTTGAACAGACCCATTGCAAAAGAAGAAATAAATATAGTTATCAAAGAATTCCCAACTAAAAGAGTCCCAGCCCAGATGTCTTCACAGGGGAATTCTACCAAGCTTTCAGAGAACAGCTTACACCAATTCTACACAAGCGCTTCCAGAATATAGTAATGGACAGTAAACTCCCAAACACATTCTATGAAGTCAGCATAACATTGACACCAAAGCCAGGCAAGGATAGAGAAGAGAACTACAGGGCAATATCTTTAAAGAATATACATGCAAAAAATCCTCAACAAAATCTTGAACAATAGGTTACAAAAGTACGTATATAAAAAATATATACGTACCCAGGTGACCCAGAGGGATTCTTACCTGGGATGCAGTGATGGCTCAAGGTATGAAAAGCCATCAACAGTATCCATCACATCAATAAGAAAAAGAGCAAGAATCACAGGATAATATCAATAGCATGTGACAACATTCAACACCCATTCCTAATTAAAATACTCAAGAAGATAGGATTAGAAGAGAATTACCTCAATATAATAAAAGCTCTATATGAAAAACCAATAGCCAGGCTTATAATCCATGGAGAAAAAACAAAAACACTCCCACTGAACAAGGGGACCTGACAAGAAATACCCCTGTCCCCACTTCTATTCAACATCATCTTGGAGATTCCAACTAATAATATAAGATGAAGTAAGGATATGAAAGGTATGTGACTAGGCAAAGAAAAAGTAAAACTATAGCTATTTGCAGATGATATGATCTTATATATTGAGAACCCCATTGGATCCACAATAGGATTACTGGAAGTGACAGGGGAATATGGTAGAGTGGCAGGATATAAGATCAACAAGCAGAAGTCAATTGTATTGCTATAGACCACTGATGAGGTTACAGAAAAAGAGATCAAGGAGGTAGTAACTTCCACAATAGCCAAACATAAATTGAAATATCTAGGGATATTCCTAACCAAAATATATATATATTCTGTATGAGGAAAACTACATAACTTTATTATAATAAAGCAAAAAAAACCTCACTCAAATGAAGGAATATCTCATATTTGTGGATGAGAAGACAGAATATTGTGAAGATGTCAATATTCCTAAGGCACTATCTATATTAAATGTCGTACTGATATAAATACCAGCATCATTTTTTTCAAGGAAATTGAAAAAACTGACTACCCACTTCATATGGAAAAGCAAGGAGCCCAGAATGGGCAAAGAACTCCTCAAGAAGCAGAACAAAGTGGGCAGACTTGCACGACCTGACTTTCAAACATATTATACAGCCACAGTGATCACAACAGCATGGTATTGGTGTAATGATACTAGGACCAATGACTAAAACCAAAAAATCCAGAAATAAAACAGCAACATATAAACAACTTTTCATTAGCAAAGGCCAAAAAATACAGTAGAACCCCAGGTCTCAACACTAATCCATTCTAGAAAGTGTGTCCAGATGGAATGCAATCAAATTTTGAATCAATTTTTCCCATAAGAAATAACTGAAAATAAAAAAACAAAAAAAAGAAATAACTGAAAATGGATTAATCCATTCTGGACCACCAAGTTTTTACCCTAACCTTGCCTTTTTATACAAAACATTATACAGATTTTTCAAAGTAAATAAATTTATATTTAAATAATATAATTAAATAAGAAACACAACATTAGCAACGTTTTCAACAACCACACTATGGCCTATATCTTGAGATTGATGAGGATCTGGATCTGTGGACACAGATGTGGAGAAAAAGCATGGAGAGAGAGTCATTGTCTGGAAGGGGAACCCCTGCAATAAAATCAACTGACAGCTGCTTTTCAGGTTTTCCATTCTTCCCCTTTTTTCACTAAAACCTGGTTGGCTTCCTCTTAAAAACACACCTTTCTAATATGATCTGGTGTTGGTGTTTCCTTAACTGTTTTCTAAAAGGGATTACTAAATAACCATCAACAATATTGATAACACGGTCAACCAGTTCCTTATCATGATGATTCTTTTCAAAAAACTCTTTCTTCAGACCCTTGTTTTTTTTTTTTTTATAAAAACAGTCTATAAGACCCCACAAAACAGAAGACTATAGGAAAATGGTTGAAAAACAGCCGTAAAAGTTTTAAACAACAAATAGTAACAATGCCAACTAACGCCGAGTGACTGAAACACAAACTGCCTTTGTTCACAATAATCATGTGAATTGAATCTCCATGTTTTGTTTCAGCTCAGATGCAAACTTTTCTGCACATTTCGTGTTGAAATCTGATTATGTCAAGTGCGGATGTGGAGAACCAGAGTTCTACTGTATCAAATGGGAAACAGATGACATTTTCAACAAATGGTGCTGGAAAAACTGGGTATCCGCCCACAGAAGAATGAAACAAGACCCTTACCTCACTCCAGGCACAAGTACAGATTCATGGTGGATCACAGATCTAGAGGTAAAACCTCAAACTACCAGGATCATCAGTGAGAAAATTGGGGGGGGGGGGGAAATCCAAGAACCTTAATGCAGGGAATACATGGGCTATCAGAAATAAAGATATATACACACAGAGGAAGATAAAATGGACAAGTGGGACATACTAAAAGATAAAACACACGTGTGCATTGAAAGACTTCAAGAGAACAGTAAGAGAACCCACAGATGGAAAATACGTTAAGTAAAGACATAACAGACTTATTAATAAAACTACAGCATCTTGCTAGTTCACAAGACAAAAATGAATTGTTGACTGGGCAAAACACTTGAATAAAAGATTCGTAAAGGAGGAAACACGAATGGGCAATAAGCTTTTGGTAAAATGTTCCTCGACTTCCAGCAAGATGGCAACTGAGGAACACATACCAGAGGGACGTCACAGAAATCAGCACAGGAGACCAACTGAGAGGGAAATTCCATGCTGACAGGTCACAGGAGGAGCACCATAGACATAAGTAGCACAGATCCACTAGGTTTTGAGGAGCTGTGGGCTTTGGGTTTGCTACTGTGGAGGCCAGCTAAGGTTTAACCGTAGCCCCACTACAGTCTCAGCCAGAGCTGGGCTTCTTTGGCCGGCCCAAGGCCTTTACTTCAACAACCACATCTTGCCACCACCTTTGGGAAGGGTTTAAATCCATCCAGCCTCACAGTGAGGCAATTGTAGTTCAGTTATATCTTTACTTTTGTTTCTCTTTCTTCTTTCTTTCCCAGCCACCTCCCAGTCTGAGTGGGCTCTTTTCCCTCACATACCACTGCCTACCTCCAGGCCACTCCCCTTAGCCAAGGTCAATTATGCCCACCCTCCACCCAGCTAGGGGAGCTCCACCCTGTACAGTGTAACATGTGGCTGGGGAAAGCCCACCCACCTTCTTCTGGGGGAAATCCCTCCTGCATAGCTCTGGCAGCTCCTGCCAAAACTCTGTGGTTCCACGTGACGGAGGGAAATTCCTCCCAACAGCTGTACTGCCTCACACAACTAAGGCAGCTCTGCCAACACTCTCAAGTGCTCCACACTGCTGCAGGAACCTCTGCCCCACCTCTGTGCAACATAGCTGACTAAGGTAATTCTGCCCACCATCCACGGTGCTCTACACCTAAGCAGGCACACCCACTGCCTTCTGCAGCACCTCTGCGTGCCTTCTGCAGTGCCCCAAGCTACCGTGGGTCATTCCATCATGGCTTCCTGTGAGATCTTCCAGTGAAACACCATCTCCAAGGGCCCACAGCCAACCAACCACCATTCCCTGACAGGACCATCCAAATTGTCCTCCAAATAACAGAATACCGGTTGGCTAAGGAAAGAGTAAAGCCACTGGAGGATAAAGAGGTAGGCCAATCCCATAGTGAAATTAGCTGCAGGCAGGTGAAAAACCCATTTCTACAAATCTCCCAGAGAGAGCCCATTGCTCTTCAACTCTCTGAGAAATGGGCCGGGGTCCTCTAAAGCAACACAATGAAAACAGCAATCAGCCCCAATAACCTCAACAGCAAAGAAACAGGAGAAACAAATGCAATGTAGAAAGAAGTTCTGAACCTAACGACGTGCATAGAAGAAGCAGACATTGATCTAACACAGAAAGAACGTTTCAGAATGCTGCTTGGAGTCATACAGAATATGAAGGAAGAAATACAGAAAAGTGTTTGAAATGATAGAGGAGATAAAGACCATACACCAAAGGGAAATACAAGAGTTTATGGAGGAGATAACAAAAACCAGTAGCAAATTCACGGACTTCACGAACCGACTGGAGGAGGCAGAGAACCACACCAGTGACCTAGAGGACAGCCAAGCACACTTAACAAACATGGGAAAAAGTCAAATAAGATGAGGGAAGCTGAAGAAAACCTGAGAGCTATGTCTGATACTTTGAAGAGGTACAACATCAGAATAACGGAATTACTGGAGGAAAACGCTACATAGAAGTCAATGGCAAAAATAGCGAGAGAATTCATGGAGGAAAACATGCCCAGCTTAATGAATGAAAACCAGGCAACCATTCAGGAGGCTGAAAGAACACCAGCTGGACATAATTCCAAGAAGTCACCAAGGCACATAAGAGTTAAACTATCCAACTTTGAGGAAAAGGAAAAAATCATGAGAGCAGCTAGGGGAAAATAATCAGTCACATATAAAGGTGTCCAAATAAGAATATGCTCAGACTCCGATGCAATAGAAGAAATAGACAAGATTACCAAGGGATTACCAACAAAATAATTCCTTGAGCCACATGGCTTAACAGGAGAATTATGCCAAGCATTCAGGGAGGAAGTGACATCAATCTTACATAAACTTTGCCAGAACACAGAAAAATACAGCAAACACCTGAACTCTTTCTATGAAGCTAGTATAACACTGATACCTAAATCAGGCAAGGATCCTATAAGAATCAAGAACTACAGACCATTATCACTAATGAACATTGATGAAAAATCTTTAACAAAATACTGGTCAACAGAATACAAAAGTATAAAATAAATAATTCACCATGACCAAGTGGGATTAATACCAGGGATGCAGAGATGGTTCAACATACGAAAGACTATTAGTATTATTTGCCACAATGGCATGAAAAATTGGAAGAGCCACATGATAATATCGATAGATGTGGAACAAACATTCGACAATACCTAATACCAATTTCTCTTTAAGACACTCAAGAATATAGGAATGGAAGGGAATTTCCTCAATATAATACAACCTCTATATGAAAAACAAACAGCCAACATGGTAGTCAATGAAGAAAAGACAAAACCAGTCCCACTGAAAAAAGGGACCAGACAAGGATGCGCCTTGTCCCCACTCTTATTTAACATCATACTGCATGTCCTAGCTAACAGTATAAGACAAAGGAAAGACATCAAAGGTATTCACCTGGGGAAGGAAGAAGTGAAACTATCGTTCTTAGCAGATGAAATAATTTTATATATAACCACTTCCCAGGGGGATGGAAAACAGAAAAGTGTGTGAAAGAAGATACCAAGCAGTGAAAGACATGGAAAAATAGTAATAATTTTTAAATTCTCAAGGGTTCATGAGGGAGAGAGGCAGGGAGGGAGGGGGGGAGATGAGAAGCTGATACCAAGGGCTCAAATAGAAAGAAACTGTTTTGAGAATGATGATGACGACAAATTTACAAATGTGCTTGACATAATAAATGGATGTATGGATTGTGATAAGAGTTGTATGAGCCCCCACAACAACGACAATAATAGATGACATATTCACGTGACTTGCAGAATGGGAAAGATGTGCCTCTGTGTGGAGCTCATGTTTACTAAATGTCTATGCTTGCGATGGAATTTGATCTGAGGCATATGTGACATTTGGGGGACAAGGTCATGTGAACTCACTGATACTTTTGACTTAACAAACAGAAACCCTGATCTGTCTGTAACCATCATAACTCAGATGGATTTTCCCTGTGGATTGAGAGGTCTCCCCTAACTGAACTCACTTCATGTCTTCAGTATGTGAACACTGACCTGAAATCTGACCTGGTCTTAGGCTTGAATCAAGAGAGGTAAGCACCCTTCTAGATCCCTCCAAGAAAGAATGCTATTTCAGCCTGGGAACAGGAGGAAGAACATGGTTGGTTGGCTGCTGTCCTTGTTAAATGCAATTGAGTTGGTTCTGACCTATACTGATCCTATGCACAACAGAATGAAGCACTGCCCAGACCTGCACCTTCCTCACAATTGTCCCAATGCTTGAAGTCACTGTGGCTGTTATAGTGTCACCCTGTCTAGTTGAAGGCCCCTCCCCTTTACCAACCATGATGCTCTTCTCCAAGTACGGGTCTCCTAACAACGTGTCCAAGGCGGGTAAGATGAAGCTGTGCCATCCTTGCCTCTGAGGAACGCTTGGGCTCTACTTATCCAAGACAGCTCCGTTTGTTCGTTTACTGGTTAATGATTCTTTGAATATTCATCCCATCAAATGCATTGATTTTCTACAGTCTTCCTTAATCAATGTCCAACTTTCATATACACACGAGGCAATGAAAAATTCCATGTCTTGAGTAAGGCTTACCTTACTCCCCAAAGTAACATCGTTGCTTTTCAGTACTCTAAAAAGATCTGTGTAGCAGATTAATACCTGATGAAATGCATCTTTTGATCTCTTTCTTGAATGCTGATCCTGTGAGCATTGATTTTGGATCCAAGCAAGACAAGATTCTTAAGAACATCAACTTTTTCTCTATTCATCAAGATGCTCCCTATTGTCCAGTTGTGAGGATTTTGGTCACCTTGGCATTGAGCTGTAATCTGTACTGAAGACTGCAATGCTTGATCGTCAACAGTAAGGGCTTCAGGTCTTTCTCACTTTCAGCAAGCAAGGTGGTGTCATCTGCATATCTCAGGTGTTAGTAAGCCTTCTCCCATTCCTGTTGTAGAAATTCTTTTGCACATAATCCAGCTTATCTAATGATTTGCTCAGCACACAGTTTGAATAACTACGGTGAGATGAGAGGATACAATGCCGCTGCACACCTTTCCTGATTTTAAACCATGCAGTATTCCCTTAGGAAGTCCTTGGTTGCATAGTGGTTACACTTTGGGCTTCAATGCATAAGGTCAGCAGTTTGAAACCACCAGCCATACCATGGGAGAAAGACTGAGTTTTCGACTCCCATAAGCAGTTAGTCCCAGAAACTCACAGGAGCAGTTCTACCCAGTCCTATATGGTCTCTCTGAGTCAGCATCCACTCACTAGCTGTGAGTTCGGTGGTGGTGTGATAGTCCTCTTTTGTTCTGTTCACACAACTGCCTCCTGATCCATGTGCAAGTTCTTCATGAGCACAATGAAATGTTCTGTAATTCCCATTCTTTTCCAGGTTATCCATAGTTTATTATGATCCACCCAGTTGCCTTTGAATAGTCAATAAGGCACAAGTCAATAGATTTCTGGTCTTCTCTGCTTTCTGCAGCTCTGTTCTATTTCCTCTAGGTTCCTGCTAATCAAGTTCTTGCATGCTCTAATTCTGGTTTGGGAAATAACTCTTCTATTGTGCTGTGCTTTTGTTATATGACATTTCGAGTCGTGGTCTTGGTGCTGTTAGATGCTGCCAAATTGGTTCTGACTCAAGTGACCTGATGAACAACAAAACGAAATGCTGCCCAGTACTGTGCCATCCTCAGAAGTGTTTTTATGTTTGAGCCACTGTTGCTGCCATTCTGTCCATCCATCTTCTCCAAGATCTTCCTTGTTTTCTCTACTCATCTACCCTACCAAGCATGAGATCCTTTTCCAAGGACTTGTCTTTCCTGATAACATGTCCCAAGCACATGCAATGAAGTCTCACTATCCTTGCTTCTAAGGAGCATTCTGGCTGTACTTCTTCCCATGACAGATCTGTTCATTCTTTTTTTTTTTTCTCACTGTGAAACACACTTCAATGCCTGAAGCCCACAGGGTAAAGCCAGGCAATGGTTGGGGTTGCAGTTTGCTTTGGCATGGAACATTATGAGAAGCCCATGGGATCGGACCTGCCATAAATCCAAATCCATGCACAGCTCTCTTGATTCTTATTGCAGTTCTTGGTACTTTCAATATTCTTCTCTGGCACCATCATTCACAGGTATCAATTCTACTCTGATCTTCTGAATACAATGTCCATCTTTCACATGCATGTGAGATGATTGAAAGTACTGTCTTGGATCAGGTCCATCGTAGTTCTCAAAGGAACACACTTGCTTTTAAGCACTTTAAAGAGGCCTTGTGGACCTTTTAGATCAGTTAAGGGCCCTTTGGACTTCTTTTCCAAAGTCTCCTCATTCAATAAACTCACCCTTGGTATTCAAACTTTTCTCTGACTCTTGTCTGAATGTTCCCCTTCGCCTGAAATCACTCTTGTCAGCGGGACAAGAAGCAACGAGAGGAGAGGCTTGAAAGTCTGAGCCTCCTCCCAGTAACATATTTTTGGTACCTGGTGACCTGGATGTGTGAAGCTGTGACACCCCTCACTGCCCATCAATGGACCCACCGTGAGTGACTGTTCCCTTGGGAACAAACTT
The DNA here is from genome assembly GCF_050624435.1 of Tenrec ecaudatus. NCBI lineage: Eukaryota > Metazoa > Chordata > Mammalia > Afrosoricida > Tenrecidae > Tenrec > Tenrec ecaudatus. The sequence continues at coordinate 9,875,107 of NC_134533.1, forward strand.
CCTCCATCCCATTCCTCTTCTCCATTCTCTTGTTTCTTTTCAAACCTTTAAGGGGTGCAAAGGGAAGAATTCCGAAAGAAGAACATGTTTGGAGACAACATGCTCATACCTGTATGAGTGTCCAGGTTTGCAGATGCCAAAGAATAAAGAGGCACCTGTTCCTCATCCGCATATCTGAACATTCACCTGGAGTGAACCCCACGACATGAAGGCACCTCATAAGGAGTCCTATAAGCCACTGTAATGGAACCAATAGACTCATCAGAAGGATGCTAAACAGGTGTGCTCTGTCAAGCACTCTTGAGTAGTCCTGAGTCTATTAGTCATTCAGGATGTTCATATATATATCATTAAGCTAACCACACCAGAGTGCTTCTCTACTTCTCCTGGTGGTTAGCAAGGTCTATCTGCAATGTTACCCATACTGTAGGATGCAGGTCAAATATCTTTTGTTAGGCAGTGGGGAAGAGACAGGGGGCCTGTCATTCATTTAAGATGTCACACTTACCTTGGAGTGCCTGTCTGTTTAAGGTGGGTAAGAAACCCTGGTGGATTATTGAGGTTTTCTCTGGTCTATGCACCCTGAAGCCAGCAAGTTGCTCCCTGGTAGCAGGATGAGGCTTTCTGCCCTCCTGGGCATTTTTCAGGTCCACCAGTCCCTGCAATGTTGCTGCTAGCTAGATGGACTTGGGGGTAGCAGCCAGAACTCATGTTTAAAGGGATACAGGTTTCTATCACTTTCTCCCACAAATGTGAGACCACTAGAGTCAGGAACCAAGAAGCTAAGATGGGTCTCATGAGAACTTTCCAACCCGCGGATGACCCTCTGTGCTGGGTTGGCACTCTTTGAAATATAAATTCTGGTGAATCCCAGACGGATCATCCCTTCAGGACCGGTGGTGTTAGTGGCGATACTGGGAGGGTGGAGGGAGGGTAGGTAGGAAAGGGTGTACCGCTTACAAGGATCTTCATATAACCTCCTCTCTTGGGGTTGGACAACAGAAAAGTGGATGAAGGGAGACATCGGACAGGGAAAGATGTGACAAAATAATAATTTATAAATTATCAAGAATTCATGAGGGAGTGGGGAACAGGGAGGGAGGTTGAAAATTAGGAACTGATGCCAGGGGCTTACATGGAGAGCAAATGTTTTCAGAATGATGAGGGCAATGAATGTACAAATGTGCTTTACACAATTGATGCAGGTATGGATTATGATAAGAGTTGTATGAGCCCCTAATAAAATGATGGAATATATATCTATATAAATCCTAGAATGATGCAAAAGGTCTTTTGATTTTCTATCTCTCTCTGCTGATTCCCGTACCCCTAAGTGTCAGGTCAGCAGCGGTTCTCAACCTGTGGTTCACAAACCCTTTGGGGTCAAGCATCCCTTTCACAGGGGTCGCCCAATTCATCACAGTAGCAAAATTACAGTTATGAAATAGCAATGAAAATAATTTTATGGTTTCGGGGTCACCACAGCATGAGGAACTATATTAAAAGGTTATGGCATTAGGAAGGTTGAGAATCACTGTCTTACAGAGACAAGAGACAGAGCGAGACCTTTAATTTATAGATTTATTGAGGGAGCTGAGGTTGGTAGGGAACAGGAAATCAAAGGAAATGAGGAGAAAGGGGTTTAGTATAGTAAGATAAAGAAAGGTTAGAGTTGACCTTTTGTCTAAAGCCAGAGAATTAGCTAACTTTAAAAGGAATAAAGCCCACAAGAGCTACTATTACATAAAGGAAGAGAAAATTGGATTGCATTCAGAGCCACTAACAAACTACAACAGATTCTGGCAAGGAAGGAGTTAACCAGCTCTCGTGTCTGCTACAGAACCAGCAGAAAGGGTCCCAGCTGGAGGGAGAGCTGGCATTACAGGGGTGAGCAGTGGTGAGAGGCAGGAGAGACCAGAGCAGCAGGAGGGTAGCAGGAGCGCAGTCAGAGAACAGAAAGAGAGGAACAAAGAATCATTTCAGGTAGGCAGAGGTGGGTCCTCGGCATCATGTTTGTTATGGATCTGCATTTTTCCTGCCCAAGCACCACAGACAGAAATTTCCTCTTCACTCTGGCCTTCTTATTGATGCCCTTCAAACCCTTAAATAAACTAGTCCTGCAGACTCACCTATGAATTCACAAAGAGGAAACCGAGATATTAGTCCTGGGCAGGCCCACAGCAACGGCACTGGCCCCCAGTGGCAGACTCATTGTCTTGAACCCCTTGAATAAGGTGGAGCTAGGCAATCAGAATCCACCCAATAGCAGTGTGAGGTTAGTTTTTTAGATTTAGAAGGAAGGCCTTGTTTCCTGCTTCCACTTAAGCTCAAGGAGAACAGATGTGACCCTGGCCAGATGACAAGAGAGGTCACGGCCATTCACTGGACTCTGTTCTTTCTTCCTAATGTGGAAGATATGGATTCTTCCAAAGACCTGAGGGAGTTCAGATGTTCTTGAAAGCATCAGTGGACAGAGCAGAAAGGTGCGAGGAAGAGAGGAGGCAGGGCTTGTCCAAGTTCTAGTCCAACTTCCTCCTCTTTATTTGTGGCCTCAAAAAGTCACTAAACCTTCCTAAGGTAGAGCCGAGGAGCTTCAGTAAGATAGGATGACATCTTGAGAAAGCATTACACACACACACACACACACACACACACACACACACACACAAAATCCAAGTTAGTGAGACAGGGGACCCCCTATGCAACCTAGGCTCACTCACTGCCTGTGGTCAAGCAAGGTGCTTCTCGCTCAGGAGAGTTTTCTCATTTAGAAATTGAGAGGTAAGGGCCAGGTACTATCTACCACCTTCCTGTCCTAGATTCTCTTGCTTCTGTCACTTCTAGGGCTGGGAAACCTGGAGCCATCCGTGAGGAACCTGTGGACCCCAGGGTCTCAGAAGGACAAGTTGAAAGCAGCCTGATTCATACAGAGCCTGTTGGCGCCACCACAGTCTCTGAATGATAATTCACTGAGTGCCCACTTCCTAAATTATCCGTGTATTTTCTTTTCTTTTTATACACTTCAGTTTGACAGTTTTACTTCCCTCTGGAGGGGGAATTTTAGAGGATTACAGCTTTGTCCCTGCCGCACTACTCCAGCTGTGAGATCAGAGCAGAGACCTCAGCTGTGAGATCAGAGCAGAGACCTCAGCTGTGAGATCAGAGAAGAGACCTCAGCTGTGAGATCAGAGAAGAGACCTCAGCTGAGTCCAGACCTTGCTGGACTGAAGATCCCAAACCAGGGGATGATGGGGAACCAAGACGACTATACACAGAGGGTACCACCAATTCTGTCCCCCACCACTTGTCCGTCAGTTCTTTATACCATGGAAGCTTGTTTGTTGTTATGATGCTGGAAACTTTGTTATTGATATTGCAAGTGTCTTCCAGGTCAAAGTTCAGGGGAGCTTCTGAACTAATAACAGACAATGAAGGACTCACCTCCCTGCTTAGCTTCAAAACATTGTCAGATACTGAAGACCTAATGAATGGAAAGGGAACATTGTCAGAGATAAGACAATCGGGTTCTTCAAGTATGAGGCAGCACAAAGTATGACTGAGGAGGATCAGATTTCTCATAACGGGGTCGACCATGGTGACGTGAATGGGAGTAAAGTCTGTGGAAGTGGAGCCTTGGGGATCTTCACTTGCTGATTGCAAGGGGAAACCTGCCCCTAGCACATCATCACGGGTCCAGTAGGCACAATTATACAGCAATAATAAATAAAGATCATAGTAAAGTCATAAAGAGCATGAGAGATAGAAGAGAGGTAGAAATAGTGGAGTCAGACACATTTCATGGTAGCATGCTCACCTCAGCCTCACTTGGTGGTCCACGTGGATAGAGAGAGATTTATTGCTAACCAAGGCTTTTATATTCTCTGGGGACATTCAAGCCCCCTAATTAGAAGTGAGGACCTGCATCACAGGAAAGAGTTGTGCTATAAGTAATACAGTAATGGGAGGCAGTGGTCTAGGGGTATCCACGCAATAGGAAGAGAAGGGATTGGGAGTATACATGTGACAAGGTGGGCAGATCCTGGATTCAGGATGGCAGCCTAACTTTGGATGTCATGGAGCCAGTTTGACCTGGTCCCTGGCACCATTATCAGTAGGGTGTGAACTCCACCTACAGGAACCAAATCAATGACTACAGTCCTCTAGAGAGAAGTAGCCTATTGTCCTTAATACAGGGAGTGGGACCTACCTTAGTCTGGTGACTGACTACCTCCAGGGAGGATAACTGTAAGCATCTGACCTCCCCCGACATACTGGCAAAAAGCCCCTAATGCCTGGCATGTCTTTGGGGGAGACAAAGCTGGGGAAAAGTCTCTATATAATCCCACAGCCGATGGGGTCCAGTTTGAGGTAAGGAGAAACAGCTGCAAAAATCTCCTCAGGATCAGAACATGGGTTGTGCGGAATTATGAATCTAGGATTTTAGAAGTCACTAGAAATGAAATGGAATGCTTAAAGATTGATATCCTAGGCATCAGTGAACTGAAATGCACTGGTACTGGCTATTTTTTGGATCAGAAAATAATGATTTACTCTGTAATAACCCAATCCAGAGGAAATCATGGCATCTCTTGTAAAAATGGACATGATGAAACTCATCATAAAGAGCAATGCTGTCTTAAACTGAAGAGATCCTATATCACAACAGGATTATATCTATCCACCTTCAGGAAAATACAATCAAATCACTATTATTCATATGTGTGCGCCAACCACAAAAGCTAGTGATGAACAAATGGAAGAATTTTACCAACGACTTCAGTTGGAAATTGATCAAATGTGCAATCAAGGTGCATTGATGATTACTGGGAATTGGAATGCAAATGTTGGAAACAAAGAGGAAGAAACAGTTGTTGGAAAATACAAACAAGGTGATAGAAATAAAGCTGGAGATCACATGATAGAATTTTGCAAAACCAATACTTTGTTCATAGCAAATCCTTTTTTTTTAACAACTAAAAGGGCAACAAAACAATTGGCTTCTCCAGGTGGAATAAGCAGAAATCAAGTTGACTGTATCTGTGGAAAGATAAGACCGAGAAGTTCCATATCAGCAGCTAAAACCAGGCCAGGAGCTGACTGTGGAACAGACCATCAATTGCTCCTAGGTAAGTTCAGGATAAAGTTGAAGAAAATTGAAACAAGTCCAAGGGAGCCAAAGTACAACCTTGAGCCTATTCCACCTGAATTTTGGAGAACTTCTCAAGAACACATTTGACTCATTGAACACCAATGACAGAAGACCTGATGAGCTATGAGAGGACGTCAAAGCGTCATTCATGAAAAAATCAGAAGGTCATTAAAAAGACAAGAAAGAAAGAAAGAAAAGATCAAAGTGGACGTCAGAAGAGACTGAAACTTGCTCTTAGTCACAGAGGAGCTAAAGCAACGAGACAAAACGCTGAAGTCCAAGAGCTGAATAGAAAATTTCAAAGGGTACTGCAAGAAGAAAAAGCAAATGTTATAATGAAATGTGTAAAGACCTAAAATGAGAAAACCACAGAGGAAGAACACGCTCAGCATATCTTACACCAACGGAAAGAACTTACCAAAAAATTCAAGCCTCAAGTTTCAATATGGCCAAAATATTAAATGATGGAGGAAGCGACAGCAGACGATGGAAATGATAAACAGAGTCACTGTACCAAAAAGATCTGGTTGACATTCCACCATTTCAGGAAATAGCATATGAACAAGAACTAATGGTGTTGAAGGAAGAAATTCAAGCTGCACTGAAAACATTAGCCAAACACACGGCTCCAGGAATTGATGGAGTATCAATTGAAATCTTTGAGCAAGTTGATGAAGCACAGGAAATTTGGAAGACAGATATTTGGCTAATTGACTGGAAGAGATCCATATTCGTGCCCATTCCAAAGAAAGGTGACCCAATAGAATATTACAGAATGTTACAGAGGCTGTGCCTAGAAGAACCACATTAAACCATTCACTGCACTGCACTATGAATACATTTGCATATAATTCGCATTTAAATAAGGGTCACGTGCATGCACAATACCATCCATAAAATGTGTAGGTCTCCTCTTGCCCTTAAAAGGTCTTACAGCGCAAAGGTGACATTTTTCAAAGAGAGAGATGACTATAAATAATCTCTACCATGAGGCTTAGCTTAGAGGTTTGGAACAAGACTGCCAGAGTTTCCCGTTTATCACCTGACTTCTAGATTTTGGACTGCATAGCTCAACAATCCTGTGAGTCAAGTCCTTAAAATAAATGTCTTCCCTAAATACGGGATTGGCTTGGTTTCGCTGAAGAAACTTAAGAGAGCAAGACAAATTGTGACGTCAAACAAATCAGCAGAAAGCAAGGAGGTGGCATCTGACATCCTCTAATTTCAGGCGTGGGAGCGAAAGCCACAGTCAGTATCTGCCCAAGGCTTATTCTTAGGAGCAAGTCAGGCAGGCCTCCGCCCTCCACCCTTTTTAGAGTTCTGATATCAGTCATCCCTCCCATGGCACTCTCTACTTCTTTACTGGGTTTGACATTGTATTGCTATGGCCACACAGAAATCATGGCCAATCACCATCATGATGGGGTTTCTTAGGCAAGTAACTGGCTACTTCGTCTTTCTTGATGGTAGTGAGATTCCCCTTCCCTCCTCCAGAGTGAATCTTTCTAAACCTAATTGTCAGGGGAAGCCAGCCCCTAACACATAATTACGGGTCTGGTAGGTGCAATTGTACAGCAATAATAAGTAAAGATCATAGTAAAGTTACAGAGAGCATGAGAGATAGAAGTATAGAAATAAATGGGAGTCAGTCACAATTTATGGTAGCATGCTCACCTCAGCTCCACTCGATGGTCCACGTGGAGGGAGAGAGAGGGTTTAATGGTAGCCCCGGTCTCTTTTATATTCTCTGGGGATGTGCAAGCCCCCTAATTACAGGTGAGGACATAAATCACTGGAAGGGGCTGTCCTATAGGTAATACAGTAATGGGGGGGGGGTGTCTAGGGACATACACGCAATAGGAAGGGGAGGGATCCTAGGTTCAGGATGGCAGCCTAACTTTGACCTATTCCCTAGATCTCCATAGGAACCATTATCAGTAGGGTGTGAACGCTTGGTCTCAGGCCTCAAGGAGGAATAGTTTATTGTCCCCAGTAGCAGGGAGTGTGACCTGCCATATAGTCTGGTTGACTAAATGCCCAAGAGGCCTACCTTGTAGTCTGGTGACTAACTACCCTGGGGAGGATGTTTGTAAGCATTTGACCTCTCCCCACATCTAATGAGATGGCAAGACTCACCAATCCCCTTGTTTGGGTTCCTTACACCTTATTTGTATTCTATCACCCACAAGGGATCCACATACTTATTTATATTCTTAGCAAGCTATCCAGTCCCCTTGGTAAGCTACACCTTGCATTTGCATAGCCTGACTTAGCCATGTGGCAGTAGTTACGGAGACCAAGGGTTTGAAGAGCCATATTGACTGAGTCAGCACTAAAGGAGCTGTCTTCAAAACTGCAATTGGAGGATTCAAGAGGCCTGAATAGCAGAAACCTGGAGGGAATGGAACAGATGTGCAGAGACAACTTGAGAGGAAGAAGAGGGAGTCCTGAGGGGGTGGGGCGGATGACCTTGAGAGGAATGGGAATTCAGGAACACTTCATTGTGCGCATGTGGACTTGTGCATCGATCAAGCGGCAGACATGGGAACAAACAAGGGCATACTGCTTGGTTTAAAATCAGGAAAGGTGTGTGTCAGGGCTGTATCCTCTCACCATCCTTGTTCCATCTAAATGCTGAGCAAATCATTAAAGATGCTGGATTATATGAAGAAGAGTGTGGCATCCGGATTGGGGGAGGCTAATCAACACCCTGCAGTATACAGGCGACACAACCTTGCTTGCTGAAAGTGAGGAGGCACTGAAGCCCTTGTTGATGAAGATCAAGGATTGCAGCCTTCAGTGTGGATTAGAACCCAATGTCAAGAAGACCAAAATCCATACAACTTGACCAAGATGTAACATGATAGAGAAAATGTTGATGTTGTTGTCAAGGATTCTGTCTGGCTTGGATCCATAATCAGTGCTCATGGAAGCAACAGTCAAGAGATCAAAAGACAAGTTGCATAAGGTAAATGTACTGCACGTGACCTCTTTAGAGTATTAAAGAGCAAGGATGTTACTTTGAGGACTAAGGTGCGCCTGACCCAAGCCATGGTATTTTCCGTTGCATCATATACTTGTGAAAAGTGGATATTGGTGAGGAAGACTGAAGAAGATGCATTGGAATTGTGGCGCTAGCAGGGAATATTGAAAGTACCATGGACTGCTAAAAGGGCAAACAAATCTGTCTTGAAAGAAGTAAGGTCCAGAATGCTCCTTAGAGGCAAGGATGGCTCAACTTTGTCTTACATATGTTAGACATGTTTTCAGGAGCTACAAATCCCTGGATAAGGACATCATTAAAAAGTTAATCAGTATAATTAACAACATTAACAAACTAAGAAAGCAAAGCCACCCACCTCAATGGATGTCAAAGTGCATCTGGAGAAAAAAAAAATCTAGCAAGCCTCTATGATACCAACTTTCAGAAGACTAGGAGTGTAAAACAATTTGTCCTGAAAAGGGATGTTTGAATACAACCACAAACAAAAATCCTGGCTCTTTTCATACTTAATCAATACTTACTGTGTACATTAATATTCTGATCTGTTACTGGCAGATGTGAGGGAAGTCAGGTTTACGCTACGTCCCTGAAACCGATGTCCGTTTTTCACGGCTGATCATCCTCAGGGACTTTTAAAATGATCAAGGCCATCTGACAGGCTGCTGAGGAGATGGCCCCTGAGAAGGAAACAATGAAGGGTGTGGTCAGAGTCGCATTCTGGAATTCGGAGACAGAAGAAGAGCAGCTGAGGAGACAGCTTCACCTGGATGATGCAGTGTCCTCCTGACAACTTTTAATCTCAAAATGGGCATTGGAATCTGAAGCTGGGAGACAGAAGTGGCTCCAGCTAGACCATCGATGACCAGAGTCCCCTCCCATTCTGTCCATCCAGGTCCACAGACTCATGTACTCGCAGAGGTGGGGAGGATGGAGGCCTCACTCTTAAAGACAAGGTGACTGCGGCAGGAGATAGGGTGGGGCAAGGCCTCAATGCTGGGGGGAGACTGGTCAATGGTTGTTAGATCCTTTGGTTTTTGTCATTGTTCTTAGGTGCTGCCACGTTGACTTTTTTTTTGACTCAGAGCATCTCATGAGACAGCATCGTGCTGCCCCATAGAGCGGCCTTGGTTGTATTGGATACAGGCACAGACAGCACATCTTTCACCTGAGGAGCTGTTAGGGGTGTGTGTGCTGCCAATCCTTCGTTTAGCTGAGTGCTTAACCACTGTGGCACCAGGGCTCCCTTATACCCTTTGACAAACGCAAAAAAAAAAAAAAAAAGGAGATATCTGTAGGGAATGTAAGAGTGAATGTCACATGGAAGCCGGGTGTATGGGACGAGGCCTAACGGTCAAAGGAGCCTTAAAAGATTGCCTGGGGATCTGTGCCTGGATGAGGGACTTGATGCAGGGGAGGTTCTTAGGGAGGGACCGCACCCACCTTTCCAGTGTCCCCCAAGCAGGAGCTCTCTCTGTGGGGACTCTGCCCAACTCAGGATGGCTGTTGCCTGCCCTTCAAGTCCCCAGCAGCCAATCTCCCCAGTTCTCCTACCAGATTCCAGGGGGTTCAATCTGATTGAGATTCTGTCTCCTTATCATTGTAACATGAGAGTCTTGGCGGTGGCGCGGGTTGCTCACTGAGCTGCTATCCGCAAGTTCAGCTGTTTGAAACCACCGGCTGCTCTGCAGGAGATGGATGAGCTTCTCTACTCCTGGAGAGTCACAGTCTTGGACACCCACAGGGGCACTTCTTACTCGGTCCCTTAGGGACCCTAAGAGTTGGAATCCACGCCGTGGTAGTGAGTTAATTTTTTTTGTTTTGTTTTATGATATAGGGGAGTATATTGAACGGACTGGTGGCTTAAATAATAGCCTTGTCTCTTTTCACCATCAATGCTTGCCTCCTTGCAGAAGAACAGAGCTCAGGTGTTTGTGCAACAAAAAATCCCATGCAGATCCTGATGAGGCATTACTGATGACCTAAGTCTGTCCGATTGTCCCTTTCCCCGCCATTGATTTGAGGATAGACATGTGACTCAGGACTGATAAGGGAAAGGTTGGTGCAAAGCAGCCCCAATGAACATCGGTGGACGTATGTCTGTCCGTGTTACAGTCTTAATTTCTTTAGGGTCTGTATGCAGTAGAGACACTGCTGGATCACAAGATACTCGGGTTGCATTTGTGTAAGGGAATGCCGTCCTTGGTTCCATAGTGGCTGTAAAAGTCTACAGTCCCACCAGCAATGTAGAAGCGTTCCTACCTCCCCATGTCCTCGCCAAGATTTGTTAGTATCTGTTTTATTGAATTGGGGCAAAAACGTCATGGGAGGTGATATCTCGCTGTTGTTTTCGTTTATATTTCTCTTATTGGGAATGATCACAAACATTTCTTCATATGATGGTTGGCCACCTGTATGTTGTCTTTAGTAAATTATCTATGCATGTCTTGTGTCATTTTCATTGGCTTATTTAAATTTTGCTCGTGACGATGTAATTTTCTTTCTTTTTTTTCCAAAACCTTTTTCTTGGGAGCTAATACAGTTTTCATGTTGTTCCATGGTTCAATCACATCAAGCAGTAGTATACAATTGCTTACCACAGTCAGTTTTAATTTTTTTTAATTTAATTTTTTTATTTAAACATTTATTTTATTTAATGTATTTATAAAACTAAAATTATCCTTCTTTACATGAAACCTGCCAGCACTTTCCTCCTATTAGTTTTCCAATATCTGGATTGACAGACTGAGAACAGAAAATCTTCATTAAGGCAGATAGATATGTATCAGTTAATCTTGATCTGTATGCCATGTTATTTAATTTCTTTTTTTAAAAAACATTTTATTAGGGGCTCATACAACTCTTATCACATTCTTTTTCTTTTTGAACTCCTTGACATCAGCTTCCCTGTAACCCCCTCCCAGCCCTTACACTCCCCCCACCCCCTACCCCACACACACAGTGTACTCCTCAGGAACCATTTTATTTGCTGTTTCTGAAAGACACTCGAAGGGGAGTCTGGGATCTCTGAGGAAAGAGCAAATCCCCATCACATCTGTCCCTGGAGCCAGCTGGAGTTCTGTCCAAATGACTCCTCTTTTATCCATAACAACTATCCTTTCTAAAGTGCTTTTTAATGTCAGCTTTAGGTCTGTGATATCTCCCCTCCCAGTACCCCCTATGCTCTGAATCAGAACATTCCCAGGCAGCAGCAGGCCCTTACCTCACCCCTCCGTGGCGCTGGGCTGAAAGGGTCTACTTCATGAGGGGACGTGCAACAGTTGCTGAAAGGCTCGTCTCCTGTCTCCATGGAAGGGAGGACAACTGGAATGTCCCGGAAAGGCAAGAGCCCTCCCTAGCGTTGGCCCCCTGGATGTTTCCTTGCCAAGGCAGGGCCCAAGCTCAGATGTCACCTTTCTGCTGGCTGCTGCCGATAGTGGCCTGGAAGAGGCCTTAGACATCTGGAGCCCGAGTGGAGTCCCCGTGTGCTCCGCAGGTTGAGACGAGCTTTCATCAGTCCTGGGTTTCATATACTGAGCAACAGGAAACCGTGTAACAAAAATTCAAGAAGGTCACCCTCAGTGACAACACACATCTGAGATAAGCCCCAACAGGAACAAACAAAAATAAAAGATACAGAAAACTAGATGGGGCCCTACGTTACGTGCATCAGAGGGTGATCAACTGACAAGCTTTAGCAGTTCAAGGCAGGTTTATCATTTTGATCTCCGATAGTCATCTCTCCAATACACTCTGCTTGGTAACCAGCTTCTTCCCATCCCACTATTATGGATAGAGGAAATCACTGGAGGCTTATTTCCTGTGTAGATCTCACACATGTACCTTGGGCATAGTCTTCGGCAAACCAGAATTTCACAATTTAGGCTCTATTTCCTTCTTCGATTTCAGATTATATGGTTTACAATTTGGGTCATTGATGTTGGTGTGCTTGTTCCAGGTGGACTTAGTTGACATCTCACTTAGATGGCAGCTTGCCTGTAATGTAGTTTTCTAGTATAGTTTTGGAGGTGATCCTTTTATCTGGTATTTAATATATGGTATTATTACTATATATTTTTCCCGATAGGTGTGTTCTCTGTTTTGATGTGCACAAGTGTCCTATTTTTAGTAGATCCCAGTTCTTTATTTTGTCTTCTATAGTGTGGACATCTTTTCATTGTGTTTGGCAGTGTGTTATGCTAGTTTGTCCTTATTTCTTCATTAATGGCCTTAATAATTTTTTTGTCAAGCAGTGATCTTCCTGAAGAGTGTCAGAAGAAAAGAGAGTTCCTCAACATTGATATAAATGCTGGTCCAAGGGCAACAGGGCAGCAGGCGCACCACCTCCCTTCTGAGATAGATTTGGTAAGTCCAGAAGTTCCCACCATTGACTCAGAGTGGGCATCTCCTCTCCTGGAAAGGCCTCAGACTGGGCCCCTGGTTGTAGGCACAGCTGGCTCCAGTAATGGTCTTTTGAAGTCCCCTGTGTCCTTTTGTGATGGACTTACTTCACTCAACACGGTATCTTCCAGCTTCATCCATGTTATGAGGTGGTTCATAGATTCATTATTCTTGAACATGACAGAATATTCCGTTGTGCATCTGGTCCATACTTTGCAGATTCATTCTTATCTTTTGGGAATTTAGATTGTTTCATCTTTTTTTGCTATTGTAAACAGTACTGCGATGAAGATGGGTGTGCATATACCAATCTAGCCATGCCTCGGTTCTTCTTTCCCTACTGTTTACACCAAGTCAAGGTATGGCTGGCCCAAACAGCATTTCTATCCCCAACATTTTGAGGTAACGCCCTACTGTTGTCCACAGAGATATTACCACTTGAGAGTTCTGCCCCCCCCCACACACACACAGACACCCCGCAGTAGTGTGTGAGTGTTCTGGTCTCTCCACACCCCAGCCAGCACTTGATGTTTTCTGTTTAACCTTACTATTAATACTTGGGTGAGAAGTACCCATCTATTTTTTTTAATCATTTTATTGGGGGCTCATATAACTCTTATCACAACCCATACATCCATACATCCATTGTGTCAAGCACATTTGTACATTTGTTGCCCTCATCATTCTCAAAACATTTGCTTTCTACTGGAGCCCTTGGTAGAGATGTACCTGTCTTTAAAAGTCCACACCATCGTCCCTCTTGACAAAGTAGACCTCTCCTCTGTGCCTGGGACAGAGAAGGGAGCATGGGATGCTGGGAAGAGAGCTGTGTCTTCCCTGAGTCAGCCCCCTCCCTTTGACTAGTGCAATTGGGAACACAGCAGAGGGGGAATGTGGGATCTTTGGGGAAAGAGAAAATTCCCACCACATCTGCCCCTGGAGCCAGCAGGAGTTCTGTCCAAATGACTCCTCTTTTATCCATAACAACTATCCTTTCTAAAGTGCTTTCTAATGTCAGCTTTTGGTCTGTGATATCTCCCCTCCAAGTACCCCCAATGTTCTGAATCAGAAAATTCCCAGGCAGCAGCAGGCCCTTACCTCATGGAAGGGAGGACAACTGGAATGGCCCGGAAAGGCAAGAGCCCTCCCTGGTGTTGGCCCCCTGGCTATTTCCTTGCCAAGGCAGGGCCCAAGCTCACCTTTCCGCTGGCTGCTGCCGATAGTGGCCTGGAAGAGGCCTTAGACATCTGGAGACCGAGTGGAGTCCCCGTGTGCTCCGCAGGTTGAGGCAAGCTCTCATGGTTGAGCCTGTCTGATGTGCTGTCTCAGCTAGAGCAGGATTTGGTGGGAGTCCTGGCACTTTGGACCATCCTTCCATCATTGGGGTAGTTTTCCTTTGCTCCATGACAAGTCAGGCCTTCCCTGGATCCTGGGAGGGAGGGAGGGAAGGACCGGCACAGGATCATGGCCTGGACGGAGCTCAGAGTCTAGAGGGGAACCCAGACAAGTGTGCGGATGTGCAGCTCGGTGATCTGTGGACCTGTGCAGGAAGAGATGCGGGCACTGGAAGATCCGGGGACTCCGTGAGGGGTCAGTGAGCCAAGCTGAGGCTAGTGAGGTAGGCTGCTCCAGGAAGTCTGAGGGCTAAGTGTCTTGTGTTCCTACTTCTGATATCAGAAATCTCACAAGTAATTAACTCTAGGGAAGCGAAATGGGTTTTGTCACAGCTCAGGCAGATGGATGTCTGAATTCAAGGTGTCAGCTCTAGAGGGGGATCCCTGTCTCTCTCAGTCCCTGTAGGCCTGACCTGCCTCAGTTCCTTGATGATTCACATGTGCCAACAGTTCGCACCCCCATTTGTGTTTGTTTCTGTGTCTGGGCAGCTCCATCTGTAGCTCAGAGTGATCAGTTAGAGGACCTATCCTCCCCTGCAATGACCTCAACTGATTGATCCCATTCAACTGCATTGTAGGAGATATGACACTCCATTCCATTACATCCACAGCAATCGGGGTTTGAATTCCAATACACATTTGTTTGTCTGTTTGTTTGTAGGCCCAACTGAATTCACAACAAAAAAGGATTAGAGAAGAAAGGTGGTTGGACGTAGACAGTATCAGATGTGTGTAGGAGCTAACAAGAGAGAGCACCTTGGTGGAAGAACTGCAAATCTACCAGCCAACCTGGAGAACAAAGTTCAGGGGAGGGCCAGGGGAATAAGAAAAGGCCTGTGTGATCCCCATGGAGTACACACCAAGGCTGAAGCTGGAGGATGGTCATGATCAGATGGTCCCTTTAGAAAATCCCCACAGAGTTTTGGGGAGACCCGGTGAGGAAAAGCAGGGATAGGAGGCAGAGTGGTCACCAAGGCAGGGACAGCATCAATGAAGGGGAGATGAGGCTAGAAAATGAATTCAGGGCTCAGGATGGGCAGCATCTGGTGATTGTCTGATAAAAAGGGGTCCTGGTTTCTGGCTGGACAGCTTGGAGTGGGGGATGGAGAAAGGCTTGTTGTTCACAGAGATCAGAAGTAAAGAGGGAGAAGAATGAAACATTCGATGTTCAAGATGCTGGCTTGCCCTGGGGCAGGACCTTGAGAACTGGGATGAAGATGTGGAAGGGCAGGAAGGCAAGCACCGACAGACAGCAAGTGTGAGAAATGGCCAGAGCAGACTACCTCACCCTCTTCCCAATTGATCTTTCTTGGGCAAATTCTTCTACCTCTCTGACCCTTGGTCTCCTCGCCTCTGCAATGGAATGATGATTTCTTCTTTCTAGGGCTGTTGTGAAGGCTGAAACTACTGTAACAAAGCACCCCCCTAGGCACAGTTATGAAAACTTCTCAGACATAACCGAATTCCTTGAGGAAATGAGTTGCCGGGCCTGATGGCTCAGAACTATAGTTTGGGGAACACTAGGGTGAATTGGCATAGTATAGACAACGGTCTACCCCCTCCTTTGGTGAGCAGTGACTGGGGTCTTAAAACTTGATATAGGATTCAGCTCTTGGTCCATCTATTTCTGGAAGAAAGATGAATGAAGCAAATAAAAAACTCATGGGAAAAAACCAGTCCAATGGACTAATATGAACTAATAGACCATATGAACAATAATGTCCATTACTCTGGGACCTGAAGAACTAGATGGTTCCCAGCTACCACTGCCATTTGTTCTGAAAGGGATCACCTCACCTAAGAAGGCCTTGGACAAAGTAGGAAAGAAAATGGATCAATTCCTAAAATAATAATAATAAAAGACCAGACTTAATGGTCTGATAGAGACTGATGGAGCCCACAAGATCATGGCCCTTAGCCAACCTTCAAGTCTGGAAATGAATTCCTCCCAATGGCTCATTTATCAGCCACACAATAGACAGGTCTACAAGAGAAACATAACACTAGGAAGGTATGCATACTAAGATAATTAACTATTGGAAGTCAAAAGAGCAATGTTTACCAAGGGACCATGCTCAGCAGGATTAGGAAGGAAGAAGGAATTGATGTAGGAAGCATGTGGAAGACATGGGATAAATGATGTTTCATTGTGGGAATTGCAATCAATGAGATGAAACCAAAGGCGAATGAATTGTTGAATGTAAAACTGATGATCTTCCCTGTAAAGTTTTACCCAGTTTACAATAAATAAGTGTTTTTTTTTTAAAAAGAGGAGGGTTTCCGGGGAGTCCTGCTTCCTGAATGTGTCAGCTCACTGCTAGAAGCTGGGTGCCCTCAAAGGAGCCACACTGTAAGACTCGGGTACCATTCAGATGTCAGTGAGTCTCTCAGGTTGCCAGCTCTGAGGACAGGGTATCCTAAGGTGGCTAGGCAGAGTATGAGGAGGGAAGCTTCACGTGAACATGAAGAACCATGGGACAAGAGGACATGATGAGGCACTGAGGTCTGTCTTCAAAGAACAGAGACCCTTAAGATTCACCTTGATGATGGCCCCAGAAGGAACACTGTGAAGGTGCTTGTCTCTGCAAGACTCCCTTGTCAATGTGCTTTGTCACGTGTACAATGCACCTGTACAGACACATCTGATATTTGTGTGTGTACACACATACACGTGTACACACACATGTAACACACACTCATCCTGCCCAAATTTCCTTTCTCATAGGGGTCTTTTTACCAAATTTCTAAACCTCTAGGAGTGGTTTCAGGAACGAGGGTCACTGAGGGATAGGATTTTTCTGCTACCTTGGCTCTCACCGTGGGATGGACATCAACAGCAGTAGGGACTCAAGGCTGATAGGTAGCTCCTCCATGATGGTCTTCAAACTTCCCTCAGCGGCTGTGTGCATGACCTCTGTATTTTTTCTGTTGCAGTTTTGTGACAATCCCACACCTGGAGACCTGATTGAGATTTTTCACATTGGCTACAAAGATTGGGCCATCTATGTGGGAGACGGTAATGTGATCCATCTGGCTCCTCCGAGTAAGAAATGTTCAGAATACCATTTTCTCAATATTTACTTATAAGGCAATAAAAACAACGGAGAGACAGAACTGAACAAGGGAAGCCTGAAGTGAGCATCATGGTCTCTCTGAGCAGCGTGTCAGCAGGTCGTACGTGCATGTTCCGTTGGGTCAGCACCATGTATTTCAGTTGCTGGGTTCTGAAGCAAGGAAAGGCTCCTTGGCTCCCACAGTGAGCCAGACTGCAGCACCATGCTCATCTCTCCCAGTGAAAGTAGAGCCAGTCTGTCTTGTGGACTCTGCTGCTCTGACTTAGGGCAGAAAGTTTCTCTAGAGCACAGTGTCTAAGACCTTATATGAGAAGAGTTTCAATGCTATTTCCTGCAAGTATATGCTTTTCTAGAACAAAGCCTGTTGATATTATGTAACAGAGGCTCCTTAAGAGAAGAGCTCTTTACAGAAACATAATCCCAACACCTGAATTCTTTGGCAAATGCATAGCAGTTACCTGTTCACTACTACTTCACTCATAAATGACAGAAGCAGCAGAATCACAAAGCCAGTCCCAGGGGACTGCAGGGAATGGAGGCGTGTAGAGTCAAGGAAGGAAAACACAGAGTGCAGGAATGAGGCTCTAAATTCGATCCCAACCAATTCAAATCCTATGTCCCAAAGACATCAGTTCTCTGACTTTCTTTTCTCCACCAAGCATTTGCATAGCACCGGGGAAACACAGTCACCACTATTAAGAACAAGTCATTTATATTTATTGGCTTTGTACAAATTGTCATCTGTCCTGAGATCTGGAAAATGTCTGAGGTGTTGGTAAATTGTACATTGAATTCTCTTGGTCCCCAGGAAGGTTCTTTCTGTTATGCATAGCATTGCCAGGAAGCAGAGTAAGCTCAATAGCTCCTAACAACAACACAATTACTCAAGGCATCTCGTTAAACAATGAGAATGACATTAGTGAATCTGTCAGTCACCTTTGTGAAAAGGTGAACACCCCAAACTCAGTAATGGAAACCGACTTTTCTTTTTTTTCCTCTTCTCCCGCCTTCTGTTTGCTTGTTCCACCTGTCCCACGATCCCTCCTTGACTCCCAGGTGAGTTCCCCAGCTTTGGTTCTTCCAAAATGTTCACATTTCTGAGTCGCAAGGCCGTGGTGGCAAAGGATCCCTTGGAAGATGTGACGTGGGGCTGCCTTTACCGGGTCAACAACTTCTTGGACCATCAGTACCGACCACAGCCTGTGGATAAGATTGTCAGTTCTGCGAAGAAGATGATTGGTGACAAAAAGATGCACAAAGTTCTAAGTAAGAACAGTGAGAACTTTGTCACTGATCTGAGATACGGCTTACCTCGATGCAAATTGGTAAGGCCCCATGAAGTGATCCTTCTCTCTACCGGGGTTCTTCTTGGGGTGGAAATCGAGATGGGAGCTTGGAAAAATATCAGTAGAGCTTGCATAGCATTTCTCACATTAATACTGCACATCAATACTACAGTATTAATAGTATTCTCATATTAGTATTGCCATGTTAGCTGATGTCAAGTGGGCACCAACTGACTCATGGGAACTCTGTGTATAGTGGAACAGGAAGGAAGCTGCCTGGTCCTGCAACATTCCCGTGGTCAGTGGCAAAGGGGACACTTGTGCTCCATAGGGTTTCCATTAGCTGAGTTTTGGAAGTAGATCATCAACTCTTCCCCGCCCCGCCCCCCAACCCCATTCTGTCTGAGCCTGGAAGATCTGCTCAAACCTGTTCAGTGTCATGTTATTGATGGTAGTTGCTGTCAAGGCCTTCTGACGCATAGCAACCCTCCATACAACGGACTGAAACACTTCCGGGTCCTGCACCAACCTCACAATGGTTGTTATGCTTGAGCCCATTGTTACCTTCACTGTGTCCGTCCACCTGCTTGATGGTCTTCCCCTTTTTCCCTGTTGCTCTCCCAAGTATACTGTCCTTCTCCAGGGACCGGTCTCTCCTGATTACCTGTCCAAACAACATGAAATGAAGTCTTGCCATCCTTGCCACCAAGGAGCATTCTGGCTGTACTCCAAAGACAGATCAGTTTTGTTCTTTTGGCTGTGCATGGTGCTTTCTGTACTCTTCCCTGGCACCATCATTCCAATGCATCGATTGTGTTGTTGAAAAAGATATTTCAACAGATATTTCAATAGACATTTCAACAGATATTTCCCAGGGAATGCTACGATATGACAGGAAGCAGACGGCTATTGTGGGTGGGCTAAGCCAGTTTTCTGCAAGAAGGCTAAAACTACACAGACGATTGTGTTGAGGCTCGAATGTGTCGAGTCCAACAGCCACTCTAAGAGAACGTTGCCTATTGAGCGATGCAAGCCTTTTGGACTGGGAGGAGATGAGAGAAAGGGACAGGTGATCCAGTTCTAAGCTTCATCATGTTGTTTTTTTTTTGACAAAACAATAAAGTTTTAATGTTACCTATACCTTTTAAAAAAAGAAAAAGATATTTGTGATGAGGTAGTTGTTAGTCTTACAAAACTTGTTCATGTTATCTCCAGCTTTTCCCAACTATTGTTCTTTTTCTGTTTCTTTCCAACGTTTGCATTCCCATAACCAATGATTCTTACTGCATCTTGGTTACATGTATTATTAATTTCAGAATGAAGATATTGGTAGAGTTTTTCCATTTCTGCATCACCAGCTTTAGTGGTTGGTGCATGCATTCGAATCATAGTTGTATTTACTGGGCTTCCTTGTAGAATTATAGCTATCCTATCACAGACAGCATTGTACTTCTAGATAGATGTTGAAATACACTTTTGGGGGATGAATGTGGTGCCATTCCTCTTGAATCTATCATTTCTGACATAGTAAAGCATTTGATTTTCTGATTCAAAATGACTAACACAAGTCCATTTCAGCTCATGAATGCCTAGAATATCAATCTTGATGTGTTTCATTTCATTTTTGACAACTTCCAATTTTCCTACTTTGTACATTCCAGTTTTAATTATTAATTGATGGCTGCAGCTGTTCCTTCTCATTTTGAGCCATAACTCATTAGTAAATGAAGGTCCTGAAAGCTTTGCTCCTGAAAGGACTTCACCCCATCCGTGCCATTATGCTCGACTCTACTTTGAGAAGGCAGCTTTTCTTCCATCATAATTTCAGTGCCTTCTGGCCCTAGGGGCTCATCTTCTGGCACTGTCTCTGACAGTGTTCTCCTGCTGGTCATGAGGTTTCGAGTATCTGACAATGCTTTGATGCTATCTATAAGGTTGTCAGTGGCTAATTACTCTGAAGTGGACAGCCTTTTCTTCCTTCACAGTCTGTTCTTAATCTGAAGCTCTGCTGGAACCAGTTCACATTGGGTGACCCTGTTGATATTTGAAAATATATAACTTCCAGTGTCACCGAAACACACAAGCCACCCCAGTATGACGAGCTGACAGACAAATGTTGACAATAGCCCATAAAACTGTGGCATTTGCCATATAGAATCAGTGCAGTGAATCAACAAGCCATGCAGTGAATCTCTGTAGACAAGGGACCAATATGACAGATGAAAGAATCTGGATTCTTGGTGGCCATGCTGAGCTGATGAATTGAAACTTGGTTCAGGTTCAGCTGAAACTTCGGTTTCTCTCTTACTGAGACAAAGAAAGTTCAAGTTGTTGAGGCCACTTCCCATTTAGCTCTGCTTCTTGCACACAAGTGCATTCTAAGACCTGGGCCACACACTATCGATGTGTGGCCCCCACCCGTAGGAGTTGTTCCTAGGGATATAAGGAGTCCTATGCTTTGACTTTTGTCATGTATTTTGTGGCATGGTGTCTTCTGGGAATGGAAGGGGGCAACAGTGTCTCTCCTCTGAGAGAAGGGCACGTGTCCCTGTGAGAGGTCTCGTGCTGTCAAGCGGAGTCTACATTTCCTTTCAGAAAGGTGCTTGTTTCTTCTAAAATTATGATAAAAATTGTTTTCACTTTGATATAACCAATCAGTCTTCCCATTTAGAGAAATATTTGACTATTTTATTATACCTGAGCGGTATTTTATTATACCTAAGACAAAACTGAATGGAGCGAAGAGTCGTGCTCTCTCATGTCAAGGTCCTGGCCAATGACGTCATGGGCCACAATTGAGGAGTGCTGTGTGAGCGTCAGCTGCTGGCTTCACGGTAGCTGTGTGGTCACCACACCTGGCTCCATACCTTACTCGGTATCCTTAAGAACGCCTCCATTTGTATTTCTCAGGATTTCAGTTCCTGGGCACAAGTGGGCAGAGCTTGGGGAAGAAATCTTTGGAGGAGACTACTGAATGTAATTTGAACAACCATGGGGCAGAAAGAATGTTTCTGTGCCCGAGGGTGAGTCTACAGAGAAGGAAATGGTTCAAATTTCATCCAGGATGGGCCTTGCTGGCCTAATATAATGAGGACATGAATTAATATAGGTACTCTAGTCTTACATACAAAGACATAGGCACGTATGCTGTGGTTGTTAGGTGCCAGTGAGTTGGTCCCAACTCACCGTGACCCTATGCACAACAGAACAAAGCACTGCCAATCCTGCATCATCCTTAAAATGCTTAGGTTTGAGTTTATTCTTGCAGCCACTGGGTCAAATCCAATGCTTTGAGGCTCTTTCCCCTCTTCTTGGACTCTATCAAGCAAGATTTCCTTTTCTAAGTACTGTTCTCTCCTGATGACATGACCTAAGTATGTGAGACAAAGTCTCACTGTCCTCCATTCTCTGGGCCATTTTTGACTACTTCTTCCAAGACACACTTGTTTGAGCTCCTGGCAGTCTACAGTGCTCTCGGTATTCTTGACCAACACCATTATTCAAATGCATCCATCGCTCTGTGATCTTCCTTACCCACTGTCCAACTTGGAATGCGCACGAGGTGATTGGAAATACCACAGATGTACATCTCTGTGTACCAAGCGACATCTTTGTTCTTCAGTATGTTAAAGAATTCCCATGCAGAAGATGTGGCCAATGCAATACACCGTTTGATTTCTTGACAGGCTCATGTGTGCATTTGTACAAATCAAAGCAACCAACAGGCATACCTCAGGGCATGTACACAGGTGCCCATGAAACAGACACATCAGGAGCAAATCCAGCCCTTCGACTCTTGGGGACCTCTTCCAAGGCTTCTTGTCCTGATGCCCCTAAGGCGATACTCTGAGAGTATCAGAAAAACTTGCATTCTAATGATCATCAGGTCATCAAAGAACTCTCTTTATAGAGTTCTTGCCAGTTATTGAAGACAACGAGTGTCTACTCCAACCTGCATCTCCACCAAGCTAGGTCTTTGGTGTTTCCCAGTTTGTGTTTCTCTCTCTCCCACCCACCTGCCCCCTTTCCTCTCTTTTATGTTGCAGTCATGCCAAGATCCTCAGCCTGGAGACCTAATTGCGATTTCTCGGGTTGCCTACAAGCACTGGGCCATTTATATGGGAAATGGTAAGGTAGTCCATCTGAACAAATCAGGTAAGGATGGAATACTTCCTGAAATACAAGTCTTGAACTGAGGACAAAATATCAATCAATAGGCCTCTGTCTGGTGAAAAAGTGGTGTAGTGGGTTATGAGTTGGGCAGCTAGTCACAAGGTCAGCATCTCAAATCCACCAGTCACTCCTTGGGAGAAATATGAGGCTCTCTGTTCCAGTAAAGATGAATAGCCTCAGAAACCCACAAGGGTCATTGCCCTTTGTCTTATAGGGACTCTATGAGTTGAAATAGACTCGATGGCAGTGAGTTAGTTTGGGTTCGTTTGGTGCAATTGGAAAGTGTAGTCAGCTGCTAACTGAAATGATGGCAGTTGGAGTCCACTCAAGAAGTGCCTCAGAAGAAAGTCCTCACAATCTACTTTGGAAAAGTCAGCCACTAAAAGACTTATGAAGGCTGTACTCTTATCACACAAGGGTTTTCCATGAGTTGACTTGGTGACAACTGGTTTGATTGTGTCTTTTTGAAATGTAATACTGTGGACCTTTATTCACTGGGTAATGGAATGTGGCATACAGACATTGCTAGCTGTCTTGTGAACATTTCTAAAATGCCCATAATTATGACAGATCACATGAAGCAGGAAAACTATTTAAAACGTGAAATAAATAATTGAGGGTTGGAAATAATCTGTCTATCAGACAGAGAATTGTAGAGATGACTGAAGTACACTAAAATGATGAATCTGACTTGAACAGTTAAAACCTTGTCCCTTGATCTCCCTTTTGATACACTTTGTGATTGATCAGTGTGATAGTTAAGGTTTATTATGCCAACCTAGCCAATGAACACGTGAGATTAATTGAAGGGCGGAGAGATCAATGGCTCGGTGCTCTCTGATGGTCAGACCAGTTGTGGTTGCCTTAGCTAGTTCTCTGCCTCAGCTGGCAAGGCTCACTTCCTGTGAGACATCCCTGAGGAGAAGCCACAGTTACCTACCCTGATGCAGCCCTGGGTGCTGGAGAAACTGCGTGGAGACCCCTGCCAGCACTGAGATGCTTACCTGCTCACTGATTCAGCTTTCCTCCTGCAGTTGGTGTCATTGTGTGTGTTTTTGTGAGATTGAGGAGGACTTTGTAGCTCGGTGTCGGACATATGGGCTAATGTCAGATTTATAGGCTCAGACAGCACTGGGTTGGGATGCTTTTTTAATGTACACTTGCCCTTTATATAAAACTTTCTCTTATACATATATGGGTTTCTGTGGACTTGTTTCTCTAATCTACCCAGATGAACACAATCAGGTTTTTAATATTTTCTGTGTGTATGTTTTTTTCACATCGGGGTTGGTCTCTGTTGTATTTTGTCATGGTTGGTCACTTTCTTGATGCCCTGTTGTGTGTTTTTAGGTATATGAAACTTAGGAGAACTCTATAGAGACAGTAACTAGAATAAGAGTTCTGGGAAGGCAGGGTGTGGATGGCAGGGGAGGTGGGTGTGACATAAAGTGGCTGATATCAAGGAGTTCAAGAAGGAAGGAAATGTTTTGAAACTGATTGTGGTAGCAATTGTATAACACTGGTTGATCTGAATGAACTATGGAATGGTATGATCTAATAATATGGTTTGGGGGGGGAAGGGAAAAAAAGCAACAATAGTTCTATAGTTGCTAATGAATTTCAAAATTTCTACACAATAATGTAGGAAATATATCTACAGAAGTTGCTATAATTTCTAGTTCCACAACTTTTGACAATTGGCTTTGCGACTGTTCTGTGGCTCAAGGATTAGTTTTTTTAAATGGAAATACTGGTAGGTTTCTTTCCTTTAAAGGGATGGGAGGAACATTGAATGAGATGATATATGTATGTAAAAGTCTTTACGGTCTTGGTACCTATTTATATTATAGATATTATATAAACATATATATAAACATAGAATATTTATAGCATAGTAGTTTATTATAGAGAAAAAATTCCACCCACAAGGCCAACAATAGGAGATGGGTCCAGTAAATTAAGATAACTGCCCATTGTGAAATAGCGTGGTAGTCACTCCAATTTATGATAGTTCCACATTTGTTGTTATGAGATATATTCTCACATATCATTATATATTTAGGGAACAAAATCCATGTGTTATATGACCACATTCTTCTTAAATTACCCTAAAGCCAGAAAGAAAAGTGCTATTGTTGATATCTGGTGCCCACGAGTCGGCTCCAACGCATAGAGGCCATACGTACAGCAGAACGCATCACCACCCAGTCCTGCACCATCCTTTCAATTACTGCTTTGTTTGACCCCATTGCTGCAGCCACGGTGTCAGTCCATCTTGTCAAGTGCCCTCTTCATTGTCGCTGCCCCTCTGCTTTACCAAGCATGATGTTCCTGTCCAGGGAGTCATCTCTCTTGGTAACTTAGCCCAAAGTATGTAGGCAAAGTCTCTCCATCCTTGCTTCTAAGGAGCATTCTGGCTTCTTCCAAAACAGATTTACTTGTTCTTTTGGCAACCCGTGGTGCCTTCGATATTCTTCTTCAGCATCATGACTCAATTGCAGCTATTCTTCTATGGTCTTCTTTATTCAATGTGCACCTTTCACACACATATGAGACTATTGAAAATACCATGGCTAGGAGTCAGGTGCGCCTTAGTCTTCAATGTAACATCTAAGCAGTAGGTACAATGCATTGTTTGATCTCTGGCTGTTTCATGTGTGAGCATTGACTGTGGATTCAAGCAAGATGAAATCCTGGACAACTTCAATCTTGTCTCCATTTCTCATGATGTTACCAATTGGTCCAGTTGTAAAGAATTTGCTCTTCTTTGCATTGCGTTGTAATCCATAGCGAAGGCTGTAATCCTTGATCTTTCTCCACAAGTGCTTCAAAAATTCTTCAGTTTCAACAAGCAAGGTTTTATCATCTGCATATTGCAGGTTGTAAATAAGCCTTACTCCAATCCTGATACTGAATTCTTTGTTATATAATCCAGCTTCCGTGATTATTGGCTCAGGGTACACATGGAATAAGCGTGGTGAAAGAATCCAGTCCTAATGTACACCTTTTCTAATTTTAAACCATGTAGTATGCACTGGTTCTGTTTGAATAACTGCCTCTTGATCCATGTTCAGGTTCCACATGGGCCCAATGAAGTGTTCTGGATTTTTCATTCTTCTTAAGGCTATCCATGGTTTGTTATGAACCACACAGTCAAGTGTCTTCGTATAATCAATAAAATACAACTAAACCTCCAGAGGGACAAACAACAGAAAAGTGGGTGAAGGGAGACAATGGACAATGTGTGAGATATGGAAATAATAGTAATTTATAATTATCAAGGGTTCATGAGGAAGGGAGGGTGGGGGAAAGAGGGGGAAATGAGGAGCTGATACCAAGGGCTCAAGTAAAAAGAAAATATTTTGAAAATGATGATGGCAACATGTGTACAAAAGTACTTGACACAATGGATGGATGGATGGATGGATGGATGGATGGATGGATGGATGGATGGATAGATGGATGGATGGATTGTGATAAGAGCTGTAAAAGCCCCCAATGAAATAAATTTTTTAAATGCAGCTCAACATCTTTCTGGTATTTTCTGCTTTCAGCCAAGATTCATCTGACATCAGCAATGATACCCCTTGCTCCACATCCTCTTCAGATCCTTGCCTGAACCCCATGCACTGCGACAGCATTTTGTCTTCAGCACATTCTTGCTTGTGTGTGATGTTAATGCTATTGTTCTACAGTTTGTGCATTCTGTTGGCTTACCTCTCTTTGGAATGAATATAAATATAAATCTCTTTCTGTCAGTTGGTCAAGTAGCGATCTTCCAAATTTGGGGGCATAGACAAGTGAGTGCTTCCAGAGCTTCAGGAGCTTGTTGAAACATTTCAGTCGGTATTTCATCAATTCCTGAAGTCTTGGTTTTGTCTAATGCTTTCAGGGGAGTTTGAACTTCTTCCTTCAGCGCCATTGGTTCTTGCTCATATGCTACCTCCTGAAATGGTTGAATGTTGTATTAGTCTGAGTACTTTTGAGAAACAAATCCACAGGAACTCATAGATAGATAGATAGATAGATAGATAGATAGATAGATAGATAGATAGATAGATAGATAGGTGAGAGATTTTAATATAAAGGTTAAGTTTACATCAAGAAAACATCCCAAATCACTGCTGCCCAAACCCATAAGTTGAACATTAAACCATATGTCCCACACCAATCCACAAAATCCTCCTCCATCCCACAAAACACATGCAATGATGCTGACTGCAGGAGGAAAGCCCAGTCGGTGAATGTGTAAGCCTCTCAGTGCTGGCAGGGTCTCCACATGGCTGCTCCAGCACCCAGGACTGCATTGGGGTAGGTACTTGTGACTTTTCCTTAGGGATGTTTTACAGGAAGTGAGCCTTGCCAGCTGAAGCACCGAACTGGCAAAGGCAGCTGCACCCTGGTCCAACCATCAGGAAGCAAGAGACCTGAGAACTAGAGAGGCGAGGCTCACTGAACCATTTATCCCTCCAATCTTCACTTAATCCCATATGTGTTTATCGGCCAGGTTGGCACAATAAACTAACTACCTCAAATATTGACTAAGTTTTTAAATCTTAAGTAACAGTTTCATTATTTTTGTCAGATATTGTTTAACATTTTTAAGCTCACTCTTATAATTGGAAAGGTGAACACACAATGACATGCTATTTTGTTCTTTGATGCCTGATAACTGATCCCTTTGGCACCTCGTGATCACACAGGCTGGTGTGTTCTTCCATGTGTGCTTTATTGCTTCTGAGCTAGATGGCCGCTTGTTTACCTTCTTATAACATAATCTAGCTTTAAGTGTTAACTCTATGAAATAATAAACTATCTTTATAATTTTTTATACTTAAGATGGCCACTAGGGCAGCAATCCAGATGGTAAATGATTTGAATTCCACCACTGCCTATCGGACAGGGTAGAACTGCCCTGTGAGTTTCTGAGACTGTAACTGTTTACAGGAGTAGAAAACCTCAGATTTCTCCTATTTGCAACTTGGCAGCCATATGTTTGCTATTTTCTTTGTTTTTTGTGTGACATGTTTTAGTTCTGTAGACAAAGGATTTGCTTTAGTGCGTGAGCATTATTGAAATTGGTGCTTTGTGTCTAACTTTTATTGTTTTATTTCTTTTAAAAATCATTTTATTGGGGGCTCATATAGCTCTTATCAAAATCTATCCATCCATCCATCCATCCATCCATCCATCCATTGTGTCAAGCACATTTGTACATTTGTTGCCATCCTCGTTTTCAAAACATTTTATTTCTACTTGTGCCCTTGGTATCAGATCCTCATTTCCCCTCCCTCATGAACCCTTGATAATTTATAAATTATTATTTTTTTAAGTCTTACACTGACTGATGTCTCCCTTCACCCACCTTTCTGTTGACTGTCCCCCTGGGAGGGCGTTATATATAAATCATTGTGATCAGCTCCTCCTTTGTCCTCCTACCTTCCCATTCCCCTTCTGATATGGCTACTCTCACTATTGGTTCTGAGGGTTTTCTCTGTCCTGGATTCCTTGTGTTTCCAGCTCTTAGCTGTACCCGTCATGTACATGCTCTGGTCCAGCCGGATTTGTGAGGTAGAATTGGAGCACTCTAGCCATCCTTCTTCCAAGACGTTGTTTGTCTTGGAAAAAACGTAGCGATAGATCTTGACATATCCTTCTTGATGACGAATGCAATACCATCCCCTCGACCTTCTCCTTCCAGTCCCTTGATTTTCTGATTCAACATGACCGGTGCCAGTCAGTGCCAGCTAACGCCTAGAATATTGATCTTCATGTGCTCCATTGCATTTTTGATGACTTCCAATTTTCCTAGAGTCATACTTCGTATATTCCAACTTTCAATTTTTATTTTTTTTACACCGTGCAACCCCGCTTCAGTGCCGGAAGCCTATGGGCTAGGAGGCAAGGCAATGGTTCGGGCTTGCGGTTTGCTCTGGCATGGGACACGATGAGAGGCCCATGGGGCTGGCTGCGCCTGCCATAAATCCAAACCCATGCGCCAACTTCCAATGTTTAATTGAGGCTTTCAGCTGTTTCTTCTCATTTGAGTCATGTCCCATCAGCACGTGAGTGTCCTGACGGCTTTACTCCCCAAACCTTTATCGCATCCATGCCATTATGCTCGACTCTACTTTGAGAAGGCAGCTTTTCTTCTGTCATATTTTCAGTGCCTTCTGACCCTAGGGGCTCCTCTTCTGGCACTGTCCCTGACACTGTTCTCCTGCTAGTCATGAGGTTTTGAGTAATGACCAGGTTTTGATGCTATTTATAAGATTTGGGGTGGCTAACCTCTGAAGGGTACAGCCTATTCATTCATCCTAGTCTGCTCTTAGTCTGGAAGCTCTGCTGAAACCTGTTCCCCTTGAGTACCCCTGCAGGTATTTGAAATACCAGTGACGTAGCTTCCAACATCACAGTAACACACAATTCACCAGTTAGACAAACTGATAGATGAGAAAAGAGTAGGAAGGAATAACTCAAAGTTCAATAGTGAAACATTTTGTTTCTTTTTCCCTTGTTCAACTTTATATCATTGATTACAGTAACCCTCCAAAGAGGGTCTGCTGTGACTCCAGGTAGCTTTTCCAGGACTGACTTTCCCAGCATCTTCTTATGTCAGGGATCCAGGTTGTGGTGAAAGAGGATCCTCTGAAGGAAGTAGTGAAGGAAGACGAGTACTGGGTCAGCAACTACTTGGACTGCAAGTACAGACCACGACCTGTTGATGAGATCCTCAGGTTGGCAAAGAACACTGTTGGTAAGAAGGTGAAGTACAACCTCCTGTGTTGTAATTGTGAGCACTTCGCCACTGAGCTGAGATATGGCAAACGCCACAGCAAGCAGGTAAGACACCCCTTTGGCAATCCTTTGTGGGGTTCTGTTTCTAGAGGAGGGGAAGGGGCATCAGAAGATCCCTGTGAGATTTCTTACATTGATTAAACCAAAAAAATGCCAGGCATTGGAAATGATGGATCTCTTTCATATGGTGAATGCAATATGGTCGGAAGAAAAATGAATGATTTCATGTGATGGGAGAGGGAGAGGTGGGCTTCCCTTTTACTGAGACCAATGTCCTGTCCTACTTTGCAGGGTAATTGTGCCATGGCATCAATGGGTATTGTGTCCCTATTGCTTTTTGCTCCTTGAGTCATAGTCACTTGAACAATAACTGCTTGAAGAACTTATTAAAAATTCCAGAGGGCCTACTTCATAGACCAGCCGTTCATCTGTGTGCCCGACTTGTCTCTCACTGGCTCTTGGAAAGACCAATTGTAAACGGCGGTCCATTTCCTGAAGAATAAAGTGAATGGGTCTTATTACTCCTGCATCAAACCTCCACTCTGCTTGACTATAAACTCGGGAATCTTCAGAAGGGAAGAAACTACCGTTAACCATCTGAGGGGCACTTCTCCCTGCACAGTCTTTTAAAGGGCTTCCGATTTAGTCTCTTCCACTATGATGTCAGGGTAATAGTGTCTGCTTCATCATATTTTGTTGAGATCAAATAAATTGGTGTAAGTAAAATGCCGGAGCACAGTCCTTAATCTATAGCAGATGCTCAATAAATTCACTAATTCTGTTTTACCCTAACCTTGATTACTGTTACTCTCAGGGTGGACAAGAAATTAAATTTGTTATTTATATAATCTCAATATTTTGTATATGAATCCAAAATCTCTAATAGAAGGACGTAATTCCACCATACTCCCGTTGGTTTTTTTTTAAATGACATTCATTTGTAATGAAGTCTAAGCTTTACCCTCCAACTGGGTAAAGCCATTCTCCAAAGGGCTCACCATGGCCACCACCATTATGGTCCACTCTGCTCATTATCTCAAGAATATGAATAGCACACAACATATCATAGAATAGAAAATAACAGAATTTAGCTGATGACAGTTCTTAACGGAAGCTCGGGGTTACCTAAAGTGAAAACAACAAAGGAATCACTTATGTCTTCTCCTCCTAAATGTGGTGATGCTCAGAGCCCTGGAGCCACATCAGTTCATAGATTTAAGTCCTGAGTGGTCCTCTAACCTCAGTCTTTATCTACATCTGTGTCAGTCTGGGTACTTTCGAGAAACAAATCCACAGAAATGCATGTATAAGAGAGAGTTTTATATAAAGGTTAAGTGTGCATCAAGAAAACATCCCAACCCAGTGCTGCCCAAGCCCACAAGTCCAACATTAACCCATATGTCTGACACCAATCCACAAAGTCCTCCTCCATCTCTCAAAACACACGCAATGATGCCCACTGCAGGAGGAAAGCTGAGTCAGTGAATGTATAAGCATCTCAGCACTGGCAGGGGTCACCACACGGCTGCTCCAGCACCCAGGGCTGCATCGGGGTAGATCCATGTGGCTTCTCCTCAGGGATGTCTTGCAGGAAGTGAGCCTTGCCAGCTAAAGCAGGGAACTGCTAAGGTAGCTGCACTCTGGTCTGATCATCAGAAAGCAAGAGACCCGATAACTAGAAAGGCGAAGCTCACTGAGCCATTTATCCCTCTGCCCTTCAAATAACCCCACATGTGTTTATCAGCCAGGTTGGCACAATAAACTAACAACCTCAACATCCATGTCAAAAATCAGATATCAACCCGACACAATGGTAGTCCATGCCCCCTGCAACACAAGACCACCCAATGTAAGAAATATCTTTCTCTTTCCTGTTTAAGGCTCACTTCATTCACTGAGGCTGTCTGAGGTTTCACTGCCACTCTTGCTGAACCAGGATCAATTTGTTTCTAGAACAACTAACAAGGCTCATAGTGATTCCCTTCAATGCAAACACTGAATCCTTCCCGTGATTCTGTTCAATGCAAACACTGAATCCTTCCCATGAAGATTCTGTATATGCTCCCTGATGAGGCCAAAGCTAACTGAGCTCCTTCCATTTTTGGGGGGGTCATCTTTGAGTAATTCATATTGCTTATATCCACTTGATTCATTTTTCCCCCGTAGCCAAGCGCCTTGTCTCCTTTTCCTCACCACTATGCCAGGGGAGTCTACTCTAATGTCTGACACACAAAGTTTTCTCAACAACAACACAATTAAATGCCATCAAAGAGGTAAAGGAAATATATTCATTAAGCAAGAATAGGAAGCTGTAAAAAAGAAACTTTAGAGAACAAAGTACGAATCTTCGCATTTTGCTGAAAAAATTATTTAGAACATGATCAAATCTCTGGAATAAAGGAAGTAAAGGAGACACAAATGTGTTAAACAATGATCAACGGATTCATTCATGCTTTGGGAAAATCAGAGGGTGGAACTTATCAATCTTTATTTCAAAAATAAATTGCAAGGGAAAAAAGAGGAGTGTCAGTTATCTAGTGTGTATGTAAGAGGAAAACCACAAGTGGAAGGATTTAGCAAACAGGAGTTTATTTTCTGAATTTAGGAGGCTAAAAGTCTGAATTCAGGGCACCAGTTCTAGGTGAAGGCCATTTCTTTCAGTTACTCTGGGCGAAGGGCCTTCCTCTACAGTTTGGTCCTTGGCTCTCCTTCTGGCTTGACATATATCCTTCTCCATCTCTGCTTCTCTTATCTGCTACTTCTTATCTTGTAATAGAAGTAAAATACACCTTACCCCAGTGCATTACCATAACAAAGAAAACCCAGTGGAACTATAACCACAGGCATAGTGGTTAACATTTACAACATTTATTTTTGGACGGCAAAATTCAATAACAGAGAAGATGAAATTTACACATAAAATATAGAGAAATTTTGTTCATTTAAAATCTACTTGGACTACTGAAATAATGAACTTTGTGAAAAAGACTAATGCAAATAAATCAAGTGAATCATTTTATAAGCACTAACCAATTATGAAATTCATTTTTTTTAAGTAACATTTTCAGGTAGCACAATAAGTTATAAATTGTCTAAGTTTAAATCTAACCAAAGTGATGCGAGGCCCTGATCAACATGAAAGAGAAAATGTTATTGGACATAAAGGACCACCAAGATAAATTAAAAGCTATACTGTATTCATGGTTGGGAAGAGGGATATAAGATGAACGCCCTTCCCTACATAATCTACACAGTCAGTGTAATGTGAATAAAACACCCGTAATAATGTATTTGTATATATTGCTATTGAAAAACTTATCCTAAAGAAAGAAAGATATCCTAAAATTTCCTATGGAAGAATCAAGAGCCAAAATCAACCAAGAGACTGCTGAGGAGAATGAAGAAGGGTGAGTCATCCACAGGATTTCAGGATTTACTGTAAAAGCTATAGCAAAGATGCCAAGAGGAAAAATAAATAATCACCAATGTTGCTCCTGGCACCGCTGAATGGGACAGAGTCGAACTGCCTACATCCATGCCTTCCCTTGCTTTGGTCTTGACACATGGGAGATCTTGACTCACTCACCCAATTGTGATTTCCTCGATGACCTAAATTTTATCCAAAGACAATAATGCTATAGTTTCTCATTGGGCACTTAAATTATCTTGTCATTTATTTTAAGTTTTATTAGATTATAATCAGGGTATGTGTGCTATAAAATCTCAACGTTGAGTGACTCCCTAAGATTTTCCCTTGTGATAGATAACATGCTTGAAAGTGTCCCTTCTTGAAAAGGGAACAACAAGTGATCCAAATCGGTGGTGAGGAGGGTGTAGGAGGCCTGGTAGGACATGATCAAGAGTAATGTAACCAAGAGGAATTGCTGAAACCCAAATAAAGACTGAGTATGATAGTGGGACAAGAGGAAATTCAAAGGAAATAGAGAAAAGAGATAGGAGGCAAAGGGCATTTATAGAGGTCTAAATAAAGGCATGTACATAAGTAAATATATTGATATGAGGATGGGGAAATAGATCTATGTGCACATATTTATAGGTTTAGTATTAAGGTAGCAGAAGGAATTGGGCCTCCACTCAAGTACTCCCCAAATGCAAGAATACTTTGTTCTAATAAACTGAAATTCTATGATGCTCACCTTCCCGACATAATAGCTTAAGACAAAGAGGGTGAATAAGCAAATGTGGTGAAGAAAGCTGATGGTGCCCGACTATCAAAAGAGATAGCATCTGGGGTCTTAAAGGTTTGAAGGTAAGCAAGCAGCCATCTAGCTCAAAAGCAACAAAGCCCACATGGAAGAAGCACACCAGCCTGTCTGATCACAAGGTGCCGAAAGGATCCATTATCAGGTATCAAAGAACAAAAATATCATATCATTGTGTGCTCACCTCCATGATATGATTACTGAAGACAAATGGGTGCATAAGCAAATGTGCTGAAGAAAGCTGATGGTGCCCGGCTATCAAAAGACATAGTGTCTGGGGTCTTAAAGGCTTGAAGATGAACAAGTGGCCATCTAGCTCAGAAGCAACAAAGCCCACATGGAAGAAACACACCAGCCTGTGCAATCATGGGGTGTCGAAGGGATCAGGTATCAGGCATCATCAGAACAAAAAAAATCATATCATTGTGAATGAGGGAAGGGGTGAACATTGGAGACCCAAAACCCATTTGTAGGGCACTGGATATCCCCTTACAGAAGGGTCTCAGGGAGGAGACGAGCCAGTCAGGGTGCAATGTAGCAACGATTAAACATACAACTTTCCTCTAGTTCCTAAATGCTTCCTCTGCCCCGCGCGCCCCCCTCCCCCTGGCCCCCCACTATCATGATCCCAATTCTACCTTACAAATCTGGCTAGACCAGAGGATGTACACTGGTACAGATAGGAACTGGAAACACAGGGAATCCAGGGCGGATGTTCCCTTCAGGAGCAGTGGTGTGAGTGGTGATACTGGGAGGGTGAAGGGAGGGTGGGTTGGAAAGGGGGAACCGATTACATGGATCTACATATAACCTCCTCCCTGGGGAACGGACAACAGAGAAGTGGGTGAAGGGATACATCAGACAGAGCAAGATATGACAAAATAATAATTTACAAATTATCAAGGGTTCATGAGGGAGGAGGAAGGGGAGAGGGAGGGAGGGGAAAAAATGAGGAGCTGATGCCAGCGGCTTAGATGGAGAGCAAATGTTTTGAGGGTGAGGGCAATGAATGTACAAATGCGCTTTACACAATTGATGTATGTATGGATTGTGATAAGAGTTGTATGAGCCCCTAATAAAATGATATAAAAAAGTGTCCCATCTTTTAGGGTACACAGTTGTAAAGATGTCTTTCCAATTAAGCTCTTTGGTGATACAGTTCAGATGACCTGTATCCCTTTTTTTATTCTGATCTAGCGAATAATGTGAATACAATGTTAAAATCCCTATAGTTCAGTGCCAAAGTCCATGGATGGTATAAGCAGTTTGTAACCAGCTATTAACCTAAAGGTTGGTCATTGGAAGCCACGCAGTGGTTCTGCAGAAGAAAGGCCCGATGAATTGTTTCCATAAAGAACACAATCAAGAAAATTCCCTGGAGCAGTTCTGTTCTGTACCACAATTGCCATGAACTACAATTTGGTTTCAGCATAAGGTGGCTACATTAAAAAGTAACGATGAATCTTTGAAGCGCCCCTAACATGGATGAACCTGAAGAACACAATGCCAAATGAAATAAGTCAGTCAGAAAAGGACACATATTGGATGAGACCATCATTATAAAAAATCAAGAAGAAATTTTTCAGACTCACAGAAACATTCTCTGGTGCTTACCAGGGGTGGGAGGGGAATGAAAGATACATCACTCACTAGGAAGTAGACACATATTAACTTAGGTAAAGAGAAAGGGGGGTGGGGGTGGGGAGAGACATTCCTTTGGGAAACTTTTCAAAGCTGGCTTTCTTTAGGCTAAGAAAACTGCTTCAACTTGTATGAATCAGAGAAATTTTCATATACTTGGCTCCTAGCAATCTTTTTTATTTAAACCGCTTTCATGCTTTGGGAAAAATATACAAGCTCACTGTTTTAGTCTGGGTACATTAGAGAAACAAATCCATAGAAACTCGTGTATAAGAGAGAGTTTTATATAAAGGGTAAGTGCACATCAAGAAAACATCCCAACCCAGTGCTGCCCAAGCCCACAAGTCCAACATTAACCTATGTGTCCGACACCAATCCACAAAGTCGTCCTCCATCTCACAAAACACATGCAATGATGCCGACTACAGGAGGAAAGTCGAGTCAGTGAATGTGTAAGCATCTCAGCGCTGGCAAGGGTCACCACACTGCTCCTCCAGCACCCAGGGCTCCATCAAGGTAGGTCCATGTGGCTTCTCCTCAGGGATGTCTTGCAGAAAGAGAGCCTGGCCAGCTAAAGCAGGGAACTGCTAAGGCAGCTGCACTCTGGTCTGATCATCAGAAAGCAAGAGACCCAAGAACTAGAAAGGCGAAGCTCACTGAGCCATTTATCCCTCTGCCCTTCAATTAACCCCACATGAGTTTATCGGCCAGGTTGGCACAAAAAACTAACTACCTCACTCACTGAAAAAAATTTTTTAAGTAAATTCGAATGAACAGAGGAAACACATTACCCAACATTTCATCATCTGGACTTAACTACTGCTAACACTTGAGAAAGACACTTCTAGATTTCTTTCTATGTGTATAATCTCTACACATATTAAAAATAATTACAACCAAGAAACCATAGAAACCTGTTGCACTCTCTCATAGGGTGGGCATGAGTCATAATTGACTTGACAGTAACAAGTTTTGTTTTCATTTTGCTTTTTAATGAAAGATGAGAGAAAAGACGAGATGATAAGGCAACAGGCTGTGATGAAAAAAGAACCAACTAAAAGACATATCACATGATATTTCATTTATTCTCACAAGACAAGGTGAGGTGAATGTAAATGTGTTTATATTAACATACAGGGCTTAAATGCATTCCTCGGGAATAGACAGAAATGAAACTCTAAAATATTAAAGGTGTAATGTGGAAAGATAACTGAAATTTTTTTTAGAATATAGAATTTCAGTGGGTCTAAAATAGTAATGGGTCTAGGAAGAGACAGTGGAGATGTAAAATTGGGTACTAAAAATGTTAACAACTATTTTAAATAGAGGATACTTCTAAACTGCGAACATTACTCAGGAAAATGACTCTTCCTAAGCAAAATACATTTTATTATAATAGACCAGTACTTTCACTTATTCTCATAAGACTGTACAATTTAAAGATTCAAGAAGGAATTGTTGAAATCTGTGATGGATGCCCAGACATGTGTGCTGAGAAGCCTTGGGGTGCCACCGTAAACTCCCAGGGGCACAACAGCACACTTGAAAAATATGAAGAAAACAGTGATGTTATTGTTGTGTGCCATCGAGTCAGCTCCAACCCATAGCAACTCTGTGCACAACAGAACGAAACACTGTGCAGACCTAAGCCCTCCTCACCAGTGTTCCTCCGCCTGGGCCCATTGTTGCAGCCACTGTGTCAATCCATCTCATCAAGGGCCTTCCTCTTTTTCACTGCCCTTTCACTTTACCAAATATAACATCCTTCTCCAGAGACTGGCATTCCCTTTCACTACCCTCAAAGTATGTAAGATGAATTCTTGCCATCCTTTCCTCTAAGGAGTCCTCTGGCTTACTTCTCCCAATACAGATAGGTGTGTCATATTAGCCGTCCATGGCACTTTCAATATTCTTCTCCAGCACCACCATTCAAACGCATCGATTCTTCTATGGTCTTCCTTAGTCAATGTCAATGTCCAACCTTCCCTGCCTATGATGCGATGAAGAATCCTGTGGCTTGGGTCAGGCACACTTTAGTCTTCAAAGTAACTGCCTTGCTTCTCAATACTCTAAAGAGATCTTGTGCAGCAGATTTACCTAATGAAACATACCATTTGATCTCCTGACCACTGCTTCCATGAACATTGATTGTGGATCCAAGCAAGACAAAATCCTTGACAACTTCAACCTTGGCACTGGACATCTTTAAACATGGTGTAAACTACTAGCTTCAGGTAGTTCATGGGGGTCTTTTTATAGTGCAAGTATCTAAATATTTCTCTGCTACCCAAAGGGTTGGGAGTTTGAACCTGTGGTATTTACCTAATCTGGTGACAATTTAAGGATTAAGAGTGTAGGAGTGGAATCTAGGCTGTCAATCTGGAGATAACCCATGAGACTTCTGTGTGGGCATGGCCTTCTCCTGAGAATTCTGGTAATTCCTTCTTGAGGCAGGAGACACTCTCTCTCTCATTTCACTCCCTTGGAGACTCTCTACTGACAAGGCTGACTTCCTGTGAGGCATCCCTGAGGAGATGCCACATGGACCACCCCTGATGCGGCCCTGGGAACTGGAATGGCCACGTGGAGACCCCTGCCGGCGCTGAGGTGCTTCTACCACCAAAGACTTTCTACCCACTGGCCTGTGATCTTCTGCATTTGGCGTCATTGCATGTGTTTCATGAGTCTGAAGAGGACTTTATAGATTGCTGTCGGACATATGGGCTAATATAAAACTTATGACTGGGTTGGGATGTTTTCTCAATGTTCAGTTCCTCTTGTATATAAACCTCTCCCTTATATACAAATGCGTGCTTATGAATGTTTCTCTAGTCTACCCAGACTAACACAAAACCCAACCAGAAGGATCTCAGAAGTCAAATCCTCCATGCAGACTTTAGATCATAAAGCACCCCTTCTTGTCCTATTTACCTACTTCTGAAAGGTCACGGGGCCGTTCTGCTCAACACACATAGTTTCACCATGAGTCAAAATTCACAGGATGGCAACAAACAATAGAGGAGCTCATAATTTCAAATCTCAAATAGAAATCACTAAGTGCAATATCATAATTCAGTTCAACTTTCCCTTGCATTGTGTTCTTTTTTTAAAATGCCATATATGTGGAAAACAAACAAAAATGTATGCTTTCTGATGGTCTTAGGCGACTCCTGTGAGAGGGTCGTTCGGAGCCCCTCCCCCAAAGAGGTCACGACCCACAGGTTGAGAACTGCCATCCTAGAGTGAGGCCTGTAATGAGGCAGGGCAGAACCCCAGCCGATGGTGGGCAGGTACCATGCAGTAGAAAGAAACTCTCGCTATTTTAAGCCATTGGTATTTTAGTTATGGTAGCAACACCTCACCTCTCTGGATAAAAAGTCTTTTGCTATAATTATTGTTTCATTGTGTTCCCCTTGCATTTCCAACGATTTTTTTGTGTGTGTGCCATATTTCATTGCTGTGTTATAGTTTATGATTTCAGTTTTTCTAGGAAGACCATAGATGATAAAGCATCCCACCTTTTCCCATTTCATGTTTTGGGCATTTCCGTATGCCTTACCTGGTATTCATTAATATTGCAATTCCTGTATTCTTGATAACATTTTTTTGGATAAGTCTTTACCTGTGAGGTTTTCTACTCCGGAGTGGTTTGCCATCTCAGAAATCCACAGGGGCAGTTTTACTCTGTCCTATAGGGTTGCTATGAGTTGGAATTGACTCAATGGCAGTGAGTTTGGTTTTTTATAGCTCGTTGCACCTCTGAGCTTTAGTTTCTCTTCTGTAAAGGGGAGGAGTAAGAGCGTTTTCTTCAAAGAGTTCTAATGAGGATTTCATGAACTACATTAAGTGCTGAGACCAGTATGTGCTACACAAGATACTCTATATAAAATGCTCAGTATGCCTTATGGAATCCCTAGTATCTTTGAAGTAATACACTAGGTACTGGGGTGCGCAAAACAGCTATGGGTGGCTTCTGCCCTGGTGGGGTAAAAAGCTTAATGATGGGAAAAGGCAACAAACATGTGAACAACCAAACAAATACACCACTACAAAATGAATGTGTATTAGAAGAAAACACTCCTCCTTTGTCAGTTTCCTTGAGGCGTGCTTCTTATCAACAGCATGTAGGTGGGTTTTGTTTCTTAGCAAATCAACACAGTCATGCCGGGACAGCTGGAATATTTGGTTTTATTCTTATTTGACTTTTCTGCTTGATTTGGTGATAGTTCTCCTGTCTTGCTCATCTTCTTCTAAAATTTCAAGTTTCTTTTATGCCTCCCAAGCCCCCAACTCCTATGCCAACCTTCATCTGTGAGTTATAGTATGGATGGATGGCTGGATGTGCAAGAGTCTAACAGTAAAGAGATTACCTAGGCAGAATCCCTGTGATCAAATCCTGGCAGCACCCCGTACAACCTGTGTGATCTTGGCAAATTACAGACTCTTTTCTCTTCATAAAATGAGGACAAAACCAGCATTTACTCGTCACCGAGTCTGTAATGATTCCTGAAAGCCCAGGATCCCTTTCTTTCATACTAAACAGAACTCTGACCGTGCTGTGAAAAACATTCCCCAGTTTCCTTTTCAGACAGGCGGGTCAAGGAACTGTAAGTGTGCATAGCATGTGCCAATGCCATGCTGGGGACTTATGCCCTCCAGTTGCCCTTGTCTACATTCTCCATCCAGATTTTCAGTGGCTTGGACCTAGGTAGGGTGCTGCATCCAAACTTCAGCCATGCAGACAACAATGTCCTCACAGCGATGGACGATGATTAGAAAAGACCTTGCTCTCTGTGGGGAGAAAAGGAGACCCACTAACCTTAACTATCCTCACCCCAAGTCCTACTCGATGAGAGTAAAACAAACTTCCAAATTCTTTAAATTCTTTCCAGATATCTTTGTTAGGCTACAAAAACGGTCTCTCTGAGTCTCTGTCTAGGCCCTGAAGGAAGAGGAGGCTAAATCCTAGGCTCAGGGTGGAGGGAGGTAGAGACTTCCTCAAGGACTTCCCACTATTATGCTTTCTCTCTGCTAAGGAGCCTAAAGGCTCTGCAGACCCAGACCTGAAACACCAGGAGGGAATCAGTCCTGATATGGGGAAAGGCAGGGCGGCCAGTGAAGAATGGAGAGTAGGGCCATACTCCAGGGCCTGGAATACGTAGACCCTTCTCTGCTCTTGCCAGGGGTCTCCCGGAGCCCCCCTCAGGGGTGGACGCAGTAAAGCTGGATACCACCACTGATCCGAAGCTCCCGCAGCTGCTCCAGGGTCTGCGGGCCCAGGTTGGTGGCCCCTACTCCCTGTCCATTGAGCGCCAGCTTAAGCCCTTCCTTGTGGCACAGGAGCAGCACCTGGGAAGGGAGATGGCAGTGAACTTCCAATCAGATCTTTCTTTGCTTGTCAGTGTGCCCCTCCTTCCGCCAGAGCCAACAAAGACTGGACCCAGGGGGCAGTGAGGTGGAAGAAAAGTGAAAGGCTCAGCTTGTCACAAGGCCGCTGTAGCCTCCCATCCTCTTCCCAGCGCTGAGCCTGTTTCACTGCCTGTCACGGGAACTGACTAACCGGCAGAGTTTCAATAGGGTTACTCGCCCCAACAAAAGTCATTCCCACTTGCATTTGCACAAAGGAGTTATCAGGTGAACTTTGTAAAGTTCTGGGCCCATCCAGATGAACG
The DNA here is from genome assembly GCF_050624435.1 of Tenrec ecaudatus. Classification (NCBI taxonomy): domain Eukaryota; kingdom Metazoa; phylum Chordata; class Mammalia; order Afrosoricida; family Tenrecidae; genus Tenrec; species Tenrec ecaudatus. The sequence continues at coordinate 9,915,919 of NC_134533.1, forward strand.
AAACATGAGTTTCGGGGTATGGGTTCTGAATGGCGTCCTGGAGGGCTGACCCGGAAGTTCTTGTTAGTACTGCCCGTTTCCGGTTCCTGCGTGCTCCCTCTGTTGCCCCGCCCACCGCACTGGAGTGCCGGGGAAGACATGTTGGCAATGATCGCTCCCTGTTAACAGGACAGAGGGATCTGTCTTGGAAGTAGTACAGTCAGGGCGCTCCGTAGGGACAGGGATGGGCATGTTGTCGGGAGACACCAGCCCCCGGAGAAGGACCTCGTGCATGGTCAAGTGGACGGGGTGGCGGAGAAAGAGGAGGGTCTTCCACAAGAGGGGTTGGCTGCTGCCATGGGCTCCGACATGAGAACGGTGGTGAGGTGGGTGGGAGAGGACTCTTGGCACCTCACAACCGCCGCCGCCACCACCTCTGCACCCCGAGATGCCTCTGCCATCCATCTCCCAGAGCGCGGTGGGAATGGAGCCCTCCCCCTCGCCCCCCCGACTCGGACTTGCCTCGAAGAATCGCTGAGGGTAAAAGAGGAAGGGGGCTGAAATGGGCTTCTTCTGCCCCCAAGGGGAGACCCAGGCCAGTGTCCTGTCTGCGAAGGAAGCCCGGAGTGTCACGGGAAGGCGAGCCGACTGGTCTCGCAGACTCAGCGTGAAACTGCAAGAGGGGGCCGGGAGGGAATCCGTCAGCACCTACCTGCCGGACCTGCCTTGGCTGAGAACCCCCCACCTCCACCCCAAGCTGGGTGGATGGAGGTGGGAGCGGCTCGAAAAGTCAACAGATCTTCCCCTCGAAGAAAAGGGCCCATGACAGGCCCTGGGCTGGACGCTGGCACCTGTAACAGCCCCAAATAAGACAGAACCCAGTGCCCCGGTCCAGGCCATCCACCTCATAGCCACCTTCCAGGACAGGGTAGAACTTCCCCCCGCCCCCGTGAGTTTCCAAGGCTGTCAATCTTTGCTGGTGGGTTGTAGCCCCAGGGCTGTGGGGTTAACCGCCCAGCTAGCTTCGCCAGGCGTGTGCTTAAGCACTTTGCCACAAGGATGCTTCTGGAACAGCTCAGAGGAGTGCACAGAGAATTGGGCAGTCCTGGCAAGTCCCGCGAGGGAATCTCAGAGCTGCCACGTGTTGGCTGGGGGCGGGGGGCTGTTTAAATGATCTGAGCATCAGTTGACTTTCTCAAAATGGGGGTGCTAATGACGTTATTGAAAAGGGCCTCGGTAGCAGAGTGGACTACGGAAGTCGCCGGCTGCTCTGCGGGATGTAGAGGAGGCTGTGGATGGGACGAGATGGATTGACACCGAGATGTGACAATAGGCTCACACATAAGAACAATCGTGAGGATGGTGCAGGACCAGGCAGTGTTTCATTCTGTTATGAAAGGGCCATCCCCACAGGACTTAATAGCAGCAACAACTGTAAAGTCTTAAAAACCTAAAGGGGGCAGGTCTACCCCATCCCCTCGGCTTGCTCTGAGTTGAACCAAACTGGATGTCGGTGAGTTTGAGTTTGGAGGGGGTTCTCTTTTCCCCACTTATTGAAAGTAACTGTGTGCCAGGAAATTTCTAAGAGGTTTAGGAAGTGATTTGTGGTTACAGCAAAACTGCCTGGGTCCAACCCTGCCTCTGCTAGTTACTTGTCCTGTGACCTGGGGCAAGCCAAGTGGACTCAGTGCCTCTGTTTCCTCAGGTGTAATATGGGGATCATCATAATGCCGTGCACGTCTCAGGGGCTGTTGTGAGAATTCAAGGAGTTGATATAGATAACAATACCTAGCACTTAGTAAACACAAACACCTAAATGATCCTTCTGGTTATTAAAATATTATTCCTAAATGAAATCCTTACTTATAGGACCCCTGATCAAAAGAAAGGAGAGAATGTGAAAACTAGCCAGGACCTGAGATGGTCTACAGATGTGTTTCTTACTCTTAGTCCCCACAAAAATACTGTGCCCTGGGGCATATCAGCCTATTGCCCTGTTGAGGAAAAGATGCTCAGTGATTTGATCGGATAACTCGTCATAGCTGGGTCTCAATCTGGAATGAGAACCAGGATACATGCCTCTGGATGATTGGAGTGGGAGGGGACAGTCCACAGTTCAATTGACCCTAGAGAATTCTTACTATAGTCCTTCTCCATTTGCATTCTTAAATCTGAAATCAATCCAGCGTTCAAAAACACCAGAGATTATTATATAGAACACAGCTTCCAGTGTCTACTTAGAGGAGGAAATGAACATGGCCCTGCTTGATCACTGAAGACAAGATGCTACTGGAAAGAGTGGCAAAGAAAGCAGAAGGTGCCTGACTATCGAATGGAATAGTGTTTGGGGTCTGAAAGGCTTGTATTCAAATAAGCTTAGTTGGTGAAACACCAACTAAGCCCACATGGAGGAAACACACCAACCTGTGTGGCCCACAGATGACAATAACAAAATCCAAATATGATGAAAGGAACAGTATCAAAGCTTAAATTGTGAACAATTTGTAGAGGCTGTGAAGGACAGTGGGCACCCACAACCTATCCTGTAGAGTAAGTAGTCAGATTAAGCCTCTGGTGGACACACTCTGGCCACCGTGGAGGGACTTGAGTAGCTTTGCTATCAGGCAGAGATTATTATAAACTTGATTATGGTGGATGGAACCACGGTATAATGTGATATCTGTTCAGATTACCTCCCTCTTGATCCAACCTGAATTTGCTCTAGGTTTAAATATTTCTTGCTTGTTCCATGATAGAAATTTCTTCTCTGGCTTTTTAATATGGTTGGAGGTCTTTTGTTTCTTACCCTTTATTTATATATTTTTTTCACTATCTGTTGGTTTTTATTTTTATTGTTCTGTCAGGCGTCCCAGCTTATGAAGCCCAGAAGGAGTGGATGCATAGCAACAATAACCAATGCAGTGGCTTATCAGGACAGGGGTGCAAGTGTGAGGGGGTGGCGAGAGGAATTGGGGAGCAAATAATGAATGCGGGAGGGGAGAGGGAACACTAGAATAGATTGTGATGATGTATATGCAATTCTTTAAAAGCAACTTAACTATAGAAGTGTATAATAGGTGAATTTTGTATTAACAAAATGATTTTTTTTTAAGAAACAACAAATCAGAAGATCTTCTATCACTGAGTCTACGGAAATATTCTTTCCCCAGCCTGGCGCTGCCCTGGGGGACCTGCCTGGCCTCCAAGGGCATTTGCATCCATGACCTTTGAGAAAGAGCTGTTGTGAAGATGTGACTTTGCACTAGGACACAAACCTGCTCTTCTATCTCCAAGTTTTCAGAGAGGGGCTCTTTCTCCCCAGGGGCACCTTTCTGTTTCCATTGTAAGCTCAGGATTAGCCATTCTCTTTTTTTCAGATGGGGAAACCAAGTCACAGAGAGGGGTAGTGACTTGTCCAATACCACACAGTGGATGGCAGGCAAAACTAGAAACCCACCAACCATGTCCGGCTTCAAAGCTTGTGCTGAATGGTACCAGGCTTCACATCTGCCCAGAGTTCCCAGGCATGGCCAAGAACATGAAAGGCCAGAGTTTGGTGAGGTCAGTGATGTCCTGGGGGAACACAGATTGCTTCCCTTGCTCTCCAGCTTCACTGTCATACCACTGGCACCTGTCGAGGGCTGTGTACCAAACACTAGTCTACACATTTACACCGCCTCTGAAGAAGGCTATTAGACACGCACGCACACACACGCGTGCGCAAACACACATACACCAGACACTGAGGTACAAGTCACTATCCTGAAGTGGCACCAGGCAGTAAGCGGATAAAGCAGAAGTTAAACTTCAGACAGTCTAGCCCTGAAAGCTCATAAACTCAAGGCATTTCTTAAAATACGGTGGCAAATCGAAGCAAACGATAAATGAGTAAGTGGACACCCCCTTTCAGACTGGGTGTGAACCAAAGGGTTTGTTGGCTGAGGTTCGAGCGCCCTCTTCAGGAACAGTCTGGCAGTGTCCTATTTCGTAACCTCAAATCTGAGCTTCCAAGCGCCATTGCTCCCCACTCCTGCCTGTGGGCCAACGTGTGAAGCTGAGTCCTCTCTCTCAACCCCAGACTACTCTTGCACAGGACCTTTGCTGGGGCCCTTTTGATGAGAGGCTAGTTGGCCTGACCAGGAAGTTTCCCCCAGAGGTGGGCAGATGGGGCCATGAGGCCAGTCCTTCAGGAGCCCTGGGTTTCCAGAACTCTCTAATCAAGGACAAAGGTGCTGCGTCCACCCTTCCCTTGGGTACTTACTCTTTTGCCTCTTGCAAGACCAGTCCCCGCACTACGATGACCTGCCCGGGCCAGAGACCCTGAGGGAGAACACGCGAGCACGGTACCTCCTGGAGGAACACACATGAGAGACGACTCAGAAGGTGACACACGGGGGGGTAGGGGGGCGGGGCTGTCCTTAGAGAGGAGCCACCTGCCCCCAACGGAATTCCTGCGCCTCCCTCGGGGCCAGGGAGCTGAGGACCAAGTAATCCCCTGCCTTTGCACCTGCAGTCAGGAGAAGACTCAGCTCCACTTGGTTTTCCAATGTCCACTGTAGGCCAGCTGTCTGTGGCTGCTTCTGCCCACAGCCATCTGAGGCCTGATCTGGCTGAGTTTGGTGTCCCCCAACTGCCCAGAACGTGTAAAACGCCTCCCCTTCCTGCAGCCTGAACCACATGGGTCTGTTCTGGGGTCTGTCTGTCACCCCCACCAGCCTGTGTAGAGGGCTGGGACAGGTTTGCAAGGCCCAAGGCCTGGAACAGAGAGATGTCACCTAACTGCTTGCAGGATGGAGGAAGCAAAGACAAGAGCGAAACTGGAACTTCAGCCTGATGCTGCCTGTCCCACTCTAGAGCCTGCATGTTGATGGAGGGAGGGGACCCTACTGCTGAGGGCATTTGTCACTAGGTGGGGCTCCTGAGCAGGCCAGGGACTAGGCCTCCAGGATCAAAGAAGAGTACTTGGTTCACTCACCAGTCTGGGGCTTTTTAGCAGGAACGGCTGCAGGGAAAATAAGAACGTGAGAGACATGGAAGACATGCGTGGCTCTGCATAGTGAAATGGGACTCCCTGTATTATTGTTGAGGCCCCATTTGTCTCTCCTAATTGCAAGGTCAGCAGAAAGACGGGGTGAGGTGACTACCATAACAAGTAACAGTCTTGGAAACCCACCGGGGCAAGTCAGCCCTGTCCTGTAGGGTCTCCAAGAATCCGAATCGCCTCGATGCCAGTATCATTCTTTAAAAATTAGTGCTATCTGGGGGTTTGCGGGATACCATTGAGCCACTCGCCACAAGGCCTACACTTTCCACCCATCAGTTGCGCTGTGAGAGAAAGATAAGGTTCATAAAGATCTCAAGTCTCAAAAATCCCAAAGGGAAGTTCTATTCTATCCTACAGGATCACTCGGAGCTTGGACCAACTCTCTGGCAGTGGAGTTGGGTGGGTTCGTCTCCCATGGCAGCAGATGATGACCTGGGACCCAGTGGCACAACCGTGGATCCTCTTGAACTCAGGATCACCACTTGTGGAAACTAGGGGAAGACAAGACAGGGTGGGGGCTCGGTCTCATCCTCTGTGTGGCTTTGGGCAAATGCATGGACCTTACGTCTGATTCTGTCCTGAGAAACCAAGCCCTTGCTACCTCACAGGGCTGCTCTGAACATCGAAAGCTTCAGCGGAGAGGGATCTGACTGGAATGCCAGGGCCCTGCCCACTCCGGGCATCCAACCAGTCCCAGACATTTTCCTCACTGGAAGCCAGGACAGGAGAGGGAAGCCACGTCCTCCAGAGATGGAAGATGAGGGAGCCACATCTATGGCACCTGGGTCCATGGGGAAAGGGGATCCCTGAGCCTTGTAGAATGTGCGAGGCGGCCCAGAGATGCAGGTGATGCTGCGGGGAGAAGGCAGAACCAGCTGGCCTTCTGGCATGTCCGGGGCCACTAGGCCCATTCTTGCTCCCGAAGATACTCACGTATCCAACTGGATATTCTTTGCTGCCCTCCATAAATGGCTGTGCAAAGAGGAAAACAAAACAAGGCAAAACAATAGGCAGGATTCAGACTATCCCAGAGCATCAAGTGGCATTTGGCCTCTCTCCTCTAAAGCTAGGCCTGGGAGGGGACGGAGGCCATTTTACACTGCCACCAGCAGTGTCTGAGTTCCGGTCCCGTACAACCTCACTGCAGGTGTTACTGTCTGTTTTTTATTTCCGTGACTGTCGGGGTGAGGTGGTATTCCAGTGCAGTGTAAAACAGCAGCATTCTATTGTGATGTGGGTGAAAGTTCACAGAGTGCCCTGGTTTTCCATTCAAGAATTCATTTCCATTGCCTTCCCCACAAGGTAAGAGCACACTCCCACTTCCTCCCTGTGTTTACCATTCGGCCCTTCTTTCTTATCCCTTCCTACCTTCTGGGCTTTGCACCCAGGCAAATGCTGCTCTTTTGATCTGCTCCGGTTGCTAGTTCTAAGGAGTGTATGTCTCCCTGGGGGTTGTGTTCACCTTATAGGCCCATTGTCTGACTGTACTTTGGACCAGTGATGAGAAGAGACCATTCTCTGGAGAAGAACATCATGTTTGGTAAAGGAGAGGGGCGACAAAAAGACCCTCGACAAGACTGATAGAATCCAAGACTGCAACAATGGTGCGCAAACATAAGAACAGATGTGAGGAGGATTCAGGACCAGGCCGTTTCATTCTGATGCACAAAGTGCCGCTATGACTTGAAACTGACTGAATAGAACCTACCAACAACAGCAACATTGTCTAGCTGGAAGTTGAGTCGCAGAGATAATTTCAGGTCTGGGCAGGAAGGGGGAGTAAGGGCCACAGTCTCTGGGGTTCCATCAGACCAGTAAGTCTCATCCTTTCTGATTCTGAGTGAGGTTCCACTCTACCCAGGACCTCCTATTGTGACCCTAGTCAGAGTGATAGGCAGTCATAGCTGGGCACCATCTAGTTCTTCTGGTTTCGGGGTCATGGAAGCTGAGGTCCATGGAGTCCATTACTCCTTTGCACTAATCTTTTTCCTTTCATCTTTGATTTCCTTCATTTGCACCTTAGATGACCATTCACAATATGTAGGACATAGAATATTTTCTTTGTGGGCTGTGCCATGTGAATTGATTGGAGTGAGTGCGTGGCCTAGAGCCCCCAGGCCTGTGACTCATTTCCTCAAGCTGTTTGGTTAAAGACTAAGAAGTTCTCATCACTTTGTCTCCTTGTATGTTCTTTCATACTCGTGTAATTCTTTACAGCACGTCTAAATGCATAGGTAGAAATAGCCTCTGTCTAACCTGTATGTATTCACCGTGGGTATCATCCTGCTCATGCTCCCATACCTGTCCAACCTGAGTGTCTATCTCTCTACTCGTAGATTGTTGTTATTGATGTTTACAGGATTGATATGCGTAAACATATTTACCTTTGTTACCTTGAACTCTTGTGCTCTGCCCAGTGTCTTCCTTTTGTCTCAATCATTCTGTGCTGACCTCCCTTTTACTGTATATCGTGTTCCCCCGGGTAAGTCCAAGTCGACCCTCTACTTAGTGAGTTAACCTCCCTTTCCCTTCTCATGTGGTGAGATTTACAGATGGCATTTTTTTTATGCATTTGAAGATTAGACCCTTTGTTGAGTATTCCATAGACACATTTTTTCCCTCAGTGTGGGTTCTTTTTACTCTTTGGGGAAATTCTTTTGATGAGTATTAAGTATTTAATTTTTAGGAAGTACCTCTAATCTAGTTCTTCTTCTGCTGTTAGTGCAGTTTTAGTTATGATTGCAATTTCCCTCTTCTTCCACCATCTTTATAGCTGTAGGTTTTCTATTTAACTCTTTGGTCCACTTTGAGTTATCTTTTGTGTGCAGTGTGAGGAAGGAGCCTGTTTCATTTTTCTACAGATAGATATACAGTTTTGGTAACACAATTTGTTAAAGAGACCACCTCTTCCCCATTTAATGGACTCTGGCCCTTTGTCAAAGATCAATTGTCCCTCGGTGAATGAATTTACAATATGTATTCTCAACTCTGTTCCATTAGTCTAGTGTCTGTTGCTGAATTGGCACTGGGATGTTGTTACTATTCTGGCTATACCAAAAGTTCAGAGATTAAGTAGTGTGAAGCCTTTTACATTGTTGTTCTTCAGTGATGCCTTATTTTTCTGGGACCTTTTCCCTTTCTATATAAAATTGGTTATTTGTTTTTCCCTTCTCCTTAAAGAATGCTGTTGAAGCTTGGATCAGGGTTGTATTCCCTCCATTGGTTGCTTTGGGTTGTATTGACACTTTCACTATGCTACATCTTCTTATCTAAGAGCATGGCATGATATTCCATTTATATACTCATAGGTCTCATTTGGTTTCTTGCACTAGTGTTTTGTAGTTTTCTTTGTATGGGTCTTTTACATCCTGCCTAGATATATTCCTATGCCTTTTAGCTTTGGGGAGCTATTGTGAATGCTATTATTTTCCTGATTTCCTCTTTTACATACTTTTTGTTAGTGTAGAGGACTCCAAATGATTTTTTTTTGGTATGATGATCTTGTATCTTGTTACTTTCTGAATGCTTCTCTTAGTCAAATAGACTCCTTATGAAATCTTTGGGATCTTCTATGTATAGGGTCATATTGTTTGCAAACAGGAATAGTTTTACTTATCAATTTAAATGCCTTTTATATTATTTTCTTGCCTTGGTGTTCTAGCGAGGTCTTGCAGTACAATGTTCATTTAAGAGTTGTGATAAAGGGCATCCTGCTCTGGTCCCCCTTCTCAGGGAGGGGTGATTTCAATCCCTCACTGTTGCAAATAATGTTGCCTGTTGGTTTTGTATTGATGTGCCATATTGTGTTGAAGAGTTTTCTCTTTTTCCCGACTTTGTTGAGCATTTTTATCAGGAGTGGGTTCTGTGATTATTTTATTTATGTGGTGGATTACATTGCTTGGAAGTCTGCATGTTTAATAAATTCCTGGGGTGGGAAGGATCTAACCAGCTGTAGTCTGATTGGATCCCACAGCTCCAGTCATGCACCTTCTAGCCAGGCCCTTCTGTGCCCACCACCACACACACGCAGAATTCCAGACTCCCTTTCTGTTACCACCTTCTCTTCCCTGCTCTGACTCACACCCAGCACCCTGATTGATCATTTTGCCCTCAACTTCCTCTTGGCCCGGGACATAAGAAAGGGTCTAGATGCCAGATACGATTGGAAGCTGCTCGCACCCAGGTCTGAGCACCTGAGAAACTTACATTGATGTTCACGAATCCAACAGCGTTCACCAAGATGTCACCAGATATACCCAGGGTGTCAACCCGTGACAATGGAAGCCGGTAGGCATAGTGGAGGAAGTGTTGTCCATTCACACTCACCTAGCAAGAGAGAGAGAGAGAGAAGCTGGCTTAATGAGGATAACATTCATCGAATTCAGAGTAACCTGTCAGGCACCAGGAAGCACAGCTGCCTGGAGTTTTCTCATTTAACTTCTCAAAACTTCTGCGAGGTAGGTACATCCAGTAGAAACCTGATACTCGACCGCATCAGTACTCGACATAATGGGACTTAGATGCGAAATGTCAAGAACATTTTGTATCTGAGCTCAAGCAAAACATTGGAATCTGACCCGATGCACATGCTTTTTGTAAACAAAAGCAGTTCATGTTTCGGTCACTCAGCGTTAGTTGCTGTTGTTAGTACATGTTGTTTAAACCTTTTGCAGCTGTGCTCCAAGCATTTTGCTATACTTTTGCCTAGTTTTTGTGGCTTTTTGTACTGTTTTTAGATTTTTTTTAAATGGTCCTAAGAAAGGGTTTTCTTTAAAGAATCATCATGATAAGGAGCTGGTTAACTGTGTTGTCGATATTGTTCATAATAATTTAGTAAACCCTTTTAGAAAACAGTTAAGGAAACAGCAGACCACATTAGACAGATATTTTTAGAGAGAGAAAGCCAGCAAGGTCCTAGTGAAAAAAGGCAAAGAAGGGAAAACACTCCTGAAAAGCAGTTACCAGTTGATTTTATGGAAGGAGATTCCCCTTCCAAACAGTAACTCTCTCTCCATCCCTCCTCTCGATATCCGTGTCCACAAATCCAGATCTTCGTCCATCTCAAGGTATGGACCATACTGTAGTTGTTAAAAACTGTTTTTAATGTTGTGTTTCTTATTTTAATTATATTAATTAATTCTGAACTTATTTATCTTGAAACTTCTGTCTGATGTTTTGTATAAAAAGGCAATGTTAAGGTTAAAAACTTGGTCGTTGAGAATGGATTAATCCATTTTTCAGTTATTTCTTATGGTAAAAATTGATTTGGAACTCGACTGCATCACATCTAGAATGGATTAGTGTTGAGGTGCGGGGTTCTACTGTATTACAAATAAGATGCATGTGGCTTAAGCGCTGTAATGTCCCCAAGGCAACCTCGGAACCCAGATCCTTTTAAAATATCTCTTTCTCTCTCCTTCCACAGTCTCTCATTTGGTCTTTTCCACAGACCTTGGAGCAGCAGCAGCAGCAGCAGCAGCATCCTCAGCTCCAGGTAAGGAAACTGAGACTCAGGAGACTGTAATTATCCCACCTCTCACAAGACACCCACGTCTGTCCTTGGGTCTACCTACTACTGCTTCTCTCCCACACACCATCTTCCCCACTGGAGAAATCTAGAAGTCTCCCCTTCTTTCTTTCCAACAAGCTCATATCAGAAGGCAAAGACTGGAGGTCAAGTCCTTTCTCCCTGTCCTCTGCCCCCTCAGCCATACAATGAAAATCATGATAGTATACACCTCGTGGGGCTGTTGCGATGATTCAACCAGTGCCTGCTACCGATTGGGGCCCCATGATGTTGCCATGAATGGAATCAACTTGAAAACAATTGGTACTGCTCTTTAAGTGGTTGCTAGGGTTATGACTGTGCTGCCCTCTCTAGCCATAGGCACTAAAATGGTTTCTTGCCAACATGTGCCCCAGGCAAGGTGGCTTCAGGGGGGCAGCATGAAACCTGGCTTATCAGTTAACTTGGAGCTCTTCTCCATAGTTGCTCTCAGGACCTACCAATGTCACTCAGGACAGTGAGCAACGCAAGGTATTTGCCCGAGGGAAAGGAGGGGCAGAATTACACAAATCGTAGATCAAGCCAACATCCATCTCTTCCACTCACCTTCACCGCCTCATTCCCAAAGAGAAAGAGGATGAGGAAGCTGGCCTCTCTCTGTAGGGCCAGGCCAGGCCACCGGGCCTCCGCTTGCCAGTGCCCACCTTGCAGGGTGTTGCAGATGACATGGGGCTTCATGGTATGAAAACGAGGGTTGAAATGGAAAGCGATATCTGGCGGGGGCTGAAGGCTGCACCCACACTGAAAGTCCACCTGGAACCTGGTGGAAGATCAGGTTCTCAAATGGATACTTGGGGTCGGAAGCCCTCCCTACCAACAGGGTGGCCCTGAAGGCAGAGAGGCACCCCAGCTTGGAGTCATTATGGTCGAGCTTCATCACCCCCACGGACTCCGCCCCTTACCTACGCGCATCTTGAGGAACTATCCCCTGTAGCATGACCATCTTGCCCGTGTGCAGGCCTCCAAAAATTGTTGTGACATAAGGAATCACCTAAAAGAGCAAAGACACACCATCTAGGCAGGCTTTGAAGAAAGACCCAGAGACCCCAATGCCACGTAGGGGGAGGAGTAAGATAAAAAACAAACAAACACAACAACAAGAAACCTCAAGTTTCCCCCAAGTAAAAGGCATTCTTAGTGGGGAAAATTCCTTTTCTCTGAACTGTTCTTTTCCACCTACTCCATCCTCCTGAACCACCATCCTTCAACGCAACATTGCACTAGGGAAGCTAAGTTCAAGTCTCCTGTCCCCTTAAAGCACCAGTGCAGCCTCACTCCTAGCTTCTAGGGGTAGGTAGGCTCCTGTGTTTTCAGTGCTTGAGATAGTTAAGATTTATTGTGCCAACCTGGCTGATAAACACATGTGGGATCAATTGAAGGGCGGAGAGATAAATGACTCGGTAAGTCTCGCCTTTCTACTTCTCAGGTCTCTTGCTTTCTGATGGTCAGACCAAGGTGCAGCTGCCTTTGCCAGTTCTCTGCTTCAGCTGGCAAGGCTTACTTCCTGAAAGACATCCCTGAGAAGAAGCCACATGGACCTACCCCAGTGCAGGCCTGGGTGCTGGAGCAGCTATGTGGAGACCCCTGCCAGCGCTGAGATGCTTACACACTCACTGATTCGGCTTTCCTCCTGAAGTCTGAATCAGTGAGTGTGTTTGCAAGTTTGAAAATGACTTTGTAGATTGGTGTTGACATATGGGCTAATGTTAGATTTATGGCCTTGGGTAGCACTGGGTTAGGATGCTTTCTTAATGTACACTTACCCTTTATATAAAACTCTATCTTATACATATGAGTTTCTTAGGATTTGTTTATCTGATGTACCCAGACTGACACAGTGCTGTTCCCCATCCACTGGATGCCATCCCAGCTCCCAGAAGACTGGTGCCCCGGTTACCTGAAGACTGTGTTCTGGCCTGAACCTGGGAACTAGGAGACAGAGAGTGGACATGTTGGGAACAGGGTTGACCCTGATACCTAGCAATGCCCCCCATTTCTCTACCCGGGCTCTGCCTGCTCCAAGGAGGTGCTGCTGACATTCTTCCACACCTTCTCCTTATTCCAATGCTTCCCTTTGCCTTTGCTCAACCTCTTCATCTGTCAAGACTTCTGCCACCTTCTCTGCCACCTTCTATGCTCTAGGACCTGGGTTCTTCCTTCTCCCACTTGCTCAGGACACTCAGCTGGCTGACTTGGTTCTTAGAGGGAGGCTTGGTGGCTTAAAGGGAGGCACATGGCTGCCTGTTCCCTCAGGGAAGCCACAGCCTCTTTTGTGTCCTTGGGGGACATTCTTGGGAACAGTACAGTGGGCGCTGGGTGAGACTCTGCCACAAGATTGTCCCTCCAGTGCCCTCCAACTCCCCCAAACCTTCAGAAGCCTGCATCAGAGCTCTGGTACACTAAGTTTGCAAAAGGCTGTCATTTATAGTGAAAGCTCTAAATGCGTTTATGAATCACTAAATAAATGCAGCCACCGATGAATTTCTTCTCACCGTTCATCAGCAGCATGAATAGCGTTGCCCTCTGGTAGCCTACATTAGCGAGTGAATGGTTGTCCCTTCCCTAGTCAGTCCAAGGAGAATCAGCAGAGCCTTTAGGGACTTGCCTGGTGTGCCTTTCATGGTATTTGGGGTGCATAGTCATGAATCACATCCTGACTGCCTTGGTGAGAGGACCCTGAACCAATCTTGTAATGTCTTCTGCCTAACATAATGTCCGAGTCCCAATCATGGTTCTGTTCCCACTTCTATAGTCCCAGGTGTAACCGCGATGGATTGAAATGCCATCGACCATGCTATTTCCTTTGCCCTCCGTGTCCTTTTGAAGCAGCTGAATCTCTGCAGTCCCTTAGACGCCAGCACGGCCTTGTACTCAGGGGGTCCCTCATCCAGATGAAGTGATCCCAGCTCCTGCCTGCGAGCAGCCCGGCCCCTTAATTAAGGAAGCTAATGCAGCTCTCTGAGGAGGTGAGGGCCGAGTCGTGGCAAAATGACAGTGCTTCTCAGTCCAGCAGAGCCCATGGGACAGGGGTCCTTCTGGGAGTCCCAAGTTCACTGCCACGGAGTCCATTTTGATGCACAGCAAGACTATATGACAGAGTAGACATCGTTGCTTCGGGTGTCTGCGACTAAATCTTCACAGGAGCAGACAACCTCATCTGCAGACAGCCTCATCTTTCTTCCATGGAGCTGTTGGCGGGTTTGAACTGCCAATCTTGCTGTTAGTGGCCCAATGCTTAACCCATAGAACTACCAGGGCTCCTTTCTGGGAGGTTCAGGCTTCTGAAATTCTGCCCTGGTACTGAGAAGGAGGAGAAGGAAAGGAAAGCCCTCACCACCCCCTGGGGACGAGATTGCTGAGTGTCCCCTCCACAGATAACCAGTGTCCCCTCCATTCCCAATAATACTTCCCCATGCCCCACCCCAGATCCTAAAAAAAAAATCCCATACTTTCAGGGACACAGCACTGCCTCACCAGGCTCCCCTGTTTTTGAAATGCAAGGATCTGGAAAGCCCAGCAGACATTCAATTCACACCCAAGTAAGAATTAGCTGGAAAGCCACCTTGCCAGGGAGGCTAAGTGAGTCCCAAGACTGAAGTCTTCTGCACCCCAAGCCCCAGAAGGCTCCAGATCAGAGCACTGCTCACCGGCTGGAAGACTGGCGGCTGCAGGATGAAGCTGTCAGGAAGTGGGTCCAGCTTTTCACCAGGTGACATGGGGGCAGGGACAACTCCACCTTAGGCTGCCAATTTGGAGTCCAGGAGGCCTGTCCCTGCTGGGCAGGCTCACTCCCCTTAGACCGGATCTTAAAGCTGCAGGCTGACTCTCCCAGCTGTTCAGCCTCACCTGCGCCCTAAGCTGCTAGAGCAGGCAGTCCTTGGCGGGCGCCTAAGCCCTTGCACAGGTGAGCCAGCAGCCTGGTTGGAAGGAGGCTGGCTGCAGATCCCCTGACCAGGGGCCAGGAGCTTGCACTAAATGCTAACTGTCAACCCACCCCTCCGGGGCTGAAGCGCATGGCTATCACAACAGGAGGCCAGGGCAGACTCCTCCGAGGTGACAGAGCTAGTGGTTTCCGGGGTGGCAGCCCGCCAACCTCACGCGGTCAGGGGAAAGGGAAGAGGGTGGGCCTGGTGTACACGTGTGCCAAGCAGAAGCCCCGCCCCCAGCTTCCTGGAGAACCTTGAGTGGCTTCCTGGGCTCCCCTCCCCTTCCCTCCCTCCCCAGGCCGCCTGCAAAAATTTGAGTTTCTTATCCTCATTTCCTTCACCCATTCCCCACTTTCTTAAACTCTTGAGTTTTCCAGCCTCCTGGGGCTGCCTTTCAGCACTAGATGAAAGTGGACAGGGGGCGGGGCTAAGAATGTCAGTGAGAGGGGGACAGAGGGGAGGAGAGGGGAGGGGAGAGGAGAGGTCCTTTAGGTACAGAAGGAGAGCACACAGTTCCATTGAAGGACGCCTTTGCTCTGTGTGCCTTCGAACAAGTCATGCCCCTCTTCTGGGCCACAGTTTCAACATATTTCATTTGAGCAGTGAGCCCAACAACGTGTCTCATGGGGACCTAGGGGTGGAGCCAAGAGACCTGCTTATAGAACTCCCAGTGAGGCTTTAGGACTTGAGTTTTTCCAACTGTGGTTGAAATTCCAGCAAGACTTCCTTTTCAACAGCTGTCCAACCTCTTGACTTTATCCTGAGTTGGAAGGACCCAGGATCTGACCAGTGTCAGCAGCTTGGTTTCCCAGCAGGACTTGGTTGGGTAAAGGTTCAAGTCCATTGGAGAGGAAGGGCAAGTGATCAGAAAGACCCTTGGCTAGGGCCACTCAAGATGTGCTCGGTGGGCCAACACCAGGGTTACCTGCAACTGTGGTGGAAATGCACATCATCAGGCCCCACCATGGATCTCCTGAAGCTAAATCTTGGGAGGGGAGGGTCAGGGGGCAAAAATCTGTATTGTAACACATCCTCCAGGTGATTCAGATGCATCTTAACTGTTTTTTATTTAAAAGAACATTTTTATCTTGGTTACAGTAATGCCCTTTGTAGGTTTTCATTGTTGAATGCAACTGCACAGGTTAGAAGTTTGAGTCCATTCAGAGGCTCTTGAAAAGAAAGACTGGGTGAAAATCAGTCATTGAAAATCCTGTGGAACATACCTTTACTCTCTGACACACATGAGCAACGCCACAAGTAGGAATCAAGTATGTTTGTATTTATTTGTGTCGCAATTCAACAGCATGTAATATGACTATCTTAGTTTAGTTTAGATTCCAAGATGCCAGAACTCTCAAAATGCACTGCCATCAAGTCAATTCTGTCTCTGT
The DNA here is from genome assembly GCF_050624435.1 of Tenrec ecaudatus. NCBI lineage: Eukaryota > Metazoa > Chordata > Mammalia > Afrosoricida > Tenrecidae > Tenrec > Tenrec ecaudatus. The sequence continues at coordinate 9,931,825 of NC_134533.1, forward strand.
GGGTTTCTTTTTATTGTTATTATTACTTTTTTTTTTTTTTTTTACAATTTCACCATGCATGTTAACTTCTGAGAAACACTGGCCAACTTATCCTAAGTGGAAGGACTGTGGGACGAGTCAAAGGGTTTATTCGGTCCTTGTTGGAAAGAAAGTACTGGAACACCAGCGGCACTTGTTTGTGGAAGTGCGACCAGAGTCATGTCTGCACAGCAGAGGAATGGGGCAGTGGTTGACGGTGGGTAGGGACCCCACGCCCTGCACTGGGAATCAGATCTCCACCCTGGTCCCAGACCAGACAACAATGATCTTGTGGCAAATGATAAATGTGATTAAGAGGATGGTGGCTCCCCCCAGCCCGATCCCCATCTCAGCCTCAGTGCCTTAACCTGTGCGGCAAGGTAAGAGAATGAGCTCTAAGTTTCTCCTGCTGGGCTCCCATAGAAATTGCTACAGGGGCCTTCGGAGAGCTTGCAGTAAGGGGACAGCAGAAGGAAGAAGGACTTTGTGTCTCAAAACACTCCATGAGCTCCTCCCAGCTCAAGACAAGGAGAGGATCTTAGACTTAGGGTCTATATGTATGTTGCTCAGTTGGGAAGGACAAGGCCCTCTCTGTGCACCAGAGTGAAGGGGTACTTGAGAGAGAGAGGTTCAAGGAAGGGCTGATGATGGTAGGATAGTGGTTCTCAACCTGTGGGTCGCAACCCCTTTAGGGTTCAAAGGACCTTTTCACAGGAGTCGCCCAATTCATCACAGTAGCAAAATGACAATTAAGAAGTAGCAATAAAAATAATTTTATTGTTGGGGTGTCACCACAGCATGAGGAACTGTATTAAAGAGTCGAGGCATTAGGAAGGTTGAGAACCACTGATGTAGGAGATCCAGTGGTTCCCAATGACCTTGACAGTGGCAAGGGGCAAACCCTTCCACCCTCATCGCAGCTCCCTATCCATCAAATTTTCATCAGAGCACCTTCATGTGAAGGGTGATTTGTTTGATGCTTGTGTCCTTGTTCTTGCTCCATCCTCATGTTGCTATGGTGCAGTCCGCTGTCGCAGCCACTGTGTCCATCCATCTCTTCGAGAGTCTTCCCCCTTTCCACCAACCTGCTAACTTTACCAAGCATGATGGTCTTTTCTAGAAATGGTTGCTCCTGATAACACTTCCAAAGTCCTCTTCACTAAGTCTCTCCATCCTCACTTCTAAGAAGCAGCCTGGATGTGCTTTTTCTAAGATGGACCTGTTTGTTTTTCTGGCAGTCCACAATATTTGAATATTCTTTGCCAACACCATCACTCAAACACATTACTTCTTTTGACTCGTCCTTATCCATTGTCCACTTTTTACATGTGTATGAGACGATTGAAAATGTCATGATCCGGGCCATGTGTCTTCATCTCAAAGTGACATCCTTACTCTTCAACCCTGTAAGGAGTTCTTGCACCGCAGACTTGTCTCATGAAATGCATCATTTGATTTCTTGACTGCTGCTTCCTTAAGCATTGACTGTGAGTGCAACTGAAATTAAAGCTGTCACATCAATGCTCCATTTATTATTAGATGATCTATTGGTCCAGTTGTGAGGGTTTTGCTTTTCTTTATATTGAGTTGCAATCCATACGAAAGGCTAAAGCCTTTGCTTTTCATCACCAAGTGCTTCAAACTCTTTACTTTCAGCAAGCCAGGCTGTAAAATCTTCAATGTCTCCATCTTTGACTTAGTTGGTTGATGTGTAATAGTTGTAATGCCTGCTCTTCTTTGTAGACATACAGACATTATCCTGTCACTGGCAGCCTTGTACTTCAGGATAATTCTTGAAAGTTCTTTTGAATAATGAGGGCAACAACATTCCTCTTTAATTCGTCTTTCTCAATATTGTAAGCCATATGGTTGTCTGATTCACAATGTCCAATAGCAGTCCATTTCAGCTTACTAATGCCTGAAGTGTCCCTCTTAATGTATTCTATTTCATTTTTGATGACTTCAAAATTTTCTAGATTCCTACATCTTGCATTCCACATTGTGATTAGTAAGACATACTTGCAGCTGTTTCTTCTCATTTTGACTCATACTACATCAGCAAATAAAGGTCCTCAAGCTTCGTTCCATTAAGGTCGTTAAGACTGACTGTCTTGAGGAGACAGCTCTTCCACATGTTTATTGAGTGACTGAAGTAACAAGGGATGGATTATTACTCTCCTCTGGCCTGTCTCCTCTGCCGTTCTCCCACAAAGTGTGAAATTGTGATACAAAGCACATACTCTTCTCTCTGGCCAGAAATTATATTGGAGAAATTTACCTCTGTGCTTCAAATGCCAAGGCACACTCTGGGAAGCACGGCCCAGGTCTTGAGGGTTGCCTTCTCACCCAGTCCTTAATCCAGGAGCTTCTTTTAGAGTCTCTGCTTGGTGAGTGTAACTGCGTGGGTCTCGGGAGGGACTAATGCCTAGATTAACCTACTTTGGTCTATATGGCTCCCTCTTTTCCAACTGACTCCTTTCTAGGTGACTGGACATTCCCTTCTGAATTTTGCTCCTCCTGGGGACAATGTCCCATGAACATAAGGTTTTTTTCACCTCCTTAATGAGACTATTCGGGGGGGGGGGATCTTAGGTAAGAAGCATGCACAGGACCTAATAATGGAATAAGAGCGACCGATGAAAGAGAACAAGCAAAAAAAATGACTCCAGCACCTTGAGCCCGACAACAGGGAAGATGAGCGACATTCACAGAAACCAGGGAGCTGTCGGGTCTGATGTTCAAGGGTGACAAGCTGGTGCTTTGCAGCCAAGAGCACTCGGTGCAGGTGGGGGTAAGTGCAGGCACCAGTCTGCACAGAGACTGCACATAGGAGATGTTGAATCAATGTTTGTTGAAGGGATGACGTCTTGAGCTGACCATTTTGATTTATTTTGGTGTTGCTCTTACGCCAAGGATCCCTAAGGGTGTAGTGAGCTACGCATTGAGTTGCCAACTATGAGGACAAGATGTGTACCCACCTGTCATTCTTCAGGAGAAAGATGAGGCTCTCTGCTCTCATAAGGGGTTGAGTCTCAGAAACCCGAAAGGGTAGTTCTACTCTTGTACCGAGCATTGGAATAGACCCCGTGGCAGTGAATAGTCTGCCCCACAAGTAAGGTTTGGCAGCTGCTGCCATTTTTTTTCATACTTGACTGCTTTGGTGCTTCAGGGAAGCAACATTGGTTCTTCCTTCAAGAAGTGTGCAGTCTAATTGGAGGAAGAAGATACTACACTTACATTGTTTTTTAAAAAGAATCAAAGGAACCAAGCCAGCTTCTTTTTAATGATCTTTCCCTTTCCCACGGGAACAAAAACAGAACGATTTTAACAACAGCAGCAAAAAACCACAACCATAAAAGAGGTAGAAATATGATAAGATAGAAACACGATGCTCGTTCTTGAAAACCTGAAACATGACAGGGGTGGCTTGGATCACAGGTGGGAATGGAGAGATTGTCAAGAAGACATGCTGAGAAAACTGGGAGAAAGAAAACAGGATCCCTGCCTCCTATGCACACATAAATCGATTACAGATAGAAACAATAAAAAGGGTAAAGTCTTGAAAGTTTACAAGAAAATATATTTATTGCTTGCTGGTAGGTGCTGTTGGGTTGGCTCCGACTCATGGCAATGAACAGCAGAACGAACCACTGTCCTGTCCAGTAGCTGCAACCATCAGCTCAAGGAACCACGGGGGAGTAGTTCTCTGATGTCACGTCAAGGAAGCCCTTTGTAAAAGGACACAGAGAAATAACCAAAAAAGAAAACCCCAATGTCAAACTCAATGCCGTCAAATCATTGCGTAACGACCCTACAGGACAAAGTAGAAGTGCCCCCCGCAGGCATCTGAGAGCATAACACTTCACTGGAGTAGACAGCCTCACCTCTCACCTGAGGAGCGGCTGGTGGTTTCAAACTGCTGGTCTTTCTGTTAGCAGTCCAGCATGCAGCCACTATGCCATCAGCTCAGTCCCCCCCCCAAAAAAAGACTGAAATTATACTTCATTAAAGCTAACAACTTCACTTTATCAAAACATCATAGACATGTAGGACCCCATCCAGTCTGGTCCCTAAACTCCAGACCTCATTGGATGATTGCCCTGGAGTCTAATGCACAGCTTCATCTGCCTGCATCGCTCGAAACATGGAACTGCCTTCCGGGTGGAACCACTGGACATGGGTTACCCCAGCCTAAAAGTCTAAAAGGCAATCATACAACCATGACTTGAGCTGGAACCAATAACAAAAGAAGAGCTCTTTGGTGTGGAAGCTCTTTCTTTCATGGGTATTGTGGTAGGCAGGTTTTTTGTGCCAACCTGGACAAGAGGAAGATGTGGGATTAATCAGGTCTCAGTTTGACTGGAGGGCAAAGAGATAAATGGCTCAGCAAAGGCCTGACCCTATCTCTCTTGCTCTCTGGTAATCAGGCCTTTTCCTAGTGGTGTGGTTGCTTTAGCTAGTTCTCTGCCTCAACTTGTGAGCTATACTACCTGTGCGACAAGCCAACCCATGGATCATGTAGCTAGAGTTTGAGGTTCCTGTAAGTCCTGCTTCACCACACTGCTGGTGTGTACATCGCTTGAGCTTAAGGCTATTGGATCCTGTCATCTTACATTGTTTGAGTTCCATATCACATCTGGGTCTGCTTCACTCAGGTAACCATAAGGTTGGTGTTTCAAGCCTATCAGCCGCTCCTCAAGAGAAAGATAAGGCTTTCTATACCCCACAGGGACAGTTATACTCCATCCTATAGGGTCACTATGAGTCAGAATTGATTCGATGACTGTGAGTTGAGTGAGAGGTGTTGGTGAAGATGTGACTTAACCACGGACTTTTATATGTGGCTGACCAAGTGAGATTGGTACAGCCAGTGGGAAACTGTCTTAGTGTTCCTTTGTAAAGTTGAACATTTCCAGTGTTCTCTTGCTTGTATGCAACACTGTTTACTTTTCCACTATTTCCAACCCCAAACTGGGAAGGAAGAGGGGGATTCCAACCAAACACTGAAAATTAAAAGAAGAAAAAATGCCAACAATGGCTGTATCGCTGGATTCCTAACTCGTGGTATGTCATTGAATCTTGCACAGCAGTAAAACTTGATCGCAGGCTTATACCTCAACATGGATGTATCATAGAAACAAATTTGAAAGAAGCAAGTTGCCGGTGACAACATACACTAGGATACAAGTTTTACAAAACAGAAAACATAAAAAAAAAAAACAGTGTGTTGGGCATACAAACAAGCAGTCACAACCACGATTTGAGAAATAGTTGTTACTCTGAGGACTAAAGTGCACTGGACCTGAGTCATGGGCCTCTCCGTTGCATCATGCACTTGTGAAAGTTGTTTATTGACTAAGGAAAGGCCGCAGAGAGAAGATGCATCTGAATCGTGGTGCTGGAGAAGAATATTTAAAGTATCGTGGACTGTCTTGGAAGAAGCAAAGCTAGAGTGTACCGTAGTGGCAAGGATGGCAAGACTTCATCTTACACACTTTGGACATGTCAGGAGAGACCATCCCTGGAGGAGGACATCATGTTTGGTAAAGTGGAGGGGGCAGTGAAAAAACAAGAAATCCCTTGACGAGATGGATTGATACAATGGCTGCATCAATGGGCATAAGAACAATTGTGAGGTTGGCACAAGATCGTGCAGTGTTTGAGTCTGTTGTGCCTAGGGTCGCTGTGGGTCGCAGCCAACCTGTGGCACCTGATATCAACATTGAGACAAGTCAGGTGTGTTAGTCTGGATAGACTAGAGAAACAAATCCAATGACACACATGTGTGTGTAAGAAAGAGATTTATATACAAGAGCAATTGAACATTGAGAAAACATCTCAGCCCAGTCCAGATGAAGTCCATAAGTCCGATATTAGCCCATCTGTCCAATACCAGTCTATAAAGTCCTCTTCAGACTCATGAAACACATGCAGTGATGCTGAGTGTAGAAGATCACAGGCCGGTGGGTAGAGTCTTTGGATCCATTGGCATTGGAAGCATCACTGGCAGGGGTCTCTGCATGGCTTCTCCAGCACCCAGGGCTGCATCAGGGTGGGTCCGTGTGTCTTGTCAGCTGCTATGTCTCCCAGGATGTGACAGAGAGAGTCTCCCACCCCCAAGGAGGAAATACTGGATTTCCCAGAATTCTCAGGAGAAGGCCATGCCCACAAAGAGACCTCATTGGCTATGATCTGATTGACAGGTTAGACTCCACCCCTACATTCTTAATCCTCAAGTTGACAAATAATTATATAACTACCACCGATCACCCTTTGTCAATTTGACATGTTCACATAACTCTACAACCACATATAATTTTCAAACAATAATAAAATCATATCTGTAACTAACAGGATAAAACTAAAAGGCATATGATTCCATGTGTGCCACCCTCCTTGAAACATAATATTCTGTAAGTGAACAAAACAAAAATATCCTAGGCCTAACAATTGCAGTTAAGCAACACCTATCCCTTAGTCCTATAATCCTATCAATATATTCCCCGACCTAATGAGGCCTCTGTGTAGGCATGGCCTTCTCCTGAGAATTCTGGGAAATCCGGTATTTCCTCCTTGGAGGTGGGAGACTCTCTGCTCACACCCTGGGAGACAAAGCAGCTGACAAGACACATGGACCCACCCTGATGCAGAGACCCCTTCCAGCACTGAGATGTTTCCAATGCCACTGGACCCAAAGACTTTCTACCCACCGGCCTGTGATCTTCCTGCATTTGGTGTCATTGCATGTGTTTCGTGAGTCTGAAGAGAACTTTATAGATTGGAATCAGACATATAGGCTAATATCGAACTTATGGACTTCATCTGGACTGGGCAGGGATGTTTTCTCAATGTTCAATTGCTCTTGTATTTAAATCTCTTTCTTACACACACATGTGTGTCCATGGATTTGTTTCTCTTGTCTACCCAGACTAATACATCAGGGCATAGGAGCCACAACGCCCATGATAGAAGCTACCATAGTGACCTTGAAAGCCCCCAGGGACCTACACAGGGATAAGCCTCTGTGACTTCCCTCTAACCATAACTGGGGGCTGGGAATAACCTGGTGATGAGACAGAGAGTATTGTAGACATGACTGTAATTGATGCAAATGACAACCTTGCCCTCTGATCTCTCTTGATACACTTTGTGCTTGATTTGGTTTGCAATGTTTTGTGGGGTTTTTTTCTTTTCATATTGGGATTTACATATGTTGTATTTTGTCATTTTTTGGTAGCCTCGACTCTCTGTTATGTATTTTTCTATGTTTTTCAGTGTAGAAACCCCAGGATGGATCAATCTATAGAGACAACAACTAGAGGAAGGATTCCCGGGGGTGGGGGATATGGCAGGGGAAGTTGGGGGTAGTGGTGGCAATGGGGAGCTGACATCAGAGTACAGGAAGGAAGAGAATGCTTTGAAACTGATTGTGGCAACGATTGTGCAACACTGTTTGATAAGACCGAACCACGGAATGGTACGCTGGCTGGATTAGGTTCTAAGAAGATGAGTCGAAAGAGAAAAAGAAGAGACGCTCCCTTGGGTTGGAGAGGCCAGGAGGTAGGTGAAGGCAATCAGACAGAGCCCGAGCCATCGATCATGTGTATGTGACAGCTCGGAAGCAGGAGCTATGATGTGAGTGTGCTTCCAAAGGTGGATGAGAGGAATGGAATGTAAAGGTAATGGAAGTTGTCCACCAACCTTTGGAAGCTCTCAGATGAATAGGTCCTGGACAACTGAACCTAAACGATTGTATGTGGCTAAACCAAAACCAAACTCGCAACGATCGAGTCTGTTTCTACTCATAGCAACCCAATACGGCAGAGTAGAGCTGATCTCGTGGTTCCCAGACTAACTTTGTATGGGAGTAGAAAGCCTCCTCTCTCCCCAGGAGAAGCTGGTGGTTTTGAACTGCTAATCTTGAGTTTAGCAGCACAGCACCACCAGAGCCCCTCCTCATCATGAGGACTCAAACACATCGCCATCGAGTTGAAGACGGCTCATAGCAACCCTATTGGACAGGGTCCTATACTCAATGCTGTAACCCTGTACAGGGGTACAAAGACTCGTCTTTTTCCCCATGGAGCGGTGGGCTGGTGGTCTGAACCTGTGACTTGTGGTTAGCAGCCCAATGCGTAACTACTACACCATCATCATGAAGGTGTTGCAAACCAGGCACCCTTGCGTCTGTTGTAACCATGAGCCTGCGTGCCGTCTGTCCTCCCATCCCATCCCCCTACACCCACCGGCACGAGCCCCAGCCGTTTGCGATGCACCGGCCCTGCCTTAGCCCGGTCGCTGCCACCGCAGCCCCTAACTGGGCTGCCTCAGCGCCCAAGACCAGGTGGCTCTGTGGATCAGAGGCCACTTCCACTGGACCTGGGCCCTCGCGTCCTGCCTTGAGAGGCCTGGGGTTGCTGGCGGGCTGCCGCGGCAGGATGGGCCTGGCCTCCGATGCCCAGGGCAAGCGTGGGCTCCGCCGCCCTCAGTTTCCCGGGTCTAGCAGCAAATCCACCGCAAAAGCCTCTGGTACTTGGGTCCCCAGGGAGGCGGGGCCTGCTCCCTGACAGTTGGCAGGGAGATAGGGCCCTTCCCACAGGTCATCCAGAGCCAGGTTCCCGCCACGAGCAGACGCCCCAGAAAAGCCACCCGAGTTACCATTTGATTATGAGAAACACCTGTTATACACAGTGAGGGAATGTTCTAGAACAGTCTTTATAATTAATTTAAACAGACACTAGGAGCCAGGTGAAAACTCAAAACCAAATCTGTGCCCTTGAGTCAATCCCCACTTATTGAGACCCTATAAGACAGGGGAGAACTGCCCCTGTGGGTTTCTGAGACTATCATTGTTTATGGAAGTAAAGAGTCTTCACATTTTCCAGTGGAGTAGCTGGTGGTTTTGAACTGCTGGCCTGGTAGTTAGCTGCTCCATGAGTACCCACCAGGCCACTATCTTTCCATTCCAGTTGGAAGTGAGCCTGAGGTGGCAGCTCCCGAAAAGAGTGGTTCTAGCTCCAGAGAAGCTTCTAAAAGAGCTGAGCACCAAGATTTTTGCTACCTGGGGTCAGCAGTTCAAAACCACCAGCTGCTCCGGGGTAGCAAGAGGAGGTTTTCTACTCCTGTAAAAGTTATAGTCTCAGAAACTCAAAGAAGTAGCTCAACACTGTCCTACAGGGTCACTGAGTCAGAATTGACTTGATGGCAGTGAGTTGAGTTGGGTTGGGTTGGGTTGGGTTGGACAACTCTCAGTTTTCCTTTGCCCAGATTCCTCCTCCAGGGAGTTGAGAGTCTCTCTGTCACTGAAGAACTAACTCAGCCACTGCCAGTACCTCGTCCCATGATCATTCACCAAGAACTGTCCCAAGAGCTTCCCAGGAGCCAGGCAGGGTTCTGGACTAAGCTTTGGGGCCACTTCTGCATAGTCACCCAAAACCAAAAAACCAAACTCACTTCCATTGAGTTGATACAACCCTATAGGACATAGCAACCCTATAACACAGTGTAGACCTGCCCCTACAAGTTTTTGAGAGGTACTCGAATTCTCCTCTCGTGAGTTGAGACCTCCTAAAAGGCCACTGTGGTTTAAGACCTGATCTTCTTTTCCTTGACTTAGAAAACTCTGTGGCAGGGCAGATGCCGACACCACCCCCGCCCAAGTCACCCAAGTCACCCCAGCAGGCAGCGTCAGACCAGGGACGAAGCGGTCAGCAAAGGTAAGCTCCATGGTATGAGAGGACTAGGTCTTTGAGCTGTAGACAAGCCTTTGGAAGAACTGGCCTTGAAGGCTGTAGTCTGGTGGTGAAAGTAGGGCAACACACATGACTTCCCAGAAATGTGGATCTGATTATTAGGGGGGCGGGGATGGAGAAAAATGAAACTTCTCTGAGCTCACAGTTCTACCCAGAGTGGGTCAAGCTGGCCAAGGGGTGGGACAGAGGGCCTTGGAATGCATTTCATTAAAAGCCATCACATACCATTTCCTCCTCCTAAACTCTGATCAAGTATTATTTTGACAAGCCAGGGATGGGATTATTCGCAAATAATAATAACAAATTCTGAAGCTACTCATGACTGCCATAGCATGTTTGACAGCCATCAGAAAACCAATCAACAGAAAACCAGTCAACAGATGGGATAGCTCCCAAGGAACAATCTCAGAGGGAAGAGTTTCTTGACTCCCACAACCTAAAAGTATCTTAAAAGCCACCCATGTGAAGTGATCTCTCATACCGATTTCCCAATAACTGTGCACTACCATGTGAAACTCACCCAGGGAGAAGGCTGAAGGGGATGCGATAGCGATACCCAGCCAGAAGAAAACAGAGCTGAACTCAGCCACAACGCCTGGGAGTCCAGGCAGGTCCTTAAAGCAAGAAGCAGAGGTAGGTACAATAATGGAATTTTAGACTCCGTGGCTCTTCAGCTTCTGAACCATTGCTGGGTGTGGTGGATGTGACTTTATTTCAATGGTGTTTCAGGCTACAACACTCCCCCACCCCATTCCCTTTCTTTAATCTGTTATAATTGAGGTTTAAAACTCAAACTCAAAGGAGCCTTGGTGGTGTAGGGGTTGCATGTTGGGTTGCTAACCTCAAGGTCACAGTTGGAAACAACAGCTGCTCCTCAAGAAAGGGAAAGATAAGGCTTTCTTCTCTCACAGGGGCCTATACAGATACGGTGAGTCTGAATTAACTCGACGGCAGTGAACTTGAGCATGGAAGTATGACTGATCAAGGCACAGTCATTGGGACACACTTGAAAGAGACCACAGTGGTTATTCACTGGGCTGTGATCCACATGGTCAGCAGTTCCAAGCCCCCAGCAGCTCTGCAGGGAAAAGACCGGGCTTTCTACTCCCATACACTGTTACACTCTCAGAAACCCACAAGGGGTCGCTAGGAGTCAGCATTGACTTGACAGCAGTGAGTTTTGAGTGAGAAACATCCATGAAACCATCACCAGAATCAAGATTGTCCTTCCGTGGGCCCTGTTGCAGTCCCTCCCTCTTCTCACCCCCAGGCCCCACCCCCATGCAACAACTGATCTGCTTTCTGTCACGATAGATTAGATTGCCTTTTATTGCTGGTTTTTAAGGGTTAATGAGGGCGAGTCAAAAGCATTGGTCTGAGGGCTCCAGTGAGTACAAGCACGGCTTATTCCAAACAGGATGTGCCTGGCTGGTTGTGTTTATTTTATTTACACGTGGTTCTGGAATCGGGGTGGCTGCAGCAAACTTGCCTTAGTCTCTTTCTCTCCCTGCCTGCCATGTAGTCGGTGCCAACTCACCACGACCTCATAGGACAGGGTAGAACTGTCTCTGTGGGGTTCCGAGACTGAAATTCTGTATAACCCTTTAGAACAGTGTTTTTCAACCGTCCTAGTGCCATGACCCTTTAATACAGGTCTTCATGTGGTGGTTAACCCCCTAACCACAAAATTATTTTCATTGCTACTTCATGACTGTCATTTTGCTACTGTTCTGAATTATAGACCCCCAAGGGGGGTCGCGACCCACAGCTTGAGAACCTCTGCTTTAGAGGGTGTAGCAAGCCCTGGCCTTCTCCCTTGGAGTGGCTGGTAGTTTAGAATGGCTGACCTTATGGTTAACAGCCCAATAAGTAACCACTACATCACCAGGGTGCCTAAAAAAGGGCGGCGGGTAGGTCCAATCAAGACAGTGACTTCCGAGGAGATCTGCTGGGCCAACTCACCTCAGAAGGTTATGGTGACAATTTGGGGGGATTTTCAAAGGGGTAATCTTTGAAAGGTTTTTCTCAAAGGACACAGGATGATCCTGAGGGCTTATTGTGAAGAAGTTTTAAGAAAAGTGTAAACTGGGATTGGTGAGAAAAGAGCCAGAAAAGTTGTGCAGAAGAATCATCTTTACATCGCAACAAAGCACCTGCTAATTCTTCCAGGGCAGCAAGGTCTGTCTCCCGAGAGTCTGACTGGGAAAACTCACTCCATCCACCCTCTTGCCCTCATCTTGCCCCTTCAGACTTCTTTGTGTTCCCCAAGCTCAAAGACCACTGAAAAGCAACACAGGTTTTCAGTCTCCAAGGATACCAAAGTACCGCTTCCATGTGGTATAAAATCAGAGAGCAAAGAATTCTTCCGGGAGGGCTAGCAAGAACGAAAGACCACCTTGAGAAGAGCACAGCCCTAGGTGGAAGACAGGTCAAGAAACGATAGGGTCACATTGTAATATGTTTGTTTCATAAAGGAGCCTGTGATTTTATAGCAATACTTTTGACTCACCCTTGTTGGTGGCCAGAAAGCACTATGGTGACACAGTGGTTACTCATTGGGCTACGAACCATAAGGTCAGTCGTTCAAAACTACCAGTTGCTCCATAGGAGAAAGATGGGGCTTTCTACTCCAATAGTTAGTCTCTGAAATCCACAGAGGCAGTTCTGCCATGTCTTAGAGGGTTACTATGAGTCATCATCAAATTGATGGTGGTGAGTTTTGGTTTTTGTGGCCAAGTTCTCTGAAGAGCAAACTCCTAATGTGTGTTATCCTGGGTACATTAGGGAAACAAATCCACAGAAACTCATATGTATAAGAGAGAGTTTTATATAAAGGGTAAGTGCACATCAATAAAACATCCCAACCCAGTGCTGCCCAAGCTCACAAATCCCATATGTCTGACACCAATCCACAAAGTCCTTCTCCATCTCACAAAACATACACTATGGCATCGACTGCTGGAGGAAAGCCAAGTCAGTGAATGTGTAAGCATCTCAGCACTGACAGGGGTCTCCACACTACTGCTCCAGCACCCAGGGCTGCATCCGGGTAGGTCCATGAGGCTTCTCCCCAGGGATGTCCAGCAGGAAGTGAGCCTTGCCAGCTGAAGTAGGGAACTGGCTAAGGCAGCTGCACCCTGGTCCGACCATCACAAAGCAAGTGACTCAAAAACTCAAAAGGCAAGGCATTTATCCTTCCGCCCTTCAATTAACCCCACCTGTGTTTATCGTCCAGGTTGGCACAATAAACTTTAACTATATCAAAATATAAAAGTTCTCCCAATATCAGTTAAGAAACAAACAAGCAAACTAAAAATCAACCTTGCTGGAAAACTCATGTAGGCCTGCATGGGGTGAGGGTAGGGGTTAGAAAGGGCGATAGTTTAGAATTAAGTAAGATTTCTTCACTACTGAAGAAAGGCAATCCTAACTTTCCCTAGTGAGTGAGTACAAAGTCCACCCTGGACTTTGAGAAACTCCTGAAGATTATTTCCGCTCCCTGGGTGGTTCAAACAGCTTGTACTTGACTACTAGCTTAAAGGTGGTTGGTTCAAAACCACCCACTGGTACCAAGGTAGAAAGACCTGGCAGTCTGTTTCTGTAAAGATGACAGCCAAGAGAACCTCATATCCTACTGACCACCGAGTGATCCTAACTTGCAACTGTCCTGTAGAGACAGTCTCTGAATCCTGATTAGGAGAACAATGTGGGGCAGATGAAGCACCACAGAGTTCTGTGTAAATCCGTGGACATACGTGGAAATCCAGGCCTTGTGCTAAGTGTTTTAAGAAACAAAACATGGTCATTATTGTGTACTAATTAATCATCAGAGAGCCCGAGCCCTGGACCTCATGGTCCATATTCCACCCCCGGGTGATTTTACCATCTTGCGGCTATGAATAGCAGGACAGGTGATGCCTACATTTCTGTCTTCAGTGAGAATCTTGCTCCCATCTATCCACCAATCATCAACACAACGCCTACCTGAGGGCTCCCCTTGTGTGTCTGATTGACATTGCGTGTGTTCACAGGGAACTTCCAATATTCTCCCCCTAGCCCACTCTTCCTTGACGTTCCTCTTAATCGATGCTGTCACAGCGCTGCACACGGTTCAGACTGGGAACTGTCAAGATGTCCTTTACGCCTCTCCTCCACATCTCACATCAGTTCCATAGCAAATTCAACCGGACGGATAGTCCCTTTCAGACCACCTCCTCCACCCCTTACCTCCTCCTAAGAAGGGGAAAGGCTTACTGAGCTGGTAGATGTCCACAGTCAGAGGGGACCACATTGTGAGACACCCTACCAGGGGACCCCCCAGCCCAGGGCTCCCAGGCCCTATCCTGTATAACACGTAAAGATGGGACGGGGGGTGGGAGAAGAACTGCTACTTCAGGGGTGCACTATGGTGAGTGCAGCAAAGACATCAACAACCGCCATGATAGTACATTAGAACTCTTCCCAAGATGCATTAGTGTGTTCAATGCCATAGCATTGGTTATGACCAATAACAGCCCTATGCACAGCAGAATGAAGATCCTCGACATTGTTCTTCTGCCCAAGCCCGTTGTTGCAGCCACGATGTCAATCCATCTCCTTGAGGGCCTTTCTCCTTTTCACTGTCCCTCTACAGAGCCAAGCAGGATGTCCTTCTCCAGGGACTGGTCTCTCCTGGCAATATGTCCAAAGTATGTGAGACAAAGTCTTGCCACCCTTCCCTCTAAGGAGCACTGTGGCCTACGTCTTCCCAGACAGATCAGGTTGTCCTTTTAGTAGGCCATGATACTTGGATTATTCTTCACCAGCAACACGAGTCAAAGGCATCGATTCTTCTTTGGTCTTCCTTATTCAATGTCCAACTTTCACATGCATTTTGTGGCTTAGTCAGGCACACCTCAGTCCTCAAGGTAACATCCTTACTCTTCAATACTCTAAAGAGGTCTGTACAGCAGATTTACCTAAAGCAGTGGTTCTCAACCTGTGGGTCACGACCCCTTTAGGGGTCAAAGGACCCTTTTGCAGGGGTCACCCCAATTCGTAACAGTAGCAAAATTACAGTTGTGAAGTAGCAACAACAATATTTTTATGTTTGGAGGGATCACCACAACATAAGGAGCTGTATTAAAGGGTTAAGGCGTTAGGAAGGTTGAGAGCCACTGACCTAAATAAATACATCTTTTGATCTCCTCACTGTGAATGGATTGTGGATCCAAGCAAGACAAAATCATTGATCACTTCAACCTTTTTGGACCATTTGTGAGGATTTAGCTCCTCTTAATGTTGAGTTGTCATCAGCAAATGCTTCAAGTCCTCCTCACTTTCAACAAGCAAGGTTGTGCCATCTGCATATCACAGGTTGTTCACAAGCCTTCCCCCTGATCCTGATGCCACACTCTTCTCCGTAGAATCCAGTTTCTCTGATGACTTTCTCAGCATATCCATTGAAAAAGTATGGAGAGAAGATACAACCGTGATGCCCACCTTTCCGAATTTTAATCCAGGCAAGATTCCTTTGTTCTAGTCACACAACTGCCTCTTGATCCATGTACAAGTGCCTCCTGAGCACAACAATGAACTGTTCTGGGATTCCCATTCTTCTCAAGGTTATCCACAGTCTTTTACGGTCCACACAGTCAAAAACCTTTGCATAGTCAATGAATCCCAAGTGAACATTTTCTGGTATTCTCTACTTTGAGCCGAGATCCGAGTTGTAGGACATCCCATACTTATCATCCCCCATGTTGGTACCACCTAACCGTGGAAAGGAAGCCTGTGACAACGGGGATGTTGTCAGCTGGGTAAGATAGGGCTTCGAATCAGAATAAGTTGATTCCAAGGCAATGGCTCTCAACCAGGGGTGATTTTGCATCAGGGACATTTGACACTATTTAGAGACATTTGGGGTTCTCACAAAGGGGAAGGAGAGTTGCTGCCAATAGAAGGCCAGGGATGCCACTGAGCATCCTATAATACACAGGATCGCCCGCACAACGATTATTTGCCCCCCAATATCAATCAAGCCGCAGCTGAAAACTCTCAGTATGAGAGAGCAGCAAGACGCATTTTTCCTTGTAGCTCTGAGCCTGGGACTTGAGAGCAAGTCCCACTGAATTGACCACATAACATCCTGTGATACCCAGTGCCAAAGGAAGTGGTAAAAGGGTCACTGTGGGAAATGAAATTAGACAGAAAACTTGTTGGCACCCCTTTGGCTAGCAGGTAGGGGTTCTATTAAATTCTGCACACCGATGTGCAGACAGCTAAGGAAGACAGTCAAAGCTCAAAATCCATTTGCAGAGTCCCCACACCGGTTAAGCCTCCATTGAGTTCCCTCAAACCATTGAACAGGGAGGTGAACGGTCTTGTCCACAGACGGAGTCCACTGTAAAGTGGATCATGACAGATATTGTTAGGTTAAAATTTAACATCTTGTCATTTATTTTCCCTTTGGCCCTGTTTGTAACTTTTCCTAGTTTTTATTAGTTTCTGCTTTCTACTGGAATGAGGGTTTTCTGTGTTCAATTTTTATTGTTGTTGCTCTTTCTCCTCCTCCTCCCTCTCTTCCTTCTCTTCCTCCTCCTCCTCTTCTTTCTTCCTCTTCCTCTTCCTCCTCCTCCTCCTTCTTCATATGACTTTCTTCACATGAAATCCAAGATAGCTAACCCTAAAGAGACAGCAACTAGATCAATAGTTTCTTGGGCTTATAACAAGGGATGTTGGTAGGACAAGAGAGGCTTCTCACAGTGGATTCAAGAATTAAGAAAATGTACCAACATGGGTTGTGGTAATAATTCCACAATTCTTTTTAATGTATTGGAACCATTAAATTGCATGCTATGTGAATGTTATGTCAATAACGTTCTTGAAGAAGAAAAAGGAAGAAAGAAGAAGAAGAAGAAGAAGAAGAAGAAGGTGAGAGAGAGAGAGAGAGAGAGAGAGAAAGAAAGAAAGAAATGAAAGAAAGAAAGATAGATAAATAGATAGATAGATAGATAGATAGATAGATAGATAGATAGATAGATAGATAGGTAGATGGGGAATTCAAGGTCTGTTCCCCTTGAATGTGATAGGCCCTGGGGCTACTTTGACCAGTAGAATACAGTGGCATCCACTTACCAGTTTCCAGAGCTTATAAATGTGGAAACTTCCACACTGCCTTTTGGAGGACTCACTCTTGAAGAGCGAGCTGCCCTATAAGTCTTATGACCTGGAGGCTACCATGATGTGAGGAAGCCCAAGCAGTCTCGTTGAGGGGCAATTTGAAAACAACAACAACAGAGGAAGGTCAGCCCCGGCAGTTCCAGCCATTCCCACCCAGGCTTCAAGGCTAGGAGGGATACCTTTTGGGACCTTTGAGCCCAGTCCATTCTCCAGCTGAATCCCATGAGTGACATATGAACTGAGGACATAGGGGCAGAAGAGTCACCCTGTGTCCTGACTAAATTCCTGACCCATGAAATCAGGCTGCCTGTCAAGGGCTCTTGTTTTCCGCCATTAAACCAGGGACGTTAAGGTGGTTTGTTACATCCCAGAAAATGATCAGATCAAGGGTTTTCCCCTGTGCTTCCCCACCTTTGCTATTGGCTGAAAAAGCCTGATGATGGAGTGTTATACCTGGACACTCCCCTTCTTTCCAGTTGTGCCCAAGAGCTTTTCCAAGGACCATCATCTCCATCGGGCTTTTATCTTTCAATCCTATCCCCATGGTTCATTGTTCACCCTGCACGTAGCCAGAGAAACCGCTTACAAATCAGATCATCCAACTCCCCCCACTTAAAACCTTTACACGTAACACCCATTGATTGTACTTAGAACCAAATCCAAGTCCCACAAGGCCTGCTGACCCTGCCTCCCTCTGGGGGCCTTCTCCCCTCTATCATCTGCTTCAGCAGGTTGCTACCACTGGGGCCTTTTGGACTCCTTACCATCCCAGGGTCTTGCTCTAGAATGTTCTTTATTCACTTCGTCACAAGGTGGAGGATTTCCAAGAGGTTCTACCTGGCTACTCAAACCAAAGTAGGCCTTGCCCCCACCTGACTACTACCCCAACCCCTGTTTCATTCTCGTCACAGCCCTCAGTACTGTCGGAAATGACTCGTGTTTGTCAACTCATTGGTTAGACATGGACACAGTCCAGAAGGATTCCTCGTCCACTTGCTGAGCGGCTTGACTCCTCGTGAATCAATGGCATTGAGAATCCTGTGGAGCAGAGAGCTCTCCTCCGACACACACAAGGTCACTGTGAACGACCTCTGTGGAGTGGGAATGAGGTCTTGCATGATTTAACTTACTCTAGTATTTACATTTTTTTTACAGTATTGCATTAATTCTGAAAGGTTTTGCACTCTTAAAACCAATGGCATCCTGAGCACATCTCCTCAGTCCTCTCTGAAGACAGAAGAGCAACAGTTAATGCCTCTGGGCCAGCCTGACCTCTGTCCTTGTCCTTGGGAAGTAGGTTCTTTTTGATCTTTGTTAAAAAGTGAGAAAGACCTCCTCTCTCTGCTGACTCTCTCCCCTTCTCCTCAGTCATACTTCTGCCTCCTCCTTCCATATCCACATCACTTCTGAACTGTGACCCCTTTGATGTATCAACTGCTACCTTCTTTAGGAAAGAGCCCTGTTGGTGCTGTCGGCTAAACATTGGACTGCTAACCGCAGGGTCGGTGGTTCAAGCCCACCAGTCGCTCTGATAGAGAAAGATGAGGCTGTTTGCTCCAGTAAAGATTTGCAGCCTCAGAAACTCTACATAGGGTCTCTCAGGGTCTGAATTGGCTCATTGGCAGGTGCGTTTGGTTTAGGATTCCATCGGTCCTTAGTAATGATAGTAGAATTCTTTATCTTCCCCCATCCCCCTCTTCCAGCGTCTAATCAAACTGGAGTTGTTCATGATGTTCACCATGTTGATCTAATGTGTTCATTAGTTAGCTCTTCCACCACCTTTCTTTGACTTTGCCCGGGGACCATTGCCTTGGGACCTAGGCCTGGTCATTTTCTTCTTCTTCCTCCTTTGTGGCTTCTTGACAGTATAGTTGGAATTGTATTGTCAGAAAGAACCACCAAGACTGTGAACCTCCAGTCTCCAGGGAAGAGCTTACCAACATAACTTTGCTTGGGTCTATAGCAAAAGAAGATGGAACCCAACGTTCAGTCTTCTACATGTAGGTCTACTCTCAGGATGAAAAAGCTGGGTTGGGGTGCCCTCTAGTGGGTTGTTTTCTACCTTTGCATTTTCCCATGAAAAAAGAAGATTTGGGGGGGACAGACGCCCTGGTTTTAAGTCCTGTCTTGACCATGGACTTGCTGCAGAACCACGGACGGAGCACTTCATCTCCCCTGGTCTCAAAGCCTTCCATGTAACAGAAGAGTTTAGATGATCTGGCTCTTTCCTATTAAAACCCATCCCCACCAGTGGCCAGGATGGTAATGACTCAACTCTCAGGAAACTCTCTCTCCCCCAAAGCAAAGATCAAGCTGGACGAAATGAAGACTGGGCATTTGCCCCAAAGCATTCAACAAAGAGAGAAATGCCCAATAAAATCAACCGGGGCCAAGGAAGAATGGTGGCAGTCTGGTTCTGTAGGTCTCCTATAGTTCTTTGTAGGAAAGCTGAGAGGATCAGAAAGGGCAACAAAGTGGAGGAGGCAGACTTATGTGGGGCCAACCCAAAACTTGCTGCCATCGATTCGACTCCAACTCATAAAACTCCATGCTCAGGGATGTTGCTGAAACTGATAATTACCTGGTACCAAGGGCTCCAGTAGAAAGAAAATGTTTTGGAAATGTCAATGGCAACCTATGTACGCATGTGCTTGATACAATTGATGTATGGATTTTATAAGAGCTGCAAGAGTCCCCAGTAAGATGATTTATTAAATTTTTTCAAAGGGGGAGAAAATGATAATTACCTCAGTAGCAAAAGGAAAAATAATAATGGAAGGTCCGGGCTGCAGCTAGCCTGGAGTTGCAGTACTGATTGTGACAGTAGACAGACCAACAGATCATCCTGGACTTGAACTTGGACACCAAGTCAGAGGACTTCAAAAGCTGCCTCCCATGCTCTGTGGTCTCGAATGCATGTATACAGTGACACACACGTTCAGGAGAGAGTGGCGAAGGTGCTGTTGTTGCTGTTGTTGTTGTTGTTGATGTTGTTAGGTGCCATAGAGTCCGTTCCAACCTTTAGTGACCCTGTGCACAACAGAACAAAACACTGCCCAGCCATGCACCGTCCGTACAATTGTTCCTATGCCTGAGCCCATTGTTGCAGCCACGGTGTCAATCATCCATCTTGTTAAAGGGCTTCCACTTGACCAGGGATGTCCTTTATGATGTCCTTCTCCAGGGACTGGGTGTCTCCTAACAATATGTCCAACATGTGTAAGGCAAAGGCCTTTCCGAAGGAGCACTCTGGCCTTACTCCTTCCAAGACAGACCTGTTTGTCCTTTCAGCAGCCCCTGGTGCTTTCGGCGCCAGCACCACAATTCAAAGGCATCGGGTCTTCTTTGGTCTTCCTTATTCAATGGCCAATTTTCACGTGCCCAGGAGGCCATGGAAAAATACCCTGGCTTGG
Source organism: Tenrec ecaudatus (assembly GCF_050624435.1). Lineage (NCBI taxonomy): Eukaryota > Metazoa > Chordata > Mammalia > Afrosoricida > Tenrecidae > Tenrec > Tenrec ecaudatus. Next base: position 9,952,169 of record NC_134533.1, read on the forward strand.
GTCAGACGCACTGTCGTCCTGAAAGTGATACCTGTGCTTTTCAATCATCTAAAAAAGTCTCATGCAGCAGATTTTCCTGAGGCCACAACGTCCTGGTGAGGCTCTACTGCCTGGTCGGACACAAGCCCTGTGAATAATGAAGCGAAAACTGGGACAACGTTGTACATTTGGGGAACTTTCAGTGCATGTTCCAAGTCGCACTGAGATCCACTGGCAAAGTGAAGAGGTCTTTTTGGCTCGGTGTGTGCTTCAACCTTTGACCAAATACTGACTGCTCCTTAAGTGAAAGTAGGCCAGGGATGATGCCTAGGAAATCAGCCTTAAAAATAAACAAGCAGAGACTCTTAGCAGATACACCAGTGGCTATACGCTGTGATAGGAACAGTCTCTAGAGAATTAGTCCAGAAAGATCACTAAGCAAATAAACAAAACAATAAGTGTTAAACCCGGCGGTGGCAGCCACCATTCCTCCAGGGAGAGGTGGTCAGACTCCATATGACTGCACTCTATTATTAAAATTACTCATTTTTCAGCAAAAATGATATGAGCCCGGCCAAGCAGTCAGAATAGCCAATTAACAACAACAACAAAGAACAGTCAATAGAAAGTGTTTCCCAGGAGGCCCAGCTGGTGGCCTTAGCAGGGAAAGACCTCAAAACAGCCATGTGAATCCATTTAAAGAAGTAAAGGCAAGATTTCGTCTTTCCTCCTTTGGACGTGTTGTCAGGAGAGACCAGTCCCCGGAGAAGGACATCACGCTTTGTAAAGCGGAGGGAGGACAGAAAGGAGGAAGGGCCTTGATGAGATGGGAGCACACAGCAGCTGCCACAATGAACCCTTGTGAGGATGGCGCCGGACCGGGCAGTGTTTCGTTCTGTTGTGCCCAGGGGTCACTAGAGGTCAGAACTGACTGGCTGGCACCTAACAACAATGAAGAGGTAAACGAAAGTACAAGAGCAATGCCCCGTCAGATAACAATGATCAAACAGACAGACACGTGAGATAAGCCATTTTCGGGGGTGCAGGAGGGATGCTGGTGGTCAACACATGATGACATGGTCTGTAGCAAACATGAGGACCCTCCAGGCTGCCAGCACGCAGTAGGTGGGAGGATGAGGGAAGTGGGAGTCAGGGACACCTATCAGCGGGCAGGCTTTTGAGCCCTGGTTTCACTGTCAAGAATATTCCAGAAAGGCTGAGCTGCAAGTGTGCTGAGGGACTAAGAGTGGGGGCTCAGGCTTTGCTCCGCTCACAATCCTTGTGCCCACACCATCAGCCATCAATGTTCTGCCTCTACAACCAGAAACTGCAGGAAAGCCCTTCCAGCCTCCTTCTGTTGAGAACGCTCACCTGAAAGGAGAGCTGCCCAGGGTACTCCATCATTCATCGCTGTATAACGACACAGATCACTTGCACAGGTGGCCTCTAAACCTCTACTAACAAGAGTCATAAGAGGAGAGGGGGAGGCTCTTTGGTCCTTTGGGGTGAAGAGGACTTTTTCCAGCCTGGTGAGTGGTGAGCAACAGTGAGGCGGTGTCATAGGCTGAGCTGCAGCCGCTCGTCAGTTGGGTCTCTGGAGTTTCTTGGGCAGGTACAATTTCTACATCTGTTTTGTTTTGTTTTTCCATTATAGGGGAAACCAAGGCCCCAACCTGGAGACCTGATTGAGATTTTTCGAATTGGCTATGAGCACTGGGCCATCTATGTGGAAGATGATTATGTGGTCCACCTGGCTTCCCCGAGTAAGAGTAGATATATTCCATTGAACTGTGAGATCCAAGTTCACTATTGTGCTCCTCAGCTGCTGCCCTTTGTAGCAATAAAACACGCGGAAGGCCCGGCGTGTACTGTGTAAAAGAGCTCAGACTCTGCATCAGTCATCATAGCGTGAAGAGATAGGAAGTGCAGAAGGTGGCCTCCAAGTGCCTGGCCTTCTAGAGCATCCTTTATTTTAAATTAAAAAGAAATCAAGTGCTTGAATCTCCCTTTGGTATCGACAGTAGTTAGGTGTTGTTCGGTCTTGTAGAGTTGGTTCTAACTCAGAAACCCATTTGCGCATCAGAACAAAGCAATGCCCAGTCCTAAGCAATCTTCCCAGCGACTGTTCTGTTTGAACTCGTTGTTGCCACCCTGGGGTGGATCCAGTGCATTGAGGGTCTTCCTCTTCTTTACTGATCTCCTGCTTTACCAAGCGACCTGTCCTTCCAACAGACTTGTTCCTTCTTCTGCCCGTCAATGATATGTGATTCAATATTTTTCCCAACACCACAATTCCAACATATCCATCCCCTTCATTCTTCTCTGTTCCTTGTCCAGCTTTCCCTTATGGATGAGACCATGGAAAACCCCATGGTTGAGTCAGGTGCACCTTAGTCCTCCAAAGGACACTTCTTCATTTGAACACCTTCTACAAAACTCTGACGCAGCAGATTTTCCCAGTACAAAACATGGTCTGATTTCTTTCTCTCTCCTTTTGAAATAAATCACTTTATTGGGGGCTCTTACAGCCCTTATAGGAATCCATACATCAATTGTATCAAGCATATTTGTGCAGATGTTGCCATCATCATTTTCTAAACCTTTTCTTTCTACTTGAACCCCTGGTATCAGCTCCTCTTTTTTTCCCCTTCCTCCCTCCCACCCTCTCACCCTCATGAACTCTTGATAAATTATAAGTTATTATTTTCATATCTGACACCATCTGCTGTCACCCACATTTCTGCTGTTTATCCACTTGGGAGGGTTATATGTCAATCATTGTGATCAGTTCCCCCTTTCTCCTCTTCCCCGCCCCTTCCTCCTACCCTTACGGTATCACTACTCCCATTACTGTTCCTGAGGGGTTTACCTATCCTAGATTCCATGTGGGAAGAGCCCTTATCTGTACCAGTGTACATGCTTCAGTCTAGCTGGATTTGTAAGGTAGAACTGGGATCACGATAGTGGTGAGGGGGAAGCATTCAAGAACTTGAGGAATGTTGTGTGTTTTGTCAGTGCTATACTGCACCTTGGCCGATTCGTCCCTTCTTTGTGACCCTTCTGTGAGGAGATGTCCAATTGTCTACAGGTGGGCTTTGGGTCTCCACTCTGGCCACCCTCGTTTGCATTGATATGGTTGTTTGTTTTGTTCTTATAATACCTGATATCTGATTCTGTCGACGCCACATGATTGCTCAGGCTAGAATGCTTCTTCCATGTGGGCTCTGTTACCTCCCTGCTAGATGGCCACTTGTTTATCTTCCAGCCTTTAAGACCCAAGATGCTATATATTTTAATCGCCGGGCACCATCAGCTTTGTTCACCACCTTTGCTTATGCAACCATTTTGTCACCAATTGTGTCAAGAAGGTGAGCATCACAGATTGCCAGGTAACTAGAACAAAGTGTGCTTGTGTTGAGGAAGGACTTGAGTAGAGGCTCAGTGTCTGTCTGCTACTATAATACTTAACATATAAGTATATGTACATAGACCTATATCCCTATCATTATATAAATATATTTACATACATATGCACCTATATTTATACCTCTATAAATGTCTTTTGCCTCCTGTCTGATTTCTGGATTGTTGCTTCCCTGGGCATCGACTGAGAATTAAAATGAAATTCTTGACAACTTCAATGATTTCTCTATTTATCATGATGGTGTTTGTTGGTCTGGTTGTGAGGAGTTTTTACTTCTTTAGGTTATGGTATAGTCCACACTGAAGGCTATATTTTTTTATCGTCATCAGTAAATGCTTCAAGCAAGATTTTCTATCTGTAGAATGCAGGTTGTTCATGCAGGTTGAGCTTTCCTCTGATCCTGACGCCGCATTCTTCTCTATCTCGTCCAGCTTCCTGTATTATTTGTTCAGCATACAGATTGAATAAGTACAGTGAAAGGATACAACCCTGATCTATCCATTTTTTTCTGATTTTAAACCATGCAGTATCTCCTAGTTCAGTTTCATCAACTGCCTCTTGCTCTATAAAGGTTCTGCTTGGCCACAAATAAGTGTTGTATTCTCCTTCTTCAAATTGTTCTCTACAAGTTGTTGTGATTCCAATGAAACATGGGTAAACATCATTCTGCGATTTTCAACCAAGAGCCATCGGGTATCAACAATGATATCCCTCATGCCACATCCTCTTCTAAATCTGGCTTCAATTTCTGGGAGTTCCCTGTTGATATACTGTGGCAACCATTTTTTAATTGCCTCCAGAAAAAAAATGTGTGCAATATTAATGGTGTTATTTAGTAATTTCCTCGTTCTGTTTGGTTGTCTTTCTTTGGGATAGCACACAATTTGGATCTCTCTGGTTGTTTGGCTGGGAGCTCTCTTCCAAATTCCTCAGCATAGACAATTGAGTTCATTCATTTAGTGACACATTTCCAGTGGTATTCTTTCTAATCCTAGAAACTTGCTTTTTACCAGTGCCTTATTCGTTGCTTTTTGAACTTTTTCCTTTAGCACCGTCAGTTCTTGATCATATGCTATCTCCCGAAATTGTTTAATGCAACCAATTATTTTTAGTATAATGACCCAGTTATTAATTCCATCTTCTTTTGATGTTTTCTTCATCATTCAGTATTTTGCCCATAAAAATGTTAAGTTATGCAATTCAAGGCTTGATTTTCTACAATTCTTTCATCTTGAGAGATGACAAATGTGTTCTTTATCTTTTATTTCTTTAACATCAGGTGTCTGCACATTTCATTATAATACTTTTACTTTTTGTCTTCCTGAACTACTCTTTGAAATTTTCTGTTCAGCTCTTTTACTTATTGTTTCTTCCATCTCCTTTAGCTCGTCTACATCCTGGAGCAAGTTCCAGTCTCTTCTGACATCCATTTTGGTCTTTTCTTTTTTCCTTGTCTTGTTTAATGACTTTGTTTTCCTCCTATATGATGTCATCACACAACTTGCCTGGTCTTCTGTCTACTCCTCACTGTGTTAAATCTATTCTTCAGATAATTTCTAAATATCGGTTTGAAATACTCAAAATGGCATTTTACTTTCTCGGACTTGTTTTTATTTTCTTCTGCTTCGGCTAGAGCTTGCATATGCCTTCTTCCGAGTGATCCTAGGGAGCTTTCCCACTACCTCTTTTCATAGATGTAGTTGCTTTGATTCTTGTTTATTCCGTTCAGTAAGGTTCAAGTGCAGAGTCACTATGCTATCAAAAATGAAGAAAGAAAAAATATTTGCAATGAATAAATAGTTGGTCTTTCCATAAATCCTACCACGTCACCAAGGCCATATTCTTCACCGTTTTCAGGTTTCCCATTATAACCGCCACTTGTCTGTCAGTGTATTGTACTATGGTGGGTTGCTCGTTGCTGTTATGCTGGACTCTGTACTATTGGTATTTTAAATATCATCATGGTCGCCCAGGGTTGACAGGCATCAGTGGAGCTTTCAGACTAAGATAGAGTAGGAAGAAGGAAGAGACAGTCCACTTCTCAAAAGTAAACCAGTGAAAAGTTTATGAGTAGCAGTAGAACGTTATCTGAAATAGTAGTAGAAATGATCCCCTTGGGTTGTAAGCCACTCAAAACACAATTAGGAAAAGCTGTCTCCTCAATGCAGTGTCAACCTTCAAGGCACAGCTAGTGACAGTTTGGGGATTTTCATTTGCTGATGTGGCAGGACTCAAAATGAGAAGAGCTGCAATCAACCATTCATAATCAGAATGTGGAATATTACGAAGTATGAATTTAGGAAAAATGGACGTCATTAAAAATGAAATAGACTGTCTAGCTCGGAAGCAACAGAACCCACAGGGAAGCACATAAGCCTGTGTGATCACGAGGTGTTGAAGGGATCAGGTAGCAGACACCAAAGAACAAAAACCATCTTTGTGTGATCAATTTCCCCATATAAATGCTGAAGACAAATGTGTGCATAAGTAAGTGTGGTGAAGAAGGCTAATGGTGCCCAGCTATCGAGACATATAGCGTCTGGGGTCTTAAAGGCTTGAAAGTAAACAAGTGCCCATCTAGCTCAGAAGCAACAAAGCCCATATGGAAGAAGCACACCAACATATGTGATCATGAAGGGTCAAGGGGACCAGGTATCAAGCACCAAGGGAGGAGGGGGGATATCATATCATCGTGAATGAGGGGAGCGCATGATGGGGACCCAATGCCCATCTGTAGACAACTGGACATCCCTTGCAGAGGGGTAGTGGGGAGGAGATGAGTCACTCAGGGTTCAGTGTAGCATTGATGAAACTCACAACCTTCCTCTAGTTCTTAAACGTTTCCTCGCCCCCACTATCATGATCCCCAAAATTCTACCTTACAAACCTGGCTAGACCAGAGGATGAACAGCGGTGCAGATGGGAACTGGAAACACAGGGAATCCAGGACAGGTGAACCCCTCAGGAACAGTGGTGAGAGTGACGATACCAGGAGGGAAGAGGGAAGTGGGGGAGAAAGGGAATACCGATTACAAGGATCTACATATAACCTCCTCTATGGCAGATGGGCAACAGGAAAGTGGGTGAAGGGAGATGCTTGGCAGTATAAGATATGATAAAATAAATTATAAATTATCAAGGATTTATGAGGGAGGGGGTGCGGGCAAGGAGTGGGGAAAGAAAAATGAGGAGCTGATTCCAGGAGCCCAAGCGGAAAGCGAGAGCTTTGAGAATGATAAGGGCAATGAATGCATAAGTGTGCTTTATACAATTGATGTATGTGTGGATTGTGATAAGAGCTGTATGAGCCCCAATAAAATGATCTTAAAAAGAAAGAAAGAAAATCTATATCCCGGGCATTAGGGAGCTGAAATGGATTGTTATTGGCCATTTTGAATCAGACAATCATCTGATCTACCATGCTAGGAATGACAAGTTGAAGTGGAAAAAACATCGTGTTAATCATTGAAAAGAACATTTCAAGATCCATCCTGAAGTATAATACCCCCAGTGATAGGATAATATCATATACCTGCAAGGAGGAACAGTTAACAAACACAATTATTGCTCAACTTTACCCACCAACCACTAATGCAAACGATGAGGAAATTGGTGATTTTTACCAACGTTTTTAGTTTGTAATTGATCAAAGATGCATTGGTAATTACTAGTGCTTGGAATTTGATAACATTACAGCTTTTCCCCCTTTCAAAACCCTGCACTCTAAACAAACAAAAGGAAAACTCTTATTGAGACTCTCAATTATTTGAAAGCAGATGAAAGCAAACCTGCTCTGGGTTGAAGCTAGTTGGTGCCCTCTGGGGACCTGTCTGGTTACTTCTTTCTACCCCTGCAGATGTGACCTGGACAGCTTAAACCCCATTATAATCATGTAGCTGGGGCACCATGCTCAGTAGCTCTCAAAGACTTACCGAAGGTGGTAGACACGTTTACTTGTGAAGGCCCGAAGTCTGGTTAGGAAAGCAAGACTCTAATCTAAGGACCAGTTAAAAGTCAAGTCAGTGCAACACTGAATGCATTCTAGGGCCACCTAGAAGGTACTGGTAAAGTTTAATAAGCCAGATCTCTCCGCGAGGGTTGCGAGCAGTCATATAGGGCAAAGCCTTCATGGGGGAGCTGGTTTTTATAGTTCATCTAGTCCAGCCCCCTATCCCCCTCCATGCCTTCTGCAGATGGTCAAACAAAGGTTCCCAAAGGGAGCAGCTTACTTTTAATCTTAGAGTGAGTCGCTGCTCGGTGCACTGCTCCTAGCCACTTTCCGACTTTGGTTTGCTATTGGTCTCTAGGTGAGGAGTTTGAGGCTGGCAGCATTACTTCTGTCTTTAGCAACCGGGCCATTGTAAAGTACAGTCATCTGGAAGATGTGTTGCATGGCTGCTCCTGGAAGGTCAACAACAAGCTAGATGAGACCTACCTGCCCCTGCCCGTGGACAGGATTATCCAGCGTGCAAAGATGATGATTAACAAGATCGTGCAGTACAGCCTAATTGATGGGAACTGTGAGCACTTTGTCAATGACCTCAGATACGGCGTGTCCAGGAGTCAGCAGGTATGTCACCCTTTGCTTTAAGGATGACTTCTTGTGGACCTTTCAGGAGTGAGGAGTTGTCATCTCATTGGTGATCAGGACAGGAGCCAGTGACAGTATCATTTGTGGTACCAACAGGGCCTTCTAGCTTTACAGGATCTTATGGCTCAGGTAGCATTTTCACCTGTACTAACCCATGGACAGAGAGCTAGTTGCCATCAAGTTGGCTCATGATTCCCTGTAGGTCCACCATGAGTTGGCATCAACTCAGTGGTAGGAGTGAGTGGAGGAGTTGTTAACCACAAGGTCAATGGTTCAAACCCAACAGCTGCTCCTGTGGAGAAAGACGAGACTGTTCCCATAAAGATATAGCCTCGAATTGACTCAGTGGCAATGGACTTGGGTTTTTTGGTTTTGTTCTTGTTATTTTGGTAAAGATACGAAAAGGAGACCTGGTGGGGTTGTGGGTTAATCACAAAGTTCAAACCCACCATCCTCGCCACAGGAGAGCGATGAGGTTATCTGCAGATGAAGCTCTCTGCGTTCTTGAAGATTTGCAGGTTTAAGAACCCTGTATAGGATAGGTATGAGTTGGAATAGACTTAAGGGCAGTGGATTTGGTAAGGTACCTTGCAGTCACAGTGGGTGAGCTGTTGGTGGAAAGGGTGTTTACTTGACAGTCACTCCACAGGAGAAAGAGGAGGCTGTCTGCTTTTGTAAAGATTTACATGCTCAGAAAGCTTCAGGAGCGGTTCTGGTCTGCTCTACAGTGTCACCATGAGTCAGAATCAACTCACTGACAATGGATCCCAAGCCTCAGAATTATGAGAACCAAGCCCAAATCTAAATGCATGCTCTTAGTTTACTGTATGAGATTGACCAAGTGAATTCTCTCTGGCTCTTCGATTCTCCATGGGAAAGATACGGGTCTTGTTGGTGGTGAAACTCTTTGACCCTTTGCTTCTGAGCCTCACAGTGGCCAGACCTTGGACAGAATGGTTCTGAGAAACAGGAGCCCTGGTCCTCCCAAGAGAAAGGAAACAAGTCTGCTTTGGATATCTATCTTGGGCAAGCCTAGCTTCTCGTGGCCCCTTGCAGATTTAGGGTTTGGGAAATGTAAGCAAACACAGGCTGCTTCCTCTTTTAAGAAAGGGCCCCACTCAGGCCAATTCCTGAAGGGGAACAGTAAGACAGGGTTGGGGGGTAGGGAAACAGGCATAGGACTATGACTGACTATGCTGTGAATGGATCTGCTTTGCAGGTAGAGCATGCCTTGATGGAAGGAGCCAAGGCTGCAGGAGCAGTCCTCTCTGCAGTGGTGGACAGCATCAGGCCCAAGCCAGTGACTGCTTGAAAAAGCTGAAAATTCCAAGTAGAGGAAGAACTATACCAACATCAGAAGCATCATGTGCCCCCTTTCCTCCAATTGCCTTCGTATCTCAATGGGCCCCCGTCAAAAAGATTTGTGAACTTCTGGAAGAATCTAGAATGTTCCAATTACCCTTCCAGAAAATACATCCATGGAATTTTAGAATGGCAAGCTGTGGGTGGTGTTGGTTACCCTTGATTCTGACCCATGGAGACCCCAGGTGTTACAGAGTTGAACTGTTCCATAGCGTTTTGCTCAGCAGTGCTCTCTGGGGAAACAGACTGTCAAGCTTATCTTCTGTGGCTAGAACCACAACCCCTTAGGTTAAGCACAATGGGAAAGATTCCACTTCGATTATGGGACAGTCATAATTATATGAAATGTACTTTTAATATATTTATTAACTTTGGGGAGAAGAATAGGCCTGTTTGTTGCTTAGGCAGACCTAGACTCCATTGCTGGGATGTGCCCAGTGATGAGAAACCCTCTTCAGGAGTTCCTTCCATTGAGCTGACCCATGTCTCTAGCTTCTTCCTATCCAACCTAGTCTGGATCTTTTGGACCACAGTGTGGTTCAGGAAAGGAAGACTTTAAGGAAATTGGTGACTGAATATTCAGGGTCAATTATACCTTCATCTAGGAACATTTTTCCCAGGAAATGTTGTCTTTTTGGGAAGTGGTATTAACAAACTCAGGGACAAGGGAACAACAAGTGATCCAAAGTCAGTGGTGAGGGTATAAGAGGCCTGTTAGGGCTTGACCAAGGGCAATGTAACCGAGAGGAAATACTGAAACCCAAATGAAAGCTGAGAATGATAGTGGGACAGGAGGAAAGTAAAAGGAAATAGAGGAAAGAACTAGGAGGTAGAGGGCATTGGTGGAGGTCTAGATGCAGGTATGTACATATGTAAATACACTTATTTATGATGATGGGGAAATAGATCTATGTGCATATATTGTAGGTTTACTATTAAGGTAGCAGATGGACATTGGGCCTCCACTCAAGTACTCCCTCAATGCAAGAACACTTTGTTCTATTAAACTGGCATTCCATGATGCTCACCTTCCCGACACGATTGCTGAAGACAAATGGGTGCATAAGCAAATGTGGTGAAGGAAGCTGATGGTGCCCAGCTATCAAAAGATATAGCGTCTTGGGTTTTAAAGGCTTGCAGGTAAGCAAGCGGCCATCTAGCTGAGAAGCAGTCAAGCCCACATGGAAGACGCACACCAGCTTGTGTGATCACAAGGTGTCGAAGGGATCAGGTTTCAGGCATCAAAGAAGAAAAAAATCTTATCGTTGTGTGCTCACCTTCCCAATATGAACACTGAGGACAGATGGGTGCATGGGAAAATGTGTGTAGAAAGCTGATGGTGCTCAGCTATCAAAAGATATAGCATCTGGGGTCTTAAAGGCTTGAAGGTAAACAAGTGGCCATCTAGCTGAGAAGCAACAAAGCCCACATAGAAGAAGCATACCAGTCTGTGTGATCATGAGGTGTCGAAGGGATCGGGTATCAGGCATCAAGGAACAAAAACTCATATCATTTTGAATGAGGGAGAATGCAGATTATGGACCCAAAGCCCATCTGTGAGTAACTAGACATCCTCTTACAGAAGGGTTGCGGGGAGGAGATGAGCCAGTCAAGGTGCAGTGTAGCAATGATGAAACATACAACTTTCCTCTAGTTCTTAAATGCTTCTTCCCCCAACCCCCGACCCCTACACTCATGATCCAGCTAGACCAGAGGATGTACAGTGGTACAGATAGGAACTGGAAACACAGGGAATCCAGGACAGATGAACCCCTCAGGACCAGTGATGAGAGTGGTGATACTGAGAGGGTGGATCAAAGGTAGGGTAGAAAAGGGCAACTGATTACAAGGATCTACATATAACCTCCTCCCTGGGGGATGGACAACAGAAAAGTGGGTGAAGGGAGATGTTGGACAGTGTAAGATATGACAAAATAATAAAAATAATTTCTAAATTATCAAGGGTTCTTGAGAGAGGGGGAGTGGGGAGGGAGGGGGGAAATAAAGAGCTGATACCAAGGGCTCAAGTAGAAAGCAAATGTTTTTTGTTGGGCTGTTTGGTGTGTTTTTTTCTCAAAAACAAAAGCTCATTTATTATTGAGTAATCGTGAAAGTCCATAGTTTGGGGGAAATGAACAAATGATATCTAATTTTCATAATCACTCAAGCTTCCCAACAAGTATTGCTGAACAACATTCTGTAATGCTGAGATTTAATATATTTTCTCTCTTTTTTTGGTTTGAACTTGTATGTTTATTTGGAGTCTTGTTTTTTGCTTTAATCATTTTATTGGGAACTCATACAACTCTTATCAAAATCCATACATCCATCCATTGTGTCAAGCACATTTGTCCATTTGTTGCCATCATCAGTCTCAAAACATTTTCTTTCTACTTGAGCCCTTGGTATCAGCTCCTCATGTTTTTCCCTCTCTCCTCGCTCCCCCCTCCCTCATGAACCCTTGATAATTTATAAATCATTATTTAATATTTTATTTGTTAAAAGTTATACATCAGCTTTATCTTTTAAGTAATTAGTGATAAGGCCAGATATCTATTTTTTCTTAAGAAAAAAATTAAGAATAAATCATTGATCCTTGAACAGCGTGGGAGTTAGAGACGTATAGTTAAAAATCCACATTAACATTGACCTCTCCCCTTAGAAAGATTCACTACATGAACAGCTGATTAGTGCATTGTATGTTATATGTATTATATCCTGCATGCACATAAAAACTGCATTTTCAATATGGGATAAAAAGGTAACTTGCAACATGTGCCAGGTTTGCACCTCTGTTGAAGTCCGCAAAGCAATGGCTTTGCACATTTGGTCTTTACAGTGGTCCTTCCATTGGACTCGTCTACCTTGAAATGGCAAGCACCTGCAGCTACAGAGATCCACCTGTAATACATATCAAGGACATTTGTTTCAATGTCATGACATTGCTTCTTGGGAAGACTTCCAACATCACTAGGGGTCCTTTCTTTTTCTTTTTTAAAGATAATGTTATTGAGGGCTCTTACAGCTCTTATAACAATCCATACATCAATTGTATCAAGCACATTTGTACATATTTTGCCATCATTGATCTCTTGACTGCTACTTTCGTGAACTTTGATTGTGGATCCAGGCAAGACAAAGCCCTTGACATGTTAGTGGCATGCAGATCAATTAAGTTTACTAAAGCAGCTCACCATGATAAAGGTGGACTTCATTCAATTAATTGAAGGTCTTAAACCAGAGGTTTGGGGCCTTAAACCGCTAGCATTTACACCCTGTTGCCTGACTTACAGATTTTAGATTTGCCAGCCCCCAGAATGATGTGAACCAATGTCTTTCATTTCAAATATACATATTTGTGTGTGTATATATATATAAACATATAAATATATATGAGATATTGTTGGCTTTCTTCCTCTGGAGAACCCTAATACAATCATGTTCACAGATACCAGGAATTAAGGATTACATATAAAAATTTAGGAGACACAATTCAATCTATTACAAGTATGAAGTCTTATGGGGCAATGGGTTCACACATGTGGTCTTTATGCCCTGGGTTTGCTGGAAAGAACAATTCAAGAAATTTCCCAAATTGCTTGACATCTTCCAGGTTAGCGCTGACATCTTGAAGTTTCATTAGTTTTCTTCAGTCTGGTCCTGAGTTTATTGGCATCTCCTGGGTAACTGAGGGTTGGCTGGCTCCCTCAGAGCACCTGGATGGATCAACTAGGTTTAATCCAGTTAAGTAGGCCTCCCAGCTTGCGAATGACAAGACGTGCTTTATCTTGAGCGTTTAAAACCAGAGAGTTTATGTCTCTTGGATGAGAACTGGAAAGGTCGGTCTGTCCTTTGGGGCATCGAGGCCCTGCATCAGGGGACTCAGCAAAAAATGAAAACACTGATAAATCACTACAACAATGGTGGAGACTTTGGGCCTGGTTACAGAGCTCGATCTGGCAGAAAGCAGAGGAGTGACCAGGGGCAGTGGCAGAAGCCAGGTGAGCCACACAGAGAAGCAGTAGCAGAGCAGGAGGACTCGAGAGAGAGCCCAGATGAAACACAGATTTAGGGAGCTTCTTGGCTGAGAGCTGAATGTCGTGTGTTTGTTAGAACACAGATGTCCCTGTGCCAGAAACTCTCCACCAAAAAAAACAAAAATCAAACCAAAGACACCGCCATAGATCCCAGCTGATAGCGACCCTACAGGACAGCATAGATCTGCTCCATAGTGTTTCCAAGGCTGTAAATCATTCCGTACATTATTCGCCCACAGAGAAACTGGTGGGTTTGAACCACTAACCTTTCTTTAATGCATACCCATTGCACTACTATGGCACTCTAAATCCTCCCACCCACCACCAAATCAGATCCACTGAGTCAACTTCAACTCAAAAGGAGCTTACGGGATACAATAGGACTGCCCCTTAGGAAAGCCTTCTACTAGAGCAGAGTTAAAGAGCTGCTTATAGCCGCCCCAATCTAATGGTAGAGACAACCACCAGGCACAAACCACAGCGGCAGAGTTGAGCAGAGCTAAGAAATGCCACCAGGGGGCAGCTTGACCACAAATGCTGCTCCAGCAGGTGGCAGGATGACCTCAGGAAGTCATCTTGCACTTGTAGAGGGAACTTCCGCCCCAGGGAGATGTCATGAAGTATTTGTGAATAACAGTTTTTGAGGAGGGTAACCTTGAGATTATTGAGGTCCCACGCTGGAATTTGTCCTGTGCTATCTTCATTTCTGTTGATATCCTTTGTTTATATCTTCTCTGTATGCGCTTGTGGATGTGGTAGTTCCATGAGTTTTTTCAGCATCGCGGTGTATGGTTGAATCCAGTCAAGAGAAGGAGAAAGCTATGGAGCAGCTGATGTCAGAAACAATGGTGAAGTGAGACAGTGGAGATAGCTGAGCTCACAGGATCCAGCTTCCTGCTGATTCTTAGACAAAATTAATTATGAAGTTATTCAAGAAGATACCTATGTAAGTTTCAAAGTATCATTCACTTATATCCAAATATTTAGTCTTATTTATTGCATAATTATTTATTTACCCCAGGGATGTATGGTGTCTTCATTAACAAGTCCTTAATAAACTCATATATTACCATCATGGAGTCGTTAGCCTCTTTCTTTGGTCTCTTGGCACCTTAAGACAAATTTAAAGCTACTGGCCTCTGGCCAGACAGTAATAAACAAGATAATTTAGACAGTCAAGTAAACTGGTGAGTAATTTATCTCTCCCGGGCAATCCTTAATAAAGTTTCTCTATGCAAGAAAACTAGACAAAACAATTTAATTCAGTAAAGCAAGGATCATGGAATGGAGAAAGCAGGTAGGTGTGGTAATATATACTGGGCTTCATCAGAAGCTACTAGAGTGTAATTGCAGAAGCTTTTACAAATCAAGAAAAGTCCAGAACTGTGAGGTGGTTTCGTCATTCCTGGGTAGAAAGGGAACCGTCTCAAATGCAGGAGAGAGATTCTCATGACCATGCAGAAAGAACGGCCAAAAGAAGAGCATGTCCAAGATCCTCGTGTGGAGAAGTGAGGGTGCAGAGGCCACAACACCGAGGCCATGGGACAGCAGCAGGCTTCCTGACCCACAGAAGGAGTAAAGCTGAGTACCTTTGGGGAGAAAGCTAGCTTGAAAAATGGGCTGCCCTTTGGGCATTTAGCAGAACTAATGACACTTTGTAACATTTGTCTAAGCAGGGCAGAGGACAAGGGACTACATGGTTAAGGAGCAGAGGACCAGAGATAGAAAGCCTGTGGGCATGACTAAGAAGGTGGACAAAAGAACTGTATGCTTAACATTTCTTCTCCTGACTTGTAAATGGTTAACCCCCATACTCATGAGTACTGCATTGTCTATGACTTCTGTGTGACAACTAAAGGCACATCAAACTCAACA
This sequence comes from Tenrec ecaudatus, assembly GCF_050624435.1. Lineage (NCBI taxonomy): Eukaryota > Metazoa > Chordata > Mammalia > Afrosoricida > Tenrecidae > Tenrec > Tenrec ecaudatus. Next base: position 9,967,437 of record NC_134533.1, read on the forward strand.
GAGAAGTAGAGTGCCATGGGAGGGACGATTGGTTTCAGAATGGGGTAAAGAGTGTTGGAGGGTGGAAGCGTGTCTGGCCTCGTTGAAATCAGCCTTGAGCTGATAATGAGTTTGAATCACCTGCCCCCTTTTGTAGCTGGATGTGTCCTCTAAACCATGTCTACCAGACTCTGAGGATGATAGTCTCAGACAGTCAGTCCATCAGCCTGTATCAAGCCAGTAATCTGGTCTTTTTAATGATTTTGAATTTTTGTTAACACTTTCTCCCATTCTGTTCAGAACCTTCTATTTTGATACCAATCAGAGCAATCCATTGTGATAACTGGACACCATCTAGTTCTTCGGGTCTCAGGGTAGTAGAGGTTGTGGTTCGTCTGGTTCATTCATACTTTGGACTAATTATTTCTATGAGTGTTTGATTTTCATCACGTTTCTTTGCTCTGGATAGGAGGAGGCCAGTTGTTACATATTAGATGATTGCTCTAAAGGTTTTCAGAGTCCAAGTAGGATATAGAAGGCTGTCTTAAAGCTAAGAACCCTAACAGTCGGTGGGTGCCAAAGCCTGCCTGAAAGGGGGAGTGAGGATTAAGGAAAAAGAGAGAGACAGAAACTATTGGGAGGGCAACAGTGAATACTTTATCCATGCAGAAACAACCCAGGGTTAATTATGTCTTTGTTAAGCAAGAACATTTGATACACGTAGCAACTCTATCTTCTGCCAAGCCAGACATCCTTGAGAAAATTAAACAACCTGTTTTTCCCAGATCTTTCATACCTCCTTGTTTTTGTTCTACTAAAAACGTTAAGTCACAGAAGAAATCAGCAAACATCTGACACATAGGTCAATGAGAATTCTCAGCCGTTTCAAGGCTGAGTCGTAATGGCCTTCAACAGGTGGGCTCTCTTATTATTCTCTTGATGACATCTTTCAATATACACAAATGTTTTATCTTTAGTAGGTCCCACTCGCCTGACTTATCTTCCCCTGGGTGTGTATCCTTTCTTATGTCTGAGAGCTCATGTATTCCTCATGTTAAAGTTCAAAAACAAGCAACCAAACAGATGTGAAGGGGCATGGATGTAGTGGAGATCCAAAAGCCACCTGTAAGATCATTGGACAGTTCCTTTTGGAAGGGCTACATGGAAGAGATGATAAATCCAGGGTGTAGTACAGTGCTGATGAACCACAAAACTATCTTCTAATTTTTCAATATTTCCTCCCCTTACTATTATAATTTTTATTTGTTTTACCTCATTAATCATGTTAGATTTGTGTATGTTCATTTGTATACTTAGGATCGTTTTGTACATGAAAGGGAAAACAGATAACCCTTAAGAAACAGTAGCAGGCGTAATGATTCCCTGAGGGTATGGGAAGAGCGGGGAGGGGTGGGGAAGAGGGAGCTGAGGGCATCAATGACTGCGTAACCCCACTTGGTGGGATCGAACAACAGAATTGTATGTGAATGGATATATTGGATTGTGTAAGATATGGCAAAAGACAAAAAAAACTATTATAAGGAGGAAAACTATCATAATAAGGGTTCCTGAGGGGAAGGTGGGAGGGAGGGAGGGAGGGGAGCTGGTATCAAGGAGTTCAGGAAGAAAGAAAATGTTGTGAAGCTGGTTGTGGTAGCAATTGTACACTACTGCTTGGTGTGATAGAACTATGGAATACTATGCTATCAGTAAGATTTCCCAATAAAATATTTTTTAATAAGACTGTCTTTATGGACTATGTTATTCCAACTGTCTTAGATTGCTCCAGAGACTCTAATTCTGAGTTCTCAAGTGACTCAGTCCTTCAAGGTTTTTTTGTTATGGTTATATGCTCCATGCTCTACTATATATCTGGATATATTTGCACCACATACAAATACATATGCAGAAATCCCTTCTGTCAAACCTATATAAACTCATGGGTGTAGTTCCATTGACCTTCCCACCCCTGTTCAGCTTGCATATCTACCTATGTATCCAGACATGGATTATTATTATTACCATTTTTATGGAATTATGTGTGTTAATATTTGTGTTTGCTGCCTTTAACTCAGTGTGTACCTCCCACTGGTCATATTGTGCTGACCTCCCCTTATTGGTTATTGCCTCTCCCTTCCCCCAAGTCAACTCTCTAGTTAGCAATGTCTACTCCCTAGGTAGCAATTTCTACTTCTTACCCCTCCTATCTCTGTTAATCTTCAAACAAATTTTCTTTCTGTGTGAAAACGTTTTCTAGATTTTTGATAATAGTGGTCTCATTCAGTATTTGTCATCTGTGCTTAATGTATCCTATCGATGTGTTTCGCAGATTCATCGTTATTCTTGAATGTTGTGCGAGCGTTCCTTGTGTGATTACCCAATCACCCACTCATGGACACGTAGACTGCGTCCATCTTTTTGCTAGTGTGGACAATGTTACGATGAACATGGATGGACCATACAACTATTTGTGCTGTGACTCTTCTTTCTCTAGGACAGACACCTAGTGGTGGGATTGTTGGATCAGAGGGCCTTTCTATTTTCTTCTTTATGTTTCTTATGATTAATGATAAAATAATTGCTGCCTATTAAATTCCTACTGATTAGCTCCCCTATAGGATAGCACAGAGTTACGCCACAGGGTTTTCAAGGCTGTCCATCTTTAGGATGCTGACTGCCACACCTATTGCTCACTGGTAGGTCTGAACTGCTGACCCTTCAGTTAACAGCCAAGTGCTTTGACCACTGAATCACCAGGGTTCCTCGATTAATGATGTGTATTTTCTGTTTACAATTTAGTAAATTACTCGTTTTAAATTGTTGAAGAGCAAGGATGTTTCTTTGAGGACTGAGGTGCACCTGACCCAAACCATGGCATTTTCAATGGCCTCGTGTGCGTGTGAAAGTTGGACATTGACTAAGGAGGACCAAGGAAAAAGCAATGCATTTAAATGATGGTGCTGGTGAAGACTACTGAAAGTACCATGGGCTGCCCAAAGAATGACAACCCTGTCTTAGAAGAAAGAACAGTGAGGATTCACCTTCGAAGCCAGGATGGAGAGACTTTGTCTCATGAACTGGGGACATGTTGTCAGGAGAGACTAATCCATGGAGAAGGACATCCTGCTTGGTAGAGTAGAGGGACAGGGGAAAGAGGAAGACCCTCGAGGAGATGGATCGGCACAGCAGCTCCAATGATAGGCTCGAATCTGAGGTCCACTGTGAGCCTGGTGCGGGACCAAGCAGTGACCCTGAGTTAGCGTGGACTCGGTGGCACCTGACAACAGCAACAATTTAGTACAGAACTGGAAAGGAGACCCGTTTTCCATATTTCTTTTTATTTATATATTTTCTAAAATTTTCACATTACGTAGCAATGATCTTGAGTCTCCCCCGCCCCCCCCCTAATTTTCTCTTTCATCGGCAGCAGCTCTTAGGGTTTCTTAAAACGGTGTCACTTTCACACAAGAATCGTCCTTTCCTTTTTTTGAGTCTTTTTTCCTAGAGCAAAGAAAATGAAACCAACAAACAGGTGAAAACAACAAAAGCATGGGGGCAGGAGGGGGGGAACATATATGTTCTGTATTCTTTAAGCTAGCTGAGTCTCTGGTAAAAACCATGGTCCCTGCCTGAGAGTTCAAGTCAGTCGTGTGAAGGATCATGCCACGTTCCCAGGGCAGAATTTGGATAAGTATTTTCTTTTTTTTTTTCTTTTACATTTTATTAGGGACTCATACAACTCTTACCACAATCCATACATATACATACATCAATTGTATAAAGCACATCCGCACATTCCCTGCCCCAATCATTCTCAAGGCATTTGCTCTCCACTTAAGCCCCTTGCATCAGGTCGATAAGTATTTTCATAGTTGATGTTCTGACCTTTGGTCATGAAGGCATGGGCCAAAAGAGTCCAGTTGGAAAGGGAAGGGAAGAGCAGAAATATTGAACACGTCGTTCCCATTGGGCACCATTCTGAAGCCCTTTACCGTACCATACCTTTAATTCGTTCTCTTTTCTCAGCACTTTGATCCCAGGGAAACCAGACCAGACCAACTGACTTTCACAGACCACCCAAGAGGGCTCCTTCCTTGGGGCTGGACGTCACCTTTGCAAGGACCCTCGTGTCCTCCATGTAGGCAGACGTCAAGCCTACGGCTAAGGAAAGTCACAGCCAGCTCTCAAGGGCTCGTGAACTGGGCAGGGCCAATGTCTAAGGGATAGGAATCTGGTGTTTGGGTCTGTGCACGTCGGTGAAAACCATCAGGGGTGTCCGTCACACCGGGAAGGGGGAGCAGAAGAGACCTAACTGTGGTCTCTTCACCATTGAACCTACCGGTGCGGCTGGTTTTAAGATTTCAGGTCAAGTCTGACATTGCTGTGGATGAGAATGGGCTGCCACCAAACTCATGGTCCTGCCATGAGTGGAAATAACCACAACAAGAACCTGCCTCGGGAGAAAGGGCTCTTGGTGGTGGTTGGCCTTCCTTGTCACAGAACAGGGTACAATCTTCCCAAGAAAACAACTAAGAGGTTTTACTCACAAATTTTCCACATCCTGGATGGTGTCCGGCAGAGGCCGATTCCTGGTTTCAGGAAGAAGAAGAACAGCAAAACCAGCCAGGATGGGGGCGATGCCATAGATGATCCAGGGCAGCGGGCGGGAGTATACCATTAGGGTCATCAACAGAGGGGACAGGGCTGCCCCACTACCACTGGCCATTATATTGATTCCTGAAGTTCTTGCCCTTGAGATGCATGCAATGATATAAATAAGTCTGGTAAAATGCATACAGGAAATATTGAGATGCTATTTGGTTCCCATGATGAGGACCACCACCGCAGAGTGTTTGGATACATGGAGATTGGGTGCATTCCCTTGCTATGCCGTTGGGCTGCTAAGCTAATGTCATGGTCAACAGTTCAAAACCACCAGCTGTTCCATGGGAAAATTACAAGGCTTTCTATTCCCATAAAGAGTTATAGTCATGGGAAACCTACAGAGACAGCTCTATCCTGTCTTCTAGGGTCCCTATGAGTCAAAATCAACTCAATGGCTATTTGGTTGGTTTTGGTATCTGATAACTCTTTCTCTCAGGTTCACTGCTGCATTAAGATGTATTTTGATGTTTAAAAAAAAAAAAAAAAGATAGCCGTAGCACCTACCATTTGGGAAGTCCAAAAGTTGAGGTGAGATGATTCACTAAAGGTCTTACAGAGTGCCTGGCAAAAAGTCAACTTTGAGCCACTCCAGCTATAACTTACTTTTTTTTTAATTTTATTTTAACAATTTATTGGGGCTGATACAATTCTTTTCACAGTTCATACATATACATACATCAATTGTATAAAGCACATCTGTACAGTCTTTGCCCTAATCATTTTTTTCTCTTTTCTTCTTTTACATTTTATTAGGGACTCAAACAACTCTTACCACAATCCATACATATACATACATCAATTGTATAAAGCACATCCATACATTCCCTGCCCCAATCATTCTCAAGGCATTTGCTCTCCACTTAAGCCCCTTGCATCAGGTCCTCTTTTTTTTTCCCCCTCCCTCCCCTTTCCCCCCTCCCTCATGTGCCCTTGGTAATTTATACCTCGTTATTTTGTCATATCTTGCCCTATCCGGAGTCTCCCTTCCCCCCTTCTCTGCTGTCCCTCTCCCAGGGAAGAGGTCACATGTGGATCCTTGTAATCAGTTCCCCCTTTCCAACCCACTCACCCTCCACTCTCCCAGCATCGTCCCTCACACCTCGGGCGCTTTCCCTCCCTAAGCACCAGTTAGCTGGTGCAGCTCTCTTTGGACCCGACAGAGCACTCACACCTACCTGATTAGGGTGGGGAAGAGTTCGCTGGAGTGCAGATGGGCACAGGCACCCGTGGCAGAAACAGCGCCCATTCCCAAAATGGCCAAGATCACCCGGAGGGTCGGCTGTTCTGAATAGAGGGAGACCAGTGAGATCTGAAACACTGAGGGAGGAGCTGAGGGAAACCACTCCCCCAACATATGAGTGAGAACACCCCTATCAGATGCCCTTGCAGATGTAAAGCATGTTGTAGAGAAACCGCGCAGAAGAGAATCTGGAGTGTTTTCTGTGTTGAGAAACATGACTTGTGGGCATATTCGATCGTAAATAGTTCATTGGAGATGTTAATTGCACATGTTCACTGACTAAGCTCTCGTTCCCATGATTAGAGTGAATACTTCACTGCTCCGTATATAATCGAATCCAGTGCAATGCAATCCCTTCCCACAATTGAGAAGAATGTAATTAATGTGCTTGACACAATGGATGGATGGATGGATGGATTGTGATGAGTTGTGCGAGCCCCCAGTAAAATGATTTTTAAAAGAAAGAAAAGAATGTAATTAATCAGTTGAAATAGGCATTCCTTAAGGTGTAGTCTGCCTTCAGATTATAAATATAAGGGGGGATCCCGCCCAAAAAAAAAGCGGATTTTTCCCCTCAAAGCTATGTATTTACATATTTTACAAAACAACCTTATCACCTTCAAAGTACTCTCCATTACACTTAATGTATTTGTCAAATCTGCGATTCCAGTCTTGCAAGCATTTTAAACTCATCTGTTTTGATAGCTGACAGCACCTCCCTAGTTGTTTTTTTTTCTTCACCTCTTCTACATCATCACACCACTGTCCTTTCATGTCCCTCTTCGTTCGAGGGAACTAAACGAAGTTGCATGGAGCGGAGCAAGGTCAGCTGAGTAACTGGCGTGGGGCAAGAGAGGCATGCTGGGTTTTCTTTTGGGTTTTTATTTTGTTTGGTTTTGTTGTTTTGCCAAAAAAAAAATGGCATACTGAGATGACTGTGTGAGCAGGTGCATTGTCGTGGTGGATAAACCAGTCCCCCATCTGCCACAAGTCAGGCCGTTTTTGTTGCACACTTACACCCTCTTTTCAGAACCTCTAAATAGAAAGCTTGATAAACAGTCTGACCTGATGGAACAACCCCTAATGCACTATCCCCCTCACATTAAAAAAAAAAAGCATTGGCTTGATCTTTTATTTCACTTGACGAGTTTGGGGGCGCAGGGTGGCAATGGTGTCTTCCACAGGTGTGACTGATGTTCATTTTCAGGGTTATAAGGATTGTAGCAACACGTCTCATCACCAGTAATGACTTTAGGAATATAGTCTGTTCTTTCAAACCAAGGCGTGTCTCTAGTCGATGCTCTTGTTGCTGGTCCATCAGTACCCGAGGCACAAATTTTGCAGCGACCCAAATCTTCCCAAATCTCATTAAAAAATCTTCCATTCCCCAAACTTCCATTATCATTTGCTGAACTGAGCTCCAAAACAGTCCAAATAATCTCCCCATCTCTTCAAAAGTCCATGATTGGTCTTCAAGCACAAGTGCACACATTTTGTTGACATTTTTGTCCATTCAGGAAGTTGGCAGATGTCCAGAATGAGATTTGTCACCAATCGACATTTCATCTTTATTGAAATGAGAAAACTACTCATACACTTGAGTTTTTCCCACAGCGCTGTCCTTGTCAACTATGTTCAACGTCACAACAGCTTCTGCGGCGTTTTTCCCGAGTGGGAAACAAAATTTCACAGCCACATGCTGTTCTCTTAAATTGGCCTTCACCAAAAAACACCCCAAGGTTCGAACAAAACTGCTTTTACCAAAAAAAAAAAATCACTGTGACCAGAGAGAACCTTCCCAGGTGATGTCACTGAATACACTAACTCAGACCTTCATGCTCCCTTAGTGGGACAAATTGGGGGGGGGGGGTATCCCTTCATAGGTTTTTTGACAGAAGTAACCTTTCTTTGGTCCCTGATTCTGTTTGTCTCCTGACCTGTGAATCTTGGAACATGAGCCAGCAGAAGGCTCCAGTTTGTCACCTGACCTATGGGTTTTTGGTGACATAGTGGTTACAAGTCCAGCTGCTAATCCCAAGGCAACAATTCAAAACCACCAGCTGGTCCATGGGAGAAAGAGGAGACTTTCTACTTCTATAGAGAGCTATAGTCTCAGAAAGCCACAAGAATAGTTCTATATTGTCCTATAGCATCAATATAAACTTGATGGCGGTGAATTTGGAGTTTTTGTTTGTTTTCTATGTTTGGGGAGAATTCACTCCTGCATGAATATTTCTTATAATCTCTGTGCTAATATGAAGGGGACTTCACAAACTTTGTGGAAAATGGGACTAAAGAGACAAAGATATTTTTCCACGAACTTTTTGATGGACTCACATATATCTATGAAGCCCTGGTGGCACAGTGGTTAAGCAATGGGCTGCTAGCCTTGAGTTCAACCGTTTGAAACCACCAGCTACTCCTCAGAAGAAAGATGAGGCATTCTAGTCCCGTAAAGAGTTACAGTCTCAGAAAATCACAAGAGCAGTTCCACTCAGGGTTCTCAGGGTCAGAATTGGGTCCCCATGAGGAAGAATTGACTCAATGGCAGTGAGGTTTGGTGTGTGTGTGTGTGTGTGTGTGTGTGTGTGTGTGTGTATGCACTTCTTACTGGTTCAGTTTCTCCAGAGAATCCTGACTAAGACAAGCAGTGCGTAAAAATATTTTAGCTATTACAATAACTCCCTGCATACCCAGGATTTTCCAGAGGGCTGGAGGGGAGAGTGGGGCTGCAGGAGTTTCTGGTTTTCATTTTGCCTGGTGCCTCCTGTCATTCTGAGATAGAACATAGGACTGTCCTATGGGAAAATTCTGAGGCATCTAAGACACCCATGCTCTGGAGTTTAAATGGAGGTGCAGATACGATATTGACCAGGGGCAAGTACTACCCCCAGAGAATAATGAAAGGAGAGGACTACAAAGCTGATGGGCTGAATGAAGAGACATTTAAGTTGGAAAATTCTTCAACCATCAGCAACAGAGCGCTCTCTAAGGCGAACAAAGGCCAGGTTGCTGTGCACCACAGGAGAGTTTAAGAATCAGGTGTCCACCCATTGTTTTTAAAATATCATAAGAGCTTTATCACGTGGGACACTAATTAGAATTGAAGTCACCCTCTGATCCTATAAAATCCATTACTCAGCTGGGAGGTGCAGGAAATGTGATGAGTGTGCCCTAATCATTCCATGTGACCACTTCACTTGGTAAAATTAAAATCCTAAGAAGGGATCTTAATATACTTAGCCCCTTCTCCCCACAGTGTACTTCTCTACCAAAGACAAAGAACGTTTATGTTTGTGAAGTTAAAACGACCTCCAATAAGCCAAGTTGGCAACACAGACACACAAGTGGATGCAGAGATCGTGTGTGTGTGTGTGTGTGTGTACATGATCCTGGAGCTGTTACGTAACAAGAGCCCAGAAGATAAGTGAGCATATTGTGTCTCCGTACTGGGAGACAATTGCAAGACTTCGTCCCTCAATGATTGTTATAAAATGTGTAATCAGACCAAGGACAAGTGGTTAATTGCTGTTCGAGAGAAATGCCAGGAAGAAATAGCCCCATTTCCCAGATAATTCTCAGGGAGGATGACAACAGTCATCTGTCGGGGCTGACTCTTAGCTGGCCTAAATCTTGATGGTAGAATCTATCCTCAACCTCCAGATTGGTTTCGGGGCCTGATGCGTGAGTTTCCTTGCCTCCCAGCTTCAGAACAAGACTGCTTTTCCGTTCCTCTGATCTGTGATGTTTTCTTACCTTGCGGCACAAATGTGAGGACCAGAACAGCAATGCCCAACATGAACTTGAAAATCACTTGGCTCTTTTGACGGCCAATTTGTCTCATTGCCCAAAGGGCCACACCTTTGGCTATGAGGGAGGTGATGCCAAAAAGGACTTGAATCAGGAACACATTGTTCCCCAGGTGCTGGAGATTAAACAACAGGCCAAAACCAGACATACTGTTGACGAATCTGCATTGGGCAAGAGAAAAGACACATCACATGACTGATTGAGAGCCTGTGCTTTGCAATTAGCCATCACACTGACCCAGCCAACCAATGGTTGGTAGTGACGCATGCACGCACTGTGCATGGTAGACTAGTTCTTTCTGGATGATGACTTCAAAATGATCATAAAATACTTGTATGATCACGGGGATCAGAATTGCTAAGTTTGGGTTTGGGAGAGGTGTTCTGTTTGATTTGGGTCTTGTGTTTTTGGAGGGGGCAGGTACGTTCTTTTGAATATGATCAGGAGAATACATGACAGGATGTCCTAAGAATGAGAGTGTGTCTGTATTGCTAGTTGGCTTTGGGTTCCATATTTATATATGGAGAAATGCATTAGGTTGTATATATTTTTAACACACCTTATTGTTGTAAGGGTTTTTTTATCAATTAAAATGGAAATAAGCAACGAGGAAGCATAAAAGCCAGGGATTGACGTCCTCACTCTCAGTCTCCTGGGATGCATGAGCCTTGTAAGGTGATGTGACAGGCTTGTGTCTGCATGGTGTGATTATCTCCGGAGAGCCTTCCCATACCCCTTTCAACTAACTTCAAGTGTCACAGTTGTGTGGTGCTTTCCTCGCCCTTTATCTCTCAGACTGTCCCCCACAACACTGGTGCATCCTTTGAAAGCTGAAGTGCGTTCACTATTCTGACCCTCCTCTCTGAAGCCTACTTCACAAAAGACGTGAGTTGGATCCATTTTCGCAGGGTGGGTGAGTTGAATAGGTCACACAGAGAAGGCTTGTTCTGCACTTCCTCCCGCTCCTCCTGCATGGTGGCTTTCAACTCCTGCAATAACAGCAACAACAAACAGTTATCAGTCACCATCCAAGTGTCAGGCTTTCGGAAGAACACAGAAAGCCCAACAGAGAACAAAAAAGACACATCCCCTTTCTGTCTAGCGCAGTGATTCTCAACCTTCCAGTGCCATGACCTTTAATACAGTTCCTCATGTTGTGGTGACCCACCCACCCCCAACCATTAAATTATTTTTGTTGTTACTTCACAACTGTCATTTTTCTACTGTTATGAATCGTAATGTAAATATCTGATAGGCAGGATGGATTTTCATTGTTACAAATTGAACATAATGAAAGCGTAGTGATTAATCACAAAACAATATGTAATTACATATTGTGAAATATTCATTTCTAATTACAAATAAATGAAATTTTGTCTTGAAGCATGGCGTGTCATGGGGAACAGTCTTCACAGTGGCTACTAGTATATGGGCGTATCTGGAGATGAGATAGAGGAGCGGTGTCTGGGTTCCTACAACCATCAGAAATGTGTGTTTTCCAATGGTCTTAGGTGACCCTGTGAAAGGGTCATTCGACCCCCCAAAGGGGTCAGGACCCACAGGTTGAGAACTGCTGCTTTAAGCAATCAAATTTGTGTTATCTATATATTAAAGCTTGTTATTACACCTTCCTCTAATCCTGATGTTGCATTCTTCTTTACATAGTTCAGCTTCTCAGATTATTTACTCAACATACAGAGTGAATAAGTGTAATGAAAGGATGCAACCCTGATACACACCTTTACTGATTTTAAGCTGTGTTAGTCTGGGTAGACTAGAGAAACGAATTCATAGACACACTCATATGTGAATAAGAAAGAGTTTTATGTACAAGAGAAATTGAATATTGAGAAAACATCCCAGTCCAGTCTAGATCAAGTCCACAATCAGTTATTAGCCCATATGTCCAATACCAGTCTATAAAGTTCTCTTCAGACTCATGAAACACATGCAATGATGCAGAATGCAGGAAGGTCACAGGCCAGTGGGTGGGAAGTCTTGTGGATCCAGTGGTGTTGCAAGCATCTCAGCACTGGCAGGGATCTCCACATGGCTTCTCCAGCTCAGGGCACTAGCATTGTTTCATATGTCTTGTTAGCTGCAATGTCTCCCAGGGTGTCCACAGAGAGTGTCTCTCCCACCTCCAAAGAGGAATACAGGAGCTCCCAGAATCCTCAAAGGCCAATCCCACAGAGGGGTCTCATTGGCTATGACCTGATTGACAGGCTAGACTCCACCCCTTCACTCTTAAGCCTCTCAAATTAACAAACGATTATATAATATCCCCTTATTATATTTGAAAGACAGTCTCCTTGGTCTATGTGCAGGTTCTGCATGAGCACAATGAAGTATCTAGATTTCCCTTTTAACTCAATGTTATCCGTGGTTTGCTATGAGCTGCACAGTCAAGCGCCTTCCCACAGTTAATTAAGCACCGGTAAACATATTTCCAGTATTCCCTGCTTTCAGGCAGGATCCATGTAAAGTCAGCAATGACGCCCTCTATTCCTTCTCCTCATCTGAGTATAGCTTGGATTTCTGGCAGTTCCCCGTTGATGCACTGTTGCAGCCATTTTTAAGTAATCTTCAGCACAATCGTTCTTCATGTGATATGAATGATAGTTTGTTTGATAATTCTGCATTCTTTAGAATGGGCAACAAATATCTCGCCCAGTTAGTTGGCAAGGTAGCGGTCTTCAAAACTGCTTGGCATAGAACAGGGAGTGCTTTCAGTGCTTCATCGCCTTCTTGAAGCATTTCAGTGAGCATTCTGTCCACTCCTGCAGCTTTGTTTTTGGCTAATCCTTTCAGTGCAGTTTGGACTTCTTCCTTTGATACCACTGAGTCTTGAGTATACGCTACCTCTGTGAATGGTTGAATGGCAACAGCTCTTTCTGTGTAGTCGTTCCCTGGGTAGATGTATTCCTTCCATCTTCTTTTGATGGTCTCTGCATTGCTCAATAGTTTGCCCATGGAATCCCTTAAAATTTCAACTCAAGGCTTGAATTTTTCCCTTCAGTTCTTTCAGCGTGAAATAGGCCGGGTGTGTTCTTCCATTTTGACCTTCTCCATCCAGGTCTTTGCACATTTCATTATACGACTTTATTTTCTAGAATTCCCCTCTGAAATTTTCCATTCAACTCTTTTCCTTCATCGTGTGTTCCATTAACTTTAGCTACTTTATGTTCAAGAGTCTGATTTTCTTCCCTAGCACAAACACGTTCATCGATTAACCAAAGGGATGATCCTAATTAAATGAACACTTTGCAATGGTTGTATGTGGAATGTTTGTAATAGAAGTCATCGAAGACGATAACAAACAAAAAACAGGATGGAGATTTGCTCAATGAGCTGAGTTTATTCATTCTCAGGTAATTCCTTCAAGTGATGATGGAATTTTATTCTATTTTTTCACAGGTCCATGTACAGGTGACATTGTTCATAAAACATTCCATGACTCATTTTTCATCTTCCAATTTGCTTGTAATCATATTCTCCATCCCATCCCACTCCTGGGGTTGGACCAAAACACTCGCTGTAAAGTTGCAGAGAATCCGAGTTTCCCTACTATCAATTATAGTTTCTTCAAGCTTTTCTCCAAGTTTACAAAAAAAACTGTGTGGTTTTCAAAGTGATCTCGGTTCTCATGGTGAGATGTTGCCCTTGGTAGAGATGACAGTCAGGCTTGACCATGCACCCATTTTTTCACAGAGCCATTCCCACACCTAGCCTTCATGTATTCATCAAAGCCTTTGCTGTCTACCAGGCATGCTCTTCGTACCAACTGCTGAATGGTAGCCCTGGTGAGCTTACAGGAGCAGGTGGGCAGAGTGGGCAGAGGAAAGTCCAGTGGGTTAGCATGGCATGCACAGTCTCTTCTGAGATCCACTTCCATCTTTTCTTTCTTTCATGTCTTTTTAATGAACCTTTGCTTTCTTCATGTATGATGTTGGTGATATATCCCACAATTCATCAGTCATCTGCCATTTATGTTCAATGCATCATATCTGTTCTTGAAACTCAGGTGGAATTTACTCAAGGTTATAACTTGGCTCTCGTGGACTTCTTTTAATATCCTTCAGGGTTAACCTGAGCTTACATATGAAAAAATGATGGCCTGTTCCACAGACAGCATCGTGCTTTAATTTAGCAGATGATATTGAGCTTCTCCAAGGTCTCTTTCTATGGATGCAGTCCATTTGATTCCTGTGTACTCCATAAGGTGAGGTCCACCTGTAGAGTTGTCATTTATGTTGTTGAAATGCTGGTATATTATTTGCAATGATGAAGTCATTGGTTTTACACAATTTTATCCAGTTTTATGGTATCAACAAGGCCATATTTTCCAAGTACAGCCTTCAGTATGGACTACTCTTCATGAAAAAGAGAACAAAAATTCTCACAACTAGACTAATAGACTAAATTTTTTTTAATTTTTTAAGTTTGTGGGTGTTATATTTTATGTCCACTTGACCTGTGTGAAAGTAAGTGCAGGAATGGAGTCAAACCTATCAATCAGGTCATAGCTGATGATGCTTCCTTAGGGATGTGACCTTTTCTGTATGAGAAACAGTGAGAATTTCTCTCCTCTCTGTGTGCCTTTGCCCTCCCAGCTTACTGGGACTCCCATCTGGCTCTGGCAGTTGTCCCATGTGGGCCACTGACCCTGGGAGTCAACCTGGAGCTGTCAACACCCTGTCGCATTCCTACTAACCTAGGATCCACTCGACTCTGCACCCACTTGCCTGTGAGCTTTCTACGTCCCACTTCACCTTTCTGTATCATTGACCTGTAGCTACGTGAATCTGAAGACGGCTCCATTCAGATAGCACCAGATCCATGAACTTGAGTTGGACTGGACTGGGATGCCTTCTTGATATAAAACTACTTCTTGATATACACTCCTTTCTTATACAAATATGAATGTTACTGGTTTTCTTTCTCTAGAAAACCCAGCTTAACACAAAGTTATAAGGATTTCATTTTACTTGAATCCACAATCAATGGACATCAAAGCTCAAACTCAATGCCATTGAGTTTAATTCTGACTCATCTAGCCTATAGGGCAGGGTAGAACTGCCCCTGTAGGTTTCTACGACTGTAACTCTTTATGGTAGAAGAAAAGCTCTTATGGGGATTTCTAACTGTTGATTTTGTGGTTAGTAGCCCAACCTTAAGGGCAAATCTGCTGCCCAAAATCCCTTTAAAATGTTGAAAAACAAAGACGTCACTTAGAGAATTCCACGATATTTTTAATCAACTCATATGTTTGCAAAAGCTGAATCATGAATAAGGGAAAGTGCAAAAGAATTGATCTATCTGAGTTATGGTGTTGGTGCAGCACATTGAGTATACTGTGGTCTGTCAGAATAGCAAACAAATCTATCTTAGAAGAATGCCAAGCAGTATGCTCTTTAGAAGTGAGGATGGGATACTTCAGGTCTCATGCCTTAGACATGTTGTTAGAGGGACCAGTGGCTGGAAAAGGACATTATTCTTGGTCAAGTAGAGAGTCGTGGAAAATGTGGTGGACTTTCAATAAGATAGACTGACACAGTATCTGCAACAATGAACTTAAACAAAGCAAAGACTGTGAGCATACCAGAGGGGTGAGCAGAATTCTCTCTATTGTACATGGAATCATGGTGAGTTGAAATTGACTGGATGCCAACCAGTAAGAACAATATTCTTGTCCTCTCTCATATTAATGTGAAAACCCTTCAGAGCTTGGGACCCTGATTGAATGGGTTATTCATGGTTTAGCCCCATACCCAGCACATTATCATTGTTTGATCAATATTGACATATGTGCACAACATGATGACTATTCACTTAATGATCCATAGCACTAGCTTCCTTTTACACAACTGTGGTGAAAAACAAAAAGAGAGAAAGGCTTTCTCTGAAATCCTTATTTCACTTAATAATGCTCTTGGGATGTAACACACGAAAAATGTAGACTCTATAAATGGAGGCTGTTGAGAGATGCCCAGGACTAGAACAGTACTGGTACATAGTAGATAACCTGGTGGGCACTCATGAAATGTATCTTAAATAAAAGAGTTCATAAGTGAGTAAGATAATAACAATAATAATAACTGAATCTTTCTTATGGACTCTTCTGGATGGTCGCTCACCCTTCCTTCTATTGGCCTGGGTGTCCTGAAATAAAACCCACAGATTATTAATGGAAAGGAATGGGTTTCTTTCAGTCACCATACTTTATACAATTAGAGAGACTATGCACAATCTCTCCATTTTGAATACTCGGTGCTTTGGGGCTTCTGTTGTGGGAATTAAACAGTAAAAACTGCATGTACTCATTGTCAGTGTATTCTCATTGAGAACTAGGGCATTCGGGGAAGAAGACCTCTCATCCTACCTGCATCTCTATTCCTATGGACACTGACGAGTGTAGAGATCAAGCCTGCCTTACCTTCATTAGCTTCCCTTTCTAGCTCACCTCCAAGGTCAGCATCTCTCCAGCGTTCTTGATTCCATTCATGCGGGCAGCTTGCCTAAGTTCCTTTAAGCCCTCTTCGAGCTTATTGTTGAAAATAAGCCATCTAGCAGACTCTGCAAGCCACCTAATCAAAGAGGAGGACAAGGGTGCAGGCCCCATTAGTTGTTTGCTATTCATCTAACCTCTGTCCTGAGAGAACATCACGTTCCATCTACCAGCCACCACTTTTTCAGGGATAGCCCACCCTCCTGTGTACCGTAGCGAGGGAAATCTGAAGATGGTCCCACATGGCATATTTCACTGCTGGGAATGCAGATGTAGGGTCCCAATGTCTCCTTTCTTTATTGGTGTTGCTGTGGGGTGCCATCGGGTTGGTTCCAACCCAGGGTGACGCACACACAACATAGTAAAACATTTCTTGGTCCTGGGCCATTCTCATGGTGGTTCCTGTGCTTGGGCCCATGGTGGCAGCCACGGGGTCCTCTTTCACTGCCCCTCTATTGTACCAAACATGATGTCTTTCTCCAGGGACTGGTCTTTCCTTACAACATGTCTGTGGTAGTTACATAATCTGGTGCCAATTTGCAAGGAGGGTGTGTGAAAGGGGGCGGTCTAGTCGTCAACAAAGGTATAACCAATGAGGCCTCTGTGTGGGCATGGCCTTCTCCTGCGAATCCTGGGAACTCCTGTATTTCTTCTCCTTGGAGACAGGAGACACCCTTCTCTCTCTAGGTTCACTCCCTTGAAGATGCTCTACTGACCAGACACAAAGCTCACTTCCTGCGAGACATCCCTGAGGAGAATCCACATGGACCCTGATGCAGCCAGAACCATGAACCTGGAAAAGCCACAGAGAGACCCCTGCTAGCACTGAGATGCTTATAATGCCACTGGATCCAAAGACTTTCTACCCACTGGCCTGTGATTGTCCTTCATTCAGCGTCACTACATGTGTTTTGTGAATCTGAAGAGGACTTTATAGATTGGTATTGGACATGTGGGCTAATATCGGATTTATGGTCTTGGAATGGACTGACTGGGATGTTTTTTTCAATATTCAATTACTTTTATATAGAAACCTCTTTCTAATACACATATGCGTGTCCATAAATTTGTTTCTGTAGTCTCCCTAGACTAACACAATGTCCAAAGTTATAAAGATGAAATCTTGCCATCCTCACTGAAAAGGTGCATTCTGACAAAACTCCTTCCCAGACAGATTTGTTCGTCCTTTTGGCAGTTCATGGTACTTTCAATATTCTTCTCCTGTGCCACAATTCGAACACTTCAATTCTTCTTTGGTCTTCTTTATTCGGTGACCAACTTTCACGTGCATATGAGGCAATTGAAAGTACCATGGCTCCGGACAGGTACACCTTAATTCTCTGCTTACTCGGGTGAAAATGTACCACAAAACTCATGAAACTAAAGCTTGACAACCCCTCCTATGTACAGACCCACCCAAGGCCTCTATAGGAGCCAACTAAATGTATATTCATAATATGTAGTCATTTCCTGGGGGGAAAGACCCCTCCATTATTTATATGCACTGACAGCCTGACAAAGCCTGAGTTCACTCCTACCCGAGTTAGCAATGATGGACACTTGCTACACAAACACGGTGTTTCCCTACATCTCCCTCCGTTGTGTAGCGTGTGAAATTGGACAGGAGCGAGTCCCACCTGTCAGGTGGGGTGCTTAAGAGGATGTAATGAGATAATGGATGAGGCTGACATGGAGAACTCCCTTTTTCATTTGCAATCATCTTCTTGTAGGAAATCTCTCATCTCGTCCCCGAGAGAGAGAGAGAGAGTCATTTCTAATTGAACAGGCTCCTTCCATTGAACCAATCATCTCAAGGAGAGGGCTAAAGCTGCCCATCCTTAATGCTTGTTTAGAATATTGAAGGGAAGAGGAGGACCGAGACATGATGGAAGCCATTCAGTATGCGGTAGGCAGGACATAACCACATGTTCCATCTTGACCAAAGACTAAACAGAATCCATGGATACTGATTCTGTGTACTCAAGAGAGCTTTAAAAAGTTCATGGGGGCAAATGAGATGAAAAAAAAATAATGGAACGTTTCTCTGAACTTTTGAAGCCTCTTAGACTTCATTTGAGGTTCCTCTAAGACGAACGAAGAGGAAAAAAAATCATACCTTGAGGACAGGAAGAGGACAAAAAGTGGCACGGAGACCGCCAGCTGGAGAGTTTGCCACTCCCGAATGGCAAATGCCAGACTCCCCAGGATGATCTGCCCGATGCTGTAAGAGCAAGTCATCAGCGTCACTCCCGTGGCCTGGAATCTGGGCACTGACCACTCTAGGGCTGAAAAGCAAGAGAAACAAGAGTTTCACATTTTACATCAAGTGGAATTTCTAGGTCAAAACCAGGGCTTAGAACATGGAAAGCGGTAGACTTACTGAGCAAAACACTGTTTGTAACGATGGTTGTGGTAGAAAGCCCAGACAGGAAGCGCAGTGAGCAGTAAATGGGGAAGGAGGGAGCCAGGACCACACACGTGTCAGCAAGCGCCAACTGGAGCAAACACCATCTGAGAATCCGCCTCCTCCCAAGCCTAACAAACAGAGAGGTTAGATACAGGAACAGGGGAAAGGTCACCAATTTTACCAAAAAGGAAGCACACTTTGAAATCTAGAGAGTGTTTTTCCAAGAAACACCGGACACTTGAGACTGGAAGAATCAAGAGGGGGAAATTCACCACAGATGTTCTCAGAAACAGCACCCCGGTTTGTCATTGGATACCAAGTACACTCAAATGTCCATCTCTTCTTTGATGTGTCTCTGGCGCCAAGAGAAACTACCTATGACGGGCTATGGAAGTAGAAAGATTATGCTTGGTGTGGCGGCGGTGATTGTTAAGGGCCATCGGATTGGTTTTGACGCATGGCGATCCTGTAGTTGAAAAATGCACCACCTGGACTAGCACCATTCCCACAACCGTTAAGTTTGAGCCGCGTCTCTCCAAAAGTTTGCCTCTTTTTTGCCGTCCCGCTGCTTCACCAAGCACGGTGTTCTCTACCAGGGACTGTGCCCTCCTGACAGTATCGTCCAAAGTACATGAGACAAAAAAACTCACCAATCTCACTGCTAAGGAGTATTCTGCCCGTAATTCTTCCAAAACAGATGTTTGTTCTTTTGGCAGTTCATGGTACTTCCCATAATTCAAATGCACCGATTCTTCTTGGTCCAACCATCCACCTATTATTCAATGTCCAACCAACCCATGCATATGTGGGGTGCACCTTAGTCTTCCAAGTGACATCCTTGCTCATCAATACTTTGAAGAGATCTTATGCAGATTCACCTAATGCAATGGGTCATTTGATCTCTTGACTGCTACTTCCATGAGCATTGATTGTGGATCCATGCAAGACAAAATTCTTGACAAATTCTATCTTTTCTCCATTTATCATGATGTTGCCTATTGGTCCAATTGTGGGATTTTTTTCCCTTTACACTGAGTTGCAATCCATACCGAAGGTTGCAATTCTTGATCTTCATCAGCAAGTGCTTCTAGTCCTCCTTACTTCCAGCAAGCAAGGTTGTGTCATCTGCATATCGCAGGTTGTTAATAAGCCTTCCCCCAGCCCTGATGTAGCATTCTTCCTCATCTAAACCAGCTTCTCTGATTATTTGCTCAGCATGCATGTTGAATAAGTACGTGAGAGGAAAGTATGACTTTCTTGATTATATTCCCTTGTTCTGTTCAAACAACTGCCTTTTGAACTGTACAGATTCCACATGAGCACAGTAGAGATTTTTAACAGGCTATAAATGCCTCTGTTCTCACATTTGCATTGAGCATTGTGGAGAGTTTGCATGGTTTCTAGAACACATGGAAGTTGAAGGTGTACTTAGGTCTCTAGGACAATGCCGTTGGAGGCTAATTCATGTGAAAGAAACATCCATCAAGCAATGTTTCAAAGTGCCCAATGTCCCTTTGCTCCATCTACACAATACGAGGGGCCTCGGGCAATCTACTTCGTATAGAATATGACCTATATCTGCCCACTGCCAGAGAGAGAGGCGACAGGGAGTTCTCAAAGGAAGGAAATTGTTTAATGTGGGGTCGGAAAGGGAAAGGAGCCATTGTTACTCATGATGGGTGAAGAGACACTGGTAGATAGTTACATTAACCACAGCCCTCATCCCAGACCCACTATGAGACATGACGCCCCTCACTGACCCATAGCCCTATGGGGGACAACACCAGAGACACAGAGTGGGAATTGCACCCGATCTGATCCCGCCACACCGAGGCAAAACATTAAGGGAGTGCAACAGAACAGTAAGGGAATGGAGCGGCGAAGTCCCCAGGGAATGCTGAAGGTGAACTTTGGGGCCCGGGCATGGAGCCCCAACAGACTGGACTGGAAAACACTCTTAAAGGTCAACAAACCATCCTTGAACTAACTACAAGCTCCTCTTTCTTATGTTTTGTTTTGTTTGTCATTGGTTTTTTGTTGTTGTTTTGTTGTATATTGTTGTTTGGTTTTGCTCTGTCTTGTTTTTGTGTATGTTATTATCTCTGCAGGTCTGTCTGAATAAGGTTGGATGAACATTGGGAGGATAAAACAACGGGACCGACAATTCCGGGGGACATGGGAGAGGGGGAGGTGGGGGAAAGGTAGTGGTGTTAACAAGCCCAGGGAAAAGAGAACAACAAGTGATCCAAATTGGTGGTGAGGAGGGGGAGGGAGGTCTGGTGGGGCATGATCACAGGTAATGTAACCAAGAGGAATTGCAGAAACTCTGGTTGGGACTGAGCATGATAGCAGGACAGGAGGAAAGTCAAAGGAAATAGAGGAAAGAGCTGGGGGGCAAAGGGCATTTATAGAAGTCTAGATAAAGACATGTACATAGGCAAAAATATGAGGATGGGGAAATAGATCAATGTGCATATATTTATAGGTTTAGTATTAAGGTAGCAGAAGGCCATTGGGCCTCCACTCAAGTACTCCCTCAATACAAGAATACTTTCCTCTATTAAATTGGCATTCGATTATGCTCACCTTCCCGACACAACTGCTGAAGACAAAGAGGGTGAACAATCAAATGTGGTGAAGAAAGCTGATGGTGCCCAACTATCAAAAGATATAGCATCTGGGGTCTTAAAGGCTTGAAGATAAACAAGCGGCCATCTAACCCAGAAGCAACAAAGCCCACATGGAAGAAGCACACTATCCTGTCAAAGGAATCAGGTATCAGGCATCATCAGAACAAAAAAATCTTACCATAGTGAATGAGGGGAGGAATGTGGAGTGGAAACCCAAAGCCCATTTGTAGGCCACTGGACATCCCCTTACAGAAGGGTCTCGGAGAGAAGACAAGCCAGTCAGGGTACAATGTAGCAACGATGAAAAATACAACTTTCCTTTAGTTCTTAAATGTCTCCTCTCCCCACCCCCCACCCCACTATCATAAGCTGAGTCCTACCTTGCAAGTCTGGCTAGACCAGAGGATGTACACTGGTACAGATGGGAACTGGAAACACAGGGAATCCAGGGAGGATAATCCCCTCAGGACCAGTTGTGTGAGTGGTGATACTGAGAGGGTAGAGGGAAGGTGGGTTAGAAAGGGGAAACCAATTTTAAGGATCTACATGTGACCTCCTCCCTGGGAGACAGACAACAGAAAAGTGAGTGAAGGGAGATGTCGGACAGGGCAAGATATGATAAAATAATAATTTATAAATTATCAAGGGTTCTTGTGGGAGGAGGTAGTGGGGAGGGCGGAGGGGGAGAGGGGAAAAATTGAGGACCTGGTGCCAGGGGCTTAAGTGGAGAGCAAATGTTTTGAGAATGATGAGGGCAATGAATGTACAAATGTGCCTTACACAATTGAGGTATGTATGGATTGTGATAAGAGTAGTATAAATAAAATGATTAATAAAAACAGGCTTCATCATACAACTAACATTCTCGATAGTAAAATGCTCAGCGCATAATATCAGACACCAGACAAGATACTAGCTCTCCCCACTTCCATTTAAATTGTACTGAAGGTCTTAGAAAAAGAATAAAAGGCAAAACGTGAGAAAATAATAAACTCGTCCCTACTTACAAGTGATGTAATAATAGATGAATTGATCAAGGTAGCAGGATATGAGCTACTGTATATACTCCAGTAAAAGCCGACCCTAGGATCAGCTGAGGCACCTAATTTTACCACAAATATGCCATTAAAAATATGCTGGAAAACTCGGCTTATACACGAGTACATATGGTAAATTAAACTATCTATTACTAATAATTAATTATAGATTAAGTGTATGATAAAAAGTTCTATAGCATCAAAATGTACCTATGAAAGAAATTGGACATAAAAATTAATAGCTTTTAAAAATCAGTTACAGAGCCCAAAAAGGAACAAGAGGAAAAAAAAAAAACATAAATCAAAGAACAGAAAATTCTATTTCTGAAGATGGCATTCTTAACCAATTGATTTATTTAGCATAATATCAATAAATATTCTCAAGAGAATCATATTTCTAACTCCAGAACTGTAGAATATATTGCTTGGTTTTGACCGTTACATAAGGCCACGTGATTATTTGTATTGGGCTTGTCTTGCTCAATACATCAGGGTATCATCTTTATCTGTGCAATTATGTATTAATGTTGGTTCATTGTATAGTAATCCATCGCATGAATAGTCTGCATTTTATTTATCCGTTCAGTTGTTTAAGGACTTTTACATGTTTCCAGTTTGAATATATTATCAATAATTGAATGCACAACTTCAAAAATATGATTTGATCATGCACTTCCTTTGCATATAATTTGTGTCTCCTCCTAGGTTTCTGGTAGTTTTAAGTTCTTGGATTAGCATATCATCAGAGACCTTTCAACCTCATGTGACACTCCACTCTCCTCTTCTGCCATTGACCCCTCTCCCCACTTCAAACACTTTATACTCCATTAAAGACACCATCAGAGAGCACTGGTTACATGGCTGGTTAAAAGAAATATTCCCACCTTAAAATCTTGTATAAATTACTGTGATTTATTCTGTGTGTATACTGTCCAGCTGAGAAAACAGTTAATGTGAAGGTGGTGGATTTAAAGGTCCCCCATTTCTCTCCTAGAAGTCCCCCAACTCCTTCATGGGAGACATATTTGGATGGTGGTAGTAATTACATGCTTATTTCATGAGTTTGGAAGACAGCTGCCTAGCCACTCAACTAAAAGAGATCAATATTTGTGCCTATTCCAAAGAAAGGTGATCCCACAGAAGGTGGAAATGTGGGGAACAAACAGTATAATTAATCTCACATGTTAATAAAAGTTTGCTGAAGCTCATCCAACAGCGTTTGCAGCAATACATTGGCAGGGAGCTGCAGAAATTCAAGCCAGATTCAGAAGAGGACATGGAATGAGGGACGTGATTGCTGAGGTCAGATGGATCTTGGCTGAGAGTGGGGTATGCACCATGGACTGCTACCAGATCTATCTTGGAAGAAGCAAATCCAGAAGAAGAGAATGGCGAGACTTTGTCTCATGTGTTTTGGTCATGTTATTAGAACAAACTTGTCCCTGGGAAAGGACACCATACTTGGTAAAATGGAGAGGCGGCAATAAATAGGAAGCCCTTCAGAGAGATTGATTGACGCAACGGCTGCAACAAATGGGCCCAAACATAAGAATGAGGGGGAGGGTGCAGGACTGGGCGGTTTTCGCTCTGTTGTGCATACGGTCTCTACGGCTCAGAACGGGTGCATGGCACCCAACAACCTTTCAGTAAAGGCACTGCCAAATGTGGGATGCCTCAAATTCCTCACACCACAAACCATGCGAAAAATGTCCCTTAATGAATGATCTTAGCTGGTTACAAAACTTAGCTTGAAGAAGCCATTTCAGTGAGAGCAAAACCAAAGTTTTACATATATATAATTTTAATACGACCAATGACACCTTGCCACACACCCAACCCATGGGCCATTATCACCTGATGGCCAGTCTGCAGATGGCCACAGCATTCATCTCAAGGATCTAGCAGGGACTTAGTGCAACAGCTAGTCCGAGGTCTATTCGGCTCCTCTCTACGTCTGTTTTCAAATACTCACAGGCTGAATTCCCTGTTGGAAAGCATCCCCTTTTCTGTGCCCAGAGGGAACTCGAGCTCGTTTATAAACCACATCACATGCGTGTCCTTCTCTCTAAGTCCTGTCCTGAACCACCTCCAGGTCTCCCCTGACTTTGCTCCAGGCTTGTTCCATGGCAAAATTGTCTTCCCTGACTCTTAAAATATTCACGGTGGCCTTTTCTTTCTCACTCTTTATTTGTATTTTTATTTTTTTATATCGTCATTCTTTTATTCTTGCTACTTTTTCTTGGTTTGGGTTTTGTTTTTATTATCGTTCCTCCCAGAGTCCCCAGTTTGTGAAGCACAAAAGTAGATGCACAGAGAGGGAAAAAACAATGCAATGGTTGATCGGGGATCTTGCGGGCGAGGCGGGGGGAGGGGTGGATAGGGAGAATAAGAGGATCTGGGAACAAACAAGGACTCCTGCAGTGGGAGAGAGCCCTGGAACTGATTGTGATAAGGTCTATGCAACTCATTCAAAAACGATGCAACCACGCAGGTGGATGATGCGTGAATACGGTACCAATGAAACCACTGAAAGAACGAAACGAATGTTGATAGACTGTGAAACATGCAGCCAATGTCATTGAGCAATATGCATAGAAATTGTATCGGATCCTAATTTGCTATATAAACTCTCACCAAAACACAGTAAAATATATATTTTTTTAACAATTTTTTGGGGCTCATACAATTCTTATCACAGTTCATACATATACATACATCAATTGTGTAAAGCACATCTGTACAGTCTTTGCCCTAATCATTTTTTTCTCCTCTTTTCTTTTTTTACATTTTATTAGGGACTCATACAACTCTTATCACCATCCATACATATACATACATCAATTGTATAAAGCACATCCATACATTCCCTGCCCCAATCATTCTCAAGGCATTTGCTCTCCACTTAAGCCCCTTGCATCAGGTCCTCTTTTTTTTCCCCTCCCTCCCCTTTCCCCCCTCCCTCATGTGCCCTTGGTAATTTATACCTCGTTATTTTGTCATATCTTGCCCTATCCGGAGTCTCCCTTCCCCCCTTCTCTGCTGTCCCTCTCCCAGGGAAGAGGTCACATGTGGATCCTTGTAATCAGTTCCCCCTTTCCAACCCACTCACCCTCCACTCTCCCAGCATCGTCCCTCACACCCTGGGTCCTGAAGGTATCATCCACCCTGGATTCCCTGTACCTCCAGCCCTCATATGTACCAGTGTACAGCCTCTGTCCTATCCAGCCCTGCAAGGTAGAATTCGGATCATGGTAGTTGGGGGGAGGAAGCATCCAGGATCTGGGGGAAAGCTGTGTTCTTCATCGGTACTACCTCGCACCCTAATTAACCCATCTCCTCTCCTAAACCCCTCTGTGAGGAGATCTCCATTGGCCGACACTTGGGCCTTGGGTCTCCACTCTGCACTTCCCCCTTCATTCAATATGGTATATATATATATATATATATATACACACACACACACACACACACACACACCATATATGGTATATATATACATATATACAAAAATATATATTTTTTAAAAAGAAAGAAACTATCGCAGGGGCGCTCACCTGTCTGAGAGATGGCTGTACACGAGCGCTCCCACCAGTGTTCCAGTCATGAACAGGAACTGAGCCACTGATTTCAGGGCCTGAGATTCACACACCAGGTCCCACTGGAAGAGAAGGGAACCAGCACAAAAGGGCTTCGCCGCAGCTTCGAGCACTTCACTGGGAGCCAGGTGCAAACACCTCACCGTGGCTGGCAAATGTCAGTGTACCTGCCCCCTGTGTTCCTCTTTGAAGAGCCCTGCAGGATCTGTGGGTTGGGCCTTGGGCTGTGACCCACCGAATTGGGGATTCAAACCCACCAGCCATTCTGCAGGATAAAGATGAAGCCGTCTGCTTCCATAATGATTTCGGCTCGGAAATCCTAGACAGGGCTGCTAGGAATCGGGACAGACTGGGCAGGGTGGTTGAGTTTATGTCCCTCGATAGCTTCCCCTCATGCACTGCCTCCTAGGGAACTGTAGCTCCTAGCAGTCCTGCCTGGCAGAGTAGAACTCCCCCAGAGTTTCCCGGTCTGTAGATGGTTCCAGAAGCAGATCATCCCATCTTTCTCCAACAGGTGCTTCCAACTGCCAGGCTTCTAGTTGGCAGCCTAGTGCTTTCCCCATCAGGTGGCCTCTTTATGACATTCGTTTACCTGTGTCAAGCAATGCTGAGCATCAGCATCCCTTTCTCTAAGAAGATGCACTTACACCGGAGGGTTGCGCTCTTTCCCTGTCTTCATCATCATTTTGTACTTGATACAAAATGGTTCTCAATCTTGGCCACATGGTGACATCAGTAGATGAAAAATTCAAATGCACTGCCACCACGTCCATTCTGATTCTCTCAGGCAGAAGAGAACTGCTCCATTGCATTGGGGAGGCTGATTCTTCCCAGAAGGCCCCATCGTTCTCCTCGGAAGCAGCTGGTGGCTTTGAACCGCTCTAGCCCAATGCATAACCCACCATGCTACCACGGCTCTTTGAAATCAAGAGGAGCTTTAAGATCTTAGCAATGCCTCATTTTTACCCCCGAGTAGCTTCTAGGACTCCTCTGGGGTGTGGTCTGAGCCTGCTCCTGGTTTTAATTTGCCAGCAAGGTTAGCATTACGGATGCAGTATACAACTTTTCATGAGATGTTGTGTACATGACTTACTTAAATATTGCCTCCGCGCCCCCCCCCCAAAAAAAGCTCTGTGACAGTAGAGTTTGTGACTATGTTTTCATTTATTGATCCAATCATCTGCACATGCCCAGCAATTAATAGGTAAGCAATCAATACTTGTTGAAAGAATGAAGAACGAAACTAGCATCGTGCCTTTTAGCCCATTACCAGTGTTACTTCTCAACACCCACATCATGAACACACAGGAGGAAAATGGTGCCTCTTACCTTCGTCACAATGGTTGCGGGGAAGGTGCTTTTTTCGTATACCCAGCCATCCACACAGGGCTCTGTGTCTGGCTCACTTGCCTTGGGGGAAGACCCATTCAAGTCAAGGAGCTGCCATTGGGGTTGGTGGAAGCGTTGGCACTTCTCTGGCTTCAGGTTCGAATCCAGTGGGATGGAGACTCTCAAGAGGGCTTCGTGGCTGAGGATCCCAGTGTCATTATGAGAGACGGTGTCATTGTCGAGGATGGGGACCCAGCAGCGATGGCCAGGGATGGCAGCAGTGAAGTTCTCCAACAGAATGTGCTGCATCGCTAGGCCATTGCAGATAAAAAGGAAACCCATCTGGATAATCTGGAACCTCCCCTGGCCTCCAACTTGATGCAGGAGGTCCTGGAATCCCATTGAGGGTGACCATGTAATCCCCAAGTAGAGGTAACAATGGCTTGATGTAGATCAATTCAAAGGAAACAGCTGCCTCTCTTTAGTGAGTCATATGGCGTTAGTAAGGCTCCTGACACTCCTTTCTCTGCGATGGGTCCAATGGCATGACTACAGGAGAGCAGCGGAAACAGCTTCCTCAAGTTCGTATAGATCAAATATCTCGCTGTTCTCAGAGGTAATGATTGAGCAGGAATACCAAAGTCTGTCTAAAGGTCTTCTCTGTTAAATATTTGTCCTCAGAAATGCCTCCTCCTCAGTACTGGACTCTGGTCAGCGAGTGTCTTCCAAACAAAGAGCAACTCACTGCTTGGTCTGCAGGGATTTCCAAATAGGTAACTTCTGGACTGAAAGCAGCCAGCTGTTTTATGATTTCCCTGTAGGGAATACAGAATGCAATTGTTAAAATCTCTTTTTAAAAACTTTTTTTTTTTAGATTTCATTTGATGGTAAAAGTGAATGAAAACAATCCTGGGTTAAATTTCATCAAGTGAACTCGCTCACTCATTTCAACAAGGGTACGATCACTCACTTTGTGACTCATTTAGTTCAAGCCATACCAGGAACTTACATTGATGTCAGAACCTGTCGTAGGGGGGAGGTGGACCGTGATGTAGGGCAGAGGGAGAAGACAGTGGTACGACCAGGGAAGGCTTTAGTTTTCTAGGTTCTTGGTTATAGCTATTCTGTTTGTGAAAACCCTTTCTTTACTCGTCCTCTGAACACAGCAAGGTGAAAGACAAGGTCTTGAAGGATTCTATAGCCCAGTGAGGAAGGGAAAGGTACTTCATTGCACATTCATGTTTAAGATAAATAAATAGCAGTTGCAAATATGCTGTGGGAGAAGAGAAGAGAAAACATGGGAAATAATGGCACACTGAGTAACACTGAACTGCCCAGTAGAACAATGTTCGCAGTTTTGTTATTGTTGCTCTTGTTAGGTGCTGTGATTGGTAGGCTTCTTGTGCCAACCTGGCCAATAAGAACATGCGGGATTAATAAGGTTGCAGTTTGACTGGAAGGCAAAGAGATCAATGACTTGGCAAGCCCCTCCTCTCTCTTACTCTCTGGTGATCAGACCAGTGTAAAGCTGCCTTAGCTAGTTCTCTGCCTCAACTTGTTAACTATACTACCTGTGGGACACCCAACCCATGGACCGTGTAGCTAGAGCTTGAGGTTCCTTCAAGACCTGCTTCACCACACTGCTGGTGTATACATTGCTTGAGCTGGAAACTGTCAGATCCTGTCATCTGGCTGGCTGTTGGTGACCTGCCGTGCTGTTTGCTGCCTGTGGCTGGACTACCTGCATTGCTCTACAGAAGGCTCAGCTGTCTGTTTCCTTGACCTTGGACCCAGCAGCCCTCGTGAGCTGAAGAACTTTCAGTATATTAACTGTTTCACAGAAGTGAGTTGAACTGAGCCCTCTGTACTGTTGTATGGACTAATTAACTTAAATTCCTTTCTGCTGTATATATCTATAGATATATATAGACATAGATAAAACCATAAGTGTCTTGGTCTTGTTTCTCTAAATAACCCTGTCTAACACAGGTGCTGTCCGGTTGGTTCAACTCAATGTGACCCTAGGGAAAACAGAACAAAACACCACCTGGTCATCTGCCATCCTCACAATTGTCCTTAGGTTTGAGCCCACTGTTCTAGCTAGTTTACTATGTTATTCAGATGTATCATACCATTCACCCATTGAAGATGCATGGGTTTTGTTTGTCATAGAATTGTATAACCATTGTTGTTCTTAGGGGGCATTGAGTTGGTTTCCACTCACAGTAGCCCCAGATAACAAAATAGCATTGTCCAATGGCTGTAATCTTTGTGGGAACCAAGTAGCAGATCTTTTACCTGTAGAGCCACTGGCTGGGTTTGAACCAAAAACCCTTCAGTCACCAGCAGAGTGCTGAGCCATCTCACCAACAGGGCTCCTCAGGCAACTGTGGCCAGCATCTAACCACAGAAGGTTTTCATTACTGCATAACGGGCTCTGCATGCATTGTCACGCCTCATTCCCCATTCCCTACCTCTTGATTACTTTCTAGCTTTGTGGATTTGCCTGCTGTGCTTCATGTAAAATAACCTGTAAGTGGTTGACTCTTTATACCTGGTTTCTCTCACTTAGCAAGATATTTTCAAGATGCATCTGTGTGGTAATGAAGTAGACGAGCAAAAGAAACTCCATTTTTGTTAGCTGCTAGATCATTTTCCCGCTTCCCCCTCCCATCTCGGGAAGCTGACTGCTCCCCCTCCCCTGATGGGAAAGTCTGTCTCGGCTGGTGATTAATTTTAGAATGTATTCTCGGGTTCCCAGGTTCAGGACATTATAATGAGTTTTGACTATTCTTCAACAGTACCTTTCTTTTGATTATTTTTCAATATTGTTCCTTTTGGTGTTGTGATCTGAGTGGTATGCTTAATCTTGCTGTGCTAACCAGGATGTCGTAATCAATTTTGGTATTGTTCCTTTTTTTTATAAGAGATGTACCTTGCAATGCTCACTTGCTCTTTTTGAAGTTACAATTAACCCATGAATTTTGCTCTCTCCTTCTGTCCGTGCTTGCTTGAGTCCAAGACAGGTGACAAGTGAGTTTTTTGCCTTTAAAGATGGACTGAGAAGTCCACTCGGGGCTCCTCTGAGGGGAAACAACTTCAGTTTCTCCTTAGCCCAGCTGGCTGAATGAAGACTCTTCTCAATGTTAAGACATTGTGGTGGCTGTCATTTTTCCGAACCCGCAAGAGTATTAGATGCCAATATTCCATTCTTTCTCATGGCTGAGTAAATTTCCATTCTTTGATTATACTGCATATCTATTTATTCATTTGGGTTGTTTCCACTATCGCCATTTTCTGTACCTGTCTGGTCTGAACATGGGTTTCAAATTCTCTTGGGTGTCTGGCAGAGAAACGGCTGCGGCCTATGGTAAGCCTATGTTTAACACTCCCAGGATCTGCCTGAATGCTATCAGTGGCCACTGCACTACCCATATACACACATTCCAGTTTTCCCATTGAAGTGAATCGACCCAGAGCCAGAATCATAGACCCACACATGCCAACCGTTGTGAAGATAACACAAACCAGGTCATGTTCATATTATGTTATGGAAGTCCAAATTCATCCTTTCCGCATGGACAGTCAGTTCGCTCCGCCCCATTTGTTGAAAAGATATTTCTTTCCACCAGTGATTTCTCTTGATTTCACCAAAAATCAATGGGACATAAGGGTTAGGGCTTAATTCTTGGTTTTCCATTCTGTTGGTTTATTTAGCCATATCCCTATACCAAGGAGCTCAGGTGAGGGTAGTAGGTAGGCACTTGCCTGCTAAACAGAAAGCTCTGTGCTTCGAACCCACCAGCTGCAATGTGGGGGAAAGATGTATGTAAATTTGCTTTGGTAAAAATGACAGCCTTGGAAAACCGAAGAGGTGGTGCTTGTGTGTCCTATAGGGTCGTTATGAGCTAGAATTGGCTGACTGGCACACAACAACAACAAAGTCCTTATGCTACAGTCACACTGTCTTGATTTGTAGTAACAAGTCATGGGGAGTCCATCCCATGTCTTTGAACCCTTGTACTTCCGTATATACACTGACACAAACAACCAACAAAAACAAGCATTAATTTCTGTAACAGCATCTGCTAAGATTTTTGAAGATTTTGACTCTGTAGATCAATTTGATAAGTATTGCCATTTTAACCGTATGATCTCTAATCCAGGAAAATGAGATGGCTCAAACTTCTGTAGATCTTTCATTTTTAAAATAAGTTTTAATCATTTGTAGTATTAAAAAAATGAAAACTGAGCTGATACCTAGGCCTCAAGTAGAAATAACATGTTTAGAGAATGATGATGGAAACATGTACAAATGCGCTTGACACAATGGATGGATGGATGGATGGTTATAGAGCTGTAAGAACCCCCAATAAAATGATTTTTTAATGTTATGACTATTAAACTGTACTGTTAAACAAATTAACTGTAAATATTTTGGTTTTGTACTATTGTAAATGCTATTGTTTTCTTAATTTCATTTTGGATTGCTTATGCCTC
The DNA here is from genome assembly GCF_050624435.1 of Tenrec ecaudatus. Classification (NCBI taxonomy): domain Eukaryota; kingdom Metazoa; phylum Chordata; class Mammalia; order Afrosoricida; family Tenrecidae; genus Tenrec; species Tenrec ecaudatus. Next base: position 9,999,138 of record NC_134533.1, read on the forward strand.
TGATGTTCAAAATCACAATATAACTTGTGTCCAGCAAGGATACCGGGCTTATTCTGAGAGCCACATTCTGAGGAACCCAGGGATCAAAAGCAGAGCCTAGGGGCCCATTACTCACCCCCCCACACCTTCTCAACCTAACATCGCCCCTGCAGGCATGGGCAGCACCATCTGGCTCCCCTTCTTGGTGCATCTCCTGGCCAAGGTGACATCATCAGTGCTCAGTGCTGCTGCTGCGGGGCGGGGTTGGGGAGGCCAGCTTCACCCCCTCCTTAGCGACTTCTGGTGGACCAGGAGGGTTTCTACCAGCCCATGCCCCGAAGGTCTCACGGGAGATCGCATACCAAGGTTTACATAGAGCAGGATTAAATATTGATTTCCATCTTGCCTCTCCAGGGGGTGCAGCTGTAGTGTTGGAACAAAGAAAATCAGAAGGAGTTTGAATGAGAGAGACTGAAGCTGGTGACCACAGTTCTGCTCTGACAATCCATTCAGCACCATTTCTTTCTTTCTTTCTTTTCAAGGAAGGATTTACTTTACTCACATGTGTGGGTCCTCAGTTTAGGTCAGAGTAGCTCGGTAGTCCTGGTGGCCTTGGCTTGGCCTCGACACAACTGTGATGCCTTGAGGGACACATAGGTGATTTTGCTGACCTTGGCTGGATTCTCCCACAGGGAGCATCAGCTGGGAGAGTTGGACCAGCTTGACTCACTTGACTCGGTTCCACGTGGTCTCTCGTCCTCAAGCAAGACAACCTGGACTTGTTCATGGTAACTGCAAAATGTCACCATCAGATCCATTGCCAGGAGGTCGATGCTGACATATAGCAACTCTATAGAACCCCGGATCATTTCTAAGACTGTAAATCTTTATGGAGATAGACCACCGCACCCTTTTCCCATCGAGTGGCTGGTGAGCTTGAACTGCTGATCATCATCCAGCTAGCAGGCAAGTCCTTTAACCACTGTACCACCGTGACTCCTTCCGCAAGAACCGAGATGAGCAACCCCTCTTGATGCCCAGCCGGGAAGCAGGTGTACTGTTACTTCTGGCCATTCTTTTTAAAAATCATTTTACTGGGGACTCATACAGCTCTCATCACAATCCATCCATCCATCCATTATATCAAGCACATTTGTACATTTGTTGCCTGTGGGGGAAGGCCAGCCCCCCACAACTAATCGCGGGTTCAATAGGTGCAATTGTACAGTTAAAATAGAGAGAGAGATTATAATAAAGTCAGAGAGAATGAGAGAGATAGGAGAGAGAGTAAAATGAAGGAGTCAGACACATTTCATGGTGGCATGCTCACCTCAGCTCCTCTTGATGGTACAGGGCAGGAGAGGGAGAATAAAGGGAAGGAGGTCAAGGACCGGGAGAGAGAGGACGGGGAGAGAGCGCTTTATTGCTAACCCAGGCTTATATATGTTTGGGGGGCATGCAAGCCCCCTGATTACAGGTAAAGACATACGTCAGAGGAAGGGGTTGCACTATAGGTTATAGGGCAATGAGAGGGGAGCAATCTAGGGGTGTACATGCAATAGGAAGGGAAGGGATAAGGCCACACATGTGACAAGATGGGTGGCTCCCAGATTCAGGATGGCAGCCTAACTTTGGATGTCACTGGTATGACCTGTTCTCTGGCTCTCCATGGAAACCATCATCAGTAGGGCAATGAACCCCACCTACAGTGGACCGGATGGCTTCGGGGAGAACATCTCTAAGCATCTGACCTCCCACCATGTGCTGGCAAACAGCCTCTAATGTTTGCCATATCTTTGGGGGAGACAAAGCTGGGGAAAAGTCTTTTTGTATCCCATGTTGCCATCATCATTTTCAAAATATTTTCTTTCTACTTCAGCCCTTGGTATCAGCTTCTCATTTTCCCCTCCCTTCCTCCTTCATGAGCCCTTGATAATTCATAAATTATTATTTTTTCAAGTCTTACACTGACCAATGTCTCACTCACCCACTTTTTTGTTGTCCATCCCCCTGGGAAGGGGTTATAAATAGATCAATGTGATTGGTTCCCCCTTTGTCCCCCCCACTTTACCCTTACTTACCCTCCTGGTATGGCTACTCTCATTATTGGTCCTGAGGGGGTTCTCTGTCCTGGATTCCCTGTGTTTCCAGCCCTTATCTGTACCCGTGTACATGTTCTGTTCTAGCCAGATTTGTAAGGTAGAATTGGGGTCACGATAGTGGTGGGGAGGAAGCATTAAAGAACCAGAGGAAAGTTCTATGTTTCATCAGGAGCACCATTTCTAAGAAGGTGATTTTCTTTGAATGAATCTTGGATAACATGGGAGAGACCAAGAGCAAGAACAAGAAAATTGGAATAAATATGATATGTTGGATATGAAACTGAAAGATATCCTGAAATTGATCAATAGCATCAATTCTTTGTAAATGTAACAGTTGAAATTGATTATAGATACTTTCAGTATGTTATAAATCATCTGAGAATTCTGTAAGTATGGTTTGGTTATATGTTTAGAACACAAAATGTTTCCATTTTTCTCTATTAACATATGAGCCTCTACTATAATATAAATAGATGGCATGGCTTTGAAAAAATGATTACATTTGGTAGATTTTTAAAACTAAAAGCTATATATTTCAATAAAAGTATATCAGTATAAAGCATTCGTTTTATATACTTAGCCTACATCCCCAAAGCTGACATTTTGATAATTATTAAATTACAAAGTCATACTTTCCTTATTAAAATTAGGATATTTTTGCCCTGTGAGCGGTTTGGTCAAAAGTTTCTGTCTCCTTAAGGACCCAGACTATCTAGCCATTAACTGAGATAGAGAATTTTTAAATGTGAGAGAAAATGACAATCTTATTTCCATATTATTTGTCAAACAGTGTTGTGTTAACTTTGGTATAATTGCTGAATGACGGAATTACTGTTAAAAGGAGCATGATACACTACTGTTGGGTAGCTAGATTTAGGGGTGGAGGGTGTTCCTCCAAGGCTTTCAAAGGCCCCCATAGAGGGGGTTGGGAAGAAATCTGAAAACCCCAAACTGAGCATGCGCATACTCAAGACCCCTAGCCAGGTGCGAGGTATACCTGGGCGGTCCAAATTAGGTCCAGGCTCATGATATCACCCAGGTAGGCTCAACCCAGTCAATTAAGTCCACCAATACCATCAACCACGCCTCCCAGCCAGAGGCTTGAAATATCCTGCCTATGGGAAGGTCCCTCTCTTAGCCGGCTCCTAGCACAGGGTGTAGGGGAGGAGGAGGGTCTCACATATGCCCACTTAGGGCGTATGGGAGCTGGGGATGAGGGGGCGGGGGAGCGGCGGGGGGGCGGAGACAGCCTCTCTTTCTCTCTTTTACCCTGCTCCTGGTCAGTGGCAGGTCAGAGGGTGGGTGCGCACACACATCGCCCAGGCATGCCCCCTCCGGGTCCATTCCACGTGGTTGCCCATGCCTGGTTGTGAACCCCAGCGTGGCATCCGTGCCGCTTGGCACACTCTCCATAAATAGCGTGCTCCCTTTCAAGATTGGGACACCTGAAACGTGTCCTGTTCTTCTTAAAACTCCACGCAGATTACAAAGCAGGCTTTGGCGTGAATTCTTTCATCGTGGGAAGCCAAGAACCGAGGTATAACCCATTCGAGAAACCTTACAGTACTGCCGTTTCTGAGCTCTCAAAATCATAAGAAACAAAAAGAATCTTAAATATATGTAAACTCCTATCTGAAGAAATAAAGTTTACTTAATCAGAACCCCAAAATATCTAAAATATGATTGGCTACTCATGACATCCCAATATTAATATAAATCTAGAAAATTAATTTCCAGTTACTGAAAAAAAATTGATATATTAGGCTGTGGGGCTTTTCTTCTTTCTTTTTTTTTGGGGGGGGTGGTCTTACAATTATTTCATTTTATTTTGAATCATCTTTAAAAATATTCAGATACATGTTTTTGAAACTTAAGCCCTAAAGTAGGTTTCAGCACTGAGTGTCATCTCATTTATCAATAACTTTTATTATAATTTTCATAAGTGTCTATCTGGATCAATTTAGTGATACAGAAATAAACTTTTCGAAACCTTTCAAGTATTGCACACCCAATATATGAATAACCCGCATACACACAGCCTAAACTAACTTATCACAGACTGTGGGATCTTATTTGAGAAATAATTAAGCTACACCATGTATTAAACAGAACTTCTAGGTCAAATCCATCTGTAACATTCTTATGGCAAAAAACATTGAGTTAGAAATGATTAATCGACTAACAACAGATTTGAATATAGAACTCAAATGTAGGTTGGTACTGCTGAAATTCTTGATCAGCAATAATGATATCCTGAGAGATAGAGGTACAAAGATACAGTTCACTCCTCTTTAGATCCTTGGGAGACTCAGTATCCCTAAAACAAGGATTGTGAAATAGGAGGAAAACACCATGAGATTCACTAATTTCCTAAGAAAATGCTTCAGGTGTTTTGGTGTCGGCCCTGTACCACATGCAAGCCAAGAGCCATCAATCCCTCTCCTTCCATTAGACTTTTAATGAGCAGTAACCTTAATTTTAGCACCACAACTAATAAAGCAAGCACAATTAAAACTACTGTAAACTTTCTATAAAACTGATTAAGAAGACTACCTCTGATGTATGGCTAATCACTGTACTAGCATTAAATTTGTTACATGATCATCTACAATATATGATTTTACCACTGATTTTAAGCCTATGAGTCAATAACTTTTACTATATGAAAATACTTAGTAATGGCTTGATTTGGGAAACAGACTTTAGGAAGGTTAAGGACAATCTATTTAGCTATAAGGTAAAAAGACTGAAATTATATCAGAAGCACAGTAAAGCCTGCACCTGCCTGAACTGGTTTAGGCAGAAGCCAATAAAGAAAAACTCGACAGTTCCCCACTAATAGAGAAAAGTGGCAAGACTGCACAAAGAGAGGCAGAAAACCTGTGAGACCAGTAAGAACAAGGTAGTCCCATCAAGTTCCAGCTCTCACAAGTGTCACGGTGACCTGTATTCCAAAGAGTAAAATTCACCATGACAGAATCAAACTCTGTTCTTTCTAAAAGCATGTTGTTTATCTGCTTCACGTTTTCAAAATGTCAGTATTCAACGCCCCCCCCCCAATTAAAATTGAGCTCGAGTGTACTTAGCATTTAACATCTGATTTTATCTTTGCTTTTTTAGCATTTGCAACATTTAACTCAGGCTTCATTTGCATTTGAATCCTTAATTATGCTTGCGCTGTTTTTTCAGGAGAGTATCAAGATCTGGGCGGTAAATGAGTGTTTCAAAATAGCATTAAAAAATTTTAATTAAGAAAAGAAAATCGCATTAAAATGAATTATAATTTTTTTAAAAAGAAAGAAAGAATGAGAGCAGCATTCTTTAAAGGTTACCAAGGTTGGGAGGGAGGGAGGGTGAATCACTCACTAGAGGGTAGATAAATATTAACTTGGTTGAAGGAAGAGGTTACACAGTAAGTTCAGCACAATACAGCACTGAGAGGAGCGCAGGAACTAAAGGCAACCGAGGTGAATACTGTTACACATACCTTCCAGCAATAACAGTAAAGATAACCCTAAAATTATATGCATAGACAGTCACAGCAGCTGGATAGGTGCGGGAAGATGAATGGGACTACACCCATGAACATATATAGAACTGAGAGAGGATATTTCTACATATGTTGTTTACATGTGCTGCAAATATCCACAAATACAGTGGAGCATACAGGCAGCAAAGTTATGAAAATGGCTTAGCCATCACTACATACCTTGAAGGAAGGAGTCACTGGGTCTGGGGCCACAGTCTCAGGGACCATCTAGTTCCAATGTGTAAGGTGTGTGTGTGTGTGTGTGTGTGTGTGTGTGTGTGTGTAAAGCTTTTTAACCAAAATTAAACTATTAAATTAAACTCAGCTTTTTTAATTAAACTAGTCTCTTACTTGCCTATATACTTAGGATTAAATGTTTCCTTTGCTGCTGATGCTGTTGTTGTGATTGTTGTTGTTAGGTGCCATCGAGTCAGCTCCAACCCATAGTACGGCCCTGTGCACAACAGAAGGTACCACTGCATGGTCCTGAGCCATCCTCACAATTGTTCTCATGCCTGATCTCATTGGTGCAGCTACTGTGTCAATCAGTCACCTTGAGGGCCTGCCTCTTCGTGCTTAGCTGAGTCAGTACCGGCCCCTGACGAGCTCCTGCTAGCTTGCTGGAGCTCATAAACAACTAAGGGAATACTTGCTATGTAATCAAACCAGGATACGGAAGGAATTCACTCCAAGGAGGGGTATTTTAACACAGATACATTGGTGTCAAATGGCCTTAAGAAATTTTATTTCGTGATATAAACAATGTCTCAAGAAATGGACAGCCAAGTCATTGTCTAAGCTTCCCACGCAACCAAGAATGCCTCACTTGGGCAAAGCGTTTCAAAGAAAATGGCCTTAGTGTTCATTCTTATCACTGGCTCTGGCCCAAGAAACATTACAAATCAACCTAGACATATTTATAACCTGTTCCAAAAGTATACATTGCAAACATCCTTAACTATGATTGTAAATCTTCATGATCCACCTAATAAATCTAATCAATTGTAGCCAAAGAATGCCTTTCTCTATTTCTTGAATCCTCCCTTTAGTTAAGGAGTTCTGGTGACTGGGTTTTGTGTTGGGCTACTAGCTGCAAGGTCAGCAGTTCAAATGCACCAGTCAGTCCATGGAAGAAAGATGAGGTTTTCTGCTCCCATTAAGATTTACAGACTTGGCGTCCCAAAGGGGTAGCTCTACTCTCTATTACAGGGTCACTATGAGGCTGGCTCAACATGATGGCAAGGGGATATTCTAGTTTGGGTTTCAGTGACCTCAGTCAAAGATGAACCAATTCTTGGATTGTAATTTCATTGTTTCTTGTCATATATCCATCATTGCTTGGGACTTTTTCAGTGAAATCATTATGGTTCCATTTCTATGAGCTGGTGGGCTTTCCATCCAGATGTCGCCCTAATGCCAAGTAAATCCTCTGACTCTTCATTTCAGGTCCAAGTGGTTTTTTCCCCCTACAACAAACTAATGCTTAGAATTTCAGTGGTGACATGTTCTTCCAATATTGAGTCTTCTTAAATAAATTCGATATTAAGGCAATAAGAAATTACCTGAAGTTTATTTAATCTATGATTTGAAAATGAGGGCAACATTTCTGACTAGAGATTCAAAAAACATTCCAGAGGAAAAATGAGAATGATAAAGTTATGTGAGAACTAACAGAGAAAACCTATCAAGTGCTGATGAACAGATTGACACATAATAAATACTATGAACTTGTAACTATAAGCATCAATACTAATATCATTTTATTCATATGACTTTGAATGGATTGCCTTGCCAGAATTCATAAAAAGCCTTCTATCTCTCTTTAGATCACATCAGTCATCTCACTAAGGTACAAATATGATTGTTTAACCCCTACTCTCCCTCTTGAGTTTTTACAGCAGTGCCCAGATTTGATCCTTGGATTTACTCCAGTATAGTCCCTTCCAAAAGGAGCATCTCTGTGGGTTTGGTAGGAATCTATATGATAATATATTTCCCTATAAGATATTCCACGGGTGAGTAATTAGAAATTCAAGAGTGAGACTTTCAAGTCTGCATCTCAAGCCCAACTTTTTTTCACACTGACTTTCCCCGTAATTCATCAGCATGTCTTTGACTTCTACGTATAGAACAGACTGTAAGGGCACAATTATGGCCTCCACTTTTCCTTTAATTGTGTTACTATCACTCTCTAAGGCATAAACTGGCTTTTTCCTCTCTTTCACCCATCTCTTCATTGTCTCAAGGATCAAACTCTAACTCAGCGGTTCTCAACCTGTGGGTCGAGACCCCTTTGGGAGGTCAAACGACCTTTCACAGGGGTCACCTGATTCCTAGCAGTAGAAAAATCACAGTAATGAAGTAGCAACCAAAATAATTTTATGGTTGGGGGGGTCACCACAATATGAGGAACTGTATTAACAGGTGGCGGCATGAAGAAGGTTGAGAGCCACTGTCATAGATGGAGGTCTTTCTACAAGGATGATTTCTCCATCCCACAGCATCTACCCAGGAAACACAAAATGCTTTCCCTTTAATTTTTCATGGCATGTTGTGTATTCTCCATGGGTCCTCTTATGACATTGTCATGTCATGACATGTACACCTCTCTTTGTCTTAATGACTAGGATATGAAAACCCTGAAGCCATTTCACATGGCTTTGTTTATAAAAAATAGCCCTGGAAAGATATTCAAACATGATTTTTTAATAAATCAACACATCTCATAAAATAACCTTTTGGGCTAATTATACATTTCTTTATTTCTTTATTGCCACTTCTTTATTTCAGAAACTTAAAATCACCCTAAATTCTGGTAAACATTGACTTAACTAAAGTCGATCTTTGCACTCAACATTCCACTTTGCTTTCGTTTAACTCAGGATAGTTTTCATTAACTCTTTTAAACACCAATTCGGTCTTAACCAATAAAGCCCTGCTCTCTGTTCTTTCCATAGGAAATTCAGAAAGTAGTTCACCTTTGCTTCTCCAAACGTCCTTTTGCTGGAGAGGATGCCAGCTCATTAAAGACGTGTATCTTCATTTGTGTGCAGAGTATGTCCACCTGAAAGTTCACCGTTGACATCTCAGAAGCCTCTAAGGTCAGGATCACTTACATAGAAGTCCTTTGAGCAGGGTGAGTGTTGTGCATCTGGAAGTCCCTTTGGTAAATGCTTCTATCTGTGATTTTGTTGGCACTCTCTGCCTGCCTGATCCCAGGACGACGTAAGGAAGCTCCTTGTGTTGCCGTGATATGGTGCTGAGGTGAAGCCCACTGAAGAGAAAGTGATACCAAGATCAACCCTGACGTAGTGACAGAAAACATCTTCTCCCTTTGAATTTAACTCCATAAAAATCATTGTTTCTTCTCATTTAGCCCTGATGGTCTTTGAAGAGCTCCTGGATCACGCTGGAGGTCTGGGTAGATCCCAGATTCTTCAGATGGTTTATCTTCTTGTCGGCATAATAATATTACATCCTCATGTTCTGTTGGAGAACTTCACTGCAGCCATCCCTGGTCACCGCTGCTGGGTCCACATCCTCGACAACGACACCATCTCTCATAATGACACTGGGACCCTCAGTCCAGAGGCGCTCTTGAGAGTCTCCATCCCACAGGACTCAAACCTGAGACCAGAGAAGTGCCGTCGTTTCCTCCACCCCCAGTGGCAGCTCCTTCATCTGAATGGGACCTTTCCCAACATGAGTGAGCCCGACACGGAGCCCTGTGTGGATGGCTGGGTGTATGATCAAAGCACCTACCCCTCCACTATCGTGACTGAAGTAAGAAACCCATTTCTATTTTCTTCTGATAGGATTTGGAGTTAACATGAAGAATGGTCATGTCATATATCAGGCATTTACTTCCTAAATAGCTATGGTAGTTGAGAGGTGCAACGGAGATAGAATTTAGCCAGGAATTTGAAGTTAAGAAAGATTTTATTGAGGGAAAGAACTCCCAGGAGGGAAGGGAGAGCAGAGAAAGAGACAGGAGCATCTTGAGCTCCCTGGCGGGTTCCACAACCCAACGAATTAGGTCAGGGAAATCACGCCTGTCGGTGGGGCAGTGGGATATTTGTAGGGTTTGGGTCAGGAAAATATGCAAATAAGGTCCAGAGAGTTTCTGGTGCTTGAGCCGATAAGGGGAAGGGAGGCTACCTGGTGCGCAGCTGCAGTGTCTGAGTCCTTCACAGACCAGCTTCTTGGAATGTCGGGGAAGAGGCTGCACAGTGCAGCTCTGGCCTTGAGAGGTGGTGGGAGGGGCTGTGTGGACCTTGCCCAGAGAGATAAGCTCCTTGGAATGCTGGAGGCAGGGCCTGCAAAGTCCAGCAGCAGATCCCCCATCTTTCTGAGAGCCTGGGGGGCTGCATGGTCCGGACCCGGCCTAAACAGTCGTTAGCTATTTATTCATTCTTTTAACAGTTATTAATTGCTGACCTACTTTATGCTAGGCAGCTATTGGTACTGAAGAAAATGAATTGGATGTGTAAACATGAATCCTGCTATCATAAATCTCTTAATCTAGTGAGAAAAGCTTATTGTTTTTCAAAAAGTAATTGAATGCTGCGTGGCAAATGCTATGCTTGATTGGTAATTTCAAACCTTGATTGTAAGCTGATGCCCAAACCATGCTCCCAAGACCGAGTAAATCAAAACCAGTAGGCATGGGATCTAGCTATCAGAATTTTTTGAAGCTCCTTGAGGAGTTTGATGTGTGATCCAGGATTAGAAATGAACACCAAGAAATTATCCTAAAGTTAATGACAAAGTCAGGAAAGTTTTCCTAGAGAAAGCCATATTGGATATAGCTATCAAAAGGTATGAAGATAAACAAGCGGCCATCTAGCTCAGAAGCAGCAAAGCCCACATGGAAGAACACGCCAGCCTGTGTGATCACAAGGTTCTGAAGGGATCAGTTATCAGGCATCAAAAAACAAAAAATCATATCATTGGGTGCATGCCTCCATGATACGATCGCTAAGGACAAACGGGTGCATAAGCAAATGTGGTGAAGAAAGCTGATGGTGTTCGGCTATCAAAAGATATAGCGTCTGAGATCTTAAAGGCTTGAAGATAAACAAGCTGCCATCTAGCTCAGAAGCAACAAAGCCCACATGGAAGAAGCACACCAGCCTGTGCGATCACAAGTTGTCGAAGGGAGCAGGTATAAGGCATCATCAGAACAAAAAAAAATCTTACCATAGTGAATGAAGGGGGGAGTACAGAGTGAAGACCCAAGGCCCATTTGTCGGCCACTGGAGATCCCCTTGCAGAGGGGTGTAGGCGAGGAGATGAGCCAGTCAAGGTGCGATGTAGCACCGATGAAGAATACAACTTTCCTCTAGTTCCTAAATGCTTCCTCCCCCACCCCCACCCCCGCCGACTATCATGATCCTAATTCTACCTTGCAAGTCTGGCTAGATAAGAGGATGTACATTGGTACAGATAGGAACTGGAAACACAGGGAATCCAGAGTAGATGATACCTTCAGGACCAGGTGTGTGAGTGGCGATACTGGGAGGGTAGAGCGAGAGTGGACTGGAAAGAGAGAACTGATTACAAGGATCTACATGTGACATCCTCCCTTGGGGATGGACAACAGAAAAATGGGTGAAGGGAGACGTCAGACAGGGCAAGATATAACAAAATAATAATTTACAAATTATCAAGCACTCATGAGGAAGGGGGGAGCAGGGAGAGAGGGGAAAATGAGGACCTTATGCCAAGGGGTTAAGTGAAGAGCAAATGTTTTGAGAATGATGAGGGAAATGAATGTAGAGAAGTGCTTTACACAATTGATGTAGGTATGGATTGTGATAAGAGTTGTATGAGCCCCTAATAAAATGATTAAAACAAAACAAAAAAGAATATTAACTATATATGTTAATGAAATAAATGTAGTGACAGTCTAAAGACAAGGAAGTCTAGACATATGAATAGGAGGGAACCAGCTACATTTGAAGAACTGAAATAATTTTGGCCCATTTAGAGTGTAGGATATCAGAGGAGGATACCTTGAGATGGGACTGGGGAAGAAGTCATGGCCCACATAACAGAGAGCCTTTGTATTCCTGTTAAGTTCATTGTTAGCATCCACTAAAGGGTCTTGATCTCATTTTAAGCTCTGCTTTGCTGCTTTCTTTCTCTTCCAGTGGGACCTGGTATGTGAATCTCAGCCTTTAAAATCAGTGGCTCAATTCCTATTCATGGCTGGGTCCTTGATGGGTGCACTCATATGTGGCTGGCTCTCCGACAGGTAAGTGCCACTTCCATTACTCTGGGTGGTTTATCCTCATTGAGAAAATCTTTACTGAGCTCTAACCAAATGTTTTTCACTGTCCCACCACTACCACCGAGCCGATTCTCACTCACGGTGACCTCATACAGAGTTTCCAAGGCTGTAAATCTTTATGGGAACAGAAAGCTTCATCTTTCCCCCACAGAGCAGCCGGTGAGTCCAAACTGCTGACCTTGTGGTTAGCAGCCCAAAGCAAAACCCTTAACACCTCCAGAGATCCAGATGCTAACTGCTATCTCCAGGGAGCTACGATCTTCTAAGAGTGCTTAATACATGAACTGGACATTATAACTGGGTATGACATATCTATTCAGTGTGCTATGCGACACAGGGGAAAGAGAAGACATCTAAATCAGATGTAAAGTAATTTCAGGAAAGGGTAGATCCCAGGAAATGTTGTTCAGATTACAAGTTAGTTTGTTTCTGGGAGAGAAAGGGGGTTTGAGGCAGGCAGAGGAAGTACTGCATGTTTCAAAGTACAAATTTGTGAAACAAGGTTTGTGACCTTGACCATGTTCTGAACCATTCCGTCCCTATGAGCTAACTGATTAAGAATACCTTTAGACTGGCTGTCAGTTTTGTAGCTACTGTGTGTAGTCATTATTCTAGAATATTTCAGCTCGGAAGCAACAAGTCACTGATGGGTTAGTGAGAATGTATAGCTGTAATCTGGATGCTATGCTGATGAGGTGACTTTAATATGAATCAGACTCAACTCCATAGCAATGGGCAAGTGTGAGGACATAGCATGATAATACAGTAGATTGACTGACTTCTTCCAGAGCAAGTAGCTAACCATTGCTGCTTCCCAAGCGCATTTCCCATGAGGATACTAAATGCCCTCATGATGTACTGAACTTTCAAACACTGAGTATCACTAAGCCAAGATCTCCTAGTAATCTCTCTGAGAATTGTGACCTCTGGGCTTATCACGGTGAAATATTATACAGATTTT